>NC_137788.1:28680395-29280395 GCF_963383645.1 Muscardinus avellanarius
ACACACACACACACACACACACACACAGAGAGGAATATTAGACTTTTTTTTTTCAGAACTGGGGATGGAACCCAGGGGCATTCTACCTCCGAGCTACACCCCCTGCCCTATTTTTTATTCTTTATTTTGAAACAGGATCTCACTAAGTTGCAGAGGGCCTCACCACGTAGCTGAGGCTAGCTGTGAGCTTGTGATCCTCTGGCCTCAGCCTCCCAAGTACTGGGATTACAAGTGTGTGCTACCACATCCGACTGCTCACACTTTCTTCAAATCATATGGTATACAATTTTTTTCCCAGCTGACAGTTTTACAAGGACCACTTGTCCCTATGGCTTACCCCTCACTGTGAAAGTGAATTTTCAAGGGTAAACTGTCCACCTCTGATTTTCCCTCATGCCCCAGGGCAGAGCCCGGCGGCCTGTGGTCGAGGAGCTCATTTGGCCGCGGGTCTTCCTGCGGACCTGTCACGCATTTGACAGCAGGCGTTTTTCACTTTGTTTCCATCAGTGCTCCTGCCAGTGATCCCTCCTTCCTAGACATCTCTGAAAATGTACTAGCTACTATAGTTACTCATAGGTAGTGATAGATTTGCTTCCAACAAGACATCAACTAACTTGCTATACTTTAATATGTAGGCTTAATGTGTAAGTCTTGGGCTAGGTGAAATTACACAAAAGTGAATTCTGCTTATTAGTTGTTATCCCATTGCAAAAGACGCCCATGTCCTGCCAACATTATCTTCTCTATAGTTCTCAAGCTACTTGATTCCTCGTTATGAATTCCAATTCTCAAAAGCATCCAGTTTTGATACATTTGTCCATACTTCTCCCTCTTTGCTTTAATTATAGTCATTTAAAGTCTGTGTCTTATTACTCCAATAACTGGAATCATTTATGGGTTTGTTTCTATTGACTATCTGTTCTCCTGATTCTCAGCCACATTTCCCTGCTTCTCTGCGGGCCTAGTGATTTTTTTTTTTTTATTGTATACCAGACATTGATTTATGACATCTAATAAAAAGACTTATAAAGACAGGAAAAAAACACACCTGGAGCTGGGCATGGTGGTGTAAGCCTTAATTCCAGGACTTGGGAGGCTGAGACAGGACACAGGTTCAAGGATAGCCGCCGCTGCTTAGCAAGGCTCTGAGTACCTTAGTGAGACCCTGTTTCCAAATAAAATAAAATAAATAGAGCTGGGAATATAGCTCAGAGATAGAATACCCCTGGCTTCTGTCCCCAGCATCACGAGAGAGACAGACAGACAGACAGACAGAGGTCTGGGGAAGACCTGTGGAGGCTGTGTGTGGCATCCCCTCCCAGAGCAAGCCCCACTTGCCCTCTGCTGGCAGAGAGGGTGAGGAGCGGATCGCTTCCATGGAATGGCAGTCAAGTGAAACAGAGCTGGGCCCAGTTCTAGTGTGACTCAGTTTCCTCCGATTCATTTCTCTTTCAGCCCTGTCCTTCCTGGGCATTCGACTGAGAGACCAATGGTTCTGTTTCCCCACCTTTGTAAGCCCTGCAAAGGACTCAGGCCTGCTCTTCAGAGGTTCTGAGCTCAACTCTTTAGCCTCCTCCGCCACTTCCTTGCCACCCTCCCAGCATCAGATTAGTAAATAACTCCAGCTCTGTTTTTGTATCAGGCCTCCTTCCACTAGGTGGACTTTGTGTCCTTGACATCTCAAGGTTATGGCAGAGTTCGTGCTGCTCTTTTTAAAATTATATTTATTTATTTTATGGTACTGGGGATGGAACCCAGGACATTCTACCTCCGAGATACACCCCCATTCCTTTTTTTTTTTTTTTTGCGGGTGTGGGGATGGAACCCAGGGGCATTTGACCCCTGAGCTACACCCCCTGCCCTATTTTTTATTCTTTATTTTGAAACAGAGTCTCACTAAATTGCAGAGGGCCTCACTAAGTAGTGAGGCTGGCCACAACCCTGTGATCTTCTTGTCTCAGCCTCCCAGGTACTGGGATTACAAGTGTGGGCCACCATGCCCGGCTCAGTCAGCTTTTTAGAAGCCCTTAGCTGGTTCATGGACAGCTGAGCTACTTAGTGAGGTTCTTTTCAATTTCGTGAGACCCTGTTTCAAAATAAAGAATAAAAAAATAATAGGGCTGGGGGTGTAGCTCAGAGGTCGAATGCCCCTGGTTTCAATCCCCAGCACCACCACCAAAAAAAAAGTAGTCCTTAACCAACCCACTTCCTCAAACTTCCACACCCAGTCTCAGGACTCAGAAAATGTACTATAGCTAAAACTACCTATGGTTTTAATGACCCTGGCTTTTCTTTTCTTTTTTCTTTTCTTTCTTTCTTTCTTTCTTTCTTTCTTTCTTTCTTTCTTTCTTTCTTTCTTTCTTTCTTCCTTTTTACTGAAAATTGAAATGCAGAGGCATTTTACCTTCAACCTACCTGCCAGCCCTTTTTATTTCTTATTTTGAAGCAGGGTCTCATTAGATTTCTGAGCCCTTGCTAAGTTGCTGAGGCTGGCCTTAAATCTGTGATCCTCATGCCTCGGCCTTCCAAGACCTGGGAATATATGTATATACCACCATTCCTGGAAAGAACCTAATTTTTTCACAGCAGCTCCATTTTGCTACCAAAATACTTACCATGTGGGTCATGTTCAATATTCGGTTCCTTCCTTCCCTCCTTCCCTCCTTCTTTCCCTCCTTCTTCCCTCCCTCCCTTCCTTCATTTCTTTGTTATTATTATTATTATTATTATTATTTTGCATTACAGGGGCATTCTACTTTCAAGCTGCACCCCTAGCCCTATTTTTTATTCTTTATTTTGAAATAGGGTCTCACTGAGTTGCAAAGGGCCTCACTAAGTAGCTGAGGCTGTCCGCAAACCGCGATCCTTCTGTCTCAGCCTACCGAATGCTGGGATTACAAGCGTGTGTCACCACGCCCGGCTTTCTGTATTCAATTTCAATACTGAACAGGGAAATGCGCCGGGGGAAGAAGGCACCCAGGGACCATCAGTTCAACTCATCCTTCTGGTCTTTTTTGCTTCTGGTGCCTTTAAAATGTACTTTTTGTAATTTATTTGACTTTTCCTAGTTACTGTACCCAGTGTGTAGCCCAGCGAGCATACCAGTTTGAATTGAATGAAGAACTGGGGGGGAAAAAACAAGCTTTCTATTTTTAGCAATGATTTAAAAGATTTCCCAGGATTGGTCTACAGCTATGGTGCTAATTAACAGAGAAAGGCAGACAAGCCAAAATTTTGGTCCCCAAATCCAAAAATAGTCTTTGACAATAAAGACAGGGATTCAACTGTTGTTGATGGCAATATCAGGTTTTGGAATAATTCAAATATTATATATAATATTTTCTGGATGTTCCCAAGAATGGAATATATTGATAAAACACATAAAAATTGGCCTCAATCCGGGCGTGGTGGCACACGCTTGTAATCCCAGCATTCGGGAGGCTGCGACAGGAGGATCGCGGTTCGTGGACAGCCTCAGCTACTTAGTGAGGCCCTCTTCAACTCAGTCAGACCCGGTTTCAAAATAAAGAATAAAAAATAGGGCAGGGGCTGTAGCTCGGAGGTCAAATGCCCCTGGGTTCCATCCCCAGACCTACAAAAAAAAAAAATATATATATATATATATAATATATATAATAATATATATAACATATATTATATATAATGTAACATATATTATATATAATATAATGTATATTATATAAATTATATATAATATAACATATATGATAATATATATATAGTCTGGGAGTGTAGCCCTTAGATAGAAGGGTTTCCAGGAACCCCAGTACCACCAAAAAAAAAAAAAAAAATAGGGTTGGGGGATATAGCTTGGAGGTAGTATGCCCTTGGACTTCAATCTCCATTACGGAAAAGAAAATAAAAAATGAAAAAGAACAACTCATCATCTTTGGTAGAAAAGCATTAATTTTGAATATGTATTATTAGCACTGATTTGCATTATTACATACTATTAGAATGTTAATAAGAGCTTTTGAAACAGCTGCGTTCGACTATTTTACTTCAGTAATTAAATATTTCCTAAGACATTTTAAGCTGGGTATGGTGGTGCAAGTCTGTAATTCCAGTACTTGGGAAGCTGAGGCGGGAGTGCAGGTTTGAGGACAGCCTCAGTTAGTGGTGAGAATCTCATTAACTTAGTGAGACCCGGTTAAATTTTTTAAAGATAAGGCTGAGAGATGAGCATGGTGGCATATGCTTATCATCCCAGTACTTAGGAGGTTGAGACAGAAGGATCATAGTTTCAAGGACAGCCTCAGCCACTTAGTGAGACCTTGTCTCAAAATAAGGAATAAAAAATAGGGCTGAGAGCCAGAACTGGTGGTGCGCGCTTGTAATCTCAGCGTTTGGGAGACTAAGACAAGAGGATCACACAGGTTCGAAGCCAGCCTCAGCTACTAAGTGAGGCTCTCGGCAACTTAGTGAGACCCTATTTACAAATAAATTATAAAATAGGGCTGAGGTTATAGCCCGGAGGTAGAAAGCCCCTGGGTTCCACGACCCAGTACTACAAAGAAAAGGGCTGGGTGTATAGCTCAGAGGTGGAATGCCCCTGAGTTCAATCCCCAGTACTGAAAAAAAAAAAGACATTTTTAAGAATATTTCTTAGAAGTATTAAGAACTGTTTTGTCTAAATTGAAAAAAAATCTGTATATGAAATAGGCAACCAAAGTGAGATTTCAATAAAATATAAGGCAATTAGAACAAAAGAAAAATGTTTTCATGACAATGAATAAAATTCATAGACAAATAATCTCAAAACTAATTTCTATAGAGACTACTTTTTAACTGTTACAGATTGAGGTATAATTTTGACTAAGAGGGATTTGAACAAATTTAGCAAGTATTTGTCATATGCTGTTTTTTTTACATAATAGCTCATCACTAAAATTTTTTAAAAAGAGAATTTAGAAATTCTATACAAATATAAATAAAGCTTGAAGAAATGGTTTAAAATCACATTAGAGTTGATAGTCAGTTCTGTAATGAAATTAAAGCATTTTATATTTTTCTGTGACGATAATTTATCAGACATGACCCAAATACAATGTTTAAACATAATATGTAAAATTGGATTCAGTCATCTTTGAAATTTGCTGACTTTCAGTCCTAAAAACCACAGCTTTACACATATTTTTCTGTTTTGTTGTTATGAAGGCAGATTTGTCAAGGCAGGAAGATGAAATGCATTTTACTTAACCATGTGTTAGCTTAATTTATCACTTTTAAATATTTCGACACTAGGATGTGGGCCTCCATTGGTACCCTGCCCCACAAGGACCCCACAAACAAATGTGTGAGGCCAGGTGAGCCCAGGGTCCCCTGCCAGCGTGGTACCTCTCAGCGAGGCTGGTGCTCACAGAGAAAACCCAGAAGCCTGGTTTAATGACAATAGTTCCCATTAGGGGAGGTGGTGGGTGCCATACCTGACCAGGAAGGGCAGGCTGGGAAGAGTCCAGGTAGTTTCTGAAATTGGACTGACACCCCGGGGGGTGGCTCTGGAATTAGCAAAGGACAGCTGTAGCCTCAGGTCTGCAGAATACAGAGAGGAAGCACTCTTCCAGGAGACAAATGTCTAGGCCAAGACTCAGCAGCAGGAAAATGCCTCCAGGCCAAAGACCAGCAGAGAAGTCAAGCTGGAGTCTAACAGGCTTCAGGAGAGGCCAGAAGTGGGCACCAAGGCTGGAGGGGCTGTGGCACAGGAGGCAGGGCTGGCATAGAGGCCCAGGTGAGCCCATGCGGAGCCCAGGGGCCTGAGCAGGGCCTGGCAAAGGGCACCAATAGGGCTCTTGGACTGTGATTGAGCTGAGGGACACCGCGGAGTCAGCAGAGAAGGGGAACTTTGCTCTTTTTTATGCCAGAAGCAGCTTGCCTGCACCAGGGCTAGAGTGTCGCCTGGGTGGGCAGGGACAGGGATGGGCATTCCTGGTTCTGCAAAAGGCCAGGAAGTCCAAGGTGTATTAATGAGTATCTACCCAGCAGGTGGGTTCTCCCTGAATTCTGGAGGAAGGGGGTGTCCAGCATTAGTCAAGGATCAACCTTGAGCTAGGTGTGATGGCGCACACCTGTAATCCTAGTACCTAAGGGGCTGAGACAAGAGGATTGCAGGTTTGAGGCCAGCCTCAGAAAAGTAGTGAGATCCCGTTTCAAAACAAAAAAATAGACCGGGTGTGGTGGCACGTGCTTGTAGTCCCAGTGCTTGGGAGGCTAAGATGGAAGGTTTTTGTGGCAAGCCTCAGCTACTTAGTGAGGCCCTCGGCAACTTAGCCAGACCCTGTTTCACAATAAAATAGGGCTGGGAGTATAGATCAGAGGTTTTTTAAAAAGCCCCTGGGTTTAATTAATTAGCTAATTAATTAAAGAGGGCTGGGGGCGTAAAACTTGGAGGAAGAAAACCCCTGGGTTCAATCTCCTGTACCACAAAAAGAAGTCAGCCTTGGCTCTCTTCTCCTTAGATTAGGGGAGGATCCTGGGTGAGATTCTTGAAAGCTTGGAATAAGTATGGGGACCAAGAATCCAAAAGAATGGATAGTATGCAAGCTCTGCTCTCTCTCATCCTTCGGCTCTGTGCCTCTGTGTCGTCACCCCAGGTTCTTTCTGTGCTGAGCTGACCTGGAGGGAAGAGAGGATCCCTACACACTGTAACTCGAGACAAGGCTTTCTCTTGTGTCTGACCTCCCTCCCAGAGGCAATTGACTCTCAAGTTCTTTTTTTCCCAGGTCAGACACAGAAAACCAAGTTGGACATTTCCCAAAGGAAACTGACTACTTTGCTAGGGGAAAAGTCACATCAAACGCATGGTCATACGAGACCGCAGGGATGGATGAGGCTGTGGGGAATCATTTTTTATTTGAGCAGAATCAAATTCAGCCTCAGGAGATTGAGCTGGCCCCTGTGCAGATGCCAGGCCATTTCTCAAAGGCCCAGCCTTGCCTGGCCCCTGGAGCTAAGCAATTTGTTCCACCAGAGAAAACGAGCTCATGATGGTGAGGGCCTGGCCTGTCTCCTGGCCTCGGGCTGAGACTGTGGCTGGTGCTGCTGGGGCTAAGTCAGCTTGACTCCCAAGGAAAGGTAGAGAACTAATAATTCTTGTAAGTGGTGCATGCCTGTAATCCCAGCACTTGGCAGGCTGAGACAGGGACATTGCTGGTTTGAGGTCAGCCTCAGCAATGCAGTGATACTCTCAGCAACCTCGTGGCAACCTGTTTCAAAACAAAAAATAAAAAGCGCCAGGCATGGTGGCGCACGCTTGTAATCCCCGTGCTTGGGAGGCGGAGACAGGAGGATCACACAGGTTCGAAGCCAGCCTCTCTGGCTTAAGAGACCCTGTTTCCAAATAAAAAGTATAAAATAGGTCTGGGAGTGTAGCCTGGAGGTAGAAGGGTTCCCAGGAACCCCAGTACCACCAAAAACTAATAATAATAAAATAAAATAAAATAAAATAAAATGGGATAGGGGTATAGTTCAGAGATAGAATACTTCTAGGTTCAACCCCCCAGGATCGATATCTCTCTCTCTCTCTCTCTCTCTCTCTCTCTCTCTCTCTCTCTCTCTCTCACACACACACACACACACACACACACACACACACACACACACACACACAATATTGTGGATTTACTGGTGTGCTTTTGGGCTCCTCTTGTAACTCCCCCCAGTAAGCCAGACTGGCTAAGATTTGGTTTGAGGGTGTAAGTGGCATCCTTTCTCTTCCAACTCCTGCCTCTACCAGGTTATCAAGGACACTGAGAACTCTTCTAGGAAAAAGAGAAGAAAATTGATCACTCACAGCTGGGATGCATATATATTCAGATATAACAGGAGAAACTAGGGCACCACTGTAATTTGGATCTAGTGTCCCTCACAGGCCCAGGTGTCAGAGGCTTGATCCCCCATTGAGAGGTGCCCTCACAGGGGACTGTGGGGCCCTATCCCTTCCTCTTTTCTCTCCTTTGACTGGTTATGAGGTGAAAGGTTTTGCTCGGCTACCTGCTCCCTGACAGCTGCCTTGCCCCGGGCCCAATCGCAAACAGGTCCACTCCACCATGGACTGAAATGAACCAAAATGCCCCCCCCCCCTTTTTATGATACTGGGAATTGAACTCAGGGACATGCTACCCACTGAGCTACACCCATAACCCTTTTTTAATTTTGAGACAGGGTCCTGCTAAATTGGTCCGAGTGGCCTCAAACTTGTGATCCTCCTGTCTTGGCCTTCTGAGTACTGGGATTAAAACTTTCCCCCTTTTAAGTTATCTCATGTATTTTGTTGCAGTAATGGGAAGATGACTAACAGAGGAGATGATGAAATCTTTGAGAGGTGGGACCTGGTCTTTAGGTAGTTAGGAACGTGTCTGCAAAGGGGATTATGGTGCCCCATGCCTTCCTCTTTCTCTCTTTTGCTTCCTTTTGTCCACGAGGTGGGAAGTTTGCTCTGCCATGTCCACCCCCCATGATGCACTGCTGGGCCACAGGCCCAAAAGCTATGGGGCCCATTGATCATGAGCTGAAACCCCCCATTTGAGCCAGATTAAACCTTTCCCTTACAAGTCGATCATCTCACGTATGTGTTATAGTGACAGAAAGCTGATGGACACAGGCACCAATAGAAGTCCAGATTCAAGGAGGCCAGGGATAGCACTCAGTGCTGCACCGGGACTGTTGCCTGCTGGGGGGGGGGGGAGTATGTAGTTGGTACCATATTTTAGGAGGCAATTTGATGATGTTATAAACAACTTAAGTGCACACACACATTCTTTACCTTAGCAGTTTCATTGCCAGGAATTTATTCTACAAATTTACAAGGCTGCAGAGGTCTGTGAACAAGTTCATTCATTTGCAGCCTTGTTTATAATAGTAAAGTAATAGAAACAAACACCCATCAGCAGGGGTCAAGTGAGTAAAATAAGTCCTACGTCTAATAAAGAGAATGAAGGAGAACCGTACATGCTGATATGGAAAGATGTACAAGAAAAATTAAACAAGGAACGTGAGTTGCAGGAGAGCCCCATAATACTGCTCCATTTGTAAGTTTGTGACGAAAACTGATGATCCATGCGTTTGTACTGGGATGTGAAACATCTGGAAACACACACACACACACACACACACACACACGCACACGCACACCTTTGAATAGGGGCTACCACTGGGGACCTTTACTTTCTACTTTACATTTTTCTGTACTGTTTTGAATTTGTTTTCATGTATTACCTTTAAAATATAGAAGAAAAAAGTTAAAGAAGGAATAAGGGACCAGTGAGAAGTAATTTGTCAAGAAGAAAAGCAGGAATTTACCAAACTGATCATTAGGAGGCAAACTCAGCGAAAGGGCTGGAAGGTTGGTGAAGGCATGGCGGCTGATTGATGGGCCCTTCCTGACCCCAGACCTGCCAGCGTGAGCTGCTGCTGTCACTTGCTAAGCTCCTTGAGACTCCAGCAATCTTGCAGCGGGGACCCCGGTAGCATGGCCAAGGAGAGTTGACTTGCCCAGTTGTCCAGGAGGGACAGCGCAGGTAGCTGGAAGAGCCATCAGCAGGGATTTGCACTTTGCAAAGTCTCAGATCAGCTGAAGCTGAAGTCTGCAAATCTGGCCAATCCCTGCCCCAGCTAATGGCAGGAGGGGTCTGCAACTCGGTTATCACCAAATCTTGGCACCGTGGGAGCAAGGGCAGAGTTGCAGGTAACCAGCAACAGCAGCAGAAAGCAGTCATCAGGGCTGGGTGAGGATAAGACTAGCTGGGAGAATCCCAGAAGCACTGGAGGGAAATTTATTGCAGTTTGGGATGTCTGAGTACTTGAGAGTTTTACACGAATGACACTCGGGCTTCCTTCATTCATTTGATACTTTGAGCTCTTAACAGTATGCATGGCATAGTACCAAGCACAGAGGACACCTCAGCGAGCAGGGTAAAAATGAAAATGATGAGGCTGAAGGAAATGAAAATGAAGTGCCAGTCTCCAACTCAGGAGCCTACAAGAACGGCAATGTCTAGCCGGGCACGGTGGCGCACGCTTGTAATCGCAGCATTTGGGAGGCTGAGACAGGAAGATCACAGTTCATGGACAGCCTCAACTACTTAGTGAGGCTCTTTGCAACTCAGTGAGACCCTGTTTCAAAATAAAGAATAAAAAATAGGGCAGGGGGTGTAGCTCAGAGGTCGAATGCCCCTGGGGTTCCATCCCCAGACCCGCAAAAAAGAAAAAAGAAAAAAAGAATGGCAATGTCTCATGGATCATTGTAAATACATTCCAATGAGAAGATAGACAAAAGAAAGCATTACCCCATCAATGATTCTATTACAATTATGAAAAGAACCATGAAGCAATCAGATCTGATCCAGTTGTGTATGTTCATGTGCACGTGTGTGTTGGTAGGCAAAAAAAGGCTTACAGGAGTTACTTTTAGCCAGGCATGGGGGCACGCTCCTGTCATCCCAGTACTTGGGAGGTAGAGACAGGAGGACTGCAGGTTCTAGAGGAGCCTCAGCAATTTAGCAAGGCCCTCAGCAACTTGGTGAGACTCTGTTCCAAAATAAAAACAAAGCCAGGCACAGTGGTAAACACCTGGAATCCCCATCACCCGGGAGGCTGCAACAGGAGAATCACAGGTTCGAGGCCAGCCTCAGCAACTTATCAAAACTTTGTTTTCAAGATAAAATTAAAAAAATTAAAAGGGCTGGGGATGTAGCTAGGAGGTAGAATGCCCCTGGGTTCAATCCCCAATGTCCCTCCAAAGAGGAGGGTTCTTTTTTTTTTTTTTGTACTAGAGATGGAACCCAGGGGCATTCTACCTCAGAGTTATATCACCAGCCCTATTTTTTATTCTTTATTTTGAAACAGGGTCTCACTAAGTTGCAGAGGGCCTCACTAAGTAGCTGAGGCTGGCCACGAACCGCGATCCTCCTGTCTCAGCCTCCCAAGTACTGGGATTATAGACATGTGCTGAAAAGGGTCACTTTTGAGTAAGTGAGAAGAAAGGAGGATTGACTTAGTGAAGGAGAGAGAGGGAGGCCACTCCTGGCCAAGTCAGCAGCAAAGGTTAGAAGGGCAGGCCACTGGCATGTTCCAGGGACTAAGATGACTGAGCCCACTGAGAGAGCCGGAGATGGTAGAGGATGAGGTCTGGAGGGAAGCAGGAGCCGGGTAAGTCAGGGTCTTGCTTCAAAACAAAAAATTAAATGGGACCCAGGCGTGGTGGCGCACACTTGTAATCCCAGCATTCAGGAGGCTGAGACTGGAGGACTGCGGTTCGTGGACAGCCTTAGCTACTTATTGAGGCCCTCTGGAGCTTAGTGAGACCTTGTTTCAAAAAATAAAAAATAGGAGCCGGCGTGGTGGCGCCCGCTTGTAACCCCCACGCTTGGGAGGCGGAGACAGGAGGATCGCGCTGGTTCGAAGCCAGCCTCGCTGGCTTAAGAGACTCTGTTTCCCAAAAAAAAAAGTATAAAATAGGTCTGGGAGTGTAGCCTGGAGGTAGAAGGGCTTCCCGGAACCCAAGTACCACCAAAATAATAATAATAATAATAATAATAATAATAATAATAATAATAAATACATAAATACATAAAAAATAAAAAATAGGACTGGGGGTATAGCTCGGAGGTAGAATGCCCCTGGGTTCCATCTTCAGTACTGCAAAAATAAAATAAAATGGGGCTGGAGTATAGCTTGGAAGTAGGACTCTCCTGGATTCAACCCTTATTACCACACACATACACAAAAGAAGAGGTGTGGTGGCCCATGCCTGTAATCTCAGTACTTCTAGACAAGCCTCAGCAACCTCATGAGGTCCTCTACAACTTAGTGAGACCCTGTTTCCAAATAAAAAATAAAATAGGACTGGGGGTACAGCTTGAAGGTAGAATTCCCCTAAACTCAATCCCCAGTACCAGGGAGGAAGGGGGGGCAGAAGCTGCCTGAGGACAACTCTTCCCACTGCGGCCCCTCTTCATCTCTGCTAGAGGCAAGGAAGTCCCCTAGAGAGGGGATGAGGCCCCACCTCAGCGCGCAGCTGTTGGAGACAGCAAGGAGGGATGGACTCCGGAATTCTTGGTGACAAGCTGTGGGAAACTGAGGAAGAGGAAGGGGTCCCAGGGAGCTGGGAAGTTTCCAACCCTGGTGAGTGGGAGAGTGGAGGTGTCCCTCACAGCTGGAGTATGGGCCAGACAGTAGGGGCACCACTATGTGAAGTCAGTCCACGCAGGGTTGAGCCAACCGAGTCCTGGAGAAACCAGGCTGTAAAACAAGAGTCCTTCCTGGAAAAAGCCCCGACTCCCCTCCTTGTGCCACCCAGATCCGTGGCCAAGGGAGAAAAACACAGATAGAGGGGTGATGGTTTTGTGATGCCAACCCAGATGGGCCTATCTGTACACCATGACCTTGGGCTTGCCTGGGCCCAAGACCTGTCTGGAGTCTCCTTGGTGAGGCTAAGGAGGTTTCCTCCTACCTCCCATTCTGACAAAAGAGAAGCCCTGGATCAGACTCGGCAAAAAAAGCACAGGCCCTGGAATCCTGCAGCTTCTAGAAGCACACATTTATTTGCCATGTGACCTTGGGCAAATTACTCAGCCACACTGAGCCTGTCTTCGCTGCTGTAAAATGGAGATTAAAATACCATCTCATAAGGTTGCTGGGAGGATTATGAGAAAACATAAGTAAAAGTCTGAGCCCTGTGGCTGACACTGGGGAGATGCTTCATAAGCGTTAGCTCCCTTCCCTTCTGGGCAGCACACAGATAAATGTGTACACCCACACAGGCACACACACAGTGTTAGACACAGAGAGCCCAAGCAAGCAAAACAACACAAGGACATCTGGGCACACTCTTACCCTCTCCAAGAGGGGTAACCACATGTGACATCCTCCTTCTGTTTTGGTAATACAGGGGCCTTCTGCCCCTGAGCTATATCCCCAACAGGGTTTTACTAAGTTGCTCAGTGTCTAGCTAAGTTACTGAGGCTAGCTTTGAACTTGTGATCCCCTGTCTCAGTCTCCCAAGTACTGAGATTACAGGCATGTGCCACCACATCCAGATATCTCTTACTCTGTATGTGCACGCACACTCGTGCACGCGTGTGTGTGTGTACACGTGTGCACTCGTACATGTGGTACTGGGGGTTGAATCCAGGGACATTCTACCTCCAAGCTACACTCCTAGCTCTATTTTTTTTTTTACTTTGAAACAAGGTCTTGCTAGGTCGATAAGAGTCTCACTACTTGCTGAGGCTGTCTTTGAACCTGCAATCCTCCAGTCTCAGGCTCCCAAGTACTGGGATTACAAATGTGCACCACCCTGCTTGGTTATCTTCTTACTATTTTTGACACTTTAGTATCTCTAAAATCATCCCCACCAATACCAAAATCTGGGTCTTTGCCTTTGAACCTCTCAGGCTCCAGTCCTTTCCAGGGCCCTGAGTGAGTGTATTTCCTTCTCCACCTCCCTCAGTTCTGTCTAGGCCCAGCAGCTCCATCCTGAGCCTCCCCGTCATTCCAGCAGATACCTCCTCTTCCCTCTGGCTGTGCCAGTTGCTGCCGCTCTCCCTGGGGTCCTGGCTTTAAGGAGTAGAGACAGTGCAGAATCCCCTCCCACCCACTTATCCCAGGCCTCCCTCATTAATCTCATGAAGGATGGCCAGACACATGGAGATGGGGCCAACCGTTTGTGGCAAGCAGTCAAGGCCTGGGGGAAGGGAGTGTGTTGCAGTGCAAGAGGGCCTTGGGCACAGGGAGGGAGCTGGAATGTGACTGTGCTGAGCCGGCCTAGATTCCTGCTGCAGTGGGTGGTTCTGGCTTCTCTTTGGGCAACTGTGGAGGCACTGCTGGGGCTCAAGATACCTCTCCACACCAGGTGGCTGGCCCAGTCCTCCAGCCCCTGCCTGTCCCAAAACAGCTGGGCCAGCCTGGCAGCCAAGCTCAGGGGACTGGTGGCTGCTCATCAGCCTACAGGCCAAGCCTCGGTAGTGAACAGGAGCCCTCCATTCTGTGCCAATTTCAAGGTTTCACTGAAGGCCCTGGCTAGCCCTGGCCGTGGCATTGGGGAAGAGGTAGCCAGGAGGCCAGGATCCCAGGGCCTCCAGGCTCTGCTTTCATAGGCCTCAAACTTTTCACGCCGAGAGCAGTTCTGGAAAGTGAGGCAGATTTAATCACATTGGATAGGCTATCTCAAGTGCCATCCCTGCACACTTGTGACTTTGTGGGGGTTCTGGAATCAGTCAGGCCTTGGCTCTAGTCTCAGGACTGAAGCATAGACACTTAGGCTTTCCAGGTCCTGGTCTCATCGGCAGAGCCATCAATAATTAATAACAGTTAGCATTTACAGAGCACCTGTTGTGTGCCAGGCTATGAAGTTTACTGCTGTTATCCATATTTTGTAAATATGCAAGAAATGGCAGGTACTATTATTCCCTTCCTTGCTCATCAGTGGGGAAGAACCCTGGTCTTCTACGAGCACTCCCCTCTCTTCACCTGTGGGTGGTATGTGCATCCATTTGGATGAAGCTGCTGCAGCTGCTCTGCAACTCTGAAGGCAATAGCCAATAAACTGAAAGCAGCAGAACAGAAAGATGAAAGAACCTCACTCCTTAATGTCTCCATAAAGCAGCCAAATTAACCAGCACGGAAGTCACAGCTAAGCTGTCTCTGAAACTCTTATGTAAGAAGAGGTCTCCTTATTGTTTTGACATGACCACATATATGTAGGCACTATCCGTATCTGTGGATTAGAGCTCTGTCCTTGCTATAGGTAGATTGCAACGCTGCTTTCAGATGCAAGAAGATCCAACCAAGAGCCTCAGCCAGCCTGCAGCTCATGCTAGTCAGTGAGAGCAGGAATTGCAATTCTATGGTGAATGTGAACTGGAGTAACATAACATTCACTTCTGTGAGCTCTCCAAAGCTATAAACCCAACTCCCAAAGCAATTTATAGGCTGGTGGCTAAAATACTGCATAAATGAACTCTTCACTCTTTTCCTTCCTGGTGGTGCATTGCTTCCCAAAAGATGAAGATAGTTGGTGACATGACAGCAGGTACACGTCGTCCACCTTCCCCTGAGAACCGTTACATGCACGCACCCTTCCCATCCCCGAGGATCTCTGCGACTCCTTCCAGTTGTTGGGCCCTGCTGTACCATTCAGTGGTGTAGGGAGCTGGCTGCGGTCTCCACTGCTATGGAGGTGTCAAGGAGCACTGGGCTGTACTGCATCTGACCACCAGAGGCTGATGATTTCAGGTCCTACAAAATAACTCAGTGCCCATCATTGTTAGATCTCCAAATCTAAAGTGCGGGTGATCAAAAGGAACAGGAAGAGCATAGGCCAAAGCAGATAAACTGCAATACTCAGCCTGTAAATTTTAAAGTATGTATTACAAGCTGGGTGTGGCGATACACATTTGTAATCCCAGTACTTGAGAGGCTAAGACAGGAGGATTACAGGTTCAAGGTCAGCCTCAGCTACTTAGTAAGATCCTGTTTCAAAATAAAAAATAAAATAGGGCTGAAGGTGTAGCTCAGAGGTAGAATGCCCATGGGTTCAATCCTCAGTACCAAAAAATGAAAAAGAAAATATATATTATAAGCCTTAAAAATGTGAATGCCTTTTAAACAAACACCCTCACTTTTAGGGAAATGAAATAAAGTGTACAAAGATGATTTCCTGTGTGAGGTTTATAATCACAAAAAGTTGGGAACAACTCAAATGTTCCTTATGGAGAGTGGTCTAAATATGATACAATATATCCTTACAACAGAATACTATGCAGCCATCAAGATTAATGAGGTAAAACAGACATAGAATGGTATTGCAGAATATTATTTTTACAAATAGGATATACAGTCTCATTTGCATAAAAATATATATCCATATAAAGGCATAGAAAACTTCAAGAGGTAGTTACATCAAGGCATTAAAGGTAATTTGGGGGCACCAAAATTTGGGGTAATTTAAATTTTTTTCCTGCTTATTTTCTATTTTCACATGACTTGAGGAATGTTAGCATGTGTAATACATACTCTTCCAAGAGAGCAGCAGAGTTACAGAGAGAAAATCAGGGCCAGGTAGACAAGACGTCTCTTTCAATGCTGGCTGACCCTGGACAAACTGGTGGTGGACTCTGTTCCAGCATGTTTCTGCTTTGACCACTGCATGGCATGAAGAGCCTCTACTCCCAGCGTTCCTTGAATGTACCTGGAGTCTTCCTCCTGGGGCGTCTGACCACCTTCTTGGCTGGGGGTGAGAGCTGGCATATATCCAGTAGCCGCAGGAGGCCCAAGCAGACGATGGCTGGGATAGAGGTGCTCAGTGACTCCTTCAAAGATGCCAAATTGAAGATAGCACCTGGAATGGGAAGTAAGGTCCCTGTGGCTCCCAGTGGAGCCAGACAGCTTAGGGTGACCCCCTTCAGTCCAAGCCCTCCCATTCAACACCCCTCCACATTTACCCCCCTCCAAACCAGCAGTCCTCATCCAGAGAAAGTGGGGCCAGGAATACTAAGCCTCGTGGACAAATGTAGGCCCTCTCAGAGGGCAAAGAAGAAACAGCAAGGATCTAGCCAGACAGGGTGGGGGCTAGAAGGTAGGAAGACAGGGCCTTGGGAATAGAGTTCCCCGATCCTGTCTTCATTCTACACCTGGAGGGAAAGCGCTGGTGGCAGAATTATTGGCAAGAATCTGAGAATGATGAAAGCTCTAGAAAAGGAAAGAATGCTGGGGTGGGAGTAGTAGTAATAATGGTGACCCAGGACGGGGGAAGAGGACTCTGAAGACGCCTGGTCTTTGAAGCAGCAGCTGTCTTTGTGCAGCAGCAGTTCCTGTGGGCAGAGCTTCCAGAAGGGGCCCCTCTAGGGAAATTCTCTGCTTCCTTTCAGGAGGCTCCAACTTCCCTTCCCTCCATTCTCACCTGTCAGATACGTAAGTGGCGGCTTATCCCCTTATTTCAGGAGGAGCAGGGAACCTGTGGTTACAGTCCCTCCTCACAGTGGAATACAACACAGCCACAAAAGTGACCAGGTAGGCAGTTTATTTGGCCTGGGTCACTGTTATAGTATATTAAGTTTCAAAAGCATTTGTCAAGCTAGGTGTGGTGTTGCAGGCCTATAATCTCAGTACTTGGAAGGCTAAGACTGGAGGACAACAGGTTTTAGGTTAGCTTCAGCAATATAGCCAGACCCTCTTTTTTTTTCTTTTTTTTTGGTACTGGGGATTGAACCCTAGGGCATTCTACCTCCGAACTACACCCCAGTCCTATTTCTAATTGTTATTTTTATTTATTTATTTATTTATTTAGAGGGTCTGGGGATGGAAATCAGGGGCATTCGACCTCCAAGCTACACTCCCTGTCCTATTTTTTATTCTTTATTTTGAAACAGGGTTTCACTAAGTTGCTGAGGGCCTCACTAAGTAGCTGAGGTTGTCCGTGAACCATCATCCTCCCTCCCGTCTCAGTCTCAGCCTCCCGAATGCTGGGATTACAAGCATGCGCCACCACACCCGGCTCTAATTGTTTTTTAAACAGGGTCTCACTAAGTTGCAGAGAGCCTCACTCAACTGAGACTGCCAAGTACTGGGATTACAAGCATGGGCCACGTCTGGCAAGACCCTATTTCAAAATAAAAGATAAAAAAGGAAAGGGTGTGGCTCAGAGGTAGAATGGCCCTGGGTTCAATCCTCTGTACCACCAAAAAAAAAAAAAAAACCCAGCATCTTTCCTTGTCTGAAGGCCTTGGAAAGCTTAGAGCAGAAAGGGAAAAGAAAGGGGGCACAGCCAGGTCTTGCCATCATTGGCCCCCAGAAGACCCATTGCCCCAGGCCGCTGGCCCCTTACCCATCATGAGGAGGGTCAAGAGCACGTTACTGATCTCCTGGAGCAGTGGTGGGCCCATGACCAGCAGCAAGCCGGCCAGCAGTTCCAGCCAGCCCACAGCTGTCTGGTAGTGCATGGGGTCTGGCTGGTAGCCGATCAACTTCAACGGGAACACCTCGGCAAACTGCACGAACAGGGCTTTCTACAGATGGCAGGGAATGCCTGTCAGCCATGGTCGCCAGGGAGGCACTACCCAGAGGCACCACAGGGACATTCTACACCCATGCCCACAACTGCGGGTCAGCCTGAGAGGTCACCTCCTGAGGCCAAGCTCTGGAACCAGGAAAGGGCTCTCGGCTGCGAGGGAGAAGGCTGGGTGATAGTGCAGAAGTTGCCCAATTTTCTCACCAGACCTCTCAAGAGATTATAACCTGACCCCAAGCTCCAAGAGGCAAGGGCAGGGCTGGGCCTTCCCATCTGGCGCTTGGCCTGCTCTCTCTGCATGGTGCTAAGCAGGGAATGCTGGAGTGGAAGGCTCTCTCCACAGATCCCACCTGCTCTCTTCTGAGCTGGCTCCCACTGTGCCTGAGTGCCTGACCTAGGGGAGGAGGGCCTCAGCCCCGGGCTCTGCAATCTCCAAGCTGTCTGGCTCTGGTGATGTTTGGGCCCAAACCACCCACTGTCAGAAGAGGAAGGCCCTCAAGGCCTGGCTGCTTCTAGACTCCTAGGAGGCTGGCAGGCGACTTCTGACTGCATCCAGGGAGAGGACTCTGGGTTCTGAGTTAGGCGTGCCTGCACTGCGTCCTGCTTCCTGACTAGTGTGTAAACTTTGGCAGACTACCCTTCACCCTCAGGGCGGGCTCCCACCTGCAAAGTGGGGTCACGACATCCTGGTCCCACGAGCCTCCCAAGAACCGAAGCAACGATGAAGAGAGGAAGGTGCGGGGCGCAGGGGGCCTTCCCCGCGGCATCTTCCTGCCCCCGCAGCACAGGGCTCTAGCGTTGCCTGGGGCCCCAGTGCTCAGCCCGAAGGCGCCGCCCAACCCTCCCCGCCCAAGACCTTAGCGCCCAAGGAACCCCCAGCTCCCGCGCGGTCTGGCAGGCCAAGCCACGCCGCCGCCCGCTCACCATCTGCTGCGACACCGGAGCCGAGAGCTGCAGGAGCTTGGCCGCCCCGGTGAGCGCAAAAAATCCGCCCAAAAGCACGCGCAGAGCGACGAGCGCGAGAGCCATGGCCGCTCGGCTCCTTCCTTTTTTCCGCTGCATGCCGGAAGGCAGGCCGCTGCCCCCGCCCCTCGCCCCGGGAGGAGGCCGAAGCCGCGAGCTCCCGGCTCGCTCTCCTCCCACTACTTGGGAGGCTGAGACAGGAGGATGTAGGTTTGAGACCAGCCTCAGCAACTTAGTGCCACCCTATTTCAAACTAAAAAATAGTGCTAGGGGAGTTGCTCATAGGTAGAATACCCCTGGGTTCAGTACCATAAATAAATTTATTTATATATATGCATATAAATAATGGTATATATACTTACATATATTACATGCAAAAAACAAAAGTGCTAGGGGTGTAGCTCCCAATACTGGGTTCAGTAGCATGTTTATTTACACATAAATAAGTGATATATACATATATACTTATATATAACATATAAAAAATAAGGGGTGTAGCTCAGCGGTAGAATGCCCCTAAATTCAGTCCCAAGTGCCACCAAAAACCTTTGTTTTCAGGGAGTGCCTCCGTTTCCCAGCCAATACAACCAGGAAGTGGCCACCGATGAGCTCAGTTCTGTCCGAGAGGGACGACTTCCCCCTCCCCCACCCAACCCCGCAGCTGGTCTGCGCGTAGACGCACATCCTCCAAAGTTGGTTAACAGTCCTGACACAATGCCAGGTACAGGAAGAGCCCGCAAAGTTATCTGTGAGTTAGCAAGCTAATTGATAACTACTGCTAATCAATCAACAGCCCATAGTTATGTTGTCCCTATACTTCTCTGCCCGAAATATCTTTTCCTCTAATTTCTTTTTTTTTTTTGAAGATTTAAAGAAGTTTATTGAAAAGAGAGAAATACAGAAGATAGTTACAGCCCCATGCCAAAATAGCATGGAGGGGGTGACTCGAATGAATACACCCTCTTTTCCTCTAATTTCTCTCAGCTGAAATGAACTTGGAACGTTCGGGTGCTGCCTGGGGAAGCTTTCACTGAAGCAAGCCCTGCAGGCCACTTCTGGCTAGTCTGCTCCCACCCAGACTGTCCAGAGCTGGATGGGCAAAGCCAGGGCCAGAGGGCTGGTTGTGTTCGTGTTTACCCTGTGCTGCCCCCGCAATGTTTATTTACATACAGTTATGGTGAAAACTTTTCAGAACACTTAAGTGACACATGAATATTATATGAAATTCATATCTGCATTCACAAAGTTTTACTGAAACACTGCCACTCATTTGTATGTTGTCTCTGGCTGCTTTTTCAATGCAGCTGTGGAGGAGTGGCCACAGATGGCTGCCAAAGCTAAAATATTTACTGTCTGGCCCTTTATGAAAAAAGTTGGTGGGCCAGAAAAGCCCCAAGCAAGGTTCTCAAACTTCCCTGCTACTCCCACTTCCTGTTGGCCAAGCTGCTTGGTCTTTGTTTTCTACCTACCCACAACCTGCTGGGAATAGGTGGCTGGCTGGCTGAAGAGCACTGCCCCTGCCCCTTTCCTTCTGTGTCCAAACTGCTTCAACCTGCAGGCCCTGCTATTACACTGTCATCTGGGCCCAAGTTTATCAACCAACATAAGCTACACTCTCTGCCTTGGATTATTAAAATAAGACATAATTATTGTAAATCGTAATTATTAAGCCCCTCCACAAAAAAGAAAGAAAAAAATGCTTATTTAATCACTGAAACCAGAAATCCACATTAGAAAACTAGCTTTTAGGATCGTTATACAAAATAATGATAAGCAATATGCATGTCGCTATTTCTTCTCCCTTACTAATTTTTCTATCCTTGGAATTAATGATGTAACCGCAAGTCTTAGGGCAGGGCCAGAAACCAGAAGATTTCTTTGTTTTGACTCAGTCAAAGCCGAAAAGGTAGCATCACATAGATAAGTCGTCGAAAAAGGTAATAAAAGTTTCACTGCCTTTTCATGAAGTTCTGGGTAGCTTGCCTTTGCATTTATCCAAAACTGAGTTACAGATACTGATTTAAATGCTGACTGTAATCCTACATTTGAGGACAACTGTCTTAGTTTCACTTCTTCAAAGTTGGTGAGATTGTTATTTTGGCAATTTGTAAAAGGATTGATTATCCACAAATTTCCTGACCGCAAGTCATCCTCTGGTGGGTAACAGTCACAGAACATTTGAAAGAGTCCTTCCAGGTGCTCAGAAATAACGCTTGTGATGCTTCTCACATCTGCGTGGGGGGCGTTTGAGAATTCAGAAAAGGAAGAGAGCATGTCGTAATTGTTCTCCTGGATGTGCTTCAGCCACATTTTTAACTTTTTCTTAAATATATCAACTTTGTCATACAAATTGAATAAAGTAGTCATGGTTCCTTGCAGACCTGTATTTAATTCATTTATAAGTGAAAATATATCTGCTAAATAGGCCAGCTTTGCAACCCATTCCTCATCATGAAAATACTTAGCCAAATCCGAATGATTTTGGTTTAAAAATATTTCAATTTCATGTCGTAATTCAAATAATCTTTTTAAAAGTCTCCCTCTTGCTATCCAACGGACTTCAGCATGAAGTGGTAAATTCACATGGTCAGATTCCATCGCTTCACACAAAATTGTTATCATTCGTGAATTCGAAGCATTACTCTTTATGAAACTTAAAATTTGTGCTGACTGTAAAAGAACTTCATGTAAGCATGGAAACTTTTCAGCTGCTAAATATTCACGGTGAATAAGACAATGTGTAAAAACCACTGCATTTGTGGCAACTTCTTGAATTTTTGTTCTTAAACCAGAACACCTGCCAGCCAGGCTTGCCGCCCCATCAGTACAGAGACCAACACAATGTTTCCAATTCAGAGATTTACTATCAATATATTTATTTATTTGTTCGAATATTTCAAAACCAGTTTTGGGGGAAGGCATTTCAGTGTAAAATAATAATTCTTCTTTTATATCACTACAATCATAATCAATGAAACGAACATAGCACAAGAGAAGGGTGGTGTCTGAGATTTCCGGTGCTTCATCTAATTGAAGGGCAAACCACTTGGACTCTCTGACCTTCTGAACCAGCTGGTCTTCAATGTCTGCAGCTAGTTCCTCAATCCTGTATCCAATTGTATGATGAGAAAGAGGAATGGTTTTCATCTTGTCTCCTGCACTTGAACCCAAAACTTCTGAACACATTTCTACTAAATATGGTTTAATTAATTCTTCAGCAATGGAGAATGGCTTCTTGCTGGCAGCAATTTGGAAAGCAATTAAGTATGAAGCTTTCACAAGTGACTTTTCAACTAGTAAACACTTTTTTAAAGAACTGTTTTGACATTGCATTTCAAGAGATTTTTGTTCAAAAAAATCTACTGGCTTGTTTTCTAATTCTGAATGTTTTGTCTTCAAATGATGATAAAGATTTGATGGCTTCATGTTTTCACTGGGTAAGATCTCTCCACAAATGACACACTGTGGCCTTGGTGAACTCTCTTTTGATCCAGGACAAATAATAAAACCAACTTTTAAATATTCCGCATCATAAGTCTGAAAAAGATCGATTCGTTTTTTCTTTGCAGGTGGAGACTCAAGTTCTGGGTCACATTTCTCCTCAGGTGTAAAGAAATCTGAAGGAAGTATTTGAGTCACTGTTATGTGCAAGAACAAATAAACAATGTTCTTTGTTTTTCCCCACACACTTAAAATTTGTAATGTTAATATTTATATTTATGAAAAGGATAAACTAAAATTTTAAAAACTATAATGCCATCATGGTGCCATTAAAACTGAATTTCTATGCCGGGAGTGGTGGCGCACGCTTGTAATCCCCGTGCTTGGGAGGCAGAGACGGGATGATTGCGCAGGTTCGAAGCCAGCCGTGCTGGCTTGAGACCCGGTTTCCAAATAAAAATATAAAAAAAATAGGTCTGGGAGTGTAGCCCGGAAGTAGAAGGGTTTCCAGGAACCCCAGTACACCACCAAAAAAAAAAAAAAAAAAAAAAAAACTGAATTTCTCCTTTGCCTTTCTCCTTTGCCCAGAGCTTGGTCACTAATAGAACTGCAGGCTATGGAACACGTATAATTAATCTCAAATATCTGACAGATTACTGGAATTAGGTCTGAAGTCCATAGAATATATCAAATTAAGAATTATTTTAATGCCAACTATGGTGGTGTATGCTTTAATCTCAGTACTTAGGAGGCTGAGACAGGAGGATAGCAGGTTCATGGCCAGCCTCAACCACTTAGTGAGGCCCTCTGCAATTTAGTGACCCTATTTAAAAATAAAGAGGCCAGGCGTGGTGGTGCACACTTTTAATCCCCGTACTTGGGAGGCGGAGACAGGAGGATCACGCTGGTTCAGAGCCAGCCTCGCTGGCTTAAGAGACCCTGTTTCCAAATTTAAAAAATATATAAAATAGGTCTGGGAGTGTAGCCTGGAGATAGAAGGGCTTCCAGGAACCCCAGTACCGCCAAAAATAAATAAATAAATAAAAATAAAAATAAAGAATTAAGAAATAGAGTTGGGCATGGTGGCACACCCTGATAATCCTAGGCTGAGACAGGAGGATCACAGGTTCAAGGCCAGCCTCAGCTATTTAGTGAGGCCCTCCGCAATTTAGTGAGACCATGTTCCAAAATAAAGAATAAAAAATAGGGCTGAGGGTATATAACTCAGGGGTAAAATGTCCCTGGGTTCAAAAATCAGTACTGAAAAAAAAAAAAATAGCCCTGGGCACATAGCTAAGAGGTAGAATGCCCCTGGGTTCAATCCCCAGTACTGCTAATAAATAAATAAATAAATAAATAAATAATTTTACTTTCAAAGTGTTCTGAGAAAAATAAGAAAGAAAATCTAGAAAAGTTAACATTTAGTTTATCTATATAAAGGGTGTGCTAAAATTCATGATAGTGCATTTTAACCTATCTGAATTTGGGGGTACAATATAGGGGCAATTATTGATTTTAATACCCAGTCAAAGAAGGTATTGGGGAAAATGGATCCCATTAAACACTGATGCATGGAGCATAAAGTGACATGATTTTCAAGAGGACAGCAACAGGTTTCAAAGCCTCAAAAATCTATGGTGGCAGGGCATGGTGGCGTATGCTTGTAATCCCAGCATTCAGGAGGCTGAGACGGGCGGATAGTGGTTCACAGACAGCCTCAGCTACTTACTGAGGCCCTCTGCAACTTAGTGAGACCCTGTTTCAAAATAAAGAATAAAAAAATAGGGCAGGGGGTGTAGCTCAGAGGTCGAATACCCCTGGGTTCCATCGCCAGATCTACACACACACACACACACACACACACACACACACACACACAAATCTATGGTGGCTAGGTGTGGCAGTGCATGCATGTAATCCCAGCATTTGGGAGGCTGAGACAGAAGGATTGTGATTCACAGACAGCCTCAGCTACTTAGTGAGACACTTTGCAACTCAGTGAGACCCTGTTTCAAAAAATAAAGAATAAAAAATTAGGGCTGGGAGTGTAGCTCAGAGGTAGAATGCCCCTGGGTTCCATCCCCAGTACCACCAAAAAAAAAAAAAAAAAAAAAAAAAAAAATCTATGGTGGCCCTTGAACCAGTAATTCCACTGCTTAGGACTTTTCCTAAGAACATAACTGGACAAGTGGACAAAGATTCATTAACAAAATTTAACTCAACACCTGCTTATCTGGGGGACACATCTCAATGATAGAGCAGTTGTCTAGCAATTAGTTGTCTAGTTGGCTCTGGGTTCAATCTCTATTATTACAGTAAATAAATAAATCTACATGTCCAATCTTAAGGGGTTGGTTTTATACATTGGAATCTATGTTTGGAAAGAATCCCAAGGTATTTTTAAATTTATGTTGATGTTTTCAATGTAATGTCAAATAACAAAGAAGTTTAAAACAATATATAGAAGACAATCCAATATTTAATCTAGAAATTCAAAAACATATAAGCATACATATATCCATACATATAGAGGTCTACAGATCCCTTACTATCCTCCACATGTGAGTAGTATAAAATATAAACTCATGAATAAAGGGTATCATTTTAATAGGAATATAAAACAATCGAGTTTCCTAAGGAAGAAAAACAGGAATCTTTTTGACTTCTAACCAAAAAAGGAACCTACATTAAAAAAAAAAAAATTATGAGTACCTGTTGGCAAAGATTTTGTGTAGGAGGTGTCCCCACTGGGGATTAAGCCCAGAGGCATTCTACCTCTGAGCTAAACCACCAGTCCAATTTTACCTCTTATTTGAACCTGCAATCTTCCTGACTCAGCCCCCACCATGTCTGGCCTTTTTTTTTTTTTTTTTTTTTTTTTTGATAGATCTTCCTATGTTGCCTAGGCTGGCCTAGAACTCATAATTGTCTTACCTCAGCCTCCCAGGGGCCTAGAATTACAGAGCTGGTGACCACACTCAGCTCCAGACTAAGTTTTTTAAGTAATAAAAAACTTGACTCTATTAAGTAAAATTATTATTAAAAATAAAGTTAGTTAGCCCGGGTGTGGTGGCGCACGCTTGTAATCCCCGCACTTGGGAAGCGGAGACAGGAGGATTGCGCAGGTTCTAAGCCAGCCTCGCTGGCTTAAGAGACCCTATTTCCAAATAAAATATAAAATAGGTCTGGGAGTATAGCCCAGAGGTAGAAAGGTTCCATCCCCAGTACCACCAAAGTAAATAAATAAATAAATAAATAAATAAAGTCAGTTAGACATGGTGGTATACACCTATAATCCTAGTAATTTGGGAGGCTGAGACAGGAAGATTGAAGGTTCAAAGCCAGCCTCAGCAATTTAGCGAGGCTCTCAGCAGCTTAGTGAGACACTGTTTCCAAACAAAAACTAAAACAGAGCTGGGGTGTGTAGTCTAGAGGTAGAACTCCCCTGAGTCAACACCTAGCAGCACGCGCACACACACACACACACACACACACACACACACACACAAATAAATATATAAAAAATAAAATCAATCCGGATGTGGTAGCACATACCTCAATCCCAGCTATTTGGGAAGTTGAGGCAGGAGGATCTCAAGTTTGAGGTCAGCATGAGCAACTCAGTGAGACCTTGTCCCAAAATAAAAATAAAAAAGGCTGAGGGGTATAGTTCAGTGATAAGAATATTTGCTTGGCATCCTGAGTTTAATCCCCAGTACCATAAAAACTTAAGTTAAATTAAAAAATGCTTTGGATAGATATAAGCTACTAAAGTAATTAAACATATAAGAATAGTAGGATTAAAAGTAACTAATATGAGCTGGGCACAGTGGTGCACATTTGTAATCCCAGTATTGGGAGACTGAGACAGGAGGATTGCAGGTTCATGGCCAGCCTCAGGAACTTAGGCCATTTGCAACTTTGCGAGACCCTGTTTCAAAAACTAAAAACAAAAGAAGGCTGGGGTGTATAGCTCAGAGGTAGAATGGCCTTGGGTTCAATCCCTAGTACCATACAATCAATCAATAAATAAATAAATAAATAAATTGAAGGAAGTAGTTAATAAAAATTACAGTAATACTTTAAAGGCTTTGCAAGTATGAGTTCAAACACTTTTCCTGATCACCTTAGACATATTACTTGTACTTCTAGTAACTGATGATTGAATTAATAATGTTTAAAAAATCAGTAAGGTTAAATCAGTAATGCTTTTAACCAAATCTCTATCTTAGTGATTATAACAGCTTGTCTGTACATTTGGAAAACAACAATGTACACATGTAGGAGATGTTTGTCTACTGTATACATACACATGCCAATGGGTTCAATGTATGTGATCTAGAAATTAAGACATGTTTTCACACTAAAAAAAAATTCAATTACTTTCTTTAAAAAACACTAAAAATAAAAAAACTAAACAGATAACAAACTTTCTCCAAGGGAGGAAAAGCATAAGGACACATACCTGTCTGACATTCCTTCTGTTGTGTATGTGGTTTGCAAGAAGTGGCCTTGGTCTGTGTGACAGGCTTGCACAATATAGCTTTGTTCTTTAAAAGCTTGAGAGGCTCAGAAGATGGGGAAGAAATAAGTTTCATGGCATCTGAGTCTTCACTTTCCTAGTTAACAAATTTAAACACCAGAAAGAATTTTTAGTGCCTTATCACTGACTCTAATTGCTATCATCTGAAAGGTGATCGACCAAAAGAAATGTAATTCTTCTGAATGGTTGCAAAAAAGAAGGTGCTTTGGAAAATATACACTAGTTCCTAATTCTCCTAGTCAGTATAAGTTCCATTTACTGATTTTAAAAGATATTTTGCAGCCAGGAGTAGTGGCATATGCCTGTAATAACCAATACTTGGGAAGCCAGCCAAGACAGGATTACAAGTTCAAGGACAGCCTCAGCAACTTAGTGAGACCCTATTTCAAAATAAAAAGTAATATATGGCAGGGGGAATAGCTCAGATAGAAAGTGCCTGGTTGTCCACAGCACTCCAAACAACAAATAAATAATAATTATGCTTGTAATATTATCCAAATAATAAAAATGATTTTTGCTGATTAGGACAATTGGCTACTTGGAAAAATTAGATCCAGCCAGGAAAGGTGGCACACACTTGTAATCCCAGTACTTGGGAGGCTGAGACAGGAGGATCACAGATTCAAGGAAAGCCTCAACAAGTAGCAAGACTCTCAGCAACTTAGGGAGACCATTTCAAAATAAAAATAAAATAAGGCTGGGGATGTAGCTCAGAGATTGAATTCCCCTGAGTTCAATTCTCTGTAACACAAAAAGAAAAAAAAGTTAGATCCAACCTCAGAACATAAGCAAAAAATAAAATTCTTTATCTACTAAACACCTCAATGTGAAAAAAAACACCCAAAACTTAACAGTCACTGGAAAACTTTGAAATAACCAAAACACAGAGAAAGTATTATTAAACACAAGAGAAAAAACAAAGTAAAAAAAAAAAAAAGACCTGTACATTTGACTGGTACCTGGAAATTTAAAACTTCTTAAAACAAACGTCTTTTTAAAATAAAAGTTAAAACGATTGAGTAGGAGAATGCTATTTAAATTGTTTATTCATTGAGTAAATATTGACTGGATGTGCACCACTGGCCAGGCACTGTTCAAAGCCCTGGGGAAGCAACAGAAAACAAAACAGAGTCTTGCTCTTATAAGCCTCCGCTCTAGAGGGAGACACAAAAAGCAAACAAGTAGAACAAACATACGTATAAATCCAGGGAGTGATAAGAGCCAGGTAAGGGAGAGAGACCAGTGGAGGGAGAATTTTGGAGTAAACATCTGAGCAAAGATTTTTTTTAATTATTCAAAAGAATACAAAGCCATGTAAGGACTGCGCCCAGCCAAGTCCAAGCAGAGGAGCTGTAGGGGCAAAAACCCTGACATGGGAAACAGCCTGCGAGAGTTCAGGAACATCAACAAGAACGAGGCTGAACAGAAGGCAGGGAGAATGGTATGATTGGGAAGGCGGGAAGGAGCCCAACTGTAAGATCCAAAGGCAGGTTCAAAGCCAGCCTCAACAAATTAGGCCCTTCACAACCAAGTGAGACCCTGTTTCAAAATAAAAATAATACAGGACTGGGAGTGTAGCTCAGAGGTAGAATGCCTCTGGGTTCGATGTCCAGTGCCACATACACAAGAAACTGGGGAAGGTCCATTTTTAATGTGATGGGATGTCCTTGAAGGTTAGACGTAAATTAGCTTTTAAAATAAGTAATGAATGTACTCAGTACAAAATTTAAAAGGTATAAAATATATACATGAATGCCATCTGCTATCTATTTAGACTCCACTTTACATGTAACCACTGTTCCCTGTTTCTTACATATCAACCTAGAGGTGGTATATGGAATTAGGTAAGTTGCTTCTGACAGCAAATGGTAGCATCTTGCTCTCGTCACTTAGCAACCTATCCTGGAAGCTTATTTACATAACTCTGTATAAAGCTGCCTGGTAACAGCTTGCAAGCAGTCCATTTCAGAATATATACCTAAGTAATTTTTTTATTTTTATTTTTATTTATTTTTTTGTGGTACTGGGGTTCCTGGAAGCCCTTCTACCTCCGGGCTACACTCCCAGACCTATTTTTTTATATTTTGAAACAGGGTCTCGTAAACCAGCGTGGCTGGCTTCGAACCGGCGCGATCCTCCTGTCTCCACCTCCCAAGCGCAGGATTACAAGCGTGCATCACCACGCCCGGCTACCTAAGTAATTTGATGTCCTTGAGGACCCTGTGGGATGTTATAAACCATTGCTATTATAAAGAACGCTACTACAATGACTATCCTTACACATAAATTTATTCTATATGTGTTAGTATCTATCTACAGAATGAGCCCTAAGGTTGTGAGGGGGGATCATTATTAGGTATATGATTTTAATTCTGATGATAATCCAGAATTTTTCTTCAAAGAAGTTATATCTAATTAAGTTGCCATTAGAAATATATGTGAGCCTGTTTTCCAACATCCTAGTCAATAGAGTATTATCATACTTTTTCCTATTTCTCAGTGAGTGAAAAATTATCTTACTTTGTATGAGTATTTTGGTTGCAAAGTATTACATACATTCTCTGTGAATTTCTATCATACCTTTAAATTTTTGGGGGGTTTTTTAGGGGATTTTTTTGTGGGGGGGGGTCTGGGGATGGAACCTGTGGCATTCGACCTCCAAGCTAGAGCCCCTGCCCTATTTTCTATTCTTTATTTTGAAACAGCGTCTCACTAAGTTGCGGAGGGCCTCACTAAGTAGCTGAGGTTGTCCATGAACCATCATCCTCCCGTCTCAGCCTTCCAAATGCAGGGATTACAAGTGTGCGCCACCACACCCACCTCTAAATTTGTTTGTTTTTTTTTTTAAATCCTATGGATATTTTTGAATGGGCAATGTAACACAAAACTCAAAAGATTCAAATAGTATACAATGGAAAAATCATTTCTGCCCTTAAATCCCCGACCTTTCAGTTCTCAGAGCAATCACCGTGGTCCACTGACCGATGGCCTTGGAGGGGTATCCTACGTACACGCTTATGTGTGGGCACCTGGTGTCTAGAGCACTAATGGAAGCAAGCTATGCAAAGTCACGTGTTTCCTTTTTTCACTCTAGATTCTGCAGATTGTTCTATGCCTACACATGCAGAGCTGCTATAGTTAACAATGGCATGGGAGTTGGCTGCATATTCAACTTCAATCCTAAGGTTGCTGATGTGAGACTGGAAAAAGGTGTACTTCGCACTGTGCAAGTATAAGGCTCGCTCTCTCTCTCTCTCTCTCTCTCTCTCTCTCTCTCTCTCCTTCTTTCTTTCTTTTCTTCCTTCCCTCCCTTCCTTTCTTTCTTTCTTTCTTTCTTTCTTTCTTTCTTTCTTTTTTTTTTTGCAGTACTGGGGATGGAACCCAAAGGCATTCTACCTCTAAGCGACATCCCCAGCCCTATTTTTTATTCTTTGAGACAGGGTCTCACTGAGTTGCAGAGGGCCTCACTAAGTAGCTGAGGCTGTCCTCGAACCGCATTTTCCTGTCTTAGCCTCCCAAATGCTGGGATTCCAAGGATGCACCACCACGCCCGGCCTCTTTCTAACTTAAATAATTCAAGAGTGAACTCACCATGCCTGTCACTGAAAAAACAATTAAGTTGTTTTCACGCTTCTGTTCCCACAAACAATGCTACAAGTAGTATCTTGTACACCATTCCATAAATGAGCAAAAAGTTTCTGAAGGACAATTTTTTTAGTAGAACTGGAGATGAACTCAGGAGCATTCTACCTCTGAGCAACAAAATAAAAATATTTTATTTTTTATTTTGAAACAGGGTCTCACGGACTTGCAGAGGGCCTCACAAGGTTGCTGAGGCTGGCTAAACAATCTGCAGTCCTCTTGTACTTGCCTCCCAAATACTGGATTACAAAACATGAGACACCATGCCCAACTTATATACATACATACATACAGATAGATATAGATATACACACACAATATATATATATATATATATATATATATATATATATATATATATATATATATATAGTGTGTGTGTGTGTGTGTGTGTGTGTGTTACCAGGGATGGAACCCAGGGGCATTCTATCTCCGAGCTACACCCCCAACCCTATTTTTTATTCTTTAAAAAATTTTTTTTTGGAGGTACTGAGGTTCCTGGAGACCATTCTACTTCCAGGCTATGCTCCCAGAGCTATTTTTTTATATTTTTATTTGGAAACAGGATCTCTTAAGCCAGCAAGGCTGGCTTCGAACCTGCGAGATCCTTCTGTCTCCACCTCCCAAGTGCAGGGATTACAAGTGTGCACCACCATGCCTGGCCCTATTTTTTATTCTTTATTTTGAAACAGGACCTCACTAAGTAGCTGAGGACCTCACTAAGTAGCTGAGGCTTTCCACAAACCATGATCCTCCTGTCTCAGCCTCCCAAATCCTGGGATTACAAGCGTGCACCACCACGCCCGGCCTTATAAATTCTTAAAAATGAAATTCCTGAGTAAAAGGTATTTTAACATTTAAAATTTTAGCTGGACACTATTAAGTTGCTCTGTAGCAGTTTTATCCATTTACACTCCTATGACAATATCTGAGACTGCCTTTACAAGACAGGTACTGTGGCCCACACCTATGATCCCAGAACTCAGAAACTGAGAAAGGAGGATCATAGGTTCAAGGACAATCTCAGCAAAGTACCAAAGCTCTCAGCAATCCTAGTGAGACCCTGTTTAAAAACAAAAAATAAAAAGGGCTGGAGTATAGCTCAAAGGTAGAATTTCTTTTTTTCTTGGTGGTACTGAGGATTGCACCTAGGGTTTCACACATGCTGAAAAGCATTCTATCACTGAATGATATCACCAGCCCTTCGCATGTACTTAAGAACTATTCTCAGCTGGGCACTGTGACACACACCTGTAATCCCAGTATCTGGGAGGCTGAGACAGAAGGATCAAAAGTTCAAGGCCAGCCCCAGCAATTTAGCAAGGCCCCCAACAATTTAGTGAGACCTTGTTTCAAAATAAAAAATTACTGGGCATGGTGGCTCAGCTCACGCTTATAATCGCAGCATGCTTGTAGTCCCAAGCCATAACAGCCTCAGCTACTTAATGAGGCCCTTTGCAACTCAGTGAGACCCTGTTTAAAAAAAAAAAAAATAGGGCTGGGTGTGTAGCTTGGGAGGGAGAATGCCCCTGGGTTCCATTCCCGGTACTGCAAAAACAAACAAACAAACAAACAAACAAATAAATAAAACAAGGCTGTAATTCAGAGGTACTGTGTCCCTGGGTTCAATACTTCATTTCCCAGTACCAAAAAAAAAAAAAAAAAGAAAGGAAGAAAGAAGCTATTTTTATATCCAGGTCTACAAATTGATGTATCATATTTCTGTCCATTTTCCTACTAGATACTGGGTATTTTTTATTTTTATTTTTTCCATACTCGGGGGTGGAACACAAGGTCATTCTACCTCTGAGCTACACTCCCAGTCTTAGTTTTTATTCTTTCAAACAGGGTCTCACTGAGTTGCAAAGTGCCTCACTAAGTAGTAGCTGAGATTGTCCTCGAACCAACGATCCTCTCATCTCAGACTCCCAAATGCTGGGATTACAAACACTCGCCACCAAACCCAGTGTGGGCCTTTTTTATTGATACAGATGCATTATGTGTGTGTGTGTTACTAAGGATTGAGTCCAGGAGCATTCTACCTCCAAGCTATAACCCCTGCCCTATTATGTTGAAACAAGGTATTATTATTATTACTATTTTTTTTTTGTGTGTGTGGAGGGGCGGGGGGTCTGGGGATGGAATCCGGGAGCATTCAACCTCCGAGCTACACCTCCTGCCCTATTTTTTATTCTTTATTTTGAAACCTGGTCTCACTGAGTTGCAGAGGGCCTCACTAAGTAGCTGAGGCTGTCCACAAACTGCGATCCTCTGGTCTCAGCCTCCCAAATGCTGGGATTACAAGCGTGCGCCACCACGCCTGGCTAGTCTTTTTATTTATTTATTTATTTATTTATTTATTTATTTATTTATTTATTTATCTTTGTGGTACTGGGGGTGGAACCCAGAGACTTTCTACCTCTGGGCTATACTCCCAGCCCTATTTTATATTGTATTTGGAAACAGGGTCTCACTAAGTTGCTGAAAGCCTAAGTAGCTGAGGCTGGCTTCAAACCTGTGTGATCCTCCTGTCTCAGCCTCCCCCAAGCGTGGGGATTACAAGTGTGCACCACCACGCCCGGCATCTTAGTCTTTTTATTTTTTGAAACAGGGTCTCACTGAGTTGTGAAGGGCCACGCTAAGTAGCTGAGGCTGTCCTCGAACAGAGATCCTCCCGTCTCTGCCTCCCGAATGCTGAGATTACGAGTGTGCACCACCCCACCCAGCTTGCCAGCCCTATTTTTTATTCTTTATTTTTATTTATTTATTTATTGCAGTGATGGGAACGGAACCCAGGAGCATTCTACCTCTGAGCTAAACCCCCAGCCCTATTTTTTATTCTTTATTTTGAAACAGGGTCTCACCGAGTTCCAAAGGGCCTAAGTAGTAGCTGAGGCTGTCCTTGAATCCTAATCCTCCTGTCAGGACAATCTCAAAAGCTGGGATTACAAGCATGTGCCACCACACCCAGCTTATTCTTTATTTTAAAACAAGGTCTCTGCTAGGTCTGGGAGTATAGCCCAGAGGTAGAAAGCCCCTGGGTCCTATCTCCAATACCACATACACACACAAAAAGGCCTCACTAGGTTGCTGAGAGCCTTACTAAATATATGATGATGTTGTCCTCCAACCTGTGATCCTTCCATCTCAGCCTCCCAAGTACTGGGATTACAAGTGTGTATCCACACAAACCACTCTCTACACACACACACACACACACACATATACATATATATAAACACACATTCTATGTATGTATATATGTCTCCGCCTCCCAAGTGCGGAGATTACAAGCATGCGCCACCACGCCCGGCCTTTTTTATTTATTTACCCATACACTTTCTACCTCCAGAATATACTCCCATACCTATTTTATATTTTATTTGGAAACAGGGTCTCACTAAATTGCTCAGAGCCTCACTAAGTAGCTGTAGCTGAGGCTGGCTTTGAACGTGTGTGATCCTCCTGTCTCAGCCTCCCAAGTGCAGAGACTACAAGTGTGCGCCACCACGCAAGGTGGCCTTTTTTTTTTTTTTTTTTTAATAGTACTGGGGGTGGAACCCAGAGGCTTTCTACCTCCGGGCTATACTCCCAGACCTATTTTATATTTTATTTGGAAACAGGGTCTCTCACTAAGTTGCTGAGAGCCTCACTAAGTAGCTGAGGCTGGCTTCGAACTAGTGCGATCCTCCTGTCTCAGCCTCCCAAGAACAGGGATTACAAGCGTGACCGGCTGGCCTTTTTTATTTTTGAAACATGGTCTCACTGAGTTGTGAAGAGCCTGGGTTAGTAGCTGAGGTTGTTCGCGAAATGCAATCCTCTGGTCTCCGCCTCCCGAATGCTGGGATTACAAGCAAGCATCACCACGCCTAGCTATTTTTTTTTTAATTATTCCTTATTTTGAAACAGGGTCTCACTATATTGCAAAGGCCTCACTTAAGTAGCTGAGGCTGTCAGAGAACTGTGATCCTCCCATCTCAGCCTCCAGAATGCTGGGGTTACAGGTGTTGCCACCATGCCAGGCCTCTCTACATTCTTTTTTTTTTTTTCTATTGTGGTACTGGGGATGGAACCCAGGGGCATTCTACCTCCAGGCTATACTCTCAGACCTATTTTATATTTATTTGGAAACAGGGTCTCATTAATTTTTTTTGGTGGTACTGGGGTTCCTGGAAGCCCTTCTACCTCCGGGCTACACTCCCAGACCTATTTTTAACCTTTTCATTTGTAAACAGGGTCTCTTAAACCAGAGCGCGATCTTCCTGTCTCCGCCTCCAGTGGGGATTACAAGCGTGGGCCACAATGCCTGGCGGAAACAGGGTCTCTTAAACCAGCTGAGCCTGGCTTTGAACCTGCCCGATCCTCCTATCTCCGCCTCCTAAGTGGGGGGGGGGGTTTACAAGACAATTTTATATTTTTATTTGGAAACAGGGTCTCTTAAACCAGCTCAGCTGGCTTCGATCCTGCGCAATCCTCCTGTCTCTACCTCCCAAGCGTGGGAATTACAAGCATGCCCGGTGTCCGGCTCATATTTTTAACTTTTTTTTTTCTTTGTGGCATGAGTTGCAGCCTTTCTATTGCCCATTTATGTGCTGACTTTTAGAGGGGCTCACTAAATTGCTGAGGCTGGCTGCAAACCTGGGATCCTCCTATCTCAGCCTCCCAAGTACTGGGATTACAAGAATGGGCAACCATGCCCAGCTTCATTGAAGGTTTTTAGTGTGTGTGTGTGTGGGGGGGGGTAACTGGGGGTGGAACCCAGGGGCTTTCTACCTCTGGGGTATACTCCCAGACCTATTTTATACTTTATTTGGAAACAGGGTCTCATTAAGTTGCTGAGAGCCTCACTAAGTAGCTGAGACTGGCTTCAAACCTGTGCAATTCTGTCTCAGCCTCCGAAGTGCGGGGATTACAAGCGTGCGCCACAAACGATGTAACATGGCCTGATTTGTGTTCTTAAAAGATCATACTGGCAGCTGGGCGTGGTGGTGCATACCTGTAATCCCAGTACTTGGGAGGTTGAGACTAGAAGATCTCAGGTTCTGTGACCAGCCTCAGCTACTTAGTGAAGCTACAAATAAAAAATAGAGCCAGCAGTATAGCTTGGAGGTCCCATCCCCAGTACCCCCAACACACACACACACACACACACACACACACACACACACACACACGCGCGCGCGCGCAATCATACTGTCAACAACATGGAGAAAAAACTGCACAGGGCAAGAACGGACAGAGGAAACAAGGCAGGAAGTCACTGAGATAATCCAGAAGGAAAGTGAGGCTCAGACCACCGTGGTAGTAAGACGTAGGGAATACCAGAGAGAAGTCAGGGTAATAAAAGGATCCTATTGTAAACATATTTGTGTTGGCTATTGTCCAGCTAAGTGTAAATGTCAAGTGAACAAGTTGGATACATAATGTTGAGGTTCAGAGTAGGGCAAGAGAAATAAACCTGGGAATCAGGCCACCATTCTAGGTGGTGTTTAAAACCCCTAATGACAGCCGGCGTGGTGGCGCACACTTGCAGGTTCGAAGCCAGCCGCGCTGGCTTAAGAGACCCTGTTTCCAAAAATAAAATAGGTCTGGGAGTGTAGCCTGGATGTAACATGGCCTGATTTGTGTTCTTAAAAGATCATACTGGCAGCTGGGCGTGGTGGTGCATACCTGTAATCCCAGTACTTGGGAGGTTGAGACTAGAAGATCTCAGGAACCAGAAGATCTCAGGAAAGGGCTTCCAGGAACCCCAGTACCACCAAAAAATAAATAAAAAAATAAAAATAAAACCCCTAATGACAGATCAAGATGATGTAAGAATTTATAATGCTATTCAAAATGGTTTGCAATTTAAAACTTGTAAGTTATTCACTTCTGGAATTTTTCATTTAAGTTTCAGACTTCAGTTGGATGTGGGTAATTAAGACCACATAAACAAAAACCATTGTATAAAGACTTCCAGGAAATCAGAAAGAAAAAAATAATTCAACACAAAGATAGGTGAAGATTGTGTGGTATGAAAGGAGAGAAAATTAGCACTCCCCTTGAGAAGGCACACAGTTAAGGCATCACCACTGACCTTGTGCATCTAACCTTTGTCTTTTTGTTTTGTTTTTGTACTGGAACCAGGGAATTATACCTCCAAGTGCCAGCCCTATTTTTTTGTCTTATTATTATTAATATTATTATTTATTTATTTATTTATTGGTGGTACCGGGGTTCCTGGAAGCCCTTCTACCTCCGGGCTACACGCTACACTCCCAGACTTATTTTTACATTTTTTATTTGGAAACAGGGTCTCCTAAGCCAGCGCGTGTGGCTGGCTTCGAACCTGCGCGATCCTCCTGTCTCTGCCTCCCAAGCGCGGGGATTACAAGTGTGCGCCACCACGCTCAGCTTTGTTTCATTATTTTTGAGACAGGGTCTCACTAGTTCCAAAGGGCCTTGCTAAGTAGCTGAGGCTGGATCCTCACGTCTCTGCCTCCCGAATGCAGGGACCACGCCCAGTCCAATTTTATTTCTTATTTGGAAACAGGCTCTCACTACGTTGCGGAAGGCCTCATTAAATTGCCAAGGCTGGCTTCAAACCGATATACTCGTTTCAGCCTCCCAAATACTGGGACTACACGGGTGCAGCACCAAAACTGGCTATCATGTTTTTTTGTTTTTTGGGGTTTTTTTTTGGTGGTACTGGGGGTGGAACCCAGAGGCTTTCTACCTCCGGGCTATCCCAGACCTATTTTATATTTTATTTGGAATCAGGGTCTCACTAAGTTGCTGAGAGCCTCACTAAGTAGCTGAGGCTGACTTTGAACCTGCGCGATCCTTCTGTCTCAGCCTCCCAAGTGCGGGGATTACAAGCGTGCGCCACCACGCCTGGCATGTTTTTGTTTTTTAATGCAGACTTTTTAAATGGGCATGGTGGTACAAGATTGTAATCTCAAGGGAAGCTAAGACAGGAAAACTGCAGTTTTGTGGCCAGCCTCAACAACGTCCTGAGACCCTTCACAACCTACTAAAACTCTATTTCAAATAAAAAAACAAAATAGGGCTAGGCATATAGCTCAGAGGTAGAATGCCCCTGGGTTCAATCCTCAGTAAAACAAACAAACAAACAAACAAACAAACAAGCCCCCCCACACACATACACCTATACCTGGGCATGGTAGCATATGTTCGTAGACCCAGTACTTGGTGGGAGGCTGAGACAGGAGGATCTCAGGTTCACAGTCACCCTTGGCAACTTAGTAAGACACTGTTTCAACATAAAAAATAAAACTGGAAGCTGGGCATGGTGGTGCTCGCTTATAATCCCAGTATTTTGGGAGGCTGAGACAGGAGGATCAAGGTGATCACCTCAGCTACTCAATGAGGCCCTTTGGAACTCAATGAGATTCTGTTTCAAAATAAAAACTAAAAAAAAAAAAAAAAAAAAATCAGGCTGGGGGTGTATCTTGGAGGTAGAATACCCCTGGGTTCCATGTTGTGAGGTTTTATGACCCAGATTTTCTCCTAAAAGTTTATAGTCTTAAGATTTATATTTAGGTCTTTTATCTAGTTTGAGTTAATACTTGTATGTGGGATTAGGTAAGGGTCCAATTTTATTCTTTTCCATGTAATTATTATGTTTCAACAATATTTAGTTAAAAGATTATTATTTCCACCACCAAATGTTCGTGGAAACCTTGTCAAAAATAACTTGACAATATAGGGAAGAATTTAGCTCTAGGCTTTTATTTAACTCCAATGGTTTATATATTTGCCTTTAGAATAGTACTACACTGTTTCGATTATTGTAGCTTTATATGGTTTGAAATCAGAAAATATATATCTTCTAGCTTTGTTCTTTTTCAAGATCGTTTTGGGTATCTAGAGTCCATATTCCATACTAGGATAGATTTTTTTTTTCTGAAAAATAAATATATAAATATATGATAGTTTCACCTAAAAAAATAGAAAAAAAATATTCTCTGGTAAGAAAGAAAGCAAAAAGAAATATTGAAATGTTATCTTTAAGTCATCAAAAGCTTGGTATCAGACAAATAAAACTATTATGTGAGATTATAATTTTTAATTTTGGATAAATTGCTATAATACTAGATGTCAACCACTAAGCCAAGCATGGGAAGGAGGGATGGGGAGAGAATGGGGTGGGGATCGGGTGGGGGCTGACTGGGCGATGTGTGCATGTATGTCTACAAAAGTTTGTATCCCACTATGATGTATGAATACAGTGCACCAATAAAAAATAAAAAAATAAAAAAATATATAAAATTGGTCTGGGAGTATAGTCTGGAAGTAGAAGGCCTCTGGGTTCCACCCCCAGTACCCCTCCCCCAAAAAAATTAAAAAATAAAATAAAATTGGGCTGGGGATATGGATCAGAGGTAGAATGCCCCTTGTTTCAATACATTACCAATACAAAAAAAAAAAAAAAAAAGATAAGGGTTGGGGAGGACCTTAGAGCAATAAGCCAGATCAAACAATGGTTAATTCTGAATTCTAGGTGGAGGGAATAAAGCAGAGCAGGGATTGGCAAATTACACACTGTGAGCAAAGTCCAGCCTTTTACCTATTTTTGTAAATATTTTTATGCAACACAACCACACTTAGTAACTTGTGTATTGTCTGTGTCTACTTATGTACTATAATGGCAGAAATGGTAGAGTCTCTAGTTGTAACAAAGACCATGTAGCCTGCAAAGTTTAAAATATTTACTACCTAGACTTTTTCAGAAAAAGTTTGCTGACATTTTCTTCCTTGTACTCTTCTGTAATTTTACCATTCCATTATAATACCATTAAAGTACCATTCCACTTAAATAACTTGAAGGAGATTCACACTAACATTCTCAGAGAAACTAAAAAGATGCTAACACTGTCAGGATTTTTGTTTCATATAATAAAAGCACCATGTTATTTATTATTATCTTTTTATAGACTAACTGGAAATATTAATCAAAACTATTTGGTAACACAGTTTAAATATAGTATATTAGTGAATTATAGAAATACTCCACCTGGAGAAAACATATATAGGGCAGACACATTAAATATGAGATATATCTTCCTAAATAACCTGAATAATTCAAAACTAGCATAATTCAAGCCTAAATGTCCCATTTATACAAAGTGGAAGAGGGATGCATTCTCACAGTATATCAATCTACAAATTGTAGAATGTTTTTATAAATATATGTTAAAAATAGTTATTAATATATAAAAGTTATTAATATATAACACATTTGTATTTTAATGATACCATCATGTAGTTAATAACATAATTATAAATGGTACAAATGATTTATTAATAAAGTAATTCTGAAATACAATGTAATGCACAACATATAATGTACAAATAAATACAAGTTAATTTAATGATATTTCATTAACTAATCTAATATGGTATACTAACTGAAAATTAAGTAGCAATTGCTATTATCTTCCAACAACACAAATAATGGAAGAGTTAAGAGATACTAAATTAGGACAAGCAATCTCTGCACATTTGGGTGAAAAATTGGTCTTATCCCCTGGTGAGACTTTTGTTAAATAATGAATCTAACGTGGCTGGCATTTTTTGTCTCATTTGCTTTCACTTCACTGAGGATTTCTTGACATGCACATACACTTTCCATATTCTGTCTTGCCACCATGGAAGCACAATTATTTGGATCATCTTCAAAAACAGTAACTGCCAGTTGGGCATGGTGGTGTACATCTGCAATCCCAGTTCTTGGGAGGCTGAGACAGGAGGATTGTAGGTTCAAGATCAGCCTCAGCAACTAAGTGAGACCTTGTTTCAAAATAAACAAAATAAAATAGGGCTGAGAGTGTAGAGTGGAGGCAGAATCCCTCTGGGTTCAATACCAGTACAAAGGGGGGGAAAAGTAACTGCTGCTACAGTATGTCAAAAGCCTCTGCCAGTGGCTGCACAGTTACTTGTGCTGAAAGCTGAGGCTGATTGCTGTGTCCCTCTTCCTTCTGCCTTTGTTTCTCTATTTCTAGCCCAAGCAAATTTTCAACAGCCTCTTCAACTCTGCACAAATGTACTTTCTTTACAATTTTCACAGATTCCTTATGAGCAGGTTATGTTATATTGACTTTCAAGTTAAAGGTTCTTTAAGAGTTTGATAGCTTCAGAAGCAGCAGATACAGCTTGCCTGATCACTGTTATATTTTTAACACCTTGAGGATTTGGAACTGGAAGGCCAGTCGTGACTTAGAGTAAACCTTTTATTTCACTGTCACCTCCTTTCAGATCATCACAATACTTCATGTCCATGTGCCAGGGTTTTTCATTTACTCTATTACCTTGCCTGGATAAAAGATAATCTTTGAAAAAGCCGGGCGTGGTGGCACACGCTTATAATCCCACCACGTGGGAGGCTGAGACAGGAGGATCACACAGGTTAGAAAGCAGCCTTAGCTACTTAGTGAGGCTCTCAGCAACTTAGTGAGACCCTGTTTACAAATAAAATAAAATAGGTCTGGGAGTGTAGCCCAGAGGTATAAAAGCCCCTGGGTTCCACCCCCAGTACCTCCAAAAAAGAACAAAGGATGGGCGTGCTGGCACGAGTTTGTAATCCCAGCATTCAGGAGGCTGAAACCGGAGGATCACGGTTCGCCGACAGCCTCAGCTACTTAGTGAGGCCATCCACAACTTAGTGAGACCCTGTTTTCGAATAAAAAATAAAAATAGGGAAGGGGATATGGCTTGGAGGTCAAATGCTGCTGGGTTCCATCCCCAGACCCGCAAAAAAAAAAAAAAAAAAAAAAAGATAATCTTTGTGAGCTAAGAGGTGTATCTGCTTTAATGCTGCTTCTGACAAGGGTTATTCCATTTACCTGGCCTGGCTTTAAGTTAACTTTCATGAGATAAGGGGGCAAACATCTGCTTTAATGATACTTTTGTTTTCTGCTACTGTGAGAGCAGGTACACTCTGATGAATTAATAACATGAGGTATCATAGCAGTGATCTGACTGTCTTAGTAGATTTTCATGACACTGATCCTGCGTCCGAAAGCTACTGAATATGAGACATTTTTTTTTAGCACCACCATTTACTGAACACTTGAATGACAAATTTTAAAAATTTTAATTTTTTGAGAGCAAATGTTAAGATAGCAGCACAACAGTCACACACACACACAAAAATCGAGCCAGGCATTCGAGAGGCTGAGACTGGAGGATCGCAGCTTGCAGACAGCCTCAGCTACTTAGGCCCTCCGCAACATAGTGAGGCCCTGTTTCAAAATAAAGAATATAAAAATGGGGCAGGGACTATAGCTCAGAGGTCAAATGGGTTCCATCCTCAGACCCGCAAAAAAAAAAAGAAAAGCAGTATCATGTGACAATGACAAAAAATGATGGAAATTTTACTCCCCTGTTAAAGGGCTGCTGGTGCAAGTCAACAATGAAATGGTTTATAATCTCTTCAGGCTGTCAGATTTGAAAGTTTGCATTTTTTGAACTTTTAAAAAAATTTTTGAAGCCAGGGGTGGTGGCGTATGCTTGTAATCCCAGCATTCAGGAGGCGGAGACAGGAGGATCACGGTTCGTGGACAGCCTCAGCTACTTAGTGAGACCCTGTTTCAAAATAAAGAATAAAACATAGGGCAGGGGCTGTAGCTCAGAGGTCAAATGCCCCTGGGTTCCATCCCCAAACCCGCAAAAAAAAAAAATTGAAAGCCAGGCATTGATGGTGCACGCTTGTAATCCCAGCATTTGGGAGGCGAGACAGGAGGATCGCAGTTCACGGACAGCCTCAGCTACTTAGTGAGACCCTGTTTCAAAATAAAAAGAATAAAATACAGCTGGGTGTAGTGGCTCACGCTTGTAATCCTAGCATTTGGGAGGCTGAAATAAGAGGATGCGGTTCGCAGACAGCCTCAGCTACTACTTAGTGAGAGCCTTTGCAACTTAGTGAGACCCTGTTTCAAAAAAATAAAGAAGCCGGGTATGGTGGCGCACACTTGTAATCCCAGCATTCAGAAGGCTGAGACCAGAGGATCACGGTTCGTGGACAGCCTCAGCTACTTAGTGAGGCCTTCTGCAACTTAGTGAGACCCTGTTTCAAAATAAAGAATAAAAAATAGGGCAGGGGATACGGCTCAGAGGTCAAATGCCTCTGGGTTCCATCCTCAGACACGCAAAAAAAAAATTAGAAAGAAAGAAAGAAAGAGGGAGGACGGGCGGGCAGGCTGGGAGTGTAGCTCAGAGGTAGAATGCCCCTGGGTTCCATCCCTAGCAAAAAAAAAAAAAAAAAAAAAAGAATAAAACAGGACTGGGGGTGTGGCTCAGAAGTAGAATGCCTCTGTGTTCTATCCCCAGTACCGCAAAAAGAAAAGAAAATTTCTTTTTGAGCCGGATGTGGTGGTGCAGGCTTGTAATCCCAGTACTTAGGAGGGCGAGACAGGAGAACAGGTTTGTGGCCAGCCTCAGCTACTTAGTGAGGCTGCAACTTACTGAGGTCTTGTTTCAAAATAAACAATAAAACGGGGGGCTAAGAGTATAGACATCAGAGCTCCTAGGGTTCAATCTCCAGTACAGAAAAAAAAATATATATGCCTATATATATGTATATGTATATTCTTGGAAGTTTCATAATATTTCAACTTTAAGACATTAATGTTTAAATATACTATCTCTGCATTATTTTCAGCCTCATAAAATTCATGAACTGAACTTTAAAAAACTTTCTAGTCTATTGCCGGGCGTGGTGGCGCATGCTTGTAATCCCTGCGCTTGGGAGGCTGAGACAGGAGCATCACATGGGTTCGAAGCCAGCCTCAGCTACTTAGTGAGGCTTTCAGCAACTTAGTGAGACCCTGTTTCCAAATAAAGTATATATTAAAAAAAAAACTTTCTAGCCGGGCGTGGTGGCGCACGCTTGTAATCCCCGCGCTTGGGAGGCGGAGACAGGAGGATCGCGCAGGTTCGAAGCCAGCCGTGCTGGCATAAGAGACCCTGTTTCAAAAATATAAAATAGTTCTGGGAGTGTAGCCCAGAGGAAGGAGGGCTTCCAGGAACCCCAGTACCACCAAAAAAAAAAAAAAAAAACTTTCTAGTCTAAAAGGAAAATACTTGCTGGGTGTGCTGGCACATGCTTGTAATCTCAGTCAGTACTTGGGAGGCTGAGCCAGGAAGATCGCAGGTTCGCAGACAACCTCAGCTACTTAGTGAGGCTCTCAGCAACTTAGTGAGACCCCGTTTCCAAATAAAATATAAAATAGGTCTGGGAGTATACCCCAAAGGCAGAAAGCCCCTGGGTTCCATCCCCAGTATCACCAAAAGAGGAGAGAGAGAGAGAGAGAGAGAGAGAAAGAGAGAGAGAGAGAGGGGGAGGGAGGGGGGAGGGAGAGGGAGAGGGAGAGGGAGGGGACTTACGCTACAAATAGAAAAATACTCAATTGTATATTAGAATGCTATATCCAAAATGAAAACAAACCCAAGTAGTTCTTATCAAGGATAAACATTAATAAAACTTACATCTTCAATGATCTTTGCTGCTTCTTTAGTAGCTGCACCTGTTATAAATTGAGACATACACACATATACATATATATGTAACTTTTTTTTAAGTACTAGGGATCAAATTCAGGGCCTTGCACATGCTAAGCAAGTGCTTTACCAATGACCTACATCCCCAGACTTAAGAAATATATTATTCCTAAAATATATATAAATGAACATTGAGACCAAAAGCTAATTTCCTATCTCCATGGTAGGCTACAGTCTAGACCAGTATTTTTTTAAAAATGACTCAAGGAAACTACATCAATATCCCCTGCAGTACCTGGTAAAGGTAAGGATCCCTAGGCTCTAGCCCCATCCTACTAAATCATTAGAATATCTGGTATATAAACAGCAGGTATATTAAAATTGTTTAAGTTCTTAAAAAATAAGCTATATATACCACTTCCTTTCCCATCCACACCACCTTGCTTGCTACTTACGCTCCCAGAGACAGAGGACCATGTTTCCTCATATAAGAAAGACATTACCAATAACAACTACGTAGGCTAGGCAATGCTTACTACCTCTACCTTCTAGCCAAATGCCTTTATATCAAGTCACACCTTTTACAATACCGTTAGTGTTTCCGTTGGTCTGGGCAGCAGGTATTTTTGCCAATGATACCACACTGGTTATAACTGGTGTTGTATCTGTCCTTGTAGAAGGGAGCCCCATCAAAGTAGTTTGTGTCTTAGGAATATTTACTGATTCAAATAAATAAAAAGGTAAAATCTCATATAAACAAAAGGGCCATACAGACACACATACAAAAAATATACCCTGTTTAACAAGGTTTTCAAAAGGCAATGAAAATATTTAATTATATATAACACTGGGTTGGGGAATTCTGGTCAGATTAATGTTCACTAGGGCTTAAAAGGTACCTAATTCTATAAAATTTTAACTTTCGAATGACATTTAACAGGTAAAAAATACAGGTATTAGCTTTTAGCTTCAGGATTAACTGGGCTGTTCTATTAGTGAATATTAAAACTTCTACACTAAGCCTGCTCCAAATAAAAATTTAACATGAAGCCAGGCATGGTGGCACACGCTTGTAATTCCAGTACTTGAAAGGCTCAAACAGGAGGATCACGGTACTCAGACAGCCTCAACTACTTAGAAAGGCTTTCTGTAAAGAATAAAATATAGGGTTGGGGGTGTGTGTGTGGCTCAGAAGTAGAATGCCCCTGGGTTCCATCCCCAGTACTGCAAAATAAATAAGTAAATAAATAAATAAAATATTACAATGCCAATATTTATAAGTTGATAAGGGAGCTGACCATTTAATACCAGTTTTCTTAAGCTGCATTACAAAATTAATATTCTACCATCCTGACAGGTTCTAGGAAGCAGGCAGCTAACACAAAAGATCAGCACATGACTTATAGGATTAAGATACAATTAATAAGATTGCAAAGGTAGGCAAGAGCCAGACTACAAAAAGCCAAAGCCTGTGAACTCTAAGTCAATTAAGACAGTACTTCAGGCTTTGATCAGAGAACATGATATCAAGGGTTTTTGATCTCATACTCAGAAAGTGCTACTTAGGGGATCTACTTTAAGAACATGTATCTATCCAGTCTTCTGATATTTTGACCACATTAGCTGTCCTAATTGCAAAATTATTTTATTCTTAGCCAGGAAAAACTTTGCTACCCATGAAGAACTGTTCTACTTTATTTTTTCTGAGATAATTAATGTGTTGTTCTTTTCTCCTTTGCTACAAGCAAGCTCCGGATCAAATCTGCATCATTCACAGCAACTACATTAACATACTTATATCCTCTCCCTTTGTTTGCCCTATTTTCTATTTTTGTTCCTAGTTTATTAACTGAATAATATGTACCCCTTAGTTTAAATTATTCATATATAGGTAAATTTAATCAAAAGCAAATCAATATTTCCTTATAGAAACTAGTACTTACAGATTTATCAATTTTTTGGTATATTTGGTTTTGAGAACAAAAGGCATTAGAATTGATTTTCCCTCAAGAATTACCATTAAGGGCCCGAGATGGTGGTGTATGCCTATGATACCAGTACTTGGAAAGCTGTGACAGGAAGACTGCAGGTTTGAGGCCAGCCTCAGCAACATAGCAAGATTTTTAGCAACCTAGCAAGACTGTTTCAAAATAAAAAGCGAAAAGGGCTGAAGGTGTAGCACAGATGTAGAATGCCTTTGAGTTCAATCTCTAGTAGAAAAATAAATAAAATTTTAAAAGAAAACTAAAGATTGTTAAAGAAAGATGTGAAGAAATTTAGGTTATCTGAATCCAGTGGGAAAGTTTTTTTTTTTCCATGGCACTGGAACTGATTCCAGGGGCACTCCCACTGAGCTACACCCTCAGCCCTTTTTATTTTTTAAAACAAGGTATCACTAGGTTACCATACAGGCCTTGAATTTGTGATCCTTTTGTCTCAGCCTCCCAAGTACTGGGATTATAGGCATGCACCACAACATGCATCTACCTTGAAACCTTATTTTTTGTTATATTAATTTTGTGTGTGCTGATAACATATTCCAACAATGACATAAAGATCCCATTAGCCAAGTTTACTTTACTCTTACCTTTGTTTTGTGGAGGAGGATCATTCATACTTTGCTGATAACAAAACTTCAAAATACAAAGCAGGCTACAGAAATGTTTGATATTGCCTCGCCATTTTATGGACTCACTTAGCTTACCCTGTCGTTGACAACCATCACACTTTGCCATCTGAGGAAGAATGTAAGACAACACAGGCTTAAAACTGTAAAAATAGTGAAAAGATAGTATTAATCATAAACCAGAAAAAAGCCGGGTGTGGTGGCGCACACTTGTAATCCCTGCACTTGGGAGGCAGAGACAGGAGGATCGCGCAGGTTCGAAGCCAGCTGTGTGCACTGGCTTATGAGACCCTGTTTCCAAATAAATAATAAAATATAGGGCATGGGGTGTAGCTCAAAGGTCAAATGCCCCTGGGGACCATCCCCAGACCTGCAAAAAAACAAAAAACAAAAAAAAAATACTGATAAAAGAATCTAAAGACAGGTTCTATTTTTAAAAGATTAAGAAGCAAGTCAAGCTGGGCATGGTGGCGCACACTTGTAATCCCCGCCCTTGGGAGGCGGAAATAGGAGAATCGTGCTAGTTTGAAGCCAGTCTCACTGGCTTAAGAGACTGTGTTTCCAAATAAAAATATAAAAATGGGTCTGGGAGTGTAGCCCGGAGGTAGAAGGGTTTCCAGAAACCCCAGTACCACCAAAACAAAAAAAAAAGGCTATGAATATAGTTTAGTTGCAGAATGCTCCTGGGTGGTGGTAATGTTAGTGGAGAAGAAGGAAGAAGACCATACTTCAATAGAAAAAATAAAGACATTGAACGCCGGGCGTGGTGGCGCACGCTTGTAATCCCTGCGCTTGGAAGGCGGAAACAGGAGGATCATGCAGGTTCGAAGCCAGTCTTGGTGGCTTAAGAGACCCTGTTTCCAAATTAAAAATATATATAAAATAGGTCTGGGAGTGTAGCTCGAGGTAGAAGGGCTTTCAGGAATCCCAGTACCACCAAAAAAAAAAAAAAAAGAAAGAAAGAAAAAAAAAAAGAAAAAATATAGACTTTGACGTTGTAAAGATTTTGATTCATTCAAGAAACATCTAATTAGATATCCTTTGTCTTAAGCACTACAATTGGTCTTGGTCATATAACAGTGAAAAAAATACTAGCTTGGTTCCTAAGAAAGTTAAATGTTGGAGGTAAGATAGACAAGGAAATGGTGACCTAACTAGGGTGTTATAGGTGCTACCTAGATGTCATCTACCAGATTCCTCAAAAGTACATTATTTAACCTCTCTGGAGAGCACTTCTTTTCCTTATTTATAAACTTGCAATAATACACCTCCCTCTTGAGATTGTGTTGAGGATTAAATGAAACATTATTTATGGAGTACCAGACATGTACTAATGGTTCAATTAACTGTAGTTATTATGGTTAGCCTTTTAAAAAGGGTGTGGGGGGGGGGTGATACAGGGATTGAATCCTTGCAGGAGCATTCTACCTCTGAGCTACACTCCCAATCTTTTTCTTGTTTTCAAACGGTCTTCTAGCTTGCTGAGAATCTCTAGCTAAGTTGCTAAGATTGTCCTTGAACCTATAATCCTCCTGTCTCAGCCACCCAAGTACTAGGATCACAGGTGTGTGCCACCATGCCTGACTAAAGTAATCTTTTTTTTTTTTTTAAGTAGATAAGATTGCCAGTCACTGTCATTTGACCTATGAAGTGAGAATAAGGGCTGCCTTCAAATTCCTCAGAGTGACCTGAATGAGAGCTACATAAGGCAAATTATTAAAGTTCTAACTAAAAAGAATTCAAAAATACAAATAAGGTTGATGTGTCTTAACAGAAAGCAAAAATAGTACTTAGAAGGCTGAGACAGGAGGATCTGGGTTCTCAGATAACCTCAGCTACTTACTGAGGCCCTCTAGGTTCTCAGCCTCAGCTACTTAGAGAGGCCCTCTGAAACTTAGTGAGACCCTGTTTCAAAATAAAGAGTAAGAGCTGGGCATGGTGGCGCACGCTTGTAAGCCCAGCATTTGGGAGGCTGAGACAGGAGGATCCCGGTTCACAGACAGCCACAACTGTTTAGTGAGGACTCTTGCAACTCAGTGAGACCGTGTTTCAAAATAAAGAATAAAAAAAAAAGGGCTGGGCGTTTAGCTCAGAGGTAGAATGACCCTAGGTTCAATCCCCAACACCACCATCAAAAAAAAGGGCAAAAATAAATGGCATGTATCCTCAAATCTAACAAAGTCACCAGAAATACTAAATTCTTTTCCCCAAAGATGTTATGTTTATATCCAAACAAATTTTGCTATAATAGCCCAATACTTTATTTTATACAGCTCTAAACACATTTTTATTTACATAATTTGAACACAGTTTAAATAAAAAATAATTTGCTCCAATTTGAGGAAGCCAAAAAAGCCTACTGGGGAGACAGACAGGAGTATTCTAAGTTAGATTCTAGGCTTTAGGTGCTAAGCTGCCCAATACAGTGAAAACCCTGTCTCAGTCATAAAAATAAATAAACAAAAGAGAAAGCAAAAAAAGCATATTGTATTTACCTGATAAAATAAAACTGTAAATTTGGACATGCAATCTTCACAACAAAACTCTTCTAACTTGCCCTCCAACCGATTTTGTACCAAGTTCGGGGAGGTCTGTGAACAGTAGCTGCACCTCTTACAGTAGTTTCCCCACCGTTCTCCAAAGTCTCGAGCAGAGAGTAATTTGCAAACTGAGAAACAGAAAAGATGAGGGAAAAACATCAAATTCACGTTAACATCAAAGAGATAAAAGTTGAGTCCCCAATGGTCTTAGATACCAATTTCTACATGTTTGACAAAAATATTTGTAATTATGTTTAACACAATGATTATAATTTGCCTCTATGTTGAAGAATAGTCTTTATGTTCACAAAACAAATGCACATCACCTTTTAAATATACTGATAATTAGAAAATCTACATTCAGAAATAGACATATAGCCAAGCATGGTGGCATATGCATATGCCTGTAATCCCAGTATTTCAAAGGCTAAGATATGTTTATAAGTTTGAGGCAGCCCCAGCAATTTAGCTTTCAAAATAAAAAGGTCTAAGGCGGTATAGCTTTAAGGAAGAATGTCCTTGGGTTCATTACCCAACACCCCCTCCCTGCAAAAGAAAAAAAAAAATCAGAGAAATAAAAGTTTCTTAAGAGCCAGGTGTGGTGGCGCACGTTTGTAATCCCAGCATTTGGGAGGCTGAGACCAGAGGATCGCGGTTCGCGGACAGCCTCAGCTACTTAGTGAGGCCCTCCGCAACTCAGTGAGACCCGGTTTCAAATTAAAGAATAAAAAATAGGGCAGGGGGTGTAGCTCGGAGGTCGAATGCCCCTGGTTCCATCCCCAGACCTGCAAAAAGAAAAAAAAAAAAGTTTCTTAAGCTAAAATCAGAAATATAAAAAGTTTCTTGTGTGTGTGTGGTACTGAGGATGGAACCCAGAGGTATAGTACCTCTGAGCTACACACCAGTCCTATTTTTTAGGACTGTTTTATTTTTTGAAACAGGGTCTCAGTGAGTTGTAAAGGGCCTAGCTAAGTAGCTGAGGCTGTCCACGAAGGATACAAGTTTCTTAAGCAACAACTGCTTAAGTTCAACTCCTTTGTTCTCATCAGGGAACAAAAAGATTTCGGATGTTGTAGCTAAACATTAGCGATTTTCTATGTGAATACTACTGATTTATATTTTGATAATTTTTCTATACTGAGAAACTGCAACAATTAAAAAAACAAGACTAGCTGGGCATGGTGGCACACACTTGTAATCCCCACGCTTGGGAGGCTGAGACAGGAGGATCACACAGGTTTGAAGCCAGCCTCAGCTACTTAGTGGGGCTCTCAGCAACTTAGTAAGACCCTGTTTCCAAATAAAGTATAAAAAATAGGTCTGGGAGTATAGCCCAGAAGTAGAAAGCCTCTGGGTTCCACCTCTAGTACCAACAACAACAACAAAAAAAGATAAGACTAGCTGGGCATGGTAGTGAATGCCTGTAATCTCAGTACTTGGGAAGCTGAGACAGGAGGATCTCAGGTTCTCAGCCAGCCTCAGCTACTTTGTGAGGACCTCTACAGCTTAGTGAGACCCTGTTTCAAAATAAAGAATAAAAAATAGTACTGGGGGTATAGTTCAGAGGTAGAATGCCCCTGAGTTCAAACCCCAGGATGAAAAAAGACAGACTTTAGGACTGAGAGTACAGATCAGCTGTACAGCACTTGCCTATTATATATGAGCCCCTAGGGGCTTGATCCAGAGCACCATAAAATAAAATAAAAAAATTAAAAGACAGATATTAAAGTGAAACTAAGATGCCAGGCGTGGTGGTGCACGCTTGTAATCCCTGCACTTGGGAGGTGGAGACAGGAGGATTGCGCAGGTTCGAAGCCAGCCACACTGGCTTAAGAGACCCTGTTTCCAAATAAAAATATAAAAATAGGTCTGGGAGTGTAGCCTGGAGGTAGAAGGGCTTCCAGGAACCCCAGTACCACCAAAAAAAAAAAAAAAAAAGTGAAACTAAGTATTAACTTGACATGCTCAAATAAAACTTTATAAGAGAAAAATTACTCAGAAATTAATCATGGATTAATTTCCCAACTCATGAATTATTTCATAAAACCACATGCTATGTGGATAACAGGCTAGTTTCTTTACCTTCACTACAGAATGGCTTATCAACTCCTGAGAATCGCACCGTCTCCTTTATAATTTTCTGTAGTTTACAGTAGTCGCACATTGCTATAACTTTATTTCTCCTTTTGTATTCATCAGAGCAAGGCTTGCCACAAAACAGAAACATTTTACCCTGCAGAAAAATAACAACCATTAAGATCTAACTAAACCACTTCTTTAAGAAACCCTTTTCCTTCTCATTTCAAAGCAAAGTAACTGAATGACTGTCAAAGATGAAAATGGCCGGGCGTGGTGGCGCATGTTTGTAATCCCCGCACTTGGGAGGCTGAGACAGGAGGATCGCACAGGTTCAAAGCCAGCCTCAGTTACTTAGTGAGGCTCTCAGCAACTTAGTGAGACCCTGTTTCCAAATAAAAATATAAAAATAGGTCTGGGAGTATAGCCCAGAGGTAGAAAAGCCCCTGGGTTCCACCTCCAGTACCACCAAAAAAAAAAAAAAAAAAAAGATGAAAATGTACTTCGGTCCCTTAAACAATGTGGCTTTACCTTGTAGAAAAGCAGTTCTGGCTTGGTGGCAAACAGATGGTTGCAGTGCTGACACTTCAGTCTCACAACTGTGTGAGTTAAAGGAACTTGAATCTGGTGACTGGCTGCTGTGGCAAGGCCACTGATGGAGCTACGGGAAACAGCAGAGGTAGCGTCACCTCCTCCTGGTGGCACAGCTGACCTGGAAGATGGGCTCGCAGCTACTTGAGCCTCGGACAGGGGCACCGCAGAAGAGTTTGATCCCTTTGGCTTGTTAAATACCTTCTAAATGAACACAAGGCAAAGGTTTTATTTTAATATTTGTGTGTGTGTGTGGTTTTGAGGATTGAATACAGGGTCATTCTACCTCTGAGCTATATCCCCAGCCTTATTATTTATTTATTTGTTTATTTATTTATTTAGCAGTACTGGGGATGAAACCCAGGGGCATTCTACCTCTGAGCTACACCCCCGCCCTATTTTTAATTCTTTATTTTGAAACGGTCTCACTGAGTTGCAAAGGGCCTCAGTAAGAAGCTGAGGCTGTCGTCAAGCCACAATCCTCCTCTCTCAGCCTCCCAAATGCTGGGATTACAAGCGTGCGCCACCACCCCCGGCTTATTTTTATTTTGAAACAGGGTCCCACTAGGTTGATGAGTCTCATTACTTGCTGAGGCTGTCCTCGAACCTATGATTTTCCTGTCTCCGCCTCCCAAGTACTGGGATTACAAGTGTGTACCACCACGCTGGCAAGACAAAGATTTTCATAAATTTGAGAAATAATGTAACTTAGTAAATTTTATTTCCTCATTTTAATAAATTAAGTCCAAAAAAAATTAAGTCCATGACAAGCATTCTTTTTTTTTTTTTTTTTGTGGGTCTGGGGATGGAACCCAGGGGTATTCAACCTCCAAGCTATACCCCCTGCCCTATTTTTTATTCTTTATTTTGAAACAGGGCTTCACTAAGTAGTAGCTGAGGCTGCCCGCGAACCACGATCCTCCGGTCTCAGCCTCCCAAATGCTGGGATTACAAGCGTGTACCACCACGCCTGGCACAAGCATTCTTTTTAAGTCATATTTCTCACAGTAAAAGTTTCAATGGCATATTTTCAGAACAAAGGGTCTGAGAAATGCAGCATTAAAAGGTCAAGGACTTGGCCAAGTGTGGTGGTGCACACTTGTAATTCCAGTACGTGAGAGGCTGAGACAAGAGGATCACAGGTTCATGGCTAGTCTCAGCTACTTAGTCAGACCCTGTTTCAAAATGGGGCTGGGGTTGTAGCTCAGATGTAGATGATTCTGGATTCCATCTCCAGTACAGCCAAAAAAAAAAAAAAGGTCAAGGACTGAAATGCAAGCAAGCTGTCCAAAGATTTCCAGCATATAGTTCAAATAAATTACAGCACTTTTCCCCAGGGTACCCTACTCCTGCACACCCATCACCAACAAACACTTTTTTTTTTTTTTTTTTGGCAGTACCAGGGAACTGAACCCAGGGCCTGGCATGTGCTATATTATAAGCACTCTACCCTGAACTGTGTTCCCAGGCCTTTTCTTTTTATTATTTTATTTGGAGACAGGGTCTCCCTAAGTTGACCAGGTGGGCCTCAAACTTGCCATCCTCCAGCCTCCCAAGAGCCAGGATTACAGGTTTATACCACCACACCTGATTACCAACTAATGGCGGACAGTTAATACAGTCCAGTGGTTACCGGAGGTCTCTGTCTTTGGGGCCAGAGATGCCACATCAGGCATACTCCCACTCAGGAGATCATGAAATTCCACTTTGGGTGTAATGCAGACAGTGAGGAGAAATATGGGGCAAGTGGATACTTAAAATGCCATGCCAGGAACCATTAGGTTTTGGGACCAGGATGAGAAGACAGGGCATCTGAGCCTCGAGACTAATGTCCTTCACATACCACCTATTCAATCTATATCCTAGCTTCTACTCTTTTGAAAGGGAGAGAACCATGAGAGAAAGTGAAGAGGAAGGGTAGTTTAAGCAAGGACCCTAACATCCTTGGAATTTGAAGCAAGGACCCTAAGGAAGACCAAGATTTAGGCTCTGATAATTTTGTACAAATGACCTCTGGAACCCTGATTGAGGAGAATTTTTTTCTTCCTATATTTAAACTTTTTAGCTGAGTATGGTGGTACATGCTTATAATCCCAGTACTTGGGAGTCTGAGACAGAAGGATCACAGATTCACAGCCAGCCTCAGCAACTTAGTGAGACTTTCAGTAACCTAGTGAGACCCTGTTTCAAAACAGAAAAATAAAAAGGGCTAGGGGTGTAGCTCAGAGGCAGAATGCCTCTGAATTCAATCCCCAGTACCACATACACACACAAATTTAAATTTGTGTATGAACCTTCAAGAAACAACATTTTGCCATGAATCAATGTCTCAGAGAGCTACAGGGTTGAAATACTACTTTCAATCATACCTGGAAAGCCACCACACAGCTGGAGCTGCAGAAGCTGTAAATAGCTCCATCTGACATGGCGAGGTGATACTGAGGGATGGCCAAGGCTTTACAACTATGACACGAAACCTTAACACCTTGATGACACAAAATAAAAAGGAGAAACAAGTTACACAAATGAACAAATAATTCAAAAATCTATAAGCAGAAAGAAAAACACAACTTCAGTATAGCTGTCCCTTGGTATCTTGGGGGGATTGGTTCCCAAGGATACCAAATGATATCCAGGACTTCCCAAAAATAGCAAAATCTGCAGATGCTAAGTCCTTTATACAAAACGGCACAGTATTTACATATACCTGAGTATATCATCCCAAATATCCTCTCATGTACATGAAATCACCTCTACCTAAAATAGCTGATAAAATGTAAATGCTATGTAAATAGTTGTTATACTATATTGCTTAGAGAATAATGATGAGGAAAAATGGCTGTACATGTTCAATAGATTTTTTTCTGGAATATTTTTGATCCAGTTGGTGGAATCCATGAATACAGAAACCCTAGACACAGAGTCCAAATATAGTATATGAAAAAAAATCAAGGAATGCTACAATAATCTGTAAATCTAAACATAATTAATCTTAATTAACTCTCACTTACATAAAAACTAACCCAGAACTTGCAATTATTTTTTCTTTCTTCTCATATATGAAATTATAAAAAATATACTTCGACTATTTCCATTTAAAACCTGTTTTTTATTTTTATTAATTTATTTTTACTTTGTGGTACTGGGAATTGGACCCAGAGCATTCTAAGCTATACCCCTAGCCCTTTTAATTTCCTTAATTTGAAACAGGGTCATGCTAAGGTACAATGCACTGGCCTAAAACCTTTGATACACCTGTCTCAGCTTCCTATGTACTAGGATCACAGGCATGTGCCAGCATGCCCTGCTTAAAATCAGTTCTTTGGCTGAGTGTGGTGGCACACGCTTGTAATCCCAGCATTTGGGAGGCTGAGACCAGAGGATCACGGTTCGTGGCCAGCCTCAGCACTTAATGAGAGGCCCTTTGCAACTCAGTGAGACCCTGTTTCAAAAAAAATAATAATAATCGGGCTAGGGATGTGGCTCAGAGGTAGAATGTACCTGGGTTCCATTCCCAGTACCACACACACAAAAAAAAAATTAAAAATCAAAAAACAAAAATCAAAACTAAAGAAAGGCTGGGGATATAGCTCAGAGATAGACCATCCCTGGCTTCAATCTCCAATAACAACAACAAAAAAGGTAAATCAATCTTGGATTTTTATTAACCATATGAAAAAGTTTAGTTTGTTATAAGATGAAAGTAAAGCCAGGCATGGTGGTGCACGCTTGGCATGGTGGTGCACGCTTGTAATCCCAGCATTCGGGAGGCTGAGACAGGAGGATCGTGGTTCGCGGACAGCTTCAGCTACTTAGTGAGGCTCTTCGCAATTTAGTGAGACCCTGTTTCAAATTAAATAGTAAAAACCAGGGCAGGGAGTGTAGCTCAAAGGTCAAATGCCCCTGAATTCCATCCCCAGACCCACAAAAATAATAATAATAATAATAATAATAATAATAATAATAAAATAAAAATAAATAAATAAATAAATAAAAGAAAATGAAATGAAAGTTAAGCAGTTACCGTCTTCTTCAACAGTTAGATTACCTGAAGAAGTGACAGTCTTAACTCTGTAAGCAGATAAGCAATTAACAGAGCAAAAGAGCTCTGCTCTTCCAGAGGCATTTGTAGTCTCAATCATTTCAGCTGAGGGTCTCAATGATCTCCCCAGGGCATAGGGAGGAGTTTGGGCTGAATTCTATTAAGAAAAAAATAACATTTAGATATTTAGTACAAGCATATGTAATCACATATTATTTTTACAAGAAAAAAGAAAGCCACCTATAAGCACTGCCTTTGGCTAAAATACTTGAGCATGACAATAAGGCCACACAAATATTTGACTTTTCTAAGAAGTTGGAAATGGGAAAAATAAATTCTTTCAGACAATAAAAGGTAAACTGAAAATATAGTAACTACTTATATAGATATTTTAATGACAAAAACATTACAAGTAATGAATGAGGTAGTCATAAAATACTATTCTCATCACAAATAACCAGGGGACCAAGTGGTCCATGAACCAAAGGGCCATACTCAGTAAAGACTTGAACCTTATTAGTCTAAGTCAATCTATCATCTTAAAAGATACTTCACAGCCAGTCATGGTGGCGAACACTTGTAATCCCAGCATTTGGGAGGCTGAGACAGGAGGATTGTGGTTCATGATGAGCCTCAGCTGGAGGTAGAATGTCCCTGGGTTCCATCCTCAGTACCAAAAAAAAAAAAAAAAGATACTTCACTTGTAAGACTTATTAGCGAGAAGGAAAAAAAAAGTCTAATGTATTTCAAGAGATTCCACAAAACTACCTATTTTTCAAGCTGAGTTTCATAAAAACATTTGCCTAAAAGTTTTTGGGGGTTTTTGTTCATTTGTTTGTTTGCAATACTGGGGATAGAAACAAGTGGCATTCTGAAACCTCTCACCCCCCCCCCTTTTTTTTCCGGGTCTAGGGATGTAACCGAGAGGCATTTGACCTCTAGGCTACACCCCCTGACCTATTTTTTACTCTTTACTTTTTGAAACAGGGTCTCACTAAGTTGCGGAGGGCCTAGGTAGCTGAGGCTGTCTGTAAACCACAATCTACCGTCTCAGTCTCCTGAATGCTGGGATTACAAGCGAATGCTAGGATTACAAGCGTGCACCACCACACCTGGCTCCAGCCCTATTTTTATTCTTTATTTTGAAACAGGGTCTCACTGAGTTGCAAGGGGCCTCACTAAGTAACAGAGGTTGTCCTTGAACCATGATCCTCCTGTCTCAGTCTCCCAAATGCTGGGATTACAAGCATGTGCTACCACACCTGGTTAAAAGTTTGTTTTAGCCCCCCCATGCCATTCTGACATGGGGCTGTAACTATTTTCTATATTCTATCTTTTTAATAAACTTCTTTAAATCTTAAAAAAAAAAAGTTTGTTTTAGGAAATAATAGTATTGGGAGGCTAAGACAGGAAGATTACAGCTTCAAGGATAGCCTCAGCTACTTGGGCCCTTTGCAACTCAGTGAGACCCTGTTTCAAAATAAAGAATAAAAAATAGGGCTGGTGGTGTAGCTAGGAGGTAGAATGCCCTTGGGTTCCATCCCCAGTACCACTAGGAAAGGGGGAAAAAAATAGTAATACTAATGGCTACCATTTATAGAACCAATGTTTTTACTTTTCTTTTGGTCTTGTTTTTTTTGGAACTAGGGATCAAACCCAGAGCACTGCAGCTGCAAAGCAGGAGCTTTGCCACTGAGCTACATCCCAGCCCATTTTTACGTTTTGAATGTTTACCATCAGCCAAACTCCAGGCCAAGCAATGTGTATATACTGTATCATATAATTCTTTCAACAACATTGTAAGATGCTTTCAAACCTTACATTAACCCAAAGGCTAGGTATTTAAATTAAATTTACAGGTACACAGAAGCAGAAAATTAAACTTATTCCATCATACTCCAAAGTTTAGACTCCTAACCACTAAGTTATATTATCCACATTAGAAGGTAAATAAACTGAAGTTCATGTAATCTTCCTCCTAAAAGAGAACATTAGCTGGGCATGGTAGCACACATTTGTAACCCCGGTACTTGGGAGGCTACGACAGGAGGATCGCAGGTTTGTGGGCAGCCTCAGGTGAGGCCCTGTTTCAAAATAAGGAATAAAAATAGGGCTCTGGGTGTAGCTTCAAGATAGAATGCCCTTCGGTTCAATCCTCAGTACCAAAAAAAAAAAAAAAAAAAAAAGGACTGTAGGTTCATGGCCAACCTCTGTAACTTAGTGAGGCTCTTTTTATATTAAGGAGACCCTGTTTCCAAACCAAAAATAAATAAATAAATAAAATAAAATGGGGTGGGATATAGCTCGGAGATAGAATGCCCCTGGATTCAATCCCTAATACTACAAAAAATGACTATCAATGACACAATAAGCAGTGCATAACACCAATAACAAGAACAATATTAGGAATGAAAGTGACTTTTGGATCCTCTGTAAAATAATGAATTCTATTCCTATGAAAGTGGCAACTAGACTGTCGAAGTGGCAATTCCTAGAAAAAAGATACTTTCAATGATGAATGTACAGCTCAGAAGAATTAACAAATTTAGTAATTGAAAAATAATTTTATCAGCCAGGTGTGGTGGCGCATGCTTGTCATCCCAGCGCTTAGGAGGCTGAGACAGGAGGATCGCACAGGTTCAAAGCCAGCCTCAGCTACTTAGTGAGGCTCTCAGCAACTTAGTGAGACCCTGTTTCCAAATAAAAGTATAAAAAAAAGGTCTGGGAGTACAGCTCAGAGGTAGAAAAGCCTGTGGGTTCTACCCTCAGTACAAAAAAAAGAAAAATAATTTTATCATATACATCCTTTTTAAGAAAAATAAGTAAAAAACAAATTCTTCAGTAATAATCAAAAATACAAAGTGATTTAATAACTGAGATTAACACATTAGTCATTACAATAAAGTTCACCAACGTATTTTATTAAGGTGATGCTGCAAAAATAACTACAATTCATTCCAAAACATTTTAAAATGAAAAAATAGTGACTGATTCTAGCACTTTTTGGGGGGGAGTGGGGTACTGAATTCAAAGGCATTCTACCTCTGAGCCCTACCCCAGCCCTATTTTATTTTTTAGTTTGAAACAGTGTTTTACTAGGTTGCTGAGAGTATGGCCACATTACTGACTGAGTCTGTCCTAGAACCTGCAACTCTCCTGTCTCAGTCTCCTAAGTACTGGGATTAGAAGCATGCAACACCACACCCAAATCGATCACCTTTTGACTTTTGCTTATACTTTATTTACAATGCCGTTTTCTTTACTATTTCACAAAATATTCACACTCACAGCAAATCATAAAACTGTATCTATGAATTCTCAGCCGTAAAGATAATCTTAAAAAGGATCCACTTCACCTTTATTATCTCACTGCATCATCAGCCCTACAGTATCATTTTTCTGAAGAGGAAATCACACATCAAGATACATGGATGGTAGCCGGGTATGGTGGTGCACGCTTGTAATCCCAATATTCGGGAGGCTGGGACTGGAGGATCGCCGTTTGCAGACAGCCTCAGCTATTCAGTGAGGCCCTCCGCAACTTAGTGAGACCGTTTCAAAATAAAGAATAAAAAATAAGGCAGAGGGTGTAGCTCGGAGGTCAAATGCCTCTGGGTTCCATCCCCAGACCCGCAAAAAAAAAAAAAAAAAAAAAAAAAAAAGATACACGGATGGGAAGAGCTTGCTATTTACTTTGCAGGTCACCCCTGCCCAGCAGCTCAGGAGTGAACTCAACTATACAAGACTGATTGACATTCATACCTGCTTGAATGCAGTGACACTTGTAGAACTAAACACCTTCTGCGACTGGCAAGATCCAGAGCTACTATAGCAATAGCTCCCACAGTTCTCACAACACTTCATGGTGAGGTTGTTGGTGGAGTGAAACTTTGAGAAACAGGCATCACTACAAAGACCATGTACCACATTTTGATATTTAACTTCAAACCGAATCTACGGAATGAAAAATAAACACAAAATAAGCAGAGCCAGTTTAAAAAAATCTCTGGTCTTTGAACACAATCCCAATCAAAGTAAAATGTAACTTACATCAGCATTTTTCTGACACATACTGCATTTAGTCGAAATGCCATTGGTATATATGGTAACAACAGGTTTTTTCTTTAGCTCATATGAAGAAAAGCATGACTGGCTGCAGAAATCTTTGCTAGAAGAGGAATTTTCTAAGTGGGTTGTGATTATATCCTTTTGATTTAAAATATCTCTAAAAACAAAAAAACAAGGACAAAATGAAATGTGTAACAATTGAAACTTCTCCCCTCATTCTTAATGAGCTAATATTTACCCCTAATGTTTACTAGGGACAGCTAGAAAGATGCCCTGGATAAAGCATCTGAAAACCTGGGTCTGATAATTATTTCTGTTATTTATCAGCTCAGGAGAAAAGAGTGAGGCAATTAAAGCCTCAATTTCCTCGACTTTAAAATGGGACTTACAATATTTAATTTGTAGATGGGAGGAGGAAGCAGGGCATGGTGGTGCATCCCTGTACTCCCAATTACTCATGAGGCAGAAGAATCGCAAAATCAAGGCTAGCTTAGGGAACTCAGGAAAACACAAATCAAAAAACTTAAGAAAGGGGTAGGGCTGTTGCTTAGCAGTAGAGTATTTTTATAGCTTGCAGGACACTCTGCATTCAATCCCCCCAAATCAATCACACACAAAAATTCTTTTAATAATAAGTAAAACAAAGCCAGGCATGGTGGTACATACTTGTAATCCCAGCACTTGGGAGGCTGAGAAAGGAGGACTGTGGTTCGTAGACAGCCTCAGCTACTTAGTGAGGCCCTTTGCAAATCAATGAGACCCTGTTTCAAAATAAGGAATAAACCAGGCGTGGTGGCGCATGCTTGAAATCCAGATTTCAGGAGGCTGAGACTGGAGGATCATGGTTCTCGGACAACCTCGGCTACTTAGTGAGGCACTCTGCAACTTAGTGAGACCCTGTTTCAAAATAAAGAATAAAAAATAGGACAGGGGATGTAGATCAGAGGTCAAATGCCTCTGAGTTCCATCCCCATACCCGCAAAATAATAATAATAATAATAATAATAATAATAATAATAATAATGAATAAATAAGGAATAAACCAGGCATGGTGGTGCACACTATAATCCCCGTACTTGGGAGGATGAGACAGGAGGATCATGCAGGTTTGAAGCTAGCCTCAGTTACTTAAGTGAGGCTCTCAGCAACTTACTGGGACCCTGTTTCCAAACAAAATATATAAAATAGGTCTGAGCGTGTAGCCTGGAGGTAAAAGGCCCCTGGGTTCCATCCCCATTACCGGAAGGAAGAAAGGAAGGAAGGAAGGGAGGAAGGAAGGAAAAGAAATAGGCTAGAGGTATAGCTTGGAGGTAGAATCCCCCCGGGTTCCATTCCCAGTACCGCAAAAAAAAAAAAAAAAATTTAATAATAATAATAAATAAATAAAACAAGATATAACCAGTGAGACACTCATAACAAAAATAGTGAGGCTTCCAGCTCCAAGTTTCATCTACTGAATCCAATGGGACAAGATTCAGTGGCTATCCCACAACTCGAGACATGTGTCCTCTGGCTTAATACCAACTGTCAAGAGCAGAAACATGAATAAGACGACAGATAAAGCCAGGCGTGGTGGCTCACGCTTGTAATCCCAGCATTTGGGAGGCTGAGACCGGAGGATTGTGATTCGCGAACAGCCTCAGCTACTTAGTGAGGCCCTCTGCAACACAGTGAGACCCTGTTTCAAAATAAAGAATAAAAAACAGGGCAGGGGGTGTAGCTCGGAGGTTGAATGCCCCTGGGTTCCAACCCCAGACCGAAAAAAAAAAAAAAAAAGGATGATAGATAAAAAGGTTTTAAATTTAAAATAAAATATGTGAGGCAGACGTGGTAGCACACGCTTGTAATCCCAGCATTCCGGAGGTGGCAATCAGAGGATCATGGTTCAGCCTGAGCTGCTTAGCAAGGCCCTTTGCAATTCAGTGAGATTCTGTTTCAAAGAAATAAAAAGACTAAGCCTCAGCTGGCTTAAGAGACTCTGTTTCCAAATAAAATGTAAAATATATCTGAGAGTGTAGCCTGGAGGTAGAAAGCCCCTGGGTTCCATCTCCAGTACCACCAAAAAAAAAAAAGGACTGGGGACCCAGGCATGGTGGCGCACGCTTGTAATCTCAGTATTTGGGAGGCTGAGACTGGAGGATCACGGATCTCGGACAGCTTCAGCTACTTAGTGGAGGCCCTCTGCAACTTAGTGAGACCCTGTTTCAAAATAAAGAATAAAAAGTAGGGCAGGGGTGTAGCTTGGAAGTCTAATGCCCCTGGGTTCCATCACCAGACCTGAAAAAAAAAAAAAAGGGCTGGGGATGTAGCACCTGGGTTCAATCTCCAGTAGCAAAAATAATAAAACAAAAAACAAAGGCTAAATACTGTTATTCATTATACAACTCTAAAAGTGGAAGGAAATAGCCATTAATTAGAAACACTGTTAGTAGAGGCCATAAAGAAAATAGCAGTAATCTTATAAATGACTATATGAAGCAATTACTATGTGTTAGGCATTGTCCTCTTCACTCTAATTATCCAATTTATTTATTTGTTTATTTATTCTTTTTTTTCTTTTTCTCTCTCTCTCTTTTTTTTTTTTTTTTTTTTTTTTTTGGTGTATGGTACTAGAGATTGAACCCAGGAGCATTCTACCTCCAAGATATACCCCCAACCCTATTTTACTCTTTTTATTTTTTTATTTTTTTAATTTATAGACAGGGTCTCACTGAGCTGCAAAGCTCCTCACTAGGTAGCTGAAGCTGGCCTTGAACCATGATCCTATCTTAGCCTCCTGAATGCTGGGATTACAAGTGTGCACCACATGCCTGGCTCCTATTTTATTCATTTAAATCACTTATAAATTACACTGCTGGTAAGTACTGATGGCAATACAAATCTGGGAGGTAGAAGGCCCCTGGGTTCCATCCCAAGTGCCACACAAAAAAAAAAAAATCTGGGGGTATAGTCCAGAAATAGAAGGCCCATGGCTTCCATCCCCAGTACCAGAAATTAATTAATTAATTAATTAATTAAAATAAATAGGGCTGGGGGTGTAGCTCAGAGGTAGATTGGGTTCAGTCCTTGGTGTCTACCTCTCAGTTATGCTTACAATTGCTCATGTGCTTGCGTGCATATTCTCTTTCTCTCTCTCTCTCTCTCTCTCTCACACACACACACACACACACACACACACACACACACACACACACGACAGTGAATCTTGGAAACCATATAGATAAACTTACATACAGGTAACGTACTAATGTTTTTTTTCTTTGGTGGTATTTGGGTTCCTGGAAACCCTTCTACCTCCGGGCTATACTCCCAGACCTACTTTATATTTTTTAAATTTGGAAACAGGGTCTCTTTAGCCAGCGTGGCTGGCTTCAAACCTGTGCAATCCTCCTGTCTCCACCTCCCAAGCGCGGGGATTACAAGAGTGCACTACTGCCCAGCTATAAAGTACTATTTTTTTTTTTTTTTTTTTTTTTTTTGGTGATACTGGGGTTCCTGAAAACCCTTCTACCTCCGGGCTACACTCTCAGACCTATTTTTATACTTTTTTTTTATTTGGAAACTGGGTCTCTTAAGCCAGCATGCTGGCTTCAAACCTGAGCGATCCTCCTGTCTCTGCCTCCCAAGCGGTGCGCCACCACACCCGGTATGAAATACTAATTTTGAAAACTTTATTTTTTGCAGTACTGATGACTGAACCCAGGGGCATATTACCTCTGATTTACATCTCCTGCCGATTTTATTTTTTATTTTGAAACAGGGTCTCAGTAAGCTGCAGAGGGCCTCACTAAGTAGCTGAGGCAGGCGACGAACCCAGATCCTCCTGTCTCAGACTCCCAAGTACTGGAATTACAAGTGCTCACCACCACACCCGGCAAAAACTATTTTTTTAAATTAAAAACAAGTTTTTAAATTTTTTTTTTGTTGTTGTTGTTTTTGTGGTACTGGAGGTGGAAGACTCACTAAGTAGCTGAGGCTGGCTTCGAACCTGTGCAATCCTCCTGTCTCAGCCTCCCAAGTGTAGGGATTAAAAGTGTGTGCCACCATGGCCAGCTTAAAATGTATTTAATAAAGCAAATCTTCCAGTGATATAATGTATATAATAAGTAAACCAATGAGAATGGCTTTCTAATGAAAATTTATACACATAAATGCAAATACATTCTAAACCTTTTATTTTGGAAAACTCGCAACTTTTCCTATAATATCATGGCTCAAAAACTTTTCCTGTTTTCCTTTTTTTCTAATTTCTCCTTTAAGAACTCTAAGAACACATCTGACACTGTGACTAAGTTTGATTACATACTACATTGACCTTATAAGGCGTTAAGTAGCTTTTAGCAATCTGTAAAAATCAAACCAGTGCTGAAAAGACAGACCTGTCACCTCGACTCATTTAAAAGACTGTTCCATAAAGTCAGAAGACAACGCCAAATCCCGAGATCAAAATGTATTTTGAGTAGGCTGGGGATATAGCTCAATGGTAAAACACTTGCAGAGCATGTGTGAGCCCCTGGGTGTGACCCCCACCACCACAAAAAAACTGAGCCAGGCGTGGTGGTGTACATCTCTAATCCCAGGACTTGGGAGGCTTGAGACAGTAGGATCACAGGTTCAAAGACAGACTCAGCAAGTAGTAATATACTCAACAAACCTAGCAAGACCCAGTTTCCAACTAAAATAATAAATAAAATCAGGCTGGGGGTGTAGCTCAGAGGTAGACTGCTCCTGCCTCTGGGGTTTAGTCCCCAGTACCACACCAAAAAAAAAAAAAAAAAATCTAAATAAGAGCAGCATTGTGGGGTAAAAAGTCACCAACAAGGGTTCTACTTTAAAGAAAACAATATACATTGGGACATGTAAAAATATATTATGTTCTTTAAAATGTAAATATTTTTATATTACTTGACATACTGAAATAATACCTCAAAGATAAATTTAAATTTAATTTTTCATATCAGTTTCATTAAAATGCTATTAATGTGCCAGGTGTGGTGGCACATGCCTATAATTTCAGTACTTGGGAGACTATAACAGAAGGATTGCAGGTTCAAAGCCAGTCTTGGCAACTTAGTGAGGCCCTCACTTAGTGAGACCGTGTGTGTGTGTGTGTGTGTGTGTGTGTGTGTGTGTGTGTGTGTTACCGGGGGTAGAACTCGAGGGCTTTTTACATCTGGACTATACTGAGGCCCTCACTTAGTGAGACTGTGTGTGTGTGTGTGTGTGTGTGTGTGTGTGTGTGTGTGTTACCGGGGGTAGAACTCTAGGGCTTTTTACATCTGGACTATACTCTCAGACCTATTTTGTATTTTATTTGGAAAAAGGGTCTCACTAAGTTGCTGAGAGCCTCAATAAGTAACTGAGGCTGGCTTCGAACCCATGCGATCCTCCTGTCTCAGCCTACCAAGTGCAGGGATTACAAGTGTACACCACCACACCCGGCTAGTGAGACCCTTTTTCAAAGTAAAAAATAAACTATGGCTAAAGGTGTAGCTCAAAACTATGTCTCTGGTTTAATCCATAGTACCACATCCACATAAAAAGACATTAACATATTAAAATAATATAAAAGGACATTTTAAAACAAACTAAATTTAAATAAATAAAAAATTGAAAAACAACTTTTTTTTCCCTTTGGAGTTAGAGACTTTTATTTTAGCAAGATTTATTTATCTTTTTCAGTTTTTGTCTTTTATGATACTGGGGATTGAACTCGGGGGCATATACCTCTCAGTTACATCCCAAGCCCTTTTTTCTTCTGAAACAGTGTCTCTTAGTTCCTGAAGGACTTGTTAAGTTGCTGAAGGTAGCCTCGAACTTGAGATCCTTCTCTTGGCCTGGGATTATAGGTGTACACCACCTTGCCCACCTAGAATTTAGTTTTAGATAGCTTAAGCCAGCTGGGCGTGGTGGCGCACGCTTGTAATCCTAGCATTTGGAAGGCTGAGACCGAAGGATCACGGTTTGCGGGCAGCCTCAGCTACTTAGTGAGGCTCTTCACAACTCAGTGAGACCCTGTTTCAAAATACAGAATAAAAAATTGGGCAGGAGGTGTAGCTCAGAGATCAAATGTCTCTGGGTTCCATCCCCTGACCTAAAAAAAAAAAATAATAATAATAATAATAATAATAATAATAATAATAGTAGATAGCTTAAGCCAACATACCAAGAAGATAAAGAAACCATCTCTCCAAAGACAAAATAGCCTATAAACTGTATGTTAAATATACATGTTATACTACAAAATAAATATTAAAAAAATCTTAAGACGGGTGTGGTGGCATACACTTGTAATCCCAGCATTCGGGAGGCTGAGACTGGAGGATTGACGGTTCACAGACAGCCTCAGCTACTTAGTGAAGCCCTCCGCAACTTAGTGAGACCCTGTTTCAAAATAAAAAATAAAAATATGGCAGGGGTTGTAGCTTGGAGGAAGAATGCCCCTGGGTCCCAGCCCCAGACCCGCAAAAAACAAAATCTTAAACTTTATTATCCATAAGATTCCACTTAATAAGTACTTGATATGGGCCGGGCGTGGTGGCACACACTTGTAATCCCCGCACTTGGGAGGCAGAGACAGGAGGATCGCGCAGGTTCGAAGCCAGCCGCGCGCGCTGGCTTAGGAGACCCTGTTTCCAAATAAAAATGTAAAAATAGGTCTGGGAGTGTAGCCCGGAGGTAGAAGGGCTTCCAGGAACCCCAGTAACACCAAAAATAAAAATAAAAAATAAAAAATAAATAAAAATAAAAATAAAATAAGTACTTGATATGTGCTAGGCATTGTGCTAACACTGTCATGGTAAAATCCTATGCCAAGCGTGGTGGCACAGGCTTGTAATCCCAGTACTTGAGGCTGAGGCAGGAGGATCACAGTTTGCAGCCAGCCTCAGCTACTTAGTGAGGTCCTCCACAACTTACTGAGACCAAGTTTCAAAATAAAGAATAAAAATTGGACTAGGGTGTTAACTCGAAGGTAGAATGCCCCTGAGTTCAACCCCCAGTATCCCCTCCCACACACACTACACACACACAAAATCCTAGAAAGTAGATATTAATTGCCAATGAAAAACCAAGGTTCAGAAAAAGTTAAGATATCTAGCCCAAGGTTGCTTTCCTAATAAGTAATGAAATCAAAACCTAAAACCAAGATGTTGGTGTGTGGTCCTGAAAAGTGTGTACGTGTGCATGTGTGTGGTACTGGGGATTTAAGTGAAAGCCTCACAAATGCTAGGGAAGTACTGTAATAATGAATTACAATACCTGCTCTAAACCAAACACTAGGTAAGTACTGTACCAATGAATTAGAATTCCTGCTCTAAACCAAACACTTGCCTGGCGTGGTGGCCCATGCTTGTAATCCCAGCATTTGGGAGACTGAGACAGGAGGATTGCGGTTCGAGGACAGCCTCAGCTACTTAGTGAGGCCCTTTGCAACTCAGTGAGACCTGTTTCAAAATAAAGAATAAAAAACAGGGCTGGGGTGTAGCTCGGAGGTAGAATGCCCCTGGGTTCCATCCCCAGTACGGCAAAACAACTGATTAATTAATCAAAATAAAACCAAACTCCTGACTTTTCTTCCTCCTTGTTAGTAACAACACTTTTTTGTTTTTTCCAGGTCTGAGGATGGAACCCAGGGGCATTCAACCTCCAAGTTACACCCCCTGCCCATTTTTTATTCTTCAGGGTCTCACTGAGTTGCAAAGAGCGTCACTAAGTAGCTGAGGCTTTCAGCAACTTAGTGAGACCCTGTTTCCAAATAAAGTATAAAACAGGTCTGGGAGTATAGCCTGGAGGTAGAAAGCCTCTGGGTTCCATCCCTAGTACCACCAAAAAAAAAAAAAGAACAATGCACTAAGAAAAAAGGTTTATATAACTTTGCTATTGCTGTGACCACTTAAGAGTTTTTACCTTTCAAAAATTTAAATAACTTTTATGCACTTTTTTTTCTGTGTGTGGTACTGAGGACTGAACCCAGGGGCATTCTACCTCCAAGCTACACCCCCAGCCCTGTATTTTATTTTTTTTCCAGTCCTGGAGATGGAACCCAGGGGCCTTCTACCTCCGAACTACACCCCCAGCCCTATTTTTTTTTTCTTTATTTTGAAACAGGGTCTCACTGAGTTGCAAAGGGCCTCAATAAGTAGCTGAGGCTGGCAGCAAACAGCGATCCTCCTGTATCAGCCTCCCATGCAGTGGGATTACAAGTGTGCGCCACCATGCCCGGATTTATTCTTTATTTTGAAACAGGGTCTCACTAAATTGCAGGATGGGAACTCACTAAGTAGCTGAGGGAGGCTGACTGTGAACTTAAAATCCTCCTGTCTCAGCCTCCCAAATACTGGGTTATAAGCATGAGTCACCATGCCTGGCCATGTACTATTAATATTTTATTCTATATTTCAATAGTTTCAAGATAATTGTTAAATAATTTTAAATTATTTAATTAATTGTAGTTGTTATCCATAATTATGAGAATATGAGTGCTCCTACAGTTCCCGTAAGTGGTTCATTTCTTTTCATAGTAAAAAAAATTTTTTTTTTTGGTGGTACTGGGGGTGGAACCCAGAGGCTTTCTACCTCCGGGCCATACTCCCAGACCTTTTTTATATTTTATTTGGAAACAGGGTCTCACTAAGTTGCTGAGAACCTCACTAAGTAGCTGAGGCTGGCTTTGAACCCGTGCGAACCTCCTGTCTCAGCCTCCCAAGCGCAGGGATTACAAGCGTGCGCCACCACACCCGGCTTCATAGTAAAATTTAAACAGATGTACAAAATCAGTTTAGGCAATACTCCTAACACCAAATCACTATTTAAAAGTTGCAAAACTTGAGACTAATCTGCAAATTTCTCCATTAGCTAAAAAGCAATTTCCACAGAAATGTGCTAAAGAGATGTAATATAGCAACAGCACGTTAGAAAGTAAAGAGACTTCCGGGAAGTTGGCGACCGAGAAAAGCAGCGTTTCCGAGTCCTGCCTACACTCAATCTCTATTGCCACAAAATCAGAAAGTAAAGAGAAAAGGGAACCGTTAAGAATTCTGTACTTGGAGCAGTTTGTGCAGGTTTTCTTGGGAGGAGGCAGTAGGCGCACAGGTATAGAAAATCTGGTGATGCATCCTGTGGAACAGAAGAGCTGAGTAGATCCCATTTTATGATACGCAGTCTGACCCTTGTAAAGCATCCTCTTACAACCAGAACAAAAAACGTGAAGAGCCGTAGCTGGAACTGAAGGAAGCAATATATTTGGGCGAGATGATGCAAGAGACAGAGGAAGACCTGGGTTCAACTGTCGGGCTAGCAAAAAAAAAAAAAAAAAAAGAGAGAGAGAGAAGGAAAAAACAGTTTTAGTATCAACAACAATTGCATATATAATCTTTTTAGGATGAACATTTTCAGTTTTGAAATCCAATACTAATGAGGAATTACCACTCCAAAAGACTTTTTTTTTTGGCGGGTCTGGGGACGGAACCCAGAAGCATTTGACCTCTGAGCTACACCCCCTGCCCAATTTTTTATTCTTTATTTTTGAAACAGGGTCTCACTGAGTTGCAGAGGGCCTCAATAAGTAGCTGAGGCTATCCGCGAACCACGATCCTCTGGTCTCAGTCTCCCGAATTCTGGGATTACATGCGTGCGCCACCACGCCTGGCTCAAAAACCTTTTTTAAACCATGACCCATAATAAGAATTAAATTTTACACTATAAACCAATTTCTCACATACATATATTTGTTGTTGTTGTTTCTGGGTTTTTTTGCAGGTCTGGGGATGGAACCCAGGGGCATTCTACCTCCAAGCTACACCCCAGCCCTATTTATTTTATTTTATTTATTTATTTATTTTTATTTGTTTATTTATTTATTCATAGGTCTGGGGAATGAAACCCAGGGGCATTTGACCTCCAAGTTACATTCCCTGCCCTATTTTTTTTTTAAATTCCTTATTTTGAAACAGGGTCTCACTAAGTTGTGTAGGACCTCAATAAGTAGGTGAGGCTGTGCAAACCACGATCCTCTGGTCTCAGCCTCATAAATCCTGGGATTACAAGTGTGTGCCACCACACCCAGCTTATTCTTTATTTTTAACAGGGTCTCATTGAGTTGCAAAGGACCTCACTAAGTAGCTGAGGCTGGCTGCAAACCACAATCCTCCTGTCAGCCTCCCAAATACTGGGATTACAAGTATGCGCCACCATGCCCAGCTCACATATGTATATTTGTGTGTATATGTATAATTTCATAAAACAGAACATTTCCTTACTACATCAATCATTTCTGACATAATCTCATTCTATTTCCTTTTTTTAAATGCGGTGAAAAATGGCTCCTGCAATTTGAAAACATGCTCTGAAGAAGATTTGTGTGAGGAGGTGTTTTCCCGCCATTCTACTAGGCAGAATAAACAAATGTTAATGGTAATTAACTTATACAGTTCTATTTCTTACCAAGAGGATTGTCAGTAACTGAAAATACAGCACTAATTTTCAGTTCACTTTCTTGTGTTTTGGGCTGTTGGGTATGTCCATACTCCTTTAAAAACAAAAGTGACAAGAAAAATAAATAAATATACTAAATTAAATTAGAAATTCACACAGAAACTAATTGTATCATATTCATCCCTTATACATGCTAATCATAATCATCTACCCAAATACCACAAAAGTCAAAATTTAGCAGAGCATGGTGGCACACACTTGTATTCCAGTACTTGGGAGGCTGAGACAGAATGACAGCCCAGTCTCTGCAACTTAGTGAGGCCCTCAACAATTTAACAAGACCCTGTTTCAAAATAAAAATAAAATTGGGTTGGGGATCTAGCTCAGAGGTAGAATGTCCCTGGGCTCAATCCCCAGTACCACCAAAAAAAAAAAGTCAAAACTTACAAATTATTAGACTAGACTAATCTTTACAAAGACATGTTTCAGATTTGAAGAATATTTTACAGTGATAGCTACTTTTCAAATGTAATCTTGATATATGAGAACAATACAGAGCTATTCCAATCCTGAACATTACTCATTTTTAGGACATATTTACAAGGGAGCTTACATCTCAATTAGTAACTTCAGCCCAGATTTACAAGCTGTCATATCTGTAACAGCAGAAAAGATATGTAATCTTCACATTATACACAAAACCATCACAGGGGAAACCAGATATATCCTTAATTCCTTTATAAATGTTGTAAAAATAATATGCCAGCATGCCTGTAATCCTAATATGAGGGAGGCTAAGACAAGAAGATTGCAGGTTCAAGGCCAGCCTCAGCACCTAGCAAGACCCTGTTGCAAAATAAAAATAAAAAGGGATGAGGGTGTATCTCAGAGGTAGAACACCACTGGGTTCAATCCCTGGTATACCCCTCCACACACAAAAAAGTTTAAAAATAAAATGTAATCACTGAATAAACTAAAACATGTATATATTTATATCTTGAAAAGAACTGCTGTTTATTTGGAAGTCACACCAACTATTTTATTTTTCTATTTCATTTTTGGTGTTAAAATAGCCTTACATATTTTAAAAATAAAAAGTTTTTTAAAAAATCTTACTTTTCTGCCGGGCGTGGTGGCACATGCTTGTAATCCCCGCGCTTGGGAGGCAGAGACAGGAGGATTGCGCAGGTTCGAAGCCAGCAGCACTGGCCTAAGAGACCCTTTTTCCAAATAAAAATATAAAAAATAGGTCTGGAAGTGTAGCCCAGAGGTAGAAGGGCTTCCAGGAACCCCAGTACCACCACCACCACCCCCCAAAAAAATCTTACTTTTCTGAAACAATGATAATTAACAATAGCTATATTTTTAATCTCCCTACACTTAATAAAATAAGCAATTATGTCAGTTCCAAAATTACTTTTTTTTGTGTGTGTATGGTGCTGGGTGTTGAACCCGGGAGAATTCTACCTCCGAGGTACACCCCTAGCCCAATTTTATTCTTTATTTTGAAACAGGGTCTCACTAAGTAGTGGAGAGCCTCACTAAGCAGCTGAGGCTATCCTCGAATGGTGATCCTCCTGTCTCAGCCTTTTAAATGCTGGGATTACAACCGTGTGCAAAAACACTAGGGCTCAATTAGTTTTCTTTATCAATTTCAAAGCTCTATTAAGGAAGAGACTACGCTGAATGCTCATTCCTGGGTTCCCATAACATATAGTGAATAAAAAATACTTAACAATGAAATGAAAACTGCTATCAGATACAATTTTTTAGTGACACATATGAAAAAATGGTTAATACATATTACTTTCCTTTTACCAAAACATCACACAGTTTCTAAATCTTTTTTTTTTTATTCAAAGCATAGAAAACCTAATTAACTCATTGTCTGTGTTGTGTTACTATAAGAGATCACCACAGAGTAGGTAATTTTTTTTTGTGTGTGGTACTGGGCATAGAACCCAGGGATTCTACCTCTGGGCTACACTCCAAGATCTATTTTATATTTTATTTGGAAACAGGGTCTCACTAAGTTACTGAGGCTGGTTTTGAACCCACATGATCCTCCTGTCTCAGCCTCTCAAGAACTGGGAGTTTCAAGTGTGCGCCACCATGCCTGACTCAGATTAGTTAATTTATAAAGACAAAGATTTCTCACCCTTCTGAAGGATGTGAAGTCCAAGATTAGGGGTTGCATCTGCTCAGAGTATTTCTTTGCTGCATCATGATATGACAAAAGGAAGGGCACCCAAGAAAGAGCAAGGGAGCAAGAGAGGGCTAAAGTGGCTTTTTTAAGTCCCCTCTTGCAATAACTAACCCACTCTTGAGGTAAAGACAGTAATCCATTCTTGAGAGCCCTCATGACCTAATCACCTCTTATTATGCCCCACCCCATACAGTCTTGCATTGGGAATTAACCATCCAACCCATGAACTTTGGGGGATGCATTCAAATCATAGCACCCACGTAAGGCTTAAGCTACCTCGCTAAAATTGTCAATCCACAGGTTGACAAGAACACATTCTTTTTAATTTAAAAATCAAGAGGAAATGCTTACTTGAGCATTGTCCGGTTCTTCTTTAATTTTGTCCAGAAGCCCCTGCTGTGGTGCCATTGCTTTGCCACATCCACCATCCAAAGGTTCTTTCATTCTAATTTTTATGTAGAGGAACTCCCAGTTTAGAACCAATAGGTTTCTTCTTGGCTATGGAAAGCTAGATAAAACATAGCATAAAAAACTGGTACTCAAGAACTGGCATGGGCCGGGCATGATGGCGCAGGCTTGTAATCCCCGCTCTTGGGAGGCTGAGACAGGAGGATCGCACAGGTTCCAAGCCAGCCTCAGCTACTTAGGCTCTCAGCAACTTATACATACATACATATATACATATACATATATATGTATACATATATATATACACATATACACATATATACACATATACACTACACACACACATATATATATGTATATATATATATATATATATATATATGTATATGTATATATATAATAGGTCTGGGAGTATAGTCTGGAGGTAGAAAACCCCCGGGGTTCTATCCTCAGTACAAAAAAAATAAAGAATTGGTACTCAGCTGGGGCTTTTTGTTGCCCCCCCATGTTTATTTACATTAAAAGCTTTTGAAAAATAACTTTTCTGGGACCATAACTAATTCTATTCTTTCTTTCTGCATTCCACTCCTTTAGGAGCTACCGTCACATAAGAGTCGTCTGGCAATGGCTCACACCTGCCTAGTATCTTCAGAAAGTAATGTCCTGCTGAGCGTGGTGGAACACGCTTGTAATCCCCACGCTTGGAGGCGGAGACAGGAGGACAGTGCAGGTTCGAAGCCAGCCGAAGCCAGCCGTGCTGGCTTAAAAGACCCTGTTTCCAAAAAAAAAAAAAAAAAAAGTATAAAATAGGTCTGGGAGTGTACCCTGGAGGTTGAAGGGCTTCCAGGAATCCCAGTACCACACACACACACACACACAAAAAAAAAAAAAAAAGTAGTGTCCTCTTTAATATTTTCAAAGTTGAGGGAAATTAAACTTATATTGAAAGAAGTTACCAAGCTTTCAGAAGGAAGGACTCAAGAATTACAGTTCCTGTTTCCATGATATGGCTTGGAAGCCCATGTCAAATTTAGTCCTTTTCTTTTTCCAGTTTTTGTTTGTGTTGAGGGAGCTGGATATTAAACCCAGGGGCATTCTACCTTTGGGAAACACTCTTGGCCCTTGTTTTTTTATTTACTGGTACTTCTGATTGGACTCAGGGATGATCAACCTCTGCATGACATCACCCGCCCTATTTATTTTTTAAATTTTTAATAAGGTCTCACTAAGTTGCTGAGGCTGGCCTCAAACCTGTGATCCTCTTGTCTCAGCCTCACAAGTACTGGGATTACAAGTGTGCACCACCACGCTCGGCAGTGTACTTTTTTAAAGTATATATTAAAAGAGGTGTGGTGGAAGCCGAGCGTGCGCAATCCCCACGCTTGGGAGGCTGAGACAGGAGGATCGCACAGGTTCAAAGCCAGCCTCAGCTACTTAGTGAGGATCTCAGCAACTTGGTGAGACCCTGTTTCCAAATAAAATATAAAATAGGTCTGGAAGTATAGCCCGGAGGTAGAAAGCCTCTGGGTTCCACCCCCAGAACCACCAAAAAAAAAAAAAAAAAAAAAAAAAAGAGGTGTGGTGGCACACATCTATAATCTCAGTATTTGAGAGGCTGAGACAGGAAGATTGCAGGTTCAAGGCCAGCCTCAGCAACTTACTGAGACCATGTTTCCAAATAAAGTAGGAGTTGGGGGTGCAGCTCAGAGGTAGAATGCCCCTGGGTTTGACTTTGAGTACTGGGAAAGGAAAAACGGTACATATTAAAGCTGAAGCAAAAGGGAAGCTTTCAAAAGTTGTCGTTATCCGAACAGTCAAGCCAGGCATGGAAATGGACAACAGGTCTAAAACCTCTTCTGAGAACTTTTCACCACTTGGCATACTTGTAGCCAACCTTGAGCATCGCAAGCGATCTGCGGTGCCCGTTCCCACCAAGACTCCCCACGCCGGCCACGGAGGACTGACACCGCAACCAAGTCCCGCACGGCGAGCCCAGACCCGCCGGCGCCCATCAGTGCGTCCCGGGTGCCCCAGCAGCCGCCCGCCCGCGCCGCCTGGTCACGTGGCCCGCCCGGCCCCGCGGCGCCCACACCTGCCGAGGCGCGCGGGACCGCGAGGCGGAGGACGGCCCGGCCGGCGCCGGGAGGGCGCGGAGCCTCTCACTGCAATTCCGCTAGGTCCTTCGCGACGCAACACTCAGCCCACGGCGCGTGTGCAACTCTGGCCTCCACCCTCCTTTCCCGTCAGGCCACGGACGCGAGTCCAGTGGACATCTTCACCCCGGTCACCGCCTCCCTTCCCGTCATGCCCCAGAGCCAGCCCAGTGGGTCTTTCCAGTCTAGTCTCCGCCTCCCTTCCCGTCATGCCCCAGAACTGACTGCAGTGGACAATCTCAGCCCGAGTCTCCGCCCTCCTTTCCCGTCATGCCCCAGAACTAAGCCAAGGTTCTTCTCGGCTTGGTCTCCGCCCCTTTTTCCCGTCATACTCCGGACCTGAGCCTGGGAGCATTCTCAGCCTGGATCTCGGCCCTACTTTCCCGGCATGCCCCAGACCTGAGCCAAGAGATTCTTCTCAGCTTGTTCTCCACCCCCATTTCCCAGCATGCCCCAAGCCTGAGCCTAGGGGTATTCTCAGCCCGGATCGCTGCCCTCCTTCCCCCTGCATGCCCCAGACCTGAAACTGGAGGCATTCTCAGCCCAGATCTCTGCCCCCGTTTCTCATCATGCCCCGGACCTGAGGCTAATGGTTCTTCCCATTCTGGGCTCCGCCTCTTTTCCCGTCATGCCCCAGACCTTAGCTCAGCCCTGTCTCCGCCCTCCTTCCCATCATGCCCCTGAACTGAGCCCAGCAGGCCTTCAGAACCTGGATTCTTCCCTGCTTTTGCAGCCTGCGAAAGACCTGAGCCTAGTGAACTTTCCCTTCTGGACATCCTCTTAAATCAGTTGTAGTTGACTTCTTAAAGAGACTTAGTGTGTCAAAATGTGGGAGAGGGAGTTTGAGGGAGGCTATCGAGGAAACTAGATGGCGCAGTAAATACTCAAAATTTTTTGGGGGGAGAGGATATCATAGATCAAACTAAGGGGAGTTCTTCCATTTAGCTATACCAGCCCGGGGCGTATTTGAAATAAAGTTGCGCCAAGTCTCCAAGGCTGTCCTTGAATTTTCTCCTTATATCTCAGCCCCCCCCCCCATAACTGGGATTACAGGTGTGTGTGCAACTATGCTTTGCCCAGTTGTTCTGCACCTTTTTTTTTTCTTTTTTCTTTCCTGTAATTGTGAGGGAAGAAGTACTCAGGTTTGAACCCAGAAGTGTTCTACCTCAGAGTTCCAGTCCCCAATCCTATTTTTTTTTTTTTTTTTTTGAGAAAAGATCTCCCTAACTTGCTGAGGGCCTCGCTAAATTGCTGACACTGCTTCAAACCTGCAATCCTTCTGTCTCGGCCTGGGATTAACAGGCGAATGCCACCAGGCCTGACTGCCCTGAACTGTATTTTTAAGGACATTTCTAAAAAGGTTGTCCGCCAAAACAACATAATAATACCTAATATTTACTAAGCCAAGTACTTGCTAGGCACTTGTATCATTTTACTTGGTCCTAACTGCAACCCTAAGAGACATACATTTTTATCTCTGAGATATAAATAAAAAGATTAATTAACTTGCCAAAGTCAAATTTTGATATTTTTCATTCAGTATTGTTTTGGACATTTGTGAAGCTCTTTGTGATTTGTGAAGCCATTCGTTTTGACTGCTGCAAACTATTCTATTTGTGAATATACTAGAATTTGGCCATCTACAATTGATGGTCACTTAAGTTGTCTACAATTTGGAGCTATTAAGAATATTGATGCTGTAAATATTCTTATTTTTGTAACATATATGTACACATTCCTGTTGGGTTTATACCTAGCAATGAAATTCCTAATATTATGTAATAATTAAGAATTAATGTCAGCCGGGCGTGGTGGCACATGCTTGTAATCCCTGCACTTGGGAGGTGGAGACAGGAGGATCGCGAAAGTTCAAAGACTGCCTCGCTGGCTTAAGAGACCCTGTTTCCAAATACAAATATAAACCAGGTCCGGGAGTGTAACCCGGAGGTAGAAGGGTTTCCAGGAACCCCAGTACCACCAAAAAAAAAAAAAAAGAATTAATGTGATCTTGTTTCAAAATAAAGAATAAAAAATAGTAAGGCTGGGGTGTAGCTCAGAGGTAGAATGCCCCTGGGTTCTATCCCTAGGACTGCAAAAAAAAAAAAAAAAAACCAATGTCAAACAATTTTAGAAAGTGGTTGTTTCAGTATATGCCCCCACCAGCAGTGCATGAGAGTTTCAGTTCTCTAACATTTTTGCCAATAATTACTACTATATATCTTTATAATTTTAACTATTTGAGGCTGGGTATGGTGGCGCAGGCATGTAATCCCAGTGCATGGGAGGCTGAGACAGGAGGACTGGCACAGGTTTGAAGCCAGCCTCAGCTACTTAGGCTCTCAGCAACTTAGTGAGACCCTTTTTCCAAATAAAATATAAAATAGGGCTGAGAGTGTAGCCAGGAGATAGAAAGCGCCTGGGTTCCATCCCGAGTACCACACACACAGAAAAAAAATTAACTATCTGTTGGAGGTATTGTAGTACCTCACTGTGGTTTTAACTAGTGTCCTTAGCTTACTAATGATGTTGAACAAATTTTCATAATATGGGATATCTCAGTATCCTCTCTATAAAGTGCCTGTTCATGTCTCTTATTTTTTATTGGATTGTCTGCCTTTTTCATATGGATAAGTATTTTAGATATTAGTCCTCTGATTTGAGTGCATGTGTCCCTTCCAAATTCAGATACTGAAACCACAACCCCATAATCCCAATATGTGGGTGGGTGAGACAAGGGGGAAATCACAGGTTCAGGGTCAATCTCAGCAACTTAGGAAGTCTCTCAACAACTTAGACCCTGTTTCAAAAACAGAAAGGGCTGGGGGTATATCTTGGAGGCAGAATGTCCCTGAGTTCAAAAACCAGTATCAAAAACAAAACAAATTCAGATTTTTTATGGGGTGTTATGAGGGAGGGAGGGCAATACAGTCATGTATTTCTCCCATTGGTGGGTTTAACAGCAGGCCAGGAAGTCCTTTGTTCTTAACCTGCTCCTTCCAGGCCTCACAGCCAGACCTCAAGTGCCCACACCCTTTCTTCCTCCCCATACACGTTGGTCAGATTGGTAGTGAAACCTTCTCATATGGATGCAACTTTATTTTATTTTTTTTTTGACATTTTAAGAAATTTATTTCACACATAACAAGGAGAAGCATACTGAGAAAATAATATATTCACTGCCCAGATACAAGGAAAGAAAACACAATAGTGGGGAGACAATGAAACTTTAAAACCAAACCACTTGCCAGGCGTGGTGGTGCACACTTGTAATTCCCGTGCTTGGGAGGCAGAGACAGGAGGATCGCGCAGGTTCAAAGCCAGCCCCGCGCACTGGCTTAGGAGACCCTGTTTCCAAATAAAAATGTAAAAATAGGTCTGGGAGTGTAGCTCGGAGGTAGAAGGGCTTCCAGGAACCCCAGTACCACCACCAAAAAAAAAAAAAAAAAACACCAAACCACTAGGAAAATATATCACAAGCCCTGACCCAGAACACAGGTGATATTATTCAAGTAGTAACTTGGTAAAAAGAAAACATGGGAGGAAATAGGGTCTCAGGACAGACAGAAAGCAGGGCACCCAGGGGCTGACTGCCTCACCCCATTCAGCCAGAGTTCAGTTAAAAGACAAAAGGGGCAGCACCAGGCTCCAGAGAGGAGGAGGACTCAGAACGGAGCTCAGAACCAGAGAGGAGAAACGCCGGCCTCACGGTCGAGGACGAAGCAGCAGCACCATACTGCCGGCGGCGGCAACTAGCTCACCGGACGGTACCAGACCAACACACTCAACAGCCCACCAGGCTCCAGAGAGGAGCGGCAGACAGCAAGCCGAGGTGAGCCGCTGCAGAACAGCCAGGCGGAATTCAGCAGATTTTTTGGCGCAGGGAGCATCTAAAGCTCCCAGTGGCTGGGCTCAGCACACCCTGCAGGGACTCAGAGCGGAGCGCAAAACCAAAGAAGACATACACCAGCCTCACGGCCGAGGGCATGACAGCGGCGCCATATTGCCACCGGCAGCAGCAGCAGCAAATTCACCAAGTCCACTACAGCTCCATCAGCGCACTCAACAACCCTGAGTCAAATTGCAGCCCCTAGAGGAGAAATCCCAGTACTGCACTCCCAGGGACTTGACCCAGTGGGGGAGTGGCGGTGGCAGAGATATCACACCATAGGAGAATGCCCAACCTGGCACCCCCCACAGTCTAAAGCAGCCTCGATTGACTCCCTGGGTCTGAGACGCTGCGATACAACCTAGTAAAGGAGTCGTGGTGACTGAGATACCACAGACTCGAGATCCAGAGCACCTTAAGTGAAGTCATAGTGTCCCAAGGGAAGAACCCAGAGAAGGCACAAACTTCCGAAATCATGGGAACGAGGAATAACAATGGAGCAATGAATGCCCACAACCCCACAACATCAGAACCTGATAAAATAGAAATTCAGAGATTTCTAGAAGATCAAATGAGGAAAATAACTGTAGAAATAATAGAGATGTTTCGAAAAGAATTCAGAGAGAGCCAAAAAGAGATAAAGGATGCAATTAATGAAGTAAAGTCCTCAATTCAAAGTACAAACAACCGATTAGGCCACATGGAGAATAGAATCTCACTCTTAGAAGACAATCACTCCAAAAATGAATGCATAGTTTCTAATTTAGAAAAAAAAATCTGACAGCAGGAATCTGACATTGAAGAAATATGGGCCCATTTTAAGAGAGCTAACCTAAGAATAATTGGAATAGAGGAGGGAAAAGAAGGTGAAACCAAATGGATCAACAATCTCTTCAAGGAAGTCATAGCAGAAAATTTTCCAAACATAGAGCAAGAGGTCAAAACACAAGTCCAGGAAATTTAAAGAACTCCCTTTAGACAGAATCAGAGAAGAGGATCCCCATGCCACATAATTGTCAAAATGACCAATGTGAAAGCCAAGCAGAGTTTCTTAAAGGCAACAAAAACAAAGGGCCAAGTGACATTCAGAGGCAAACCAATTAGAATCACTCCAGACTTCCCAAACCAAGTTATGAGAGCCAGAAGGGCTTGGAGTAACATATTCCAAACTCTGAAAGAAAACAATATCCAGCCAAAAATTTCCTACCCAGCAAAACTTTCTATCAAATTAGATGGGGAAATAAGAAGCTTCCATGACAAACAGAAACTGAAGGAATTTATGTCTTCAAAACCAGCACTAGAGAAAATACTCAAAGAGATTAACTACAAAGAAGAAATAGGTAACACACACCAGATCCAGGGAAACAAGATTTTCCATCCAACAGACAACTAAGATTGGTTATCTGTGGAGATTCATTATTTATGTTAGTCTTTTACCTATCTCTAAATTGTATTGTTTGCTTTTATTGTTGCTAATTTTTAGGATTTCTAGTTGGAATATTAATATACCTTCAGATATAGCATTTGGAAATATTTTACCCCATTCTATCAGTTACTTTTAACTCTGTTTACATTGTCTTTGGATATACAATATTGTTTTTATTTTTTAGGGAGTTTGTTTACCCTTCTGTTGCCTGTGCCATTGAAATCATATACAAGAAATCACTGCCAATTTCAATGTTGTGAGGTTTTATGACCCAGATTTTCTTCTAAAAGTTTATAGTCTTAAGATTTATATTTAGGTCTTTTATCTATTTTGAGTTAATATTGGTATATGGTGTTAGGCAAGTGTCCAATTTTATTCTTTTTCATGTAATTATTATTTTTCAACAATATTTATTTAAAAGATTATTATTTCCCCCACCAAATGTTCGTGGAAACCTTGTCAAAAATAACTTGACAATATATGGAAGAATTTATCTCTAGGCTTTTATTTAACTCCAATGGTTTACATATCTGCCTTTATAACAGTACTACACTGTTTCAATTATTGTAGCTTTATATGGTTTGAAATCAGAAAATATATATCTTTTTCAAGATCGTTTTGGGTATATAGAGTCCATATTCCAGATTAGGATAGATTTTTTCTGAAAAATAAATAACTAAATGTATGATAGTTTCACCTAAAAAGAAAAAAGAAAAAATATTCTCTGGTAAGAAAGAAAGCAAAAAAGAAATATTGAAATGTTATCTTTAAGTCATCAAAAGCTTGGAATCAGACAAATGAAACTGTTATGTGAGATTATCATTGTTAATTTTGGATAAATTGCTATAATACTAGATGTCAACCACTAAACCAAGCATGGGAAGGAGGGATGGGGAGGGAATAGGGTGGGGATCGGGTAGGGGCTAACTGGGCGATGTGTGCATGTATGTCTACAAAAGTTTTTTTTTTAATCCCATTATGATGTATGAATACAGTGCACCAATTAAAAAATGTGTTAAAAAAAAGACAAAAAAAAAAGAAAACATGGGCCAGGCATGGTGGCACAGGCTTGTAATCCCAGCATTCAGGAGGCTGAGACCGGAGGATTGCAGTTCGCAGACAGCCTCAGCTACTTAGTGAGGCCCTCTGCAACTTAGTGAGACCCTGTTTAAAAATAAAGAATAAAAAATAGGGCAGGGGGTGTGGCTTGGAAATTGAATGCCCCTGGGTCACACCCTCAGACCCAGAAAGAAAGAAAAAAAAAGACAACATGGTCCTTATCCAAAAGATAAGATGCCATGCTGGGGCAGGAACATAGCATGTTGCAAAAGCCGCAGGTAAAAATGGTATATGGTAAAGGGTGGGGTGTGCGTGCCCCTCCTCTGCTCTAAAGGAGTTAGCTTGTCCCATCTCAAGCTGCTTGTTCTTTGACCTTCTGGATGCTCCTGTTAACTCAGAGGGCCAAGTAACCCATGATGGGTTTAGGCTTTTATTCCAGTATGTTCTATGAAAACCAAGGTTTTCCAAGTCCAGTACTTCATAGGTCTCTTAACTAGCCAGCAGCTCTTACTCCATTGTTTATTCCCAGATACTGGTTTATATAAATGTCACAACCCAAAGCCCTTTCCTTCGAGAGGAAAGTGTCACTAAGATTGCCCTGTCACTCTACCTCAGAAAGCCCAAGAGCCCATATGCCAGCGAAGGAGGCTCTGCTGTTCACTGTGACATTGCTTTTCATGTTTTTGCAATGGTCTCCCAGCTGAAATGCATTAAGAATCCACATGTTGATCGGCAGTAAAGGATAGACACAGGGAACCTTTCAAAGTTCTTATTCAAGCCGGGCGTGGTGTGAGCCTCATGGCCACTGGCAACAACTTTATTTCCCAATGGATGAGAGATTCCTTCATCTTCTTGGTCATAGTTGGGATGAGGTGCATGTGGTCATCCATGTACTGGTATTGGGAAGAGGGTTGAAAATGTATTAATGTGTCAATACTGGGAAAGATGTCCAATCTTGAAATATGTCTTCTTTACTAAGAAAGCCAGGGTTAGCTAACATGTCCTTGCATTCCTAAGAACAATTTAACACATTTTGGGGGAGAAGACAAAAGGTAAAAGCTTGTGTCTGGAGACAGAGATGCCTCCCTCTCAGGCCATAAATCTGGGCCTGTGTTTGGAGACAGAGATGTCTCCCCCTTTAGGCCATAAATTCGGCTGGAGAGATAACAGAAGCAGAGCCGGGGTTGGAGATAAGGGGTAACATGATCTCCAAAATCAGAGGGACCTGCTGGACTTAGGATAAAAACTCAGTAAACTGGAGTTCGTTGGCATTTTCATTCAAATTGCCCCCCTGTGCCCCGCTCCGGCACAGGGCTGTAACTATCTCTATATTTCTATCTTTTTAATAAACTTCTTTAAATCTTCAGCAGCTGTCCAAGCGATGAATACTTATTCTTAGCTTAGGACAAGAATCCACGGTTTTTCTGTTTGTCTGTCTGTGTGATAGTGGGGGGGGGGTTACTTTTCCACACACACACCACGCACCTTTCCCCCCAACCTATCCCCTGCAACAATCCACACACTTGGTTACACAACTGTCCAGCCGCCGCTTTACCTGAAGCTCCTTACTCCCTGTGGCCATTGAATCTTTGGCTTTGTCATTGCAGTGCATGGTACACCAGGCCAGGTGGTGCTGGAACTTCTCCAGCTCGCTCTAGGCTTGAGCCAGGGGTGTGTGGCAGCGCTAAATGCACTGGGACACCTGCTGCATGGATGCCTGGTTGTCCTCACAGCAGTTGACACTGCAGAGGAACATGAGGCCCTGCATCTTCCAGATGTTCTCTCTCTCCACACTCTTCACCATGGAGACCACTGCCTCCTGCACCCGGAGCTGCTGCAGCTCCACCAGGGCGCCCCCGTGCTGCGCAGCGCCAGTGCCCACCTGGATGCAACTTTATTTTGGTTAACATTTTTTGTGTGTGTGTGTGGTACTGGGGGTGGAACCCAGAGGCTTTCAACCTCCGGGGTATACTCCCAGACCTTTTTTATATTTTATTTGGAAACAGAGTCTCACTAAGTTGCTGAGAGCCTCACTAAGTAGCTGAGGCTGGCTTTGAACCTGTGTGATCCTCCTGTCTCAGCTTCCCAAGTGCGGGGATTACAAGCGCGCGCCATCACGCCCGGCTGGATGCAACTTTATTTGAACGGTTCCCTTCTTTAATCCTCTTTTATCCCCTCCTCACTCCCATCCCCCAATCCCTTCTGCTATTCTACTGGTTTCTCTCCTCATTTAACTGAAGTCATTTTGCTGACTATTTTCATTCAACTTCCACATATGAGATAAAACATATGACCCTTGGCATTCTATGACTGGCGGATCTCACTTAACATAATATTCTCTAGTTTCATCTATTTTCCTGCAAATGCCACAATTTTGTTCTTCTTTATGGCTGACTAAAACTCCGTGTTTATTTACCACATTTTTTTACCCATTCATCTGTTGATGGACACCTAGATTGGTCCCACAATTTGGCTACTGTGAACTGTGCTTCAGTAAAGATTGATATGCATGAATTACTATAGTATTCTTGGGAAGAGTGCTGGGGATTGAACACAGGGGCATTCGATCTCCAAACTATACCCCCAGGCCGTATTACTTTTTGAAACAGGATCTCATTTGATTGCTGAGATTCTTGCTACGTTTTCCTACATTTCTGAGGCTATCCTCAAACCTGCCACCCTCCTATCTAAGCCTCCCAAGTGCTGGATTACAAGTTTGTACAACCATAAATGCCTATGATTATAGTGTTCTAACTTCAACTCTTATAGAAAGATACCAAGAAGTGGTGTGGCTGAGTCATATGGTAGTTCCATTTCTAGTTGTCTGGGACAGTATTTTTACTGCTGTAATCCCAAACAACTAACCACACAACTTAGAGGAAGGAATATTTATTTGCTCAGAGTTTTTGTTAGATTTTTCGGCCCATGTCTGGTGGGTGCACAGAGCTCAGGGCAGGGCAGTGGGAACCAGACAGAGGGAGAGCACTGGGGTCCACTCTCACATCAGAGACAGGAAGCAGAGAGCAAACAAGGGGAGGAGAGAAATATATATTGTCTCCAAGGCCACAGCCTCAGGGAATTCTCCTTAGCAACCAAGCCCGACTTCCAACATGGCTTCCTTATTTCTGTGAGGGGTAGGGGGGCATTCTATATCCAAACCATTATACTCTTCCCCTAAACCCGTAGAGCTCATGGACAACTAAAGTGCTCATCAACTGCTGAAACCACAAGAATCTCCTGGGCCACGTAAAGGCCTTTGACAGGCACTGCAACAAAGTGATGGAGAATGTGAAGGAGATGTGGACCAAGCTCCCCAACAGCGGCAAGGGCAAGAAGTCCAAGCCAGTCAATAGGACCACTACACATCACAATGCAAAATGCATTTAGTCCATCTCCAAGAGCTCCCATAGTTCAAAAGCCCAAAGTCCAAAGTCTCCTCTGAGACTCAAGATAAACTTTTGGCTATGAGTCCCTGCAAAAACAAAAATCAAGTTACATACATCCAATCTGGGCACAAAACAAACATTTACATTCCAAAAGGGAGGAATAGGGGCATAGAAAGAGGAAGGGACCAAAACAGTGCTGAATTCACTGAACACAGACGTCAATATCTACAGTGCAATTTGGATACTCTATTTTAAGACTTCATCTGCCATCTCAATCAATCATCTTTAAAATCATACAGCCAGGCATGGTGGCGCATGCTTGTAATCCCAGCACTCGTAAGGCTGAGATCCAAGCGTCATCGTTTGCAGACAGCCTCAGCTACTTGGTGAGATCCTCCGCAACGTAGTAAGACCCTGTTTCAAATTAAAAAGAATAAAAAAATAGGGCAGGGGGTGTAGCTCTGAGGTCAAATGTCCCTAGGTTCGATCCCCAGACCTGCAAATAAATAAATAAGCCAGGCATGGCGGCGCATGCTTGTAATCCCAGCATTTGAGAGGCTGAGACCGGAGGATCGCCATTCACGGACAGCCTCAGCTACTTAGTGAGGCCCTCCTCAACTTAGTGAGACCCTGTTTCAAATAAAGAATAAAAAATAGGGCAGGGGGTGCACAGATCAGAGATCCAAGGTCCCTTGTTTCCATTCCCAGACTCACATAAATAAATAAATAAATAAATAAATTCATACAAAGTTACAAGACATGAGCAAAATGCCAATAAGTTTTTTGCCAAAATGTAACACATGTAGCATCTCTTCCATTTTCCAATGGAGTCCTCTTTGCCCTCTGAATTCTTGAGAACATTCTCTACCACTCACCTTTTTAGCCACCTTCTGTCCCATCCAAATTTATCTCACAAACCAGTTCCAAAGACTCACAAAACACATGTTCAGACTTAGAAATAGCAGTAACCCCACTCCTGGTACCAATTTCTGTCTCAGACAATATTCTCACTGCCCTAATCCAAACCAACTGACCACACAACTTATAGGAAGAAACATTTATTTGACCACAGTTTTTGGAGATTTAGAGATCCAATCCATGTCAGGTGGGTATGCAGAGGTCAGGGCATGGCAGCAGGAAACAGAGAGAGGGGAAGCACTAGGCTCTGCTCTCACATCACAGAGGCTGGAAGCAGAGAGCAAGCAAGTGGAGGAGAGAACCATATATAGTCCCCAAGGTCATATCCCCAGGAATCCTTCCTCAGCAACTAAGCCCCACTTCCAACATTACTACTTTGTTTCTGTAAGGGCTAGGGGGACATTATAAATTCAGACCATTACACTTGTGTTTTGAGGAACCTCCACACTGATCTCTATAATAGTTGTACTAATTTACAATCCCACCAACAGTGTGTAAGAGTCCCTAATTCCCCACACCCTCACCAGCATTTATTATTGTTTGTATTTTTGATGATTGCCATTCTAGGAGTTAGATGAAATCTCAGGGTAGTTTTGATTTGCATTTTCTTGATTGCTAAGAATGTTGAACATTTTTTCACATATTTTTTGGCCATTTGCATTTCTTTTTGTAAGAAGTGTCTATTTCAGTAGCCCTTTTTTTTTTTTTTTACTGTTATTTGTTTTTGTGACTTTGAGGGTTTGGGGGGTTTGTTTTGGTGTTAAGTCTTTACTGATCTTTTGTCTAGATGATCTATATAATTGTGATACAAGTGTGTTGAAGTCTACCAGTATCCTTGTAATGGAGTCTGACTTTGTTTTTTCTTTTTTGTGGGTTTGGGGACGGAACCCAGGAGCATTCGACCACCAAGCTACACCCCCTGCCCTATTTTTTATTCTTTATTTTGAAACAAGGTCTCACTAAGTCGCAGAGGGCCTAAGTAGCCGAAGCTGTTCACAAACCACGATCCTCCAGTCTCAATCTCCCAAATGCTGGGATTACAAGCATGTACCACCACGCCTGACTGACTTATTTTTTTTTTTATTATTGGTGCATTTTGTTTTTGTTGTTGTTATTGTTGTTGTTTTGCACTACTGGTGTTGAAACCAGGGGAATTTTACCTCTTAGCTACACCTCCAGCCCTATTTTTTATTCTTTATTTTGAAACAGGTTCTTACTGAGTTGCAAAGGACCTCACTAAGTAGCTGAATCTGTCCTCGAACCATGATCCTCCTCTCTCAGCCTCCCAAATGCTGGGATTACAAGTGTGCGCCACCACACCCGGCTTTTTATTGGCTCATTTAATCATACATCATGATGAGGCTCAAGTGATAGAGATATACACATACATGGCACTTCATAAGCTTTTTCCTGGCTCCTGTCCCGCTCCTTCCTCTTCCCCATACATGATATTAAGATTGGCATTGATAATTTTATATATGTACATCATGTCCATTGAAGTGTTTCCATCAGATGTCCCTCCCACCAATTTGCTCCCATGGTCCCCCTTCATCACTCCACTAGGGATTTTCCTCCTTTGCCTGGAGTCCCTTTTGTATCCCATTTTCTCCATTGCTTCCACATGAGGGAAAATATCTGACACTTCATTTTTTGTGGCTGACTAATCTCACATGTCATAATATTCTCTAGTTTTATCCATTTTTTCTGAAAATCACATATTTTTCATCTTTACAGCTCATTAGAGTTCCATTTTATATATTCCATAATTTTGTAATATATTAATCTGTCACTGAACACTTAGGGTAATTCCATAAATAGGATATTGTGAATTATGTTGCTATAAACATAGATCCACATGTATCTGTATAGTACTCTGGTTTCAATTCCCTTGGTAAGATACTCAGAAGTGATATAGCCAGGTCATAAATAGTTCTGCTCCATTTTCTGAGGACTTCATATTGATCTCCGAAGTCTATCTGAGTCTTAATGTTAAGTAGAGTTTTTTTTTTTTTTAACGAGGGTCTGAAGATGGAACCCAGGGCATTCGACCTCCGAGCTAAACCCCTGGCCTATTTTTTATTCTTTATTTTGAAACAGAGTCTCACTAAGTTGCAGAGGGCCTAAGTAGTAGCTGAGGCTGTCCACGAACCGTGATCCTCCGGTCTTAGCTTCCCAAATGCTAGGATTACAAGCGTGCACCACCACGCCTGGCTTAAGTAGATTTTTTTAATGTAAGTGGGTACACCAACATTTGGGGCATAAATACTTATAGTCATTATATTTTTGTTAGGTTATTTTATTCATCATTAAGAAGTGACTCTCTGTCTCTTCTTATAAGTTCTGTCTTAAAATCTATTAAGTTTTGTCTTAAAAGTTTTGTCATATATGACAGTAGATACTTTTGCTTGCTTTCAGCCTCCATTTGCATGGAATACCTTTTTCTATCCTTTTACATTTACCCTATAAATATCTTTGCCAGTGAAATGAGTTTATGATAAATAGCATGTAGTTGAATTTTATTTTTTAACCCACTTTACCAGACTATGTCTTTCAACTGGAGAGTTGAGAACATTTATTTACATTCCATGTTAAAATATAGATGTGCTTCTTATTTTCTATAATTTGCAATTATATCTTGTATTTGATTTAGTTTTAGTTCTCCTTTATCTAGTTGCTCTTCTAATGAAATTGGACCCTCTCTGGCTTCGGAGTTTATTTTTCATTTCTTCTTTGTGTATTATTTATTTAATGTTATTTCAGTAGAGCTGGCTTAGTAGTCATGAATTCTTTCAGTTTCTGCTTCTTATGAAAGAGTTTTATTTCTCTGTCAATTTTCAAAAATAGCTTTGCAGGATATACCACTCTTGGTTGGAAATTGTTTTCTTTCAGGGTTTGTAATATATCTCACCAAGCCTTCGTGACTTTTAGAATTTGGATTGAGAAATCTGGGGTGATTCATATTGAATCACTCCTGTTTATGACCTATCTTTTTCTCTTAATGCTTTTAGAATTTTATTCTTGGTTATAATGTAGAATAGAGAGGTTCTCTTGTGGTCTTGTTTATTTGGGGTTCTGAATGTATTCTGTACATGAATGTCTTTTTTTATTTTCCAAATTCTCTGCTACCATTTATCTGAAGAAGTTGTGTATTCTCTTGGAATACCTCCATACCTTTCTCAATTCCTTTTGATGTTTCAAGACTTCTTGAATGCTCTTATCATAGACTCTTATTTTTCTTTATTATTGTCTGAGTGTTCCAATTTAGATGCACTGCCTTCTAAATCAAAGACTTGATTTTTCACGCGATCCAGCCCACTGTGATGCTGCCTACTGAAATTTTTATTTGAGCTATTATATCCTTCATTTCATTTAGTATTTTTTGGTTCATTTTCTGAGTGTTAATTTCTTTATTTACCCCCTATATAGTGTCTTTGATTTAATTCCTATGTCACCTTATAGCTCTTGGATCAAGTTGATCACAAAAATACGAATTCACCCTCTGACATTTTCTGTACCTCCACATCTGTAAATTCCATTGTTCTGAGGCTGTATTTATTGATGTCTTGTTAGCTTGTTTTCTCATGTTTTCAGGGTTCTTTGATTTGCACTGCTTTGTATAAATAGTTCCCCTGCTAGTTCTTTAATGAAGAGTAGTGTTTCAAGGTACAACATCTTTTAGCTGGCTTGGGATATATTTCAGCAGCAGAAAATCTACCTAGGAATGTGTAGTGTTGCACTAGACTTCCAGGAACTCACAGACAAAAGGGGGGGGGGAAAATCCAGCAATCACTGTGGTAAATAATATACAACATTAGAATAGATATCAGGTGCCTTTTATAAGATTCCTAACCCTAAAACACACCAAAATCAACAATTAACAACTTCAATAACAACATCCAGCCAGGAACTAAATACAGTTTTTGTTTTGTTTTGTGGTACTAGATAATGAACTCAGGGGCATTCTACCTCTGACCTACACCTCCAGCCCTATTTTTATTCTTTATTTTGATATTTTATTCTTTATTTTGTCTCACTAAATTGCAAAAGACCTCACTTAATAGCTGAGGCTGGCTTCAAACCTTCAATCCTTCTGTCAGCCTCCCAAGTACTGAGATTACAAGCCTGTGCCACAATGGCTGACCTAAATACAGATTTTTGTTTTGTTGTGTTGTGTGGTGTAGTGTGGTACTGGGAATTGAACCCAGAGGCATTCTGCCTGAGCTACACCCCCAGACCAATTTGATTTTTTATTTGGAAACAAGGTCTCACTAGACTTCTGAGAACCTCACTAAATTGCTGAGGCTGTCCTCAAACCTGAGATCTTCCTGGCTAAGCCTCCCAAGTACTAGGATTACAAGTATGTGCCACCATGCCTGGCTCTAAATACGGTATTGAACACCAGGTCTCAACTAGGACATCCTCGGTACTAATAATCACAACATGAATGTAAAAGCAAAAATTATATATAGTTCTAAGTGATGATAACAATATAGTTAATTAAGAAAAAAGAGGTCAAGTATGGTGGTGCATGCCTATAATTGTAGTACTTGGGAGGCTGAGACAAGAGGATCACAGGTTTGAGGCTAGCCTCAGCAAATTAGCAAGTCCCTTGGCTATAGTGAGATCTTGTTTCAAAATAAAAACAAAAGGGGGGCTGGAGCCTGGCATGGTGGCACACACTTGTAATCCCAGCATTAGGAGACTGAGATAGGAGGATCACAGTTCACGGACAGCCTCAGCTACTTAGTGAGGCCATTTGCAACTCAGTGAGATCCTATTTCAAAATAAAGAATAAAAAATAGGGCTGGGGGTATTGCTTGGAGGTAGAATTCACCTAAGTTCCATCCTCAGTACTGCAGAATGAAAGAGAAAGAAAAGAAAAGAAAAGAAAAGAGAAAGAGAGAAAGAAAGAAAGAAAGAAAGAAAGAAAGAAAGAAAGAAAGAAAGAAAGAAAACGAACGAACGAGCGAGCGGGCTAGGGGTGAAGTCAGAGGTAGAATGTCCCTGGGTTCCCAACCAAGTACTTCAAAAAAAAAAAAAAAAAAGAGGGGTTAGGCATGGTGACTCACTCATAATCCCAGTACTTGAGAGGTTAAGACAGGAGGATTGCAGATTTGAGGACAGCCTGAGCAATTTAGTGAGCCCTGTTTCCAAATAAAAAATAAAATAAGGTTGAGGGTATAGCCTGAAGATAGAAGGCCCCTGGGTTCCACCCCTAGTGCCACAAATAAAAAAAAAAGAACATGATCTAGGGTAGGTGATATGACAGGCTTATAATCCCAGTACTTGAGAAGCTGAGACAAGAGGATCAGAGATTCAAAGATAGCCTGAGAAGCTGGGTGCAGTGGCACATGTCTGTAATTCCAGAACTTAAGAAGATTGTAGATTCAAGGACACCCTCAGTAAGTAGCGAGATTCTCATCATCAACCTAGTGAGACTCTGTTTTCAAACTAAAAACATAAAGAAGCCTGGCGTGGTGGCGCACACTTGTAATCCTAGTACTTGGGAGGCTGAGACAGGAGGATCACGCAGGTTCTAAAGGGTCCAAGAATTGCCCACCAACCCAAATATCAAAGGACTCACAAGAGATGTAAAATGCAAGCGAGGTTTATTGTGCTGCAGCTCTGTCCCGGCTAGCCAGGGGTCGAGACCAAGACACTATGGCCGAGGTTCGACCCCTCCCCACTCCACGCTCTGAATTTTATAAACCTACGAGGGAGTGGTTACACACGAGGGAGTGGTTACACACGTCAGAGCCCGCCAAAAGTTCGAGCCCGCCAACCTTAGAATACAACCAATCAGATACAAGGACAAACAAGTACAACCAATAATTTTAAAACATGCATCCATACACGTCAGAGCCTGCTCTGCCTTTCCCACCCACCTTGGCTGGGCCAGGCTTATCTCTGCACTGAAGAATCTGCCTGGAGAGCAGATTAGCCTGGCCTTGTTTGCGGATCTAGCTCAGAGATATGGGGGATGGGGTCCCATTTACAAAGACCTTGGCCGGCAAGCTGGAGATTAGAGGCTTTGACCTTGTGGGTCCCCTACCCTCGTCCTTGAATCCTGCAACCTGGGCAGCTGGGCTTATGGATCTTCATTCTATTTCCAATCCTACCTTACTTCTATATCTTAACTCTATATTTTAATACCTTATTTCTAATCCTAATATGGAAGAAGACTTCTCTAGTTAACTTTTCATACTGGGGGAAAATGCACTTCTTCCAGCCTACTTTCCAGCACCCCTACAGTTCAAAGCCAGCCTCAGCTACTTAGTGAGGCTCTCAGCAGCTTAGTGACACCCTGTTTCCAAATAAAATATAAAACTGATCTGAGAGTGTCACCCAGAGGTAGAAAGCCCCTGGGTTCCATCCCCAGTAACACAAAAAAATATAAAATATAAAATCAGGCAGGGGGTATAGCTCAGAGGTAGAAAGCCCCTGAGTTCAATTCCCAGTAATACACACACACACACACACACACACACACACACACAGCCTGAGCAACATAATGAGACTCAGCAACCTAGAAAGATTTTGTTTTAAAACAAAAAATAAAAAGGGCTTAGAATGTAGGTAGAGATAGAATGCCCCTGGGTTCAATTCCTAGTACCAGACAAAAAAAATAATAATAATAAAGAGATAAAGATGTAGCTCAGTGATAGAGTGCCCTGACTTTGATACCCAATACAATGAGAGAGAGAGAGAGAGAGAGAGAGAGAGAGAGAGAGAGAGAGAACCAGACTTTATTATACATGCCTATAATCCCAGTATTTGGGAGGCTGAGACTGGAGGATCACAGGTCTAAGGCTAGTGTCAGCAACTTGGCAACACCCTGTTTCAAAATTTTTAAAAAATGAAATAAAATAGGCCTGGGGGTGTGGCTTGGGGGAGTACTTAGGAGGCTGAGAAAGGAGGATCTCAGGTTGGAGGCTTAGCCTCAGAAACTTATTAAGACACTATTTCAAAATAATAGGGAGCCAGGTGTGTGGCACATGCCTATAATTCAAGTATTTGCAAAGCTGAGATAGGAGGACCACCAGTTCAAAGGCAGCCTCAGGTACATAGTGAGACCCTCAACAACCTAAGAAGACCTCCAAACAAAAATAAGGACTGGGGTGTAGCTCAGATTGATTGATTGATTTGATTTGATTGATTTGGGTGGTACTGGGGATGGAACCCAAGGGCCTTCTACCTCCAAGCTACACTCTCAGACCTATTTTATATTTTATTTGGAAACAGGGTCTCTTAAACCAACTGAGGCTGGCTTCGAACCTGAGATCCTCCTGTCTCTGCCTCCCAAGCACAGGGATTACAAGCGTGCACCACCATGCCCAGCTTGTAGCTCAGATTTAGAATGCCCTTGAGTTCAATCCCCAGTACCACAAAAAAATGAAAGAAAGCCGGGCGTGGTGGTGCACGCTTGTAATCCCAGCATTCGGGAGGCTGAGACTGTAGGATCGCGGTTCACGGACAACCTCAGCTACTTAGCGAGGCCCTCTGAAACTCAGTGAGGCCCTGTTTCAAAATAAAGAATAAAAAATAGGGCAGGGAGTGTAGCTCGGAGGTCAAATGCCCCTGGGTTCCATTCCAGACCCGCAAAAAAAAAAAAAAAAAAAAGAGAGAGAAAGAAAAGAAAAAGAACATGGGCTGGGTGTGGTGGCACATGCCTATAATCCCAATACGTAGGAGGCTGAGACAAGAGGATCACAGGTTCACTCACTACAGCAATGTAGTGAGACTATCAGCAACCTAGAAAGATCCTGTTTCAAACCAAGAAATAAAAAGGTCTGGGAATGTAGCTCGGAGGTAGAAAGCTGTTGGTTCAGTCCCCAGTACCACCCAAAAAACAAAGAAAAGTGTACCACTACTGTAAAGTTGCTCTGGTATTGATTTCCAAAATATAAAAGCAGTCAGAGTCTAAGTGCCATGCGGGCACTCTGGCAGGGAGGGGTGGCAGCTGTTACACTGCAGAACTCCCTTCTCTCTCTACCCTTTGTTCAAAGACTAAACTATAGTAAGAATATAAAGAAAACTAAGACCTTTTTTTGCCTTCAAAGTTGTAGAGACAATTTAAGCCTTTGGCCTTGGAAAGGCAGTCGGTGCCTCTGTTTACCTCCTCTTGTTTGTGATCTGGCCTAGGAATAAGAAATGTGAACTCTGTGTTACTTCATAACCCCCAGCCAGGCATGGTGGCGCACGCTTGTAATCCCAGCATTCGGGAGGCTGAGACCTGAGGATCGCGGTTCGCAGACAGCCTCAGCTACTTAGTGAGGCCCTCTGCAACTCAGTGAGACCTGGTTTCAAAATAAAGAATAAAAAATAGGATAGGAGGTGTAGCTCAGAGATCAAATGCCCCTGAGTTCCATCCCCCAGACCTGCAAAAAAAAACCCAAAAACATAGCCCCCAAGTTGAGGAGTAACCAATACAGCCCAATACAATAGAGGTGGAAACAAGGTAGATTATTGACCTCTCCACTTAGTAAGTGTATAGTTCAGAGACAAAGAAGCATCACCTGTCACCTGGCAAAAAAAAAAAAAATGAATTACTAGCCTGTTGCCTTCATAATGCTGATAAGAAAATACCAATAAGAAAACTGTATTTAAAGGCCGGGGTCTAAGGTGAGGGATAGTTCCATTTTTGGGCTCTCCAGCATGGCTGCCAGGTCTGCTGTTTTCCTTCTCTTCCCTTTCTATTTCCTAATGACTTTGTCATAAAGATTCATTGAAACTGCACCAAGCTGCCTATTAATATTACTTTTTTTTTTTTTTTTTTTTTTTGGTGGTGGTATTGGGGGTGGAACCCAGAGGCTTTCTACCTCCAGGTTATACTCCCAGACCTTTTTTTATTTGGAAACAGGGTCTCACTAAGTTGCTGAGAGCCTCACTAAGTAGCTGAGGCTGGCTTCGAACCTGCGCGATCCTCCTGTCTCAGCCTCCCAAGCGCGGGGATTACAAGCGTGCGCCACCACGCCCAGCTTTAGAATATTTCAAAGGAGAGAGAAAGAAGAGAGGTAGAAAGTGAAAGCCCTAAATGCAGAAAAATAGATAAAGAAAACAAAACAGAGATAGAACAATGAAATATGACTTTTACAAGAAAGAAGAGAGCCGGGTGTGATGGCACACACTTGTAATCCCAGCATTCGGGAGGCTGAAACAGGAGGATACTGGTTCGAGGACAACCTCAGCTACTTAGGCCTTTTGCAACTCAGACCCTGTTTCAAAATAAAGAATAAAAAATAGGGCTGGGGTATAGCTGGGAGGTAGAATGCTCCTGGATTCCATCCCCATACCAAAAAAAAAAAAAAAAAGAGAGAGAGAGAGAGAGAATAGAAAAAGTGGTGAGAGAAACACAAACCATACAAAGCAGAAAAGCAAACAAAATATCCTCTGTCTCAGCCTCCCAAATACTGGGATTATAGGCATGTGCCATAAAGTAAAACCTGGTGTGTGTTCTCTCTCTCTCTCTCTCTTCCTCCCTCCCTCCCTACCCCCCCTCTCTCTTTCTTATGCCAGCTGGGATAGGGTAGCCATATTTATCCTGAGCTCTCAGGTCCTATGGCCACCAGCTCCAAGGAACGCTCATCAAGACAGCTCCCACCTGAGCTCTCCACTCACCAGTTGAAATGCATGAGGCTGTGTTCTAATATCTGTTTGTGCAGTTTCCAATTCAAACAAGTTTTCTGACTGTCTTTATTCTGATTTCTGGCTGTTTTTCTTCTCTTGCCAAGAAGCAGTTTTCCCACTGGTTCTGATATAGGAGTCCTGCTGGGACCTTGGAATTATTCTTAGTTAGGAATGCAGACATAAGATGGGAAGAATAAAAATTCTTCCACATACTCCCATCCCCCCTTAGCTGTTAGTAGGCCAACAGCTTGCTTGGAAGATGAAAAACAGACCAGATCCCCTTGAATGTAAACAGAGCGGCTCCCTCCCCAGACCAGCTGGGAGACAGACCCTACAGGGGCTCCCCTTAATGTAAACAAGGCAGGGCCTCCCTAGGCCATTTGCAAAATAAGAGACAAGACATATGGATGAGGAGATAATATATGGGCTAATGCTATTCTGTTTCTGTATCTTGCTTACACTAGGTAAAGTAAATCTGGCACCAACTCCTCCCCTCCCAATATTAGGGTACCAAGGGCATACAAAAACTTGTGCAATCTTTATTCATGGTTAAGACATGAAGATTTTTCTTTCTGAGCCTTCACTAGTGAATAAAGAAATCTGCTTTCCACTGTAGTCACTGTCTCTTCTTTGGGGGGGGGGGTTCTTCTTTTCTTGACATTTTGGCAAGAGCTAGTCAGGAGCTGGTCTTGTCCTGGAGACAGGACCCAGGGCATTTTGCCTCATCCGGTCTGTGTTTTAGGAGATGGCACACAGACATTGACCCACTGAGGGCAGAGGCCTCTTTCCCACCGGGGATAGTCGACTCTGGGGCAAACAGCTGCTGAGGTCTTAGGTCAAAGAAATATCAGGTCATTATCCATCCAGCAGTGACATCTGAATCATGGTAGACCACCCCAAGGCTTAGTCAGGTTCTGCCATCAGAATATCAGAAAAGAAAAAATAGGGCATGGTGGCGCACACTTGTAATCCCAGCATTTGGGAGGCTGAGACAGGAGGATCGTGGTTCACAGACAGCCTCCACTACTTAGTGAGGCCCTCCGCAACTTAGTGAGACCCTGTTTCAAAATAAAGAATAAAAAATAGGGCAGGGGTGTAGTTTGGAGGTCAAATGCCTCTGGGTTCCATCCCAAGACCCACCAAAAAAAAAAAAAAAGAATAGCAGAAAAGAGAGCTGATTACCTCCTTGGGAATTCTCCAAGTAGTATGCAAAGGAAAAGACATGAAACCAGAATTCAGTTGATTTGGATTTAGGTGTGTTTGAATAGTAAGTGCAAGTGTATAAGTGAGATGCACAAGTGTTGAGTCTGCTGCTTGGATCCAGGGCCATCCCGTAATGGCTAAGTGGCAATCCACCAAAGGCACTAAAAAAGGTCCTTGGTCTGACCAAGTCAGGGGCTTATACTGAACTTGCCTATTATCAAGGGATGGCTTAAATACCTCTGTGAGGAGGACTTTTGGACATGGACAAAGTCAGTGATGTTTGTTTTCTGTTTTAGGCACCCCAGCACTAGACTGGACTTTCTAAATAGGAATGGAAAGGGAATAAAGAAAATCTATTTCCCTTAGTAAGTTACATACTTTGTGTGAAATGAAATGGCTGGCCCTAAAAGGAGGTTGACCACCAAATGTCTAATTAGAGCTGGGCGTGGTGGCACACACCTGTAATACCTGTACGTGGGAGGGTGAGATGGGAGGATCATGCAGGTTCGAAGCCAGCCTCAGCTACTTAGTGAGGCTCTCAGCAACTTAGTGAGCCCCTGTTTCCAAATAAAATATAAAAAATAGGTCTGAGAGTGTAGTCAGGAGGTAGAAAGTCTCCCCCCAAAATTTTTTAAAGTCTAATTAGGACTTTGGGGAGATGGCAACCAAGGGAAGCAGCACATACCAGTCCTGCTGACACCCAATCTCTGTTCCCTCAAAAACAGCATTCTACAAAGCCAAAATATACCATCCATAGAGGAATAAAAACAATAGATACAAGGGACAGGAAAAATGGAGATTAGAAGTCCAATCAAAGAGCAGAAAATAAACCTGCCTGCCTTGCAGCGGCAGACACCACAGTGGCACCATCTTGCCTCATAGCACCCAACTCCAGAGATGAAAAAGAAAACAACCAGGGACCTGAGCAGTGGCAGCTGAGCTCACCACACCATCCAGGGATTCAGAGAAGAGCTCAACACCAGAAAAGAAACCCACCTGCCTCGAAGCCGAGGGCGCCATGGCGACACCATCTTGCCTCACTGCACCCGACTACAGGGACGATCGGGAAAACAACCAAGAACTTGAAGTAGCCAGCTGCAGATCATCAGAATTTTAAGTCATCAGTTCCTCCTGCACAAGCACCAACTACAATTTGAAGCAGTGGCGGCAGAGCCCACCATGCCCTCTAGAGATCCAGACCAGTACACACCAAAACCATAAGTGAAGCCATTGTTCCTGCAGGAGAGCGCCCAACGAGGTTCCCCCCAGGGATTCACACAGCCATGATAAACTCCCTGGGTCTGAGATTTTGCAGTTCAATCCAGCGAAGGAGGGGATTTAGTCTACAACTTGCAGCACTGGTGGCTGAGCTTAACACACTCTCCAAAGATCCATAGCAGCACTTAATAACACTGTAAGTGAAGTCACAGTTACTCCAGGAGAATGACCAGTGCAGCACCACCAAGGACTTGTGCAGCCACGATAAACTCCCTGGGTCTTGGACTTTGCCGTCTGCCTGGAGAAGGTGGAATAGAGTCTGCTGTTGGACATAACAGAGGCTCAGACAGACTCAGGCTCTGAACAGTGGAAAATGTGGGGGAAGACCTATGCTTAACACTAGACCCAACTAGTAGGATCTCCAGAATCACCACAGACCACCCAATTGTGCTGAACAGGGAGAAGTGAGACCAGCCTAGCCCTAGCTGTGGAGAACAGAGACTCTTACATTGAGTTTGGCCTCATAGGTATATGCCACCTATGGACTGTGTAGAGTGACGTACACTTAACACTAGATCCAGTCCCATTGATACTGACCATCTCATAGACTGAGAAAGACCAGAAAACCAGGCTTACAGCATGAAAGGTGCTGGTGGCACTTGGTATCTGAATGGAGAGAGACTGCAGAGGCGCTGTCTGCTGAATAATCATTTATTTGTAGAATTGCATTAATCTGTTGTTGGGATTGTTTTGTTTTTTTGTTCTTTGCTCTGTGTGTGAGTGTGTATGCCTGTTTTTTTAACCCTCTTCCCAAACCCTCTCCCAAGCTTCTAACCTTGTACGTACCTACTCTCTTCTATCCCTTTTTTATCTTTTTCTTTTCTTCTCTCTCTTCTCGCTTCGTTTTCTTGTATTAAATCCACTTCATATTACTATACCAGAAATTCAACATTGGTTACTACAATACTGCAACATTTTCACTATCTTTAATCCCTAGTATATACTACCTTACCAAACTCATACTTTCATTCTGATAAATCCTATCTGAGGCTTTACCATATTCTTCCATTTACAACTTCACTTCCCTCCTCACTCAACCTTCACTGTTGAATACAATACAACTTGCCCTTGGATTTACCAGCTGACACCTGGAGACTGAGAGAAATCTATCAAACGCAACAAATACAAACTTCTGAAATCATGAGAAGGAGGAATAACAAGGAAGCAATGAGCTCCTACAACACCACAGTAACGGAACCTGACAACACAGAATTGCAGAGATCTCCAGAAGATCAAATCAGGAATGTAACTAGAAATAATACAGGTCTTCCAAAAATAATTTAGAGCGAGTCTGAAAGAAAGGAGGCAATCATTAAAGTGAAGGCACCGATTCAAACTATAAACAATCAATTAGACCATATGGAGAATAGAATCTCACTCCTGGAAGATGATCACTCCAAAAACAAATGCATAGTTTATAACTTAGAAAAAACAATTTGACATCATGAATTGGACATTGAAGAAAGATGGGCCAATTTTAAAAGAGCTAACCTAAGAATAATTGGCATAGAGGAGGGGGGGGAAGGTGAAACCAAAGGGATCAACAATCTTTTCAAAGAAGTATTATCAGAAAATTTTTCAAACATAGAGCAAGAGGTTGATACACATTAACAGGAAACTTATAGAACCCCCTTTAGACAAGATCAGAGAAAAAGTTCTCCATGCTACATAATAATCAAATTAACCAATGTAGAAGCCAAGGAGAGAATCTTAAAGGCAACAAAAACAAAAGACCGCTCTTCGCCTTTTCTTCGCCATCGTGGTTCGGGCTCCTGACTTGCTTCCTCGCGATGTCTTCACACAAGACTTTCAGGATCAAGCGATTCCTGGTCAAGAAACAAAAGCAAAATCGTCCCATTCCCCAGTGGATTCGGATGAAAACTGGTAATAAAATCAGGTACAACTCCAAGAGGAGACACTGGAGGAGAACCAAGCTGGGTCTTTAAAGAATTAGACCTGAGATGGCACATATTTATGCTGAATCAAGGACGTGATCATCTTGCTGCATCAGGCTGAAAATGAATCTGATCTCCAGCGATGAAAGATGCATAGTATTGGGCTTGTTTTTGTTTTTTGTTTTTTTTTTCAGAATAAATATGTGAAAACTTTAAAAAAAAAAAAAAGACCAAGTGACATTCAGAGGCAAACCAATTAGAATCACTCCAGACTTCCCAAACTAAGTCATGAAAGCCAGAAGGGCCTAGAGTAGGGTATTCCAAACTCTGAAAGAAAACAACTTACAGCCAAAAATTTCCTACCCAACAAAACTATCTCTCAAATTAGATGGGAAAATATAAATCTTCCAAGACAAACAGAAGCTGAAGCAATTTATGTCTTCAAAGCCAGCACTAGATAAATACTCAGAGATTAATTGCCAAGAAGAAATAATACACACCAGAACAAGAGAAACAAGAACTTCCATATAGCAAACAACTAAACAAAGAAGAACAAACACTACCTCAAGCAGAAGTTAAATCTCAATATGTTAGGAATTAAAAATCATTTGTCAAGCTGGGTATGGTGGCACACACTTGTAATCCCCGCACTTGGGAGGCTGAGAGAGGAAGATCGCACAGGTTCGAAGCCAGCCTCAGCTACTGAGTGAGGCTCTCAGCAACTTAGTGAGACCCTGTTTCCAAAAAAATATAAAATAGGTCTGGGAGTATAGCCCGAAGGTAGAAAGCCTTTTGGTTCCACCTCCAGTACAAAAAAAAAAAAAATCACTTGTCAATAATCATATTGAACTTAAATCGCCTCAACTCACCAACAAAAAGACATAAAGTGACAAAATGGATTACAACCCAGAATCCAGCCGGGCGTAGTGGCGCACGCTTGTAATCCCAGCATTTGGGAGGCTGAGACTGTAGGATCGCGGTTCACCAACAGCCTCAGCTACTTAGTGAGGCCCTCTGCAACGCAGTGAGACCCGGTTTCCAAATGCCCCTGGGTTCCATCCCCAGACCCGCAAAAAAAAAAAAAAAAAAAAAAAATCCATCCATCTGCTGCCTAAAAAAAACATACAAGTAAAGATGGCAACAAACTTAAGGTAAAGGGCTGGAGCGAGATAATCCATGCCAATGGAACTCGAGACAAGCAAGAGTAGCAACTATGATATCAGACAAGTTAGACTTCAAGTCCAAGCTTATTAGAAGAGATACAGATGGTCATTTTTAGTGGTAAAAGGAACAATCCAACAAGAGAAAAAATCCAAAGTCAAGATTTATGCCCCAAACATAGATGCAGTTACTTTCATAAAACAAATTCTTTGTCATATTAAGTCATACATAAATCTCAATACAATAATACTGAGAGACTTCAATATTCCTCTTACACCATTAGACTGATATTCTAGACAAAAGGTGAGTAAAGATGCTTCAGACCTAAATACGATTAATCAAAGCCGGGCATGGTGGCGCACACTTGTAATCCCAGCATTGGGGAGGCTGAGACTGGAGGATCGCGGTTAGTGGACAGCCTCAGCTACTTAGTGAGGCTCTCCGGAACTTAGTGAGACCCTCTTTCAAAATAAAGAATAAAAAACAGGGCAGGGGGTGTAGCTCGGAGGTAGAATGCCCCTGGGTTCCATCCCCAGACCGCCCCCCCCAAAAAAAATAGAATACCATTAATCAAATGAACCTTTTAGACACATATAGAATATTCCACCCAACTACACCAGAGTTTAAACTTTTCTCAGCTGCTCACAGAACTTTCTCCAAAATAGATCACATCCTAGACCACAAAGTGAGCACTAGCAAATTCAAAAAATGTGACATACTTCCCAGTATCATTTTAGACCATAATGGAATGAAACTAGAAATCAAGTATAAGATCCAGAGAAACCACATAAACATGTGAAGACTGAACACTACACAGATGAAAGAAGAATGGATCATAGAAGTAAGGGGTAAAATCAAGAAATTTCTAGAAACAAATGAAAATAGAGACACAACATATCAAAACTTCTGGGACACTTTGAAGGCAGTATTAAGAGGAAAATTCAAAGCACTGAGTGCTCACATAAGAACAGAAAATCACCAAATTAATAACCTAATGATATACCTCAAAGTCCTTGTAAAACAGGAACAATCTAATCCCAAAGCCAGTAGAAGACAGGAAATTATTAAAATTAGAGCAGAAACCACAAAGTAGAGAATTAAAAAAATAATACAGAGCCAGGCATGGTGGTGCACACTTGTAATCCCAGCACTTGGGAGGCTGAGACAGGAGGATTGCACAGGTTCAAAGCCAGCCTCATCTACTTAGTGAGGGTTTCAGCAACTAATGAGACCCTGTTTCCAAATAAAGTATAAAAAATAGGTTTGGGAGTATATCCCGGGGGTAGAAAAGCCCCAGGGTTCCTTGAAAAAATTAACAAGATAGATGAACTACTAGCCAATCTAACCAAAAAAAGAGAGAATCAACCCAAATTACGAAGAGATGATAAAGGAGATATCACTACTGACAGTGTAGAAATCCAGAGGATTATCAGAAACTACTTTGAAAAACTATACTCAAACAAAATGGAAAATCTGGAGGAAATTGACAACTTTCTAGGTAAATATAACCTGCCTAAACTGAGTCAAGAAAATATAAAAAATTTAAACCAACCAATAGTAATCAGAGATTGAGGCAGCAATAAAGAGCCTACCATCAAAGAAAAGCCCAGGACCAGATGGTTTCCCAAGTTAATTTTATAAAACCTTTATAGAAGAGCTAATCCTGTGCTCCTCAATCTATTTCGTGAAATAGAAAAAAATGGGACTCTCCCAAATACATTCTATAAAGCCAACATTACATTAATACGAAAACCAAATAAAGACCGCTAAAGGAAGGAAAACTACAGGCATATAGCTTTGATGAACTTGGATGCAAAACTGCTAAACAAAATACTTGCAACATGCATTCAAAACCACATCAAGAAAATCACACACCATGACCAGGTGGGGTTCATCTCAGGGATGCAAGGTGGTTCAACATACAAAAATCAATCCATGTAATTTATCATATAAACAGAACCAAAGACAAAAACAACATAATCATTTCAATAGACGCTGAAAAAGCATTTAATAAAACCCAACACCCATTTATGCTAAAAGTACTGCAGAGAATCGGAATAGAAGGAACATACCTCAACACAATAAAGGCAATCTACAACAGGCCCACAGCCAACATCATATTAAATGGGGAAAAACTTCAGGAATTTCCCCTAAAAACAGGAACAAGACTAAGATGTCCATTATCACCACTTCTCTTTAAAATAGTACTTGAGACTCTAGCCAAAGCAATAAGGCAAGAAAAAGAAATCAATAGGAAAAGAACTCAAATTTTCACTATTTGCAGATGACATGATACTAAGAAGACTCAACAATCTCAACCAAAAGGCATATAGAACTGATCAACCAAGTCAGAAAAGTGTCTGGATACAAAATTAATTTTTTTTTTGGTGGTACTGGGGTTCCTGGAAGCCCTTCTACCTCCAGGCTACACTCCCAAACCTATTTTTGCATTTTTATTTGGAAACAGGGTCTCCTAAGCCAGCGCGCGGGGCTAGCTTCGAACCTGCGCGATCCTCCTGTCTCAGCCTCCCAAGCGCGGGGATTACAAGCGTGCGCCACCACGCCCAGCTACAAAATTAATTTTTAAAAAATCAGTAGCTAGCTGAGCATGGTGGTGCACGCTTGTAATCCCAGCACTTGGGAGGCTGAGACAGGAGGATCACACAGGTTCAAAGCCAGCCTCTGCTACTTAGTGAGGATCTCAGCAACTTAGTGAGACCCTTGTTTCCAAATAAAGTATAAAATAGGTCTGGGATGCCAGGCATGGTGGCGCATGCTTGTAATCCTAGAATTTGGGAGGCTGTGATCTGAGGATCGCGGTTCGCAGACAGCCTCAGCTACTTAGTGAGGCCCTCCACAACTCAGTGAGACCCTGTTTCAAAATAAAGAATAAAAAATTGGTGGATTGGCCAGAGCCGAGGCGCGGAGTGGCCGGAGCCGCGGAGTGGAGCGGCCAGAGCAGCCGAGCAGAGCGGCCAGAGCAGCTGGAGCGGAGCGGCCAGAACAGCCGGAGCAGCCAGAGCCGCGTCGCGGAACATCCGGAACGGCCGGAGTGGCCAGACCCGCAGTGCAGAGCAGCCGGAGCGGCGTGGCCTACATCTCCCCTAGCAGCACCAGGCTCCAGAGAGGAGGGAGACTCAAAACAGAGCTCAAATCAAGAGAGGAGGTACTCTGGCCTCACAGCCTAGGATGCAGAAGCAGCATCTTACTGCTGGCGGCAGCAGCGAGTTCACCGGACGGCCCTAGACCAATCCACTCAACCAGCCACCAGGCGCCTGAGAGGAGAGGTGGACAGCGAGCCGAGGTGAGCAGGTGCTGAACAGCCGGGCAGCAGTCAGCAGTTTTGTTGGTGCAGGGAACATCTAAAGCTCCCAAGGGCCGGGCACAGCACAACTGGCAAGGACTCAGAGCAGAGCTCAAAACCCGATAAGAAATATGACGCATCACGGCCGAGGGCGTGGCAGTGGTGCCATATTGCCAGTGGCGGCAGCAGCGAATCCACCGAGTTCACTACAGCTCCATCAGCACACTTAACAACCGTGAGTCAAATTGCGGCCCCTAGGGGAGAAATCCCAGTACTGCACTCCCAGGGACTTGCGCAGATAGTCTCCCTGGGTCGGAGATTTTAGCAGTGCAGCCCGGTGGGGGAGTGGCAGTGGCAGAGATATCATACCATAGTCACAACTTCCTGCTGGAGAACCCCCAACTTGGCACCCCCCACGATCTAAGCAACCTTGATTGACTCCCTGGGTCTGAGACTTTGTGATACAACCCAGTAAAGGAGTAGTGGTGACTGAGATACCACAGACTCGAGATCCAGAGCATCTTAAGTGAACTCGTAGTGACTCAGGGAAGAACCCAGAGAAGGCGCAAACTTCCAAAATCATGGGAAAGAGAAATAACAATGGAGCAGTGAATGCCCACAACCCCACAACATCAGAATCTGATAACACAGAAGTCCAAAGATCTCTAGAAGATAAAATTAGGAAAATAACTTTAGAAATAATAGAGGACTTTCGAAAAGAATTTAGAGAGAGTCAAAAAAAGATAAAGGATGCAATTAATGAAGTAAAGTCCTCAATTCAAAGTATAAACAACAGATTAGACCACATGGAGAGTAGAATCTCACTTCTTGAAGATGATCATTCCAAAAATGAACGTATAGTTTCTAATTTAGAAAAAAAAAAACCAACAGCAGGAATCTGACATTAAAGAAATATGGGCCCATTTCAAGAGAGCTAACCTAAGAATAATTGGAATAGAGGAGGGAAAAGAAGGTGAAACCAAAGGGATCAACAATCTCTTCAAGGAAGTAATAGCAGAAAATTTTCCAAACATAGAGCAAGAGGTTGATACACAGGTCCAGGAAACTTATAGAACTCCCTTTAGACAGGATCAGAGAAGAGGATCCCCACGCCACATAATTGTCAAAATGACCAATGTGGAAGCCAAGGAGAGAATTTTAAAGGCAACAAAAACAAAAGGCCACGTGACATACAGAGGCAAACCAATTAGAATCACTCTAGACTTCCCAAACCAAGTTATGAAAGCCAGAAGGGCATGGAGTAACATATTCCAAACTCTGAAAGAAAACAACTTCCAGCCAAAAATTTCCTACCCAGCAAAACTATCCATCAAATTAGATGGGGAAATAAGAAGCTTCCGTGACAAACAGCAACTGAAGGAATTTATGTCTTCAAAACCAGCGCTAGAGAAAATACTCAAGGAGATTAACTGCAAAGAGGAAATGGGTAATACACGCCAGAACCAAAGAAACAAGAATTCCCATCCAGCAGACAACTAAGCAAAGAAGAACAAACAGTATCTCAAACAGAAATAAGATCTTAACATGTTGGGAATTAAAAATTATCTCTCTATAATCACACTGAATGTAAACGGCCTCAACTCCCCAATAAAAAGACATAAAGTGGCAAAATGGATTAAAAGCCAGAATCCATCCATCTGCTGCTTACAAGAAACACACAAGTAAAGATAGGAACAAACTCAAGGTAAAGGGCTGGAGCAAGGTAATCCATGCTAATGGTACTCGAAGACAAGCAGGAGTAGCAACTATGATATCAGACAAGTTAGACTTCAAACCCAAACTTATTAGAAGGGACAAAGAAGGTCACATTTTACTGGTAAAAGGAATAGTCCAGCAAGAGGAAATAACAATAATCAACATCTATGCCCCAAACATAGGGGCAGCTACTTTCATAAATCAAACTCTTTGTGACATGAAGTCACACATAAATCCCAACACAATAATACTGGGAGACTTCAACACACCTCTCACAATACTAGACCGATCTTCCAGACAAAGGGTCAGTAAAGATGTCTCAAAACTAAAGAACACCATTAACCAAATGGACCTGTTGGACACATATAGAATATTTCACCCAACTACAGCAGAGTTTACATTTTTCTCAGCTGCTCACGGAACCTTCTCCAAAATAGATCACATCCTGGGACACAAAATGAGCACTAGCAAATTTAAAAAATGTTACATACTTCCCTGTGTCATTTCAGACCATAATGGAATGAAACTAGAAATCAACTATAAGAAGACCCAGAGAAACAACATAAACATGTGGAGACTGAACACCACACTTCTGAATGAAGAATGGGTCATAGAAGATGTAAGAGGTGAAATCAAAAAATTTCTAGAAACAAATGAAAATAAAGAAACAACATATCAAAACCTCTGGGACACTTTGAAGGCAGTATTAAGAGGAAAATTTATAGCACTGAGTGCTCACATAAGAAAAACAGAAAATCTTCAAATAAATAGCCTTATGACACACCTCAAAGCCCTTGAAAAGCAGGAAAAATTGAACCCCAAAACCAGCAGAAGACAGGAAATTATTAAAATTAGAGCAGAAATTAATGAAATAGAGAATAAAAAAATACAGAAAATCAATAAAACCAAAAGCTGGTTTCTTGAAAAAATTAAGAAGATTGATAAACCACTAGCCAACCTAACTAAAAAAAAGAGAGAATCAACCCAAATTATGAAGATAAGGGATGAAAAAGGAGACATTACTACTGACAGCGTTGAAATCCAGAGGATTATCAGAAACTACTTTGAAAAACTATACTCCAACAAAATGGAAAATCTGGAGGAAATCGACAACTTCCTAGATAAATACAACCTTCCTAAACTGAGTCAAGAAGATATAGAACACTTAAACCAACCAATAACAATCAAAGAGATTGAAACAGCAATAAAGAGCTTACCATCAAAGAAAAGCCCAGGACCAGATGGTTTCCCAAGTGAATTCTATAAAAACTTTATAGAAGAACTAATCCCAATACTACTCAAACTATTTCGGGAAATAGAAAAAACCGGGACTCTCCCAAATACATTCTATGAAGCCAACATCACACTAATACCCAAACCGAATAAAGACAGTTCAAGGAAGGAAAACTACAGGCCTATATCTCTGATGAACTTGGATGCAAAACTATTAAACAAAATACTAGCAACACGCATTCAAAACCACATCAAGAAAATCATTCACCATAACCAGGTAGGGTTCATCCCAGGGATGCAAGGCTGGTTCAATATACGAAAATCAATCTATGTAATTCATCATATAAACAGAATCAAAGACAAAAACCACATGATCATCTCAATAGATGCTGAAAAAGCATTTGATAAAATTCAACATCCATTTATGATAAAAACACTGCAGAGAATTGGAATAGAAGGAACATATCTCAACATTATTAAGGCAATCTACAATAAGCCCACTGCCAACATCATATTAAATGGGGAAAAACTTCAAGAATTCCCCCTAAAAACTGGAACGAGACAAGGATGTCCACTATCACCACTTCTCTTCAATATAGTACTAGAGACTCTAGCCAGAGCAATAAGGCAAGAAAAGGAAATCAAAGGAGTACAAATAGGAAAAGTAGAACTCAAACTTTCACTATTTGCAGATGACATGATACTATATTTAGAAAACCCAACAAACTCAACCAAAAGGCTTATAGAACTGATCAACAAATTCAGCAAGGTATCTGGATACAAAATCAATCTTCAAAAATCAGAAGCTTTCCTGTACACCAACCATAAATCCACTGAAAAAGAAATTCAGAAAACACTTCCACTCAGGATCTCCCACAAAAATATAAAATACCTAGGAATAAACTTGACCAAGGAGGTAAAAGATCTCTACAAAGAAAATTATAAAACACTGAAAAAAGAAATTGAAGAAGATCTTAGAAGATGGAAAGATCTTCCATGTTCATGGATTGGCAGAATAAATATCATTAAAATGGCCATCCTCCCAAAAGTGATCTACAGATTTAATGCAATGCCCATTAAACTACCAAGATCATTCCTCACAGACATAGAAAAATCAGTCCTTAAATTTATCTGGAATAACAAAAAGCCCAGAATAGCCAAGGTAGTTCTCAGCAACAAAAACCACGCAGGAGGAATCACAATACCTGACTTTAAACTATACTACAAAGCCATTGTAATAAAAACAGCATGGCACTGGCAAAAGAACAGATATATAGACCAATGGAGCAGAATAGAAGACCCAGAAACAAGTCCACACACTTTCAGCCAATTGATTTTTGACAAAGGGGCCAAAAACATACACTGGAAAAAAGATAGCCTCTTCAACAAATGGTGTTGGCAAAACTGGTTAACCATATGCAGAAAATTGGATGTTAATCCCACTTTTTCACCCTGTTCAAAAGTCAACTCACGATGGATCAAAGACTTGGAAATTAAACCAGAGACTTTGAAGCTCCTTGAAGAGGGCATAGGTCCAACACTACAACACATAGGCACAGACAAACATTTCCTCAACAAGACCCCAAAGGCACAACAAATTAAAAGGAGAATCAATACATGGGATTGCATGAAACTGAAGAGCTTCTGTTCAGCAAAGGAAACTATCAAGAATCTCAATCGAGAGCCAACAGAATGGGAGAAGATTTTTGCCACCTACACCACTGATAGAGGACTAATATCTAGAATATACAGAGAACTCAAGAAACTCAACACTAAGAAAACAAAGCATCCAATAACAAAATGGGCAAATGAACTAAATAGACACTTCACAAAAGAAGAAATTCAAATGGCCAATAAATGCATGAAAAAATGCTCAACATCACTGGCAATCAGAGAGATGCAAATCAAAACTACCCTGAGATTTCACCTAACTCCAACTAGAATGGCAATCATTCAAAACACGAACAACAACAGATGCTGGCGAGGATGTGGAGAAGTGGGAACTCTAAGACATTGTTGGTGGGATTGCAAATTAGTGCAACCACTTTGGAAAACAGTATGGAGAATCCTCAGAAGAATGGGAACAAATCTACCATTTGATCCAGCAATACCACTGTTGGTTATCTACCCAAAAGAAAAGAAACCAAACTACCAAACTAATGCATGTGTATCTATGTTCATAGCTGCACAATTCACCATAGCCAAACTATGGAACCAGCCAAGATGTCCATCAACAGATGAATGGATTACAAAACTGTGGGATATGTACACAATGAAATTTTACTCAGCCATCAAAAAAAAACTCAATTACATCATTTTCAGGGAAATGGATGGAACTGGAGGACATTATGCTAAGTGAGATTAGTCAGGCACAAACAATAAGAAATCAGATGCTTCCCCTAATATGTGAGAGTTAGGGAGAAAAGAGGAGCAAACAAGACAACCTGAGAAAGGAGGTGGGAAGAGGAAAATCTCTAAAGCTCACAATGTACTTAAACATATCGAAGTCAATCACTAAGCCAAGCAAGGGAGGGAGGGACGGGGAGGGAATGGGGTGGGATTTGGGTAGGGGTTAAATCAGCGATGAGTACATGTTTGTACACACAAGATTTTTACCCCAATAAGTTGTATGAATATAATGAACCAATAAAAAAATTTAAAAAAATAAAAAATATAAATAAATAAATAAATAAAGTTTAATCATAAAAAAAGAATAAAAAATTGGGCAGGATGTGTAGCTCAGATGTCAAATGCCTCTGGGTTCCATCCCCAGACCCACAAACAAATAAAATAAAATAGCTGGGTGTAGTGGCGCAAGCTTGTAATCCCCACGCTTGGGAGGCGGAGACAGGAGGATCGTGCTGGTTCAGAGCCAGCCTCGCTGGCTTATGAGACCCTGTTTCCAAATAAAAATATATAAAATAGGTCTGGGAGTGTAGCCCGGGCGTATAAGGGCTTCCAGGAACCCCAGTACCACCAAAAATAAATAAATAAATGAATAAACGAATAAAAATTAATTAATTAATTAATTAATTAATTAAATAGGTCTGGGAGTATAGCCCAGAGGTAGAAAAGCCCCTGGGTTCCACCCCCAGTACCACAAAAAAAAAAATAAATAAATAAAATAAAAATCAGAAGCTTTTCTGTACACCAACCATAAATCCACCAAAAAAGAAATCCAGAGAACCCTTCCAACTCAGGATTTCTCACAAAAAATAAAATACTTAGGAATAAACTTAATCAAGGAGGTAAAAGACCACTACAAAGAAAATTATAAAACAGTGAAAAAAAGAAATTGAAAAAGACCTTAGAAGATGAAAAGATCTTCCATGTTCATGGGTTGACAGAATAAATATCATCAAAATGGCCATACTTCCAAAAGTGATCTACAGAGTCAATGCAATACCCATTAAATTACCAAGATTATTCCTCATAGACATAGAAAAATCAGTCCTTAAATTCATTTAGACCAACCAAAAAAAAAAAAAAAAGAGAGAGAGAGAGAGAGAATAGCCAAAGTAGTTCTCAGCAACAAAAACCATACAGGAGGAATCACAATATCTGACTTTATACTAAAAAGCCATAGTGATAAAAAAAAAAAACAGCATGGTACTGGCACAAAAACAGATACATAGACCAATGGAGCAGAATAGAAGTCTCAGAAACAAATCTACACACTTACAGCCAATTGATTTTTGACAAAGAGGTCAAAAATATACACTGGGGAAAAAAAGATAGCCTGTTCAACAAATGGCGTTGGCAAAACTGGTTAACCATATGCAGAAAAATGGAAATATTTAGTGAGACCCTGTTTCAAAAATAAAGAATAAGCTGGGCATGGTGGCGCACACTTGTAATCCCAGTACTTGGGAAGCTGAGACAGTAGGATTGCATAGGTTCAAAGCCAGCCTCAGCTACTTAGTGAGGTGCTTAGCAACTTAGTGAGACCCTGTTTCCAAATAAAATAAAAAATAGGTCTGGGAGTGTAAGCTGAAGGTAGAATGCCTCTGGGTTCTGTCCCTAGCACCACACACACACAAAAAAAAAAAAATTCAACATCATTAGCAATCAGGCAGATGCAAATCAAAACTATGCTGAGATTCCATCTAATCCCAATCAGAGTGGCAAGCATAAAGAAGCCAAATAACAACAAATGCTGGCAAGGATGTAGGGAAACAGGAACTCTTCTACACTTCTGGTGGGATTGCAAACTAGTTCAGCCGCTATGGAGATCAGGGTGGAGATTCTTCAGAAAACTGTAATGGACCCACCCTATGATCCAGCCATACCACTACTGGGTCATCTTTCCAAAGGGGTCGAAATCAGAGAACTACAGTAATATACGATTACCCATGTTCATAGCAGCACAATTCACAATAGACAAATTATGTAACCAACCTAGATGTCCATCAGCAGATGAATGGATTACAAAATTATGGGAATACACACAATGGAATTCTATTCAGCAATAAAGAAAAACAAAACTGTCATTTGCAAGAAAATGGAAGGACCTTGAGAACATTGAGACACGCCAGTCACAGAAAGTGAAGGGTCATATATTTTCTCTAATAAGTGCACGCTAGGGAGTAATTGGGATAACAGAGGGACTCCAGATAATGGAGGAGAAACCTCAGTGGAGCCAGGGAGGTGGACTAAGGGACGGGTAGGGGGAAGACTGAGATTCACTACCATCGACTACGTGTACATATGTAAATATACCAATGTCAATCTTAGTACTTTGTATTGGGAAGGTGGGGAAATGGGGAGGTGGGGGGGCACCAAGTGCTGTGTGCATATATGTCACTGTTAATATGATTTACACAATGATGTGAGACTATAATGCACCAATAAGAGCACCTTATTTAAAAAATATTAAGTTCAGAGAAGGGAAAAAAGAAACAAGACAGGTGGAGGAGGAAGTATCTGCTTTTGTATCTCGTTTATGCTAGGTAAAATACATCTCGTGCTTATCCCTCTCCTCCCAAAATTAGGGTGCCAAGGGAACAAAGAACTTCCACATTCTTTGTTCATGGTCCACACCTGAAGCTCTTGCTTTCTGAGCCTTCACTAGTGAATAAAGAAACCTGCTTTCCACTCTGGCCACTGTCTCCTGTTTTCAGGGTCCCAGTTTTCCTGCAACAGTTCAACTCCAAGTCATGGAGCAACTAGAACGTGCAGCCTTCCTATGTCCCCCATTTTCAGTCCTTACTGCCCTAGTTTTTATTGCTACTTCTTTTTTTTTTTTCTTTTTGGTGGTACTAGGGGTGGAACCCAGAGGCTTTCTACCTCCGGAATATACTCTCAACAGTTGTTTGTTAAGTAATCATTACTAACATTTATTTAGCACTCATTTTAGGACAGATATACTTTCCATACATTATTCCATTTGCTGTTTCAGCAACCCCATAAAGGAAGTACCACTGCTATTGCCATTTTACATATGAAGAAACTGAAATTCCCAAGATTACTCAGCTGGAAAATGTCAGAGCCAGATTTACACACAGGCTGTCTGACCCCATAGATCATATGTCAACCTTTAAAATGGGAAGACGAACTAGCAGGAAAAGAACATTCTATGTTGACCCCAAATCCTGAAAAGTGAGGTAGGTCTTATTTCAGATCTAAAGTGGCTCACCCCAGATTAAGTGGCCCCACACTTTCCTTGGAGGTCATCACGGGAAGACTGGGAATAGTGCCAAATGCTGAGGTCCTGCAAGGTTTGATATTTACTGGGGGGAAAAAAACCCAGCCAGTGCCATGGTGAATTTATTCAGCACTTGGTCATTTGGCTTCATAACTCAGAGAAAGTGACAATGAAAGATGGACACAAGGACATCCTGAGACGGAAAGGTTACATTTATCCACTCGTTCACTATACAAACATTTATCAAGTGAGAACGCCATGGCCAGGGATGCCCCAGTAACCAGAAGACCGGGTGGTAGGGAGCAAAGATGCTCAGGTTCAGAAACAGACAGGAAGTGCACATCAAGCAGAAAGGCAGAGTAAGACCCCCCTGAGTTTCATTTGAGTTTGTTTGTTTGTCTGATAACCAGCAAATAAAATCCAAACTATTTCAAGCAGCTGTCCTGAGACATAGTGTTATGCATAATTAGGGTGTTGAATTTTTCTTGTTTGGTATAAAGAACCTTGAAGAGAGAGAGGGCTCTTCAAGGAGACAAAGAAAATTACAACTCATTGTTACTTCCTCTTGCAGAATCTCCTTCTTATTGGCAATTAGCTCTGTACTATTTGGTGAAATCTCATATTGCTATTTTGCATCATTCTTTGATTTTTTAATATTTTTCCAATAAACATGTGGAATGTTTTATTTCTGCTATAAAAGTGATACATGGTTATGGTCGGGGGTATATACCTAGATCTAGATCTATGTTGTGAGCCGCCATTGAAAGATGGCGCCGGCTTCCTGCCTCTGAGCTTGATTAGGCACATGGCTGTGCAGGAAGCAACTCCATATTTGGAGGCTAGGGTTGCATAACACATGACGTGGTGGTGACCTGACGAGCGTGAGCCAGTGAGTGAGTGAGATGTGGCAAGAAGTGATTGGGTGAGTTAATGTTTATAATGCCCTGCGCGAGGCAGATCTTCGCCATTCCGCCATTACGAGTATCCTGAATAAACGGCTTGCAAGAAGAGCTTCGTGTCGTGTCTTAATCGCTGGTCGAGGGACGCGACAACTGGTGGCCCGTACGGGGAAAAAACAGCTCCCGTGCGTGAAGCTCAGAACTTGCTGTCGTCAGGGAAGGTGCACCGGTAAGTCCCCTGGTAAGTTGGGGGGTCCGCGAAAAATGCGGGTAACCGCTCTCACCTGTGGATAAGGGGAGAGCAAATCCAGTAGAGCTGCGATCAAAGCAGACGGGAAAGTGACAGTAGAGCTGCGATCAAAGCAGACGGGAAAGTGACAGTAGAGCTGCGATCAAAGCAGACGGGAAAGTGACAGTAGAGCTGCGATCAAAGCAGACGCGGGAAAGTGACAGTAGAGCTGCGATCAAAGCAGACGCGGGAAAGTGGAAGTAGAGCCGCGGTCAAGCAGACGCGGGAAAGTGAAAAGTGGAGTTGCGGTTAAAGCAGACGCGGGAAAGTGGAAGTAGAGCCGCGGTCAAGCAGACGCGGGAAAGTGAAAAGTGGAGTTGCGGTTAAAGCAGACGCGGGAAAGTGAAAGTGGAATTGCGGTTAAAGCAGACGCGGGAACGCGAAGGTAAAGCCGCGATTAAGGCGGACCATTTTTGAATTTCATTTTGAGCTTAGTTTTGGGATGGGGGCTTCGCTGTCTCATCCAATTTTTTTGGCTCTCCAGGAGCTACTTTATTCTAGAAGTTTAGAATTTAGAGAGTCTACTTTAGAGAAATTTTTAAATGATTGTAACAGAGCTGCTCCATGGTTTGCTGTCTCAGGTAACCTGACAGTTCCTAGTTGGGAAAAGCTTGGTCGAGATCTTGAATATGCCAAGCAACAGGGAAGCCTTAATCCCTGTGTTCTACCTATTTGGAAATTGGTCAAAGGTTGTTTAAAAGATCAAAAATATGATGATGCTATTAAGGAAGGGCAAACCGCCCTCGAGTTACTCAAAGAACAGAAATCTGAAAAGCATAAGTCAGAACGGGCAGTTAGTGAAGCAAAGGAACCTGTCTGTTCCTCACTCTATCCGAATTTGTCTGAATTTAAAGGGCCAGACTCCTCTTCTGATTCTTCTGATGAAGAAAAGGGTTCGTTAAAGAAACAAATGGCCTGTGTGTCAATTCATTCAGCCTCGAAAAAATCTCGTTTGCCTAAATTAGATCCGGACTTTCCTATGCCCTCAGGTTTACAAGATCCTCCTCCTGGGCCACCGCCATCCTTACCATCCTCCACTCAGGGATCTCATAATTCCTTTTGCCCTCAAGTTTGGTCACGTGTTAGAACTGAGCTCCCGTTGGCCTTTCCTATTTTTCAAGATACACAGGGTGCTTGTTTTTATGAACCCCTTGATTTTAAGGTCATTAAGGCATTAGCAGAATCAGTTCGCATGTATGGGGTCACAGCTTCCTTTACATTAGCCCAAGTGGAAGCTCTGGTTAGAAACTGCATGACGCCAGGGGACTGGAATGGATTAACACGAGCATGCCTCACCCCTGGACAATTTTTGGAATGGAAGGCCTTTAACATAGAATATGCCTCTGATCAGGCTGCTGCTAATGCTCTTGCTGGAAATCCTCAATGGGATCGAGATATGATTTTAGGACAAGGGCTACATGCCCAAAACCAAACCCGACTTCCTTTGGAAGTTTATAATCAAATAAATTTTTGTGCTATTAGAGCATGGAAATCCCTTAGGAGCTCAGGGGAATCTGCTGGTAATCTAACCAAAATTAAGAACAAGTTGAGGTATTATGGCAGCTTGCACAGCTTGGATGTGAATGGAGATATCCTGGTCTCTGTGTTACCAGCGTTCAATATGAAAATTTTACAAAAGCCGCTAACCTGTCTCGGGAGTTGTCAATTTATCTTTTAGGCAACTGGACGGGAGAATTTGAAACCCAACTAGAGAGATTACGCACTGCCGTGGTCACCGTCAACTCGACTCGTGTGGACATCAGTTTGGCTGAAGGACTGTCATCTTGGATAACTCGTGCCATGAATCATCTAAAGGAATGGGCTGGATTGGGGCCTTGATGGGATTATTGGTTGTGACTGTGTTGTTTTGTGTCTGGTGCATTGCTCGTCTTCGCCAAAGTTTTAATCATAATACAGCCATGTTTATACAGGCCTGTGTGGCTATCGAGGCAGGACAATCACCCCAAGCCTGGCTCGTGGCAGCTAAGGCATAATGGCTCAGGTTGCAAGGCAAAGCACTGCAGCTGAGGGCACAAGTTTGGTCCTCAGGAAGAGTACGCTTGACTGCACACGGGTTAGGCACCCAAGTACCTGTCCCTAGAAAAAGGTGCCAGTGATTAATAGGGGTCAAACCTCTGCTCTTACCTGTTGCCTATAAAAACAAAAAGGGGGAATTGTTGTGAGCCGCCATTGAAAGATGGCGCCGGCTTCCTGCCTCTGAGCTTGATTAGGCACATGGCTGTGCAGGAAGCAACTCCATATTTGGAGGCTAGGGTTGCATAACACATGACGTGGTGGTGACCTGACGAGCGTGAGCCAGTGAGTGAGTGAGATGTGGCAAGAAGTGATTGGGTGAGTTAATGTTTATAATGCCCTGCGCGAGGCAGATCTTCGCCATTCCGCCATTACGAGTATCCTGAATAAACGGCTTGCAAGAAGAGCTTCGTGTCGTGTCTTAATCGCTGGTCGAGGGACGCGACAGATCTAGATAATAGAAACATATATTTTAGTTAAAATGTAGGGGAAAAGCCAGGCGTGGTGGCGCTCGCTTGTGATCCCAGCACTTAGGAGGCTGACACGGGAGGATCGCACGGGTTCGAAGCCAGCCTCAGCTACTTAGTGAGGCTCTCAGCAACTTAGTGAAATGCTGTTTCCAAATAAAATATAAAATAGGTCTGGGAGTATAGGCCAGAGGTAGAAAGCCTCTGGGTTCCACCCCCAGTACCACAAAAAATATAATAAATAAATAAATAAATAAATAAATAAATAAAATGTAGGGGAAAGAGAAATCATCTTGAGCCTCATTATCTCAAAGACCCTTTACAGTTAATGTATTTCAGCCTACCTTTATTCTGTGAGTCTTTTTTTTTTTTTAATGTACTTGAAGCTGGGCATGGTGATACATGTCTGTAATCCCACTTCTTGGGAAGATGAAACAGGAGGATCACAGGTTGAAAGCCAGCCTCAGGAACTTAGTGAGACCCTGTTTCAAAATAAATTAAAAAAAAAAAAATAAGCTGGGCATGATGGTCCTCACTTGCAATCCCAGTACTTGGGAGGCTGATACAGGAGGATCGCCCAGGTTCAAAGCCAGCCTCGGCTACTTAGTGAGGCTTTCAGCAACGTAGAGACCCTGTTGCCAAATATAAAATAAGTCCTGGGGGTGTAACCTGGAGGTAGAAGGCCCCTGGGTTCTATCCCCAGTTCCACACACAAAAAAAATTTTTAATAAAATAATAAAATAAGGCTGGGGGTCTAGCTAGGAGATAGAACGCCCCTGAGTTCAATCCACAGCACCAAGAAAAAGTAAATAAATAAATAAATAAATAAGTAAGTAAATAAATAAACAAAATGTACTTGGTGCCACTTACGCAATCTTTCATTTAAACTGTACTCGGTGGCAGCCATTCACATTGAATGGGATTGATACTACCTCCAAATTCAATGGTGGGCCTTAACTGGTAATTCAGTGTTCTAGGTTCCATACCATTCTAATTGGTTTAGAAGCGGCACAAGATCCCAGATAGGCAAGTGGTCCAATAGGTGTGAAAAGAAATACCCTTTCTCTTCCTGGTTATGAATGAGAAAGTATGTTTCATGGTAACCACCTTATGTCAAGGAGGGAGCCAACTGGAGAATAAAGCAAATCAAAGAAGGTGGATGTAGCCGAGCATGACGGCGCACGCTTGTAATCCTAGTAGTTGGGAGACTGAACAGGATGATCACATTTCCGACCAGCCTCAGCTACTTAGGCCCTCCGCAACTTAGTGAGACTGTTTCAAAATAAAAAATAAAAAACAGGGCTGGGGGTGTAGCTCAGAGGTAGAATGCCCCTGGGTTCCATCCCCAGTGCCACACACACACACACACACACACACACACACACGTAGAGGTGAGATAATTACCCCCAAAATACCCTCACAGAGCCAACTATACAACTTATCCTCTTTTTATACTTTTCAGTTTCAGGGTCCCTTTATTGCTTAAATCCACTAAAGTTGGATTATATATTACTTGAAACCAAGTATGCTATATGGATAAGCCAGTGTGTTAGTCAGATTTTTTGTCTCTGTGACCAAAATACCTGAGGAGGACAACTGGGAGGAGGAAATATTTAATTTGGCTCACTGTTTCAGAATATTCCACCCATGTCAGCTGGCTCCAAGGCAGAAATATCATGGCAGCAGGGCACGGCAGTGGAAAGCTGCTCAGCTCATGCCAGCCAGGAAACAAAGAGATAAGAGGTGGCCAGGAAGAAGAAAATCTTGCCAAGGCACATCCCCAGTGACCCACCTCCTCCAGGTGGACTCCACCTCCCAGTAGCCCATCCAGTTATCATTTGATGAACTGATGAAGTCAGAGCCCTCATGATCCAATCACTGGCTGAAACCTTACTTCCGGACATTGCTCGATTGCCTTTCACATCCGAGCTTTTGTGGGACATTCCAGATCCAAAGCACAGCAACCATTCATGCGAGATAATTAGACGAAGCAATTTTACTTATTTGTTTTTTACAGTATTTGGGATTAAACCTTAGGGGCATCCTACCTCCAAGCTCTACCTCTAACCTTATTTTTTACTCTTTACTTTGAAACAGGGTCACTAAGTTGTGGAGGGCCTCACGTAGTAGCTGAGGCTGGCTCTGAACCTGCAATGACCTGTCTTTGCCTCCCAAGTACTGGGATTACACATGCTTGAATGAAATGATTTTAGAATTTGGCTCTTAAAAATATAAATGAAGCGAGCTGGGACATGATGGTACTCACCTATAATTCCAGTACCTGGGAAGCTGAGAGAAGAGAATCTCAGGTTTTAAGTCACACTGGGATTTTTTGTTTGGCTTTTTGGTTTGTTGATGAGAACCTTTTTCCAAGTAAAAAATACAACAGGGTTGGGGATGTAGCTCAGGGGTAGATGCCCCTGGGGTCAATCCTCAGCACCATAAAAACAGTAGTAGTAGTAGTAGTAGTAGTAGTAGTAGTAGTAGTAGTACTAATATTTATCAGCACTTCAAGGATAGAAGTTGTCAAGTCAATTACTTTGTTAGTAAATTGTAGAGCCATGGGACCTGATGGTATCCTTAAGGTAGTTAGTATCCAAACTGAAGTAAATTAGAGACATTCAGCTCGTGATCACCACAAAATTCACTGCTTGCATTATGTGGAGGGGGGCAAATCTCCACACATTTTGTCTCAGCACTGTGTTGCTAGAGTATAACAGGAGAAACTGAGGGGTTTATTCACTGTATCCTTACACCCTCCTATGTACACATACTCAAGAAAAGTAAGAAGTTATGTGCATATGAAAAGCTACTGCAAAGCCTGGCATGGTGGCACATGCTTGTAATCCCAGCATCTGGGAGGCTGAAACCTGAGGATCGAGGTTTGCGGACAGCCTCAGCACTTAGGCCCTTCGCAACTCAGTGAGACCCTGTTTCAAAATAAAGAATAAAAAATAGGGCAAGCGGTGTAGCTCAGAGATCGAATGCCCCTGGGTTCCATCCTTAGTCCCCCCCCCCAAAAAAAAAAGCTATTGCAAATCTTCCTAGTGGTTTTATTCATAGACGCCCAAAACGGAAAGCCATCTAAATATCCCTCAATCAAGGAAGGGCAAACAGGAGCGGTACCCCCCATACAATGGAATCCTACTCAGAAATAAAACTTCTGATACACACAAAAATATGGATTTCATTATGCTAAGTGAAAAGTTGCCCTTCTCAAAAGGCTGCAAGCTGTATACTTCATTCATACAGCCTCTGGCTATGGTAAACCTAAGGTACTGTAAATTTGTTTCAGGGATGAGGACTGATACTAAAGAGATCCAGAGCCCGGCGTGGTGGCGCATGCTTGTAATCCCCGCACTTGGGAGGCTGAGACAGGGGGATCACACGGGTTCGAAGCCAGCCTCAGCTACTTAGTGAGGCTCTCAGCAACTTAGCGAGACCCTGTTTCCAAATAAAATATAAAAAAGGTCTGGGAGTATAGCCCGGAGGTAGGAAGCCTCTGGGTTCCACCCCCAGTACCACCAAAAAAAGTAATAATAAAAAATAAATAAAGAGATCCTGGAAATTTTTGGGGGGTGGGGCTGTTCTTTATCTTGATTGTGGCGATGGTCACATAACTGCATACATTTCGTCAAAAGTTATAGAACTATGCGCTAAATAGCGTAAATTTTATACACACACATATTTGGAGTCATCCCTCAAATTCCGGCAATCAAATCGCCCGCCTGCGCTCCGAGTCCCTAGAACGCTGCTTCAGCCTTTGAGGACCAGAATGCGCTAGCAGCTGAAGATAACTTCCTTGATATGGGCAGTGTGGATAGGATATGCAGCCTCCTCGCAGGTCCTTTCCCACCTCCTTCGGCTTTCCAAGGTCACGGATGCGGACTTGGTCAGAAGGGCTGCAGGTCGCCGCGCTACACTGCGCATGCTCGGCCGCGAAGGCGGGCGGGAAGGGGCGGGGCCTGGTCCGAGGGAAGGGGCGGGGACTGCCGGCGGGAAAAGGCGGGGTCTGGCCTGGCCGGGAGGGGCGAGGCCTGGTCGGCGGGAGGGGCGGGGCCTGGGCCGGCGGGAAGGGGCGGGGCCTAGCTGGCGTCGAGGAGCCCGGAGCATCTTGTGGCGCGCGCTCGGGTGAGAAGTTGGTAAGCCTTCTCCTGTGGCTCTGGTTTCGGTCTTTACTCCTGTGCGTTCGCGGGGAGGGCAGAGCGATTCCTGCCTGAGGTAGGAGGAGGCGCTGCGTGGTGCCGGGGTTCTCGAGACCCGGCCTGAAAACGGATGCTGGCTCCGGGGGGTCGGGAACTGGGGACTTAACCCTGACCTGGATGGCTCTGGTCGGCTCCTTGACCTCGCCCACAGAGAATCGGGGTCATGGCCTCCCACTTCTACGGATTTTTGCCGCCTTCTTTTGCGTTGTAATTTGGCTTTCTCCTTTTGACCACTTTTTTTTTCCTTTGCGGGGGGGGGGGGTCTGGAGATGGAACCCAGGGGCATTCGACCACCGAGCTAACACCTCCTGCCCTAATTTTTATTCTTTATTTTGAAACCGGGTCTCACTGAGTTGCAAAGGGCTTCACTTAGTAGCTGAGGCTGTCCGCGAATCGCGATACTCCGGGTCTCAGCCTCCCAAGAAACCAGATTTTTGCTAATTGAATGGCACACGAGGTCCCAACAAGAAGTAGGAGAGCGCTTCTTTAGCGCGCACAGGAAACCCTGGAGTTCTATCCCCAGCACCACAAAAAAGCAAAAGCAAAAAAAGAAAAAGAACGTAATTGTTGCAAATACTGATTTTTGAGAGGAATTCGTATTTAGATGAATGCGTGGCATTTTGCATTAGACTACCTTAGTTTGCATGGGCTTGTGTTTGAAAACTGATTTATTCATGTTTTTCAACATCCGGTGTAAACATACTTTCCAATTAAACTGAACCAATTAAAACATTTTAGTTTTCTACTTTATAAGTTTGGATGTAGATAAGTGAATTTTTTTTTTTCTTTTTTGTGGTACTGGGGATGGAACCCAGGGACTTTCTACCTCCGAGCCACACCCCCTGCCCTATTTTTTATTCTATATTTTGAAATAGGTTCTCACAGAGTTGCAAAGGGCCTCACTAAGTAGCTGAGGCTGTCTACAAACTGCAATCCTCCAGTCTCAACCTCTGGAATGCTGGGATTACAAGTGTGCGTCACCACGCCCAGTTGAATAATTTTTGCTTTAAGAGTTAAATGATGTTGGGCGTGGTGGCGCAGGCTTGTAATTCCAGTACTTAGGAGGCTGAGACAGGAGGATCACAGGTTTGTGGCCAGCCTCAGCAATTTGTGAGGCCCTCCTCAACTGAGACCCTTTTTCAAAATAAAGAATAAAATAGGTTGGGGTGTAACCTAGAGGTAGAATGCCTCCAGGTTCAATCCCTAGTACTAAAAAAAAAAAAAATAGAGTTGAATCACTAATAGCATCTGTGAGTACCTTGTATTTTCTATCATAAATACATGACAAAAGAAGCACCCAAAATTTATAACAAGAACTCTGTTACAACACTTTGGCCTTTGTGGGGGAGGTACCAGTGTTGAACCCAGGGAGGGTTGTACCTTGAGATACACCCCAGTCCTTTTCATTTATTTTTTGCTGTACTAGGGATTGAATCCAGAGTCATTCAAACCCCAGCCAGCCCTATTTTATTCTTTATTTTGAAATAGGGTCTCAGTTGCGGAGGGCCTCACAAGTTGCTGAGGTTGACTGCAAACATAAGATCCTCCTTTCTCAGCCTCCCAAGTACTAGGATTTCAAGCGAGCACCATCATTATTTTTATTTTGAAACAGAGTTTCACCAAATTGCTGAGGCTGGCCTCAAACTTGCAATCCTTATGTCTTAGCCTCACAAATACTGGGATTACAGGTGTGTACCATACAACCCAGCTACTTTGCCCTTTAATTCCTAGATTAAAGCAAGAGCATGAGAGGAGTAGATGTACTTACTAGTGAATTCATCTATGGGATTATGTGAGGGAACATATACCAGCCACAATCTATAAAGAATTGGTACAGCCAGGTGTGGTGGCACATGCCTGTAATCCCAGTATTTTGGGAGGCTGACACTAAAGGAAGTCAAGTTTCTGGCCAGCATCAGCAATTTAGTGAGGCCCTAACAACGGTGAGACCCTGTTTCTAAAAGTAGGACTGGAGCTCAAAGGTATAGAATTCTCCTAGGTTCAGTTCCCAGTACCACACACACAAAAAGGATTGATGCAAATCTGTAATCTTCCTGGGCAATCCCAGAGTTATAAGGAACTGAACTAGAATCACCCTTATGTCTGGAAAGGCTACTATCTGAAGGTCTGTGTTCATTTAAAAGTTAATTATTTGCTGGGTGTGGTGGTGCATGCTTGTAATCCCAGCACTTGGGAGGCTGAGACTGGAGGATCTCACAGGTTCAAAGCCAGCCTCAGCTACTTAGGCTCTCAGCAACTTAGTAAGACCCTGTTTCCAAATAAAATATAAAATAGGTCTGGGAGTATAGCCTGGAGGTAGAAAACCCCTGGGTTCCACCCCCAGTACCACCAAAAAAAAAAGTTAGTGCTTTGGAGGTTTCAAAATACTTAACATTTGGTATATAACACCAAGTTATAACGTTAAATGTTGGTGTATAACTTTATGCATCAAGTTATATAACTTGTATAACCAGCTCCACCATGCCCAGCTTTTTTGTTTTGTTTATTATGGATTGAACCTGGGGACAGTCTACCTCTGAACTATACCCCCAGCTCTTATTTTTTATTTTGAAACACATTATTGCTAAGTTACTGAGGCTGGCCTCAAACCTGCTATCCTTCTGTCTCAGACTCCCAAGTACTGGGATTGCAGGACTGTGCCACTACAACCAGTTTATTAGTTTCTTTAAGATAATTTGGCTTGTAATCCCAGCATTCGGGAGGCTGAGACAGGAGGATCGTGGTTCGCGGACAGCCTCAGCTACTACTTAGTGAGGTCCTCTGCAACTTAATGAGGCCATGTTTCAAAATAAAGAATAAAAAATAGGGCAAGGGGTGTAGCTCGGAGGTCTAATGCTCCTGGGTTCCATCCCCAGATCTGCAAAAAAAAAAAAGAAAGAAAGAAAAAGATAATTTGGGGGAGGGTTACTAGGGATTGATCCCAGGGGGAGTTCTACCTCCAAGCTATACTCCAGCCCATTTTTTATTTTGAAACAGGGTCTCACTAAGTTTCCCAAGCTGCCTTAAAGTTGCTATCCTCCCATTTCAGCCTCCCAAGTACTGAGATTACAGGTATATATCACCACACCTAAAGTAAACTTTTATTTTGAAAATGAAATATGAAGCTGGGTATGATAGCACATGCTTATAACCCCCAGTACATGAAAGGCAGAAACAGAAAGATTACAGGTTTAGGCCAGCCTGAGCAACTTAAGATTCTGTCTCAAAAAATTAAAAAATGAGCCAGGTGTGGTGGTGCAGGCTTGTAATCCCAGCATTTGGGAGGCTGAAACAGGAGGATCCAGGTTTGCCGCCAGCCTTAGCTACTTAGTGAGTTGCCCTGTGCAACTCAGTGAGACCCTGTTTCAAAATTAGGGCTGGGAGTGTAGCTCAGAGGTAGAAGGTCCCTGGGTTTTATCCCCAGTACCACACACACACACACAAAAAAAAATGTAGAGTGAACCTGGGGTTGTACCTCTAAGGTAGAATGTTCCTGGGTTCAACCTCCAGTAACACACACACACACACACACACACACACACACACACACGTGAAATATGAATGAAATGCCTGATGAAAAAGACAAGTACCATTTTTTGTTTGTTTGTTTTTGTTTTTTACAGTACTGGGGATGGAACCCAGGGCATTCTACCTCCGAGCTATACCCCCGGTCCTATTGTTTATTCTATTTATTTATTTATTTATTGTGGATCTGGAGATGGAATCCAGGGGCAATTGACCTCGGAGCTACACCCCCTACCCTATTTTCTATTCTTTATTTTGAAACAGGGTCTCACTAAGTTATGGAGGGCCTTACTAAGTAGCTGAGGCTGTCTGCAAACCTCAATCCTCCTGTCTCAGCCTTTTGAATGCTGGGATTACAAGCGTGCGCCACCACTCCCGCTTATTTTTTATTCTTTTTTTTTTTTTTTTTTGCAGTACTGGGGGTGGAACCCAGGGGCTTTCTACCTCCGGGCTATACTCTCAGATCTACTTTATACTTTATTTGGAAACAGGGTTTCACTAAGTTGCTGAGAGCCTCACCGAGTAGCTGAGGCTGACTTCGAACCTGTCCTATCCTCCTGTCTCAGCCTCCCAAGTGCAGGGATTACAAGCATGCGCCACCACGCCTGACTCTTTCTTTCTTTTTTTTTTTTTTTTTTAAACGGGCTCACTGAGTTGCAAAGGGCCTCACTAAGTAGCTGAGGCTGTCTGCAAATGCTATCCTCTTGTCTCAGCCTCCCGAATGCTGGGATTACAAACGTGTGCCACCATGCCCGGCTCCTAGAATTCTTTTTAAGCATGAATGTGCAACAGTCTTGTATACTGTAACTTTGGGTTTTAGCTATCTGTTTACCAAAAAAGAAAATTTTAATGTGGGTGGGAAGAAGCAGACATGATGTATAATGAGAGCAGGGCGTGTCTACTCCCCCCCCCCCCCCAGTACTTGGTATCTAAGTCTGAGCCTGGCTAAGAGAAGATATTTATTAGTTGTGTCTATGGGCAAGAGACTAGAGATTAAACCCAGGTTATTTATATGAGAGGCAGAGAGAATAACTGGAAGATAGAAGTGGGTAGTGAGTACATGTGATTAAATTAACCTCAGAAGACTTTATATTTTAGAACTGTTGATGAGTTAAAAATCAATTTACTAAGCCAGGCGTGGTGGCACATACTTGTAATTCCAGTATTCAGGAGGCTAAGACCAGAGGATCGGAGTTTGTGGACAGCCTCAACTACTTAGTGAAGCCCTCTGCAACTCAGTGAGACCATGTTTCAAAATAAATAGTCGGGCATGCTGGCACATGCTTGTAATCCCAGCATTCGGGAGGCTGAAACCGGAGGATCGTGGTTCGCCGACAGCCTTAGCTACTTAGTGAGGCCCTCCGCAACTTAGTGAGACCCTGTTTCAAATTAAAGAATAAAAATAGGTCAGGGGGTGTGGCTCGGAGGTCAAATGCCCCTGGGTTCCATCCCCAGACCTGCAAAAAATAAATGAATGAAAGAAAGAAAGAAAGAAAGAAAGAAAGAAAGAAAGAAAGAAAGAAAGAAAGAAGAAAAAGCCGGGCTTGGTGGCGCATGCTTGTAATCCCCGCGCTTGGGAGGTAGAGACAGGAGGATCACGCAGGTTCAAAGCCAGCCTCTCTGGCATAAGAGACCCTGTTTCCAAATAAAAATATAAAATAGGTCTGGGAGTGTAGCCCGGAGGTAGAAGTGTTTTCAGGAATGCCAGTACCACAAAAAAAAAGAAAAGAAAAAGAAAGAGCTGAGGTAGTAGGATTGCATGGTCAAGGCCAGACTGGGAGACTTAACAAGACTCAAGATAAAATTAAAGGACCAGAATGAAGCCCAGTAATAGAGTACCCTGGGTTTAATTCCCAGGACCACAGCAAAATAAAATAAAAGCAACTGGGAATGGGGTGTACACTTACAATCCCAGTACTTAAGAAGCTGAGACAGGAGGATTGCAAGTTCAAGAATATCCTCAACCACATAGCAAGACTCTCAGTAACCTAGAAGGACCCTGTTCCCAAAGAAAGTAAGAAGGGCTAATGTACTGGGTATAGTGGGACACGGGAGGCTGAGATAGGATTGCTGGTTCAAAGACAGTTTTAACAAATAGGCTCTCATTAACCTAACAAGACCCTATTTGAAAATAAAAATAGAGCTGGGAGTGGAGGGAAAATGCCCCTGGGTTCAATCCCCAGTACCACACACAAAAAAATAAATAAATAAAAATAGGCCCAATATTGGGAGGCTGAGACAGGAGGTTTTCAAGTTTGTTGCCAGGCTCAGCTACTTAGTGAGGCCCTCTGCAACTCAGTGAGCCCCTATTTCAAAATAAAAAATGGGGCTGGGGCTGAGGATGTGGCTTCCAGGTAGAATGTTCCTGGGTTCAATCCCTCCTACCACAAAAACAATAAAGGCACTAATTTAAAATCTGATTCTATCAATATTTTAGGAATCTGGAAACTGTTCCCCAGGAAAAAAAATGCTGTAGTTTAGAACTGGAGGATTCCTTTGCATCATATACTAAAATGAAAGAAAAACCTTTCAGTGGTGGATGTGACAAGGAAACAGCCCTACAGCTGAAGCGGCTGGATGAAATAAAGACAGAACCTGACAATGCTCAAGTAAACATTTTACCTTCTGTTCTTTTTCTGTGTGTGTGTGTGGGGGGGGGTGGTACTAAACATGGAATTCAGGGGTGCTCTAACACAAAGCTATATCCCCAGTCTTTTTCTTATTTGTTTTTCAGGGATTGAACTTAGGGTTTCCCACATGGTAGACAAGCTGTTTACCACCTAGCTGCACCCTCAGCCCCACTTGCTTTTTTTCAGTACTGGGAATGGAACCCAGGGACATTCTACCTCTAGGTGATGCCTCCAGCCCTATTTTTTAATTCTTTATTTTGAAAAAGGGTCTCACTGAGTTGCAAAGGGCCTCACTAGGTAGCTGAGACTGCCCGTGAACCACAACCCTCCTGTCTCCGCCTCCCAAATGCTGGGATTACAAGCATGCGTCACCACCCCCAGCTAGCCCTTATTTTACTCTGAAATAGGGTTTCACTAAGCTGCCCATGCTGGCCTTGAACTTGAGATCCTCCTGCCCCAGACTCCTAAATGTCTGGGATTATAGGCATGTGCCACTGCACCCAGCAAGAAAATTTAGTTTTATTTCTAATATTCTGTTGAAAAGTAACCTGAACCCTGATCAGTGGCAAGTACCTGTAGTGCAGTTGTTAGGAAGGCTGAGGCAGGAGGCTCTCTTGAGCCCAGGAATCTGAGGCCAGACAAGGCAACATAGCTTGAACTCATCTCTTTTTGTAGGTGTGAGCGGAGTAGAGGTGGGTACTGGGGATTGAACCCAGGGCCATTCCAGGCTAGAGCTATACCCCTCAGCTCTATCCTTACACAAAAAAAGGTAACTTGAAAGTCAGCCTCAGCAATCTAGTGAGATTATATTTCCCTGGGGGTATACCCCAGAGGTAGAAGGCTCCTGGGTTCCACCCCCAGTTAACTAACACACACACACACACTATTCTACCTAATCCTTACACAAAAAAAGGTAACCTGAAAGTCAGCCTCAGCAACTTATTGAGACCATGTGTCCCTGGGGGTATAGCCCAGAGGTTGAAAGCTTCTGGGTTCTACCCCCAGTAAAACACATGCATACATATAATCCCAGTACTTGGGAGGCTGAGACAGGAGGAATACAGGTTTGCCACCAGCCTCAGCTACTTAGTAAGGAACCCCCCCCACCCCTGCAATTTAGTGAGACCTTCTTTAAAAATAAAGAATAAGCTGACCATGGTGGCGCACGCTTATAATCTCAGCATTTGGGAGGCTGAGACAGGAGGATCCGGGTTCAAGGCCAGCCTCAACTACTTATGAGGCCTTTTTCAACTCAGTGAGACCTTGTTTCAAAATAAAGAATAAAAAATAGGGCAGGGGTTCCATCCCCAGTCACGCAATAAATTAATAAGTTAATAAATTAATTTTAAAGAGAATAAAAAATAGCACTTAGGTATGGTTCAGAGTGCCCCTGTTTTCAATTGCCAGTACGAGAGAGAGAGAGAGAGAGAGAGAGCGAGAGAGAGAGAGAGAGAGAGCGCGCGCGTGCGACTGAGACTCTGAGAGGATGTTTGCTTGCTTGTTCTTTCTTCATCTCTTTTCTGACTATAAAACCTACTGCCTCTGCTTAGCCACTGGAACCCCTGCTCTACCAGATGAAGTTCTGAACTTAAAAAGAGAGCCAATTAAATCTTTAGATCGATCAATTAGATCTTTAAACTGTTACAAGTTTATCCTTTGACACTACTGAGGGTACCAAAAGAGTACTTACTTATGGAGCTTCTTTCACTTCAGTTATATAATATATTGAACAGACATGAGAATAATTTGTCATTTTCTACCATTGTATTCATTATTTTTTAACTTTCTTTTAGGAATATTGTCAAGCCCAAAAACCCGAAGCTCAGGACAATGAACTGAAAATAAACACTCCATTTTCAGACAGTGGTAATAGAATTATTAAGTTTATTGCATTTATTCTGACCAATAGGATTCTTTTGTAAATTGCCTTTGATTCAGTTCTAGCTAGAAGACATGATTTAAAAAAATGTTTTTTCCTGCGGTACCCAGAATGGAACCCAGCAATTTTCTACCTCTGAGTTACAGTCCCAACCCTATTTTTTATTCTTTATCTAGAAACAAGGTCTCATAGCTTGGCATGGTGGCTCACACTTGTAATCCAAACATTCGGGAGGGCCTGTTTCAAAAAATATAAAGACTATGATGGGTGTGGTGGCGCACGCTTGTAATCCCCGCGCTTGGGAGGCGGAGACAGGAGGATCGCACAGATTCTTAGTCAGCCGCGCTGGCTTAAGAGACCCTGTTTCCAAATAAATAGAAAATGTAAAATAGGTCTGGGAGTGTAGCCTGGAGGTAGAAGGGCTTCCAGGAACCCCAGTACCACCAAGGAGAAAAAAAAGAAAGACTAAAAAAATAGGATGGGGGGTGTAGCTCAGAGGTAGAATGCATCTGGGTGCCATCCCCAGTGGCCACAAGGAAGGAAGGAAGGGAGGGAGGGAGGGAGGGAGGGGAGGAAGGAAGGAAAGAAAGAAAGAAAAAAGAAAGAGAAAGAAAGAGAAACAAGAGTCTCCCTGAGTTGTGAAGGGCCTCACTAAGTAGTTGAGGATGTCCATGAACCACGATCCTCCTGTCTCAGCCTCCCAAATGCTGGGATTACAAGCGTGTACCACCACACTAGCTTCATGATATTTTACTTGAAAAGGAAAGTTGAAATCTTAAATTGAAAATTGAATAAATATTCAAAAAGATGTAATGGCCTAATTTTCCTGGATAATTCCAGGCATCCTATTAGTTTACCAAAAAATTGAGAAAATTACAATTTTGGCTATAAAGAATACCAAATAATTAAGCCAGGCATAGTGGCACAGGTTTATAATCCCCACACTTGGGAGGGTGAGACAGGAGGATCACACAGGTTTGAAGCCAACCTCAGCTACTTAGTGAGGCTCTCGGCAACATAGTGAGACCCTGTTTCCAAATAAAATATAAAATAGGTCTGGGAGTATAGGCCAGAGGTAGAAAGCCTCTGGGTTCCACCCCAGTGACACCAAAAATTAAATAAATAAATAAATAAATAAATGCTAAGCTGAAAATCTATAAATAAGTAAATAAATAAATAAATAAATAAATAAATAAATAAGCCATGCAGGGTGGCACACACTTGTAATCCCAGAACTTGGGAGGCTGAGACAGGAGGATTGCAGGTTTCAGGACAGCCACAGAGATTAGTGAGACTTTCATCAACCTAATGAGGCCCTGTTTCAAAATAAGAATAAAAATAGGGATGGGAGTGTAACTCAAAGGTAGAATGCCCCTAAGTTCATCCCCAGAACCACAAAAAATAATAATAATAATAATATTAATGACAATAATATAAAAAGAGCTAGGAGTATAGCTTGGTGGTAGAATGCTCCTGGAAACAATCATTAGTACCAAAAATAAATGAATAAATTAAAAAATGGTTTTAGCTGGGCGTGGTGGCGCACACTTGTAATCCCAGCATTCAGGAGGCTGAGACCAGAGGGTGTGGTTCGCGGACAACCTCAGCTACTTAGTGAGGCCCTCTGCAACTTAGTGAGACCCTGTTTCAAAATAAAGAATAAAAAGTAGGGCAGGGGGGTGTAGCTCAGAGGTCAAATGCCCCTGGGTTCTATTCCCAGACCCGCAGGGGGAAAAAAGGTAAATATAAAAATGGTTTTGAATATTGCATTGTTGAGGGTGGGTAAAAGTAAAATCAAGGAAAGTGAAAGAATGCATACTTAAGTCAATGAAAATACTAATTGTCTTTTTTTTTTATAGCTTCACAGGTGACTACTGCCATTCAGCCTTCAGTGGCATCGTCTGGCATGAGTAAAATGTTTCCTTCAGTTCCAGCCACAGCTATTCGTGTTTCCTGTTCCTGTTGTAAGAAAGTCCTTCAGGAGGGGCAAACTGCTTATCTGAGGAAAGGATCCACTGAGCTTTTCTGCTCCACCCCATGCATTACTGAGTACACTTTATCTGCCAATTCACCAGCTCCTGCCAGAAGAATTTGCTCAAACTGCTCAAAGTATATAATTTTAAATTTTACTTTTTATTCCTGTACATAGATTTCGGCCAGAGTCTTGGTTGTAAATTCTGTATTTTCACTTTTTCTGAAGATGTGTCATCTTGATTTAGTGAAAAGAAGCTGTTTCTGCTTTCAGTTCTTCTAACAGATTGTTGAGAAGTAGGTTTTTTTGTTGAGAGATATGCGGAAATTAACATATGCGGAATTCTGTTTCTTTCCCATCTTCAGTACTACCACTTCTAAAACTCATTCTCCCGTTCTTTTCATTTGGGATTCTGTGTAAGTGGCATATTGGTATGCCCCGTCTGTCCTATCAGCTAACTGTATAGGGAATAAACTACTAAGGACTGTCATGTAGCTATTGTGCAACTTCTAAGATGTAGAATATAATGTTCCTTGTCATGTTAAGTGGAACTGCTTAATTCTTTGAAGACTTGAATATTGCATTGTTGAGGGTGGGTAAAAGTAAAGTCAAGGAAAGTGAAAGAATGAAAATGCTAATTTTCTTCCCTTTTTTTTTTTTTTTTTATATATGAGGTAAACTTCCAAAGATTTCTGTGGGGTGGGATTGGATCAGCCAGTGACATTTTGGCTTTGGGAATCCTAAAGTAGTATAATTCTAGATTGTACACAATTATTAAATATTTATGCCAAGTTCCAAATGTTCTTGTTTCCGAACAAGAAAATTCATAGACCACCAGATTTGCTTCAATGTCTTTGAATCAGATTCCCATAATTTGAATCTTGCTTTTCTCATTTGCATTTCGCTACTTAAGTAAAATATGACCCCTGAAGTGAAGTGTGGTGGCACATACTTGTAATCCCAGGACTTAGGAGACTGAGAAAGGAGGATTGCAAGTTTGAGGACAGCCCTAGCAACGTAGCAAGACTCCCAACCTAGCAAGCTCCTGGGTTCAATTCCTAGTAGTAATAATAATAGTAATAATAATAACTTTAAGCAGCTATATCAGTACCACCTGAGAATTTGTCAGATGTACAGGTTCTCAGATCTCAGACCTACTAAATCAGAATTACATTTACTGCCGTGGGATTCGTATGCATTATAAAGTTTGAGAAGGATTGAGGACTTTTTTGCTTCTTGGTATTCTCATCTGTTTGTTTAATGTACATGAGAATTATGAGCATTAAATAATGTATTTAAGTAATTAGAGCAATATCAGCATGGAATAAGAATTCGGTGAATATTAACTCTCACTGTGATTCCCCTTAACAAACACACAGACCATGTTTATTAAGCTCCTTGTTTGGTTGCTGCTTCCGGTGTTTTCTGTTACTTCCAGTCTTCTTCCCTGGAATTCCACTTACCTTTATCTTCTGCTTTTTCAACCTTCAGTGTTATGCTATGTCCTTTTTCTTTTTGCTGTGGGCTGTGTGCCACTCTCTTTAGCCTCCTTTCTCTCTCTACAGAATCATAAAACTGGAAGGGACCTTATACACCCTCCAATCCAACCCTTTTCTTTTGGTTTTGAGGAAGCTGAGACGTTAAGGTGTCGTGTTGCTCTTTGGAGTATGCGCACTACATTTCAGCAGCAGCTTCACTCATGTCACAGGTTGAAAGAGGCTGGAGCAGGAAAGACTTAGTGTGTAAGTTGTTCCTAAGACATAGAAGTTCAGTATGAGCAAAAAGGTGAATTTTACATTCCCTAAAATATTTTATTTATTAAAAATTATAGGTTGAAGCTGGGCATGACGGCACACACCTGGAATCTCAATACTTGGGCGGCTGAGACAGGAAGATCTGGGATCATGGCCAGCTTCAGCTACTCAGTGAGGCCCTCTGAGTGAACAACTTAGGGAGACCCTGGTTCAAAATAAAGGATAAAAAATAGGGCAGGGAGCCGGGCGTGGTGGCGCACGCTTGTAATCCCAGCATTTGGGAGGCTGAGACTGGAGGATTGCGGTTCACGGACAGCCTCAGCTACTTAGTGAGGCCCTCTGCAACTAAGTGAAGCCCTGTTTCAAAATAAAGAATAAAAAATAAGGCAGGGGGTGTAGCTCGGAGGTCAAATGCCCCTGGGTTCTATCCCCAGACCCACAAAAAAAAAAAAAAAAAACATTGGGCTGGGGTGTAGTTTGGAGGAAAAATGTCCCTGCGATCCTGTCTTGGCCTCCCAAGCACTGGGATTACAAGTGTGTACCACCATGCCTGGTTACTAGTACATTTTGGTGCTGCATCCTTCATTTGCGCTAAGGCTCAGGCCGTTGTTTGTTTGTTTGTTTGGTGGTACTGGGGGTGGGACCCAGGAGCTTTTCTACCTCCGGGCTATACTCCCAGAACTATTTTTTTGCTGAGCCTCACTAAGTAACTGAGGCTGGCTTCAAACCTGTGCCTTCAAATCCTCCAGTCTCAGCCTCCCAAGCGCAGGGATTACAAGTGTGCACCACCACGCCCGGGAGGCTCAGGCAGTTTTACCCATCATTGCCATTTTTCTTTTCCCAGTTCATTTACATGAAATTTATGTAACAAAAGGGCATTTTATTGGCATTTAAGTACATGAGCAATGCTGGACAACTACCACCTTATTTCAAAACATTTGTATCACTCCAAAGTAAAATAATGTATTAAGCAGTTTTTCACCATTCTCCTCTTCCCATCGCCCCTGACAATCACCTGTCTTCATTCCTTCTACAGGTCTATGTGTTCTAAATATTTCCTATCAATGGAATCATATTACATTTGACTTTTTATATATATTTTTTCATTTATTTTGCGGGTCTGCGGATGGAACCCAGAGGCATTTGACCTCTGAGTTACACCCCCTGCCCAATTTTTTATTCTTTATTTTGTTTTTTGTTTTGTTTTTGTGGTACTGAGGGTGGAACCCAGAGGCTTTCTACCTCCGGGCTATACTCCCAGACCTATTTTTGGAAACAGAGTCTCACTAAGTTACTGAGAGCCTCACTGTCTCAGCCTCCCAAGTGCAGGGGTTACGAGCGTGCGCCACCACGCCCAGCTTTTATTCTTTATTTTGAAACAGGGTCTCACTGAGTTGCGGAGGGCCTCACTAAGTAGCTGAGGCTGTCCGCGAACCGTGATCCTCCCATCTCAGCCTTCCAAAAGCTGGGATTACAAGTGTGCGCCACCACGCCTGGCTTACATTTGACTTTTTATATCTGGCTTCTTTTCCTTAGCATAATGTTTTATTTATTTATTTATTTATTTATTTATTTATTTATTTTCATTTTTGGTGATACTGGGGATGGAACCAGAGGCTTTCTACCTCCGGGCTATACCCCCAGACCTTTTTTATATTTTATTTGGAAACAGGGTCTCACTAAGTTGCTGAGAGCCTCACTAAGTAGCTGAGGCTGGCTTCGAACCTGTGGGATCCTCCTGTCTCAGCCTCCCAAGCGCTGGGATTACATGTATGCGCCACCATGCCCAGCTATAATGTTTTAAAGATACATACTTGTTAATACTTCATTCTTTTATAGCTGAGTCAATATTTTACTACAAGTATTTATGACAGCTCATCTATCTCTTCATTCCCTGGTAAACATTTGTTTCCATCTTTCAGCCATTGTCATAGTCCTGTTATGAGCCTGCATGAATGTATACTTCTTTGAGTACCTGTTTTCCATTCTTTTTCATGTATACTTAGGAGTAGAATTGCTGTTGCCTTTGTACCATCAATTGAAATGTCAACACAGAGAAAAAGCAAATAATATTAATATTATTATGAAAGTAGTTTTGATCTTATAAGTGCCCTGAAAGTGTCTGGCAGACTGCCCTCTCCTCAGGGATTTACAGCCCATTCTTTGAGATATTCTATCACATAGATTGCACAGTTGTTCTAGAATAAAGTGACTTCTCATCATCACCCTTGTCACCAGCACTAATATGGGTTAGGTCGTCCTCAAAACTGTGGGTTACCCTTCTACCTCCAGGCTACACTCCCAGACCTATTTTTTTACATTTTATTTGGAAACCGGGTCTCTTAAGCCAGCAAACTGGCTTCGAACCTGTGCGATCGATCCTCCTGTCTCTACCTTCCAAGTGCAGGGATTACAAGCGTGTGCCACCACGCCCAGCATGTCAGATGTGTTTTATAATTCCTGTTATAGATGAAGAAACTAATATTTATAGAGTATAATTGACTTACCCAGGATTGGTTAATATAAATGATAAAACTGAAGCCGGGCATGGTGGCACACGCTTGTAATCCCCGCACTTGGGAGGCTGAGACAGGAGGATCGCACAGGTTCAAAGCCAGCCTCAGCTACTTAGTGAGACCCTGTTTCCAAATAAATTATAAAATAGGTCTGGGAGTATAGTCCGAAGGTAGAATAGCCCTTGGTTTCCACCTCTAGTACCACAAAAAAAAAAAAGAAAGAAAAAGAAAAATGATAGAACTAGATACCAAATTCAGGTTTTCTCATTTCAAGAGTGATATTCTTCCTGCCATTTCAATCCTTCAGGTAAATGAAACCCAAGGAGGGAGTTGTTTAGTTTATGAAGAGCAAGTCTAATGGTGGCAAAAGTGTTGATAGTGTCCTTGTAATTTATTTTTAGGGACATTTTAAATCAGAAGGATATGATCAGTGTCCAGTTGGAAGATAATACTACTAGCAAAAATTTTTGCAGCCAATTTTGTCTTTCATCATATGAAGAAAGAAGGAAACCTTTTGTTACCATATGTACTAATAGCATCTTAACCAAGTGTAGTATGTGTCAGAAGACGGCTGTTGTAAGTTGTAATCTTTTTTTTTTTTAAGTAGTTAGAGGGTTTCTGATGATTCTGCTTAAATGTTGGGGTTTTACTAAATCAGTGTGTGTGTGTGTGTGTGTGTGTGTGTGTGTGTGTGTGTGTGTGTGTGTGCAGTTTTGGGGATTAAACTCCAGGGCTTTCTGCCTCTGAGCTACACGCCCAGCAGTATGTTTTATTTTATTTTTATTTTTATTTTTATTTTTTTGGTGGTACAGGGTTCCTGGAAGCCCTTCTGCCTTCGTGCTACACTCCCAGACCTATTTTTTATACATTTTTATTTTTGGAAACAGGGTCTCTTAAGCCAGCGAGACTGGCTTTGAACCTACGCCATCCTCCTGTCTCTGCCTCCCAAGTGCGGGGATTACAAGCGTGCGCCACCATGCCCGGTCTATGTTTTATTTTTGAAACAGAATCTCACTGAAATGCCAAGGGCTTCTCTAAATTGCTGAGGCTAGCCATGAACCTGCAATCCTCCAGTTGCAGCCTCCCTAGTACTGAGATTAGAGGGATACTACTATGCCCGGCTTTAACTCTTTTTTTCCTGGTGATGGGGTATAGGGAATAGAACGCAGTAGCATTCAACCTGTAAGCTACACCCCCAGCCCCAACCCTTTTTGATTTCTGGTTTGAAAACAGGGTTTTGTTAGGTTGCTGAGTGTCTATGTTGCTGAGCTTGTCCTCAAACCTGCAGTCCTCCCATCTCAGCTTTCCACACACTCAAATTACGAGTGGGCACCACCACACACAATACACTTTTATTTAAATCCTAGATTCGAGCCAAGCATGGTGGCACAAGCCTATAATCCAGTACTTGGGAGGCTGAGAAAGGAGGATCACAGGTCCACCGCTAGCCCAGCAACTTAGTGTGGCTCCTTGCTGCTTAAACCCTGTTTCAAAATTAAAGAGTAAAATAGGGTCAGGGGTGTAAGTTGGAGGTAGAATTCCCCTGGGTCACATCCCTAGTGCCACCAAAAAAAAAAAAAAAAAAATCTAGATTCAGTATGAAGTAAAATACCAGAAAGTAAAACATAGTCTTTGCAGTAATCACTGCTTTTTAAAATTGTCACTCTGCTAACAACTTCATCATGAACTTTTGGGAGATCTGTGAAACTTATTGGTTTTGGTGCTGGGGATTGAACCCAGGGTCATTCTACTTCTGAGCTATACCTCAGCCCTTTTTAGTTTTTATTTTGAAACAGGATCTCACTAAGTTACTGAGGCTGGCCTCCAAACTGCAGTCTTCCAGTCTCAGTTTCCCAGCTTAGTCTGTTTCACATACAGCAGACTAAAGGACAATCTCATTACTCTATTAGTTCAAAGAATATTGCAATATATAAGCAGTTATGAAGATCTGGGGTGTGTGTGTGTGTGTGTGTGTGTGTGTGTGTGTGTGTGTGTGTGTGTGTATCTGTTGCTAGGGATTGAACTCAACCTACCTTTAAGCTACACCCGGAGCCTTATTTTATTTTTTATTTATTTTATTTTATTTATTTATTTTGTTTGCAGATCTGGGGATGGAACCCAGGGGCATTTGACCTCCGAGCTACACCCCTGCCCTATTTTTTATTCTTTATTTTGAAACCAGGTGTCACTGAGTTGCAGAGGGCCTCACTAAGTAGCTGAGGCTGTCCGCGAACCACGATTCTCTAGTCTCAGCCTTGCTGGGATTACAGGCCTGGGCCACCACACAAGGCTCTTATTTTATTTTTTATTTGGAAACAATCTTGCTAAATTACTAAGAGCCTGTTTTTGAGTTACTGAAATTGGCTTTGAACTTGTGATCCTCCTGTCTCAGCTTTTCAAGTACTAGTATTATAGGCATGTGCTACCACACCCAGTCTTACCCCCAACATCCTTTTTCTTTTCGTGTGTGTGTGTGTGTGTGTGTGTGTGTGTGTGTGTGTGTGTGTGTGTTTTACTAAAGATTGAGCCCAGGGGCATTCTACCTCTGAACTACACCTGTAGCTCTTTCTTTTTTTTTTTTCTTTTTCTTTTTTATACTGGGAATGGAACCCAAGGGCATTCTCCTTCCAAGCTACATTGCCAGACCTATTTTATTCTTTTATTTTGAAGTGGTCTCACTAAGTTGAGGAGGCTGGTCTGTAACCTGTGATTCTTCTGTCCCAGCCTCCCAAGTACTGAGATTACAAGTATGCGACACCACACCTAGCTACCCCCAGCCCTATTTTATATTTTATTTTGAAACAGGGTCTTACTAAGTTGTGGAGCCTGGCCAAAAACCTGCAATTCTTTCTCAGCTTCCAAAATACTGGATTATAAGCATCTACCACACCCAGCTCTTATTTTTATTTTGAAACAAGTTCTCACTAGGTTGATGAGAGTCTCATTACTTGCTGAGATTTTCTTCAAACCTGTGATCCTCCTGTCTCGGTCTCCCAAGTAATGAGATTACCAGCTTGTGCCACCATACTTGGCTTTAATGTTTCTTTTTCTTTTTCTTTTTTACTTTTTATTTTTTCACAGAACTGGAATGGAACCCAGGAAATTGAACCTGGGTGAGATCCTGTTTCAAAATAAAGAATAAAAAAACAGGGCTGGGGGTGTAGCTCAAGAGAAGTATGCCCCTGGGTTCCATCCTCAGTACCACAAAACAAAACAAAGCATTGTATGTCAATAAAAACTAAGTAAACCTATTAGCCATTTTGTTAGTGAATATACTTAGAATAGGAAAATATATATTTATATATATATACATATATATGAATCTAGGCCAGGAGTAGTGGTACACACTTGTAATCCCAGCATTCGGGAGGCTGAGACCAGAGCATAGCCGTTCGTGGACAGCCTTAGCTACTTAGCAAGGTCTTTCACAATTCAGAGAGACCCTGTTTCAAAAAAACTCTAAAATATAGGGCTGGGGGTATAACTTGTTACAATGTCCCTGGGTTTCATCCCCAGTACCACAAAAATAAATAAATAAAAATAAAAAATATAAGGCCGGGCGTGGTGGCGCACGCTTGTAATCCCCGCACTTGGGAGGCAGAGACAGGAGGATCGCGCAGGTTCGAAGCCAGCCGCGCGCGCTGGCTTAGGAGACCCTGTTTCCAAATATAAAATGTAAAAATAGGTCTGGGAGTGTAGCCCAGAGGTAGAAGGGCTTCCAGGAACCCCAGTACCACCAAATAAATAAATAAATAAATAAATAAATAAATAAATAATATAAAAATTATATATATTATCTAATATATACACACATAACACATTACCTAATATATATACACATAACATAATATATATACACAATCTAAAAATTAGTTGGCCCTTTTTTTTTTTTGTACTGAAGATTGAACTCATGGGCATTCTACCTCCAAGCTACACCCATAGTCCTATTTTATTTTGTTTGGAAATAAGAGTCTTGCTAAATTACTGAAAGCCAAAGTTATTGAAACTGCCCTTAAACCTGTAATCCTCCTGTCTCAGCATTCCAAGGGCTTGGTGGCTTTTGGTGGTATGGAGATTATGCCCCGGGGCATTCTACCTCTGAGCTACAACCAGCCCTATTTATTTATTTATTTATTTATTTATTCATTTATTCATTCATTTATTTACTTATACGATACTGGGGGTGGAAACGGGCATTCTACCTCCGAGCTACACCCTCAGTCTTATTTTTTAGTCTGAGTTGCAAAGAGCCTCCCTAAGTAGCTGAGGCTGTCCACAAACCGAGATCCTCTCCAGTCTCTGCCTCCCGAATGCTGGGATTACAAGTGTGCACCACCACGCCCAGCTGTTTTTCATTTTTTATTTGTTTTGTTTTGTTTTGTTTGCAATAGTGGGGGGTGGAACCCAGGTGTATTCTGAGCTACACCCAGCCCCATTTTTTATTCTTTTCTTTGGTGGTACTGGGCATGGAACCCTTCTCCAGGCTATACTCCCAGACCTATATTATATTTTTATTTGGAAACAGGGTCTCTTAAACCAGCAAGGCAGGCTTCGAACCTTCACGATCCTCCTGTCTCTGCCTCCCAAGTGTGTGGGAGGGTGTTTATAAGCGTGCGCCACCACGCCCAGCCTTTCTTCTTTATTTTAAAACAGGGTCTCACTGAGTTGCAAAGGGCCTCACTAAATAGCTGAGGCTATCTTTGAACTATGATCCTCCTGTTACAGCCTCCCAAATCATGGGATTACAAACACCCGCTTCTTTTTACTTTTTGAAACAGGGTTTCACTGAGTTGTGAAGGGCATCGCTAAATAACTGAGGCTGTTTGCAAACCACAATACCCTGTCTCCACCTCCCAAAAGCTGGGATTAACAAGTGTGCACCACCACGCCCAGCTTAATTTTTATTTTGAAACAGTCTCTGATAACCCATTACTTGCTAAGGCTATCCCCCAACCCTCAGTCCTTTTCAAATCTGTCTCAGCCTAGCCTGTTTTGTTTGGTTTTGGGGTTTTTTTTGTTTTTTGTTTGTTTGTTTTGGTGCTGGAGATTGAACCCAGAGGCATTCTACCTACAAGTTATTTCCCCAGCCCAATTTTATTTCTTATTGAAACCAGTCTCACTAAGTTGCAGAGGGCCTTGCTAAGATATCAAACCTTGTGAACCTCCTGTTTCACCCTCCCAAGTAAAGGGATTACAAGTGTGTGTCACCATGCCCGGTGGCCTGTTATTTTTATTTTATTTTTTAGATTTTTAGAGATTCATTGCCTTTTTTTATTTGTTTTGTAGTGCTGGAGATTGAACCCAGGGACATTTTACCTCTGAGCTACATCCCCAGCCCAATTTTTTATTCTTTCTTTTGAAACAGGGTCTCAGTATCTGAGGCTGTCTGCAAATCCAGATCTTCCAGTCTCAGCCTCCCAAGTAGTGAGATTATAAGCGTGTGTCACCGCTCATGGCATTGGCTGTATCTTTTTTATTTCCATTTTTCTTTTTTTTCTTTCTTTTTTCTTCATGATTGAACCAGGGGCACTGTACTTTTGAGCTATATCCGCAGCTCTTTTTTTTTCTCCTCAATACTGGGAATGAAACATAGTAGCATACCTCCAAGCTATACCCTCAGCCCTTTTTTTAATTATTTATTTTGAAACAGGGTCTCACTGAGTTGCAAAAGGACTCACTAAGTAGTAGCTGAGGCTGACCTCGAACTGTGATCCTCCTGTTTCCGCCTCCTGAATGCTGGGATTACAAGTGTGCACCACCACACCCGGCTCCCCGGCTCTTTTTATTTTTTATTTTGAGATCATGTCTTGCCCAGGTTAGCTTCTAAATTAAGATCCTTCTACCTTAGCCTCCCGAGTAGCCAAGCCGGCAATCAGGTGTTTAGGGTTTTATGAGTTTTCTTGGTGGTTTGGTTTGTTGTGGTATGGGGATTGAGCCCCGGGACATTCTACCTCCAAGGTATACCCTCAGCTCGCTGTTTTTTTGTTTTTGATTTTTGAAACAGGGTCTCACTAGGTTGAAGAGAGTCTCACCACTAGCTAAGGCTGTCCTCGAACCTGCAATCCTCCTGTTTTAGCCTCCCATGTACTGGGATTACAAGTGTGTGCCAACATACTTGGCTTTGTTGTTTGTTTTCTTTTCTCTCTCTCTCTTTTTTTTTGTGGTCCTGGGGGTGGAACCCATGGGCTTTCCTACCTCCGGGCTATACTCCCAGACCTATTTTATACTTTATTTGGAAACAGGGTCTCACTAAGTTGCTGAGAGCCTCACTAAGTAGCTGAGGCTGGCTTCGAACCTGTGCGATCCTCCTGTCTCAGCCTCCCAAGCGCGGGGATTACAAGCGTGTGCCCCCATGCCCGGCTTGTATTTTATTTTGAAACAGAGTCTTACTGTACTGTTGAGCCTGTCTCTGAACCTACAGCCTCCTGTCTTAACCACCTAAGTACTGGGATTAGAGGCTTGCGCCATCGTGTCCATCTTGGCCATATCTTTGTGTGTGTGTGGTTTTTTTTTTTTTTTTTTTTTTTTTTTTTGGTAGTACTAGGGTTCCTGGAAGCCCTTCTACCTCCGGGCTACACTCCCAGACCTATTTTATATTTTTATTTGGAAACAGGGTCTCCTAAGCCAGTGCGTGCAGCTGGCTTCGAACCTGCATGATCCTCCTGTCTCTGCCTCCCAAGCGCAGGGATTACAGCGTGTGCCACCACACCTGGCCTTTTTTTCTTGACAGTTGCTGAAGATTTAAAGAAGTTTATTAGAAAGATAGAAATACAGAGAATAGAAATACAGCTCCATACCAAACTGGCACGAAGGGGTGACTTGAAATGAATATACCCCATATCTTTTTAATATTATGTATACGAAATATTTTCCCTCATGAATAACAGACTAGCAAATTTATAAATCACACCACTATCATTGCTTAATATTAAATATTGGTGAATTGTTAATAATTTGTCAAAATAGAAATTCTACTGGTGGAGCAGAAGTTACTCTGAGGCAATGGAGGCAGCAGTGGCAGAAGGATGGACAAGTTCAGAGACAAAAGATGATGACAGTGGGGACCGTGATCAGAGGAAAACACGCTTGGACACAGTGGCACACACTTGTAATCCCAGCCAATTGAGAAGTTAAGGCAGGAGAATTGCAAGTTTGAGATTATTCTGAACAACTTAGTAAAACCTTGTCTCAAAACTAAAAAAAAAATATTTAAGGGCTGGGGGCCAAGCATGATGGCACACACATTTGTAATTCCAGTATTGAGGAAGCTGAGACAGGAAGATCGCAGGTTCTTGGCCAGCCTCAGCAACTTAGGGAAGTCATCTACAATTTAGTGAGACCCTATTTTCAAATAAGAAATAAAATCAGGCTGGGTGTAGCTTGGAGGTAGAATTCCCCTAGATTCAATCCCCAGTGCCACACACACACACAAAAAAAAAAACAATTAAATTGAAAAATAAAGTAAAATAAGCTGGACGTGGTGGTGCACACTTGTTTCAGCATTAGGGAGGCTGAGACAGGACAATCGTGATTCACGGACAGCCTCAGCTACTTAGTGAGGCCCTCTGCAACTCAGTGAGACCAGGTTTCAAAATAAAGAATAAAAAATAGAGCTGGGGTTGGAGCTTGGAGGTAGAATACACCTGGGTTCCATCTCTAGTATCAAAAAAAGAAAGTAAAAGCCAGGCCTGATTGCTCACACTTGTAATCCCAGCATTTGGGAGGCTGAGACTGAAAGATTGTGGTTAGCGGACAGCCTTAGCTACTTAGAGAGGCCCTCCTCAACTTAGACCCTGTTTCAAAATAAAGAAAAAAAAATAGGGCAGGGGGTATAGCATGGAGGTCGAATTCCCCTGGGTTCCATCTCTAAACCTGCAAAAGAAAGAAAGAAAGAGAGAGAGAAAGAGATAGATAGATAGATAGATAGATAGATAGATAGATAGATAGATAGATATGGGGGGGAGGAAGGAAGGAAGGAAGGAAAGTAAAAAAGGCTGAGGATATACCTGAGTGGCAGAGCACTTGCTTAGCATGGATGAGTCCCTGAGGACAATCTCCAGTAAAACAACACTAGAGAGGGGGAAGAGAGAGGGAGGAAGGAAGAAAAGGGCAGAAAACCAGAAGAAAGAGTGGAGTGAGGAAGAGCCAGAGGAAGGCTGGGCCTCCCAAAGCTCTTTTTCCAAACCTCTGGAAATCACAGTTGAGTATACCATGACCTTCTCTCTCTCTGGATGGCACTGTCATTGAAGCTGGCATCATCAGAGTCTTGTTCTGTTGGCATGCTAGTTGAAAGATCCTTACGTCCTGAACAAGAGGAATTTGAAGAAGCGTCTATGTTTTAGAACAAGATGCTAGCCGGGCGCAGTGGCACATGCCTATAATCCCAGCACTTGAGAGGTTAAGACAGGAGGCTCTCATGTTCTAGGACACTGCATGGTTATTTGAGCAGACACTGCTTCAAAATATAAAAAGAAAGTACGGCTATGGTATAACTCAGAGGTAAAACATTCCTGGGTTTAATCTCCAGTACCAAGAAAAAAGTAATAAAATTAAAAATTTTTAGAATTATCTGCTTTTTTTTTAATGTTGTTTTGCCAATATTATGATCTTTGGCAGAAAGGAAGCTCTTCACGTTTTCACTTGTCTTTGGAGTTCTGTTCTCTGGTTGCCATCGTTGTTGAGTGAAGGAATGGGCGGTTCGCTTCAGTTTACCCTTCTCTGCTCATGCACTGCTCTTTGAATCACTATGCTCCATCCTTCCTGCTTGAATGCTGCTTTCTTACAGTATGGTTATAGTTTTACTATGAAGGTAACCTAGAAATACAGTTATTCTCCTGCTATATCATAATATACATATTTAAGGCCAGGCGTGGTGGCGCACGCTTGTAATCCCCGCGCTTGGGAGGTGGAGACAGGAGGATCGCGCAGGTATTTATCAGTTTTCTTCATTTCAGTCATTGCAATCTATATATAGTCTTTTTTTCTGGTTTTAAGAAAATAACATTTTTGCCATTATTTGTAATATTTCAACTAAAAGTGGTTGTGGGTATGCTTTTGTTCATTAATAATGTGGGTCATATGCAAAGGATGTGAATATGATTTTAATCTCTAAACAGAAACCAGCCAAAACACTTACCTCTTTTCCTTGTAAATCATTGAAGCCATCCGATGAAATGATTGAGATTACTAATGACTTGGGGAAGACAGAGATTTTCTGCTCTATGAGTTGTTTTTCTGCATATAATAAAGCTAAAATGGAACCGTCTACAGGTAATATTTTTAGCCACTTCATAGTTTTACTATTAACGAATAGAACTATATTTTGCTTTTCATTCAGAACTTTGATTCACTTCCAAATTAAACTGACTAAAGTATCAAAGTAATCATAAACTTGTTGCAAAGGACTGTTCTCCAGTGTTTTGTTTTGTTTTTTGGTACTAGGGATGGAACCCAGGGGCATTCTATCTTCGAGATACACCTCCATCCCTATTTTTTATTCTTTATTTTGAAACAGGGTCTCACTGAGTTGCAAAGAGCCTCACTAAGTATCTGAGGCTGTGAACCATGATCCTCCTGTCTCAGCCTCCTGAATCTGGGATTATATGTGTGCGTCACCACGCCTAGCTCTCTGGTGTTTCTTATGTAAAAGGAAGTCAGTGCAGATTAGTGGCAGAGCACTTGCCTTACATGTACAAGGTTCTGGATTCAATTCCTAACACTGAATGAATAAATAAAGAAAGGACACCTACTGCATCAGTGAATTAATTTTTTTCTTTGTTGTATGCGTATAGTACTATGGATGGAACCTTGGGACCTTCTACCTCTGGGGTATATCCCCAGAGTGTATTTTTGTTGTTGTTTTTATTTTGTTTTGTTTTGTTTGCGGGTCTGGGGATGGAGCCCCAGGAGCATTCGATCTCCAAGCTACACCCCCTACCCTGTTTTTTTATTCTTTATTTTGAAACAGGGTCTCACTAAGTTGTGGAGGGCCTCATTAAGTAGCTGAGGCTGGCCGTGAACTGTGATCCTCCGGTCAGGTCTCAGCCTCCTGAATGCTGGGATTACAAGTGTATGCCACCATGCCCAGCCGAGACCTCTTCTATATTTTACTTGGAAACAGGGTCTCACTAAGTTGCTGAGACTGGTTTCCAACTTGCAATCCTCCTATCTCAGCCTGCCAAGTATTGGGATTACAGGCATGCACCATCATACATGGCAGTGACTTAACATTTATTTGTAAGCATTGTTGTGTTAGCTGGGCATGGTGGTGCATGCTCATAGGCCCAGTACTTGAGAGGCTGAGACAGAAGTATCATAGGTGTGAGACCACCTTGAGCAACATAGTGAAACCCTGTTTCAAAACAAAACAAAAAAAAGGGCCTAAGAGTATAGTATGAAAATTCCAGCCAGGCGTGGTGGTACACGCTTGTAATCCCAGCATTCGGGAGGCTGAGACAGGAGGATTGCGGTTCTCAGACAGCCTTAGCTACTTAGTGAGGCCCTCCTCAACTTAGTAAGACCCTGTTTCAAAAATAAAGGATAAAAAAGGGCAGGGGGTGTAGCTCAGAGGTCAAATGCCTCTGGGTTCCAGACCTGCAAAAAAAAACCCTCAAGATTGTTGTGTTGGGTTGATACAGGCTCTCTTCATTTCTAGATTAATTAGATCCTTTAGTAATTGAACATGTGTATTTACATTAGGATATGTGTATACTACTGCACAACTTGGTTCATAGGAGTTCCTCAGTCAATATTGAGTTTATTCAATACATTTATGACAGGAATGATTCTACTAAAATAAAGAGAGTTGTGCTCAGCTCTGCTTTGTAAAAGCAAGGTCTTTAGATACATTTTTCACATAAAGCATAGGTAGTTGGATTTTTATTTGTATTTATTTATTTATTTATTTATTTATTTATTGTGGGACTGGAATTGGGACACAGGGGCTTTTCTACCTCCGGGCTATACTCCCAGACCTATTTTATACTTTATTTGGAAACAGGGTCTCACTAAGTAGCTGGGGCTGGCTTCGAACCTCTACAATCCTCTTGTCTCAGCCTCCCCAGTGCTGGGATTACAAGTGTGTGCCACCACGCCCAGCCCTTGGAAATGTTTTAAGATCAGTAATAGAGGGCAAGGGATATGACTCAGTGGTAGAGCACTGCCTCACCTGTGGAAGGCCCTAGTCAATCCCCAGCACCACAGAGATTCAATAATAGTAAAGCACGGTTATCTGGGTGTGGTTGTATACATCTGTAATCCCAATACTTTTTAGGCTGAAACAGGAGTATCACAGGTTCAAAGCCAGCCTCTGCAATTTAGCAACACTGTTCAGCAACCTGGCAAGACCCTGTTTCAAAACAAAACAATTTTCCGGGCATGGTAGTACACGCTTGTAATCCCAGCATTCAAGAGGCTGAGACCAGAGGATCACGGTTCGAGAACAGCCTCAGCTATTTAGTGAGGTGAAGACTCAGTGAGACCGTTTCAAAAATTTAAAAAAAAAAAAAAAACACTAAAAAAAAAATATGGCTGGAGGTGTAACTCAGTACAGTGACCCTGGGTTCTATCCCCAGTACCAAAAAAAAAATTTTTTTTATTTTTTAATAAAAAAGGGCTAGGGGTGTTTTTCAGAGGTAGAATATCCCTGGGTTCAATCCCGAGTACCACCAAAAATAAAGGGAAGGACAGCACAATTAACCCAAGGCAGATTAAGTTTTTGTTGTTGTTGTTGTTTGTTTGTTTTGTTTTGTTGGTGGCACTCGGGGTAGAACCCAGAGGTTTTCTATTTCCAGGCTATACTCCCAGACCTATTTTATATTTTATTTGGAAACAGGGTCTCACTAAGTTGCTGAGAGCCTCACTAAGTAGCTGAGGCTGGCTTTGAACCTATGCGAACCTCTTGTCTCAGCCTCCCAAACGTAGGGATTACAAGCGTGTGCCACCACGCCTGGCCAAATTAAGATTTTTATCAAAGAACCTTCTATAGCTGGGTGTGATGGCTGAAACAGGTGGATTGCAGGTTAAAGGTCTGTCTCAGCAACTTAGTGTTTCAAAATTTAAAAAAAATAGGGTTAGGAGTGTACCTCAGAGGTAGAATACCTCTGGGTTTAATCCCTAGTACACACACACACACACACACACACACACACACACACACACACACACACACAAGCCTTATATAGAACTAATGTTGCTATTTACAAAAACAACCAATGAGTGATGTTCCTGAAATTTGCGTATCTACCAACTGGCTTATTACAGAATTCTGCAATACTTATGTGGATACCAGTCTATATCGATGTTGAAGTTTATGAATCCTGGGGAAACTGAATATTAAAACTCACTCACAGCCGGGCGTGGTGGCGCACGCTTGTAATCCCAGCATTCGGGAGGCTGAGACCTGGAGGATCGCGGTTCGCGGACAGCCTCAGCTACTTAGTGAGGCCCTCTGCAACTCAGTGAGACCCAGTTTCAAAATAATAAAAAATTGGGCAGGGGGTGTAGCTCTAGCTCGGAGGTCAAATGCCTCTCGGTTCCATCCCCAGACCCGCAAATAAAAAAAAACTCACTCACAGCCAGGTGTGGTGGTACACACTTATAATCCCAGCATTTGGGAGGCTGAGACAGGAGGATCACGGTTCACGGTTAGCCTTAGTTATTTAGTGAGGTTCTTTGCAACTCAGTGAGACCCTGTTTCAAAATAAAAAATAGGGCTGGGAGTGTAGTTCAGAGGTAGAATGCCCTTGGGTTCCATCCCCAGTACCACAAAAAAGAAAATAAACTCACTCAGAATCCAGGAATGGTGGCGCACACTTGTAATCTCAATAATTGGGAGGCTGAAAAGGAGGGTCCAGGTTCAAGACCAGCCTCACTGGGGGTACTGGGGATGGAACCCAGAGGCATTCTTCCTCCAAGCTATACTTCAGCTTTTTTTTTTTTTTTTTTTCCAGGTTTGGGGATGGAACGCCAAGGGCATTAGATATCTGAGCTACACCCCCTGCCCTATTTTTTATTCTTTATTTTGAAACCAAGTCTCACACTGAGTTGCAGAGGGCTTCTCCTAAATAGCTGCGTCTGGCTGCAAACCTGCTGTCCTCTTCAGCCTCCCAAGTATTGGGATTACAAGCATGTGCCACCATGCCCAGTTGAGACCCTGTTTCAAAATGAATAAAAAATAAGGCTGGGGTATAGCTTGAGGGTAGAATACCCCTGGGTCCAAACCCCAGCACTGCAAAAGAAAAAAAAAAAGGGGGGGTGGGGGGAGGTATTCCAAGTCCAGAAGTGATGGCACACACCTTTAATCCCAGTATTGGGAGGTTGAGATAGGAGGATCGCAAGATTGAGAATAGCCTCAGCAAGTAGTGAGACTCTGGTTCACAAGTAGCAAGACCCTGGTTCAAAATAAAAAATAGGGTTGGGGAGGGTTGCCTCAGGTAGAATGCCCCTAGGTTCATTCCCCTAGTACCACTAAAAATTAAAAAGTTACTCTAAGAGCTGGGCATGATGGCGCATGCTTGTAATCCCCACGTTTGGGAGGCTGAGACAGGAGGATCTCACAGGTTCGAAGCCAGCCTCAGCTACTTAGTGAGGCTCTCAGCAACTTAGTGAGACCCTGTTTCCAAATAAAGTAAAAAATAGGTCTTGGAGTATAATCTGGAAGTAGAAAAGCCCCTGGGTTCTACCCTCAGTACCACAGGGGGAAAAAAAAGTTACTCTTAATTTTCAGAAATGCCAGCCATGCATGATGGCACATGCTTATAATTCCTACATTTGGGAGGCTGAAACAGGAGGATCATGGTTTGCAGACAGCCTTGGTTACTTAGTGAGGCCCTTTGCAACTCAGTGAGACCCTGTTTCAAAATAAAGAATAAAAAAAGCCAGGCGTGGTGGCGCACGCTTGTAATCCCAGCACTTGGGAGGCTAAGACAGAAGGATCACACAAGTTCGAATCCAGCCTCAGCTACTTAGTGAGGCTCTCAGCAACTTAGTGAGACCCTTTTTCCAAATAAAATATAAAATAGGTCTGGGATTATAGCCTAGAGGTAGAAATCCCCTGGGCTCCATCCCCAGTACCACACACACACACAAAAAAAGAATAAAACATAGGGCTGGGGGTGTAGCTCAGAGGTAGAATGCTCCTACTTCCATCCCCAGTACTAGGAGGGAAAAATGCCTTAAGATGTATTAGATATATGCACTGTTCGTGAAATACTTGTTTTGTGGTCTGAGAGTCAAACCCTGGGCCCCACGGATGCTGGGCAAGCACTCTGTTACTAAGCTATGCTGTCAGCTCTATTAAGTAATGTGTTTTTTTATTTGTTTTCTTCCTTGCTTTTTTTGCAGTACTGGGTATGGAACCCAGGGGCATTCTACCTCCAAGCTGCTCCTTCCTGCCCTGTTTTTTTTTTTTTTTGAAACAGGCTCTCCCTGAGTTGTAAAGGGCCTCACTAGGTAGCTGAGTCTGTCTGCAAACCACGATCCTCCTGTCTCAACCTCCCAAATGCTGGGATTACAAACTTATGCCACCATGCCCAGCTTAAAGAATGTTTTCTGATTCGACTGAACCTGCCTGTTTTATAAGAAGTCTTTTTGTTTACTTTTATCAGTTAGTATTTCCATGGTGAACAATGCTTCAGTGGAATGTATTTCTCCAAAGAAAGATTCGATTCCTGTGATAAGCAATATTGTGTCGTTGGCAGGTACTCATGTTGCCTTGCCCATCATGGACCCTGATCTCTTACAAGGTACTGGTTGATGCTAAGACATTGTATATAAACACTGTTTTGTCATACTTGAGGAATCTGTCTATATGTTAAATGTATGTTCTAATTAACAGGTGCAGTTTCTTCAGTAACAACAAATATCATTACAGATGTAAGTTTTATCCTATTTTTTTTTACTATCTTTCATAAGTAGTTTTTATATACATAATTATATATGTGCATATATGTATATATGCCTAAATATAAATATTAGTCATCATTTTTCTCTCTGGGTTTTTAAAAATATGTATAAACTATTCTAGTCATCTGAGCAATAAAAGTTATTTTTATTACAATCACAATTATGAATAATCATTAATATTCCTCCCAGAGGTGCTTATGCTATGAATTACTCATTTTACTGTGTTATTTAAGTCGATGTGTTTCTAGGCCAGGCATGGTGGTACATGCCTGCAATCCCTGTACTTGGAAGGTTGAGACAGAAGGACCACAGGCTCAAGGACAGCTTTAACAAGTAGTGAGACTCGTGTCAACCTTCCAAGACCATTTCCAATTAAGATACAAAATCAGGCTGGGGCCAGGCATGGTGGCACACGCTTGTAATCCCAGCGCTTGGGAGACTGAGGCAGCAGGATTGCACAGGTTCAAAGCCAGCCTCAGCTACTTAGTGAGACCCTGTATAATAAAATAGGTATGGGAGTATAGCCCAGAGGTAGAAAAGCCCCTGGGTTCCACCCCTTGTACCATTAAAAAAAAAAAAAAAATTAGGCTAGGGGTGTAGCTCGGAGATAGAATGCCTCTGGGTTCAATCCCAGTAACACACACACACACACACACACACACACACACACACACACACCTTTTATTTGAAAATTGTTTTAAAAAACTTATTTTTGCCCAGAGTTCACCCAGCAAATCGAGGAGTGTGGAACACCAACCAAGCCTTCCTCCATCGTCTTCAGTGCCCAGTCAGCACACATGTGATGCCGGTGTAGAAGTACAAACGTCCAGCCAGGAGCCTGCATGCAGTGGGAAACCTGTGAAAGTACATGATGGGCTGTGCCACTCAAAGTGTACACCCAGAGGACAAACAGTAACCGGCAAGTCACCGCGGAGCAGAAAATCTTGGCATTCAGATTCTCAGTATTTGGACGATAGTATTAAAAAAGAAGTGACATTCTGTTATTCATGCCAATTGTTCTACCAAAAAAATTTCAGCTATAGAGGAGAGTCGTTGGCAACTCAAGGAACTTCTAATTGGAAAAGAACTCTAGAGAAATTCAGAAAGCATGAAAAAAGTGAAATACATTTGAAGTCACTGCAGTTTTGGAAGAAATACCAGTTTGGTAATGAAGCTGTCAGTGATAATTTATCTATTCATTCAAAACAGATTGAGGGAAATAAGAAGTACCTAAAACTTATAATTGAAAATATTTTATTTCTTGGAAAGCAGTGTTTACCCTTAAGAGGAAATGACCAGTCTGTTTCAACTGTGAATAAAGGCAATTTTTTGGAATTATTAGAAATCAGAGCAAAAGATAAAGGAGAAGAAATGTTTCGACTTATGAGTTCACAGGTTGACTTCTATAATAGCACGCAAATTCAAAGTGATATTATTGAAATAATAAAGAATGAAATGTTGCAGGATATTGTGAGTGAGATCAATGCCTCCTCAGCTTTCTCAATAATATGTGATGAGGTAACTGACAGTGCTAAGAAAGAGAAGCTGTCAGTTTGTGTAAGATATCCACAGAGAATATCAAAGGTTATCTTAATTAAAGAAAGATTCTTGGGTTTTGTTGATACTGAAGAGATGGCTGGAACTCACTTACATAGGTGTATCAAAACATATCTGCAGCAAATTGGAGTTGATTTTAATAACATATGTGGCCAGGCCTACGATAGTACCACTAATTTGAAGGTAAAATTTAACAAAATTGCAGCCGAGTTCAAAAAAGAAGAGCCAAGAGCTTTATATATACATTGTTATGCACATTTTTTGGACTTAGCAGTAATTAGGTTTTGTAAAGAAGTAAAAGAACTTCGAGGTGCTCTAAACACTCTCAGTTCTTTATTCAACACTATTCATATGTCTGGGGAAATGTTGGCACATTTTCAAAGCATTTGTAAGCTAAGTCAAAACAAAACATGCAACAAACATATATCACAGTCCTGTTGGGTAGTCCATGATCATGCATTGTTATCTGTGATTGACCACCTTCCAGAGATTATTGAAACATTGGAACTTGCATCAAGGGATTCTTTAAACAAATATTTGGCTGATGACTTGAGTGATTTATTGACACTGATTTCCAAATTTGAATTTATCTTTTGTTTGAAATTTCTTTATCGAGTGTTAAGTGTTACAGAAATTCTTTCCAAAGAGCTTCAGCGTGAAACTATAGACATCTTCTCTTTGTCTTCAAAAATAGAAGCAATTGTGGAATGTTTATCATCCGAAAGAAACGATATATTTTTCAAAACTATCTGGGATGGAGCAGAGGAAATATGTAAAAAGATAACAATTAAAGGTTTTGAAGTTGAAAAGCCTACTCTTCACAAAAGAAGAAAAATTCTGGGCAATTCAGATAGTTCGTTTTTTCCTACTTCGACAGAAGAACAATATAAAATTAATATTTATTATCAAGGATTAGATACTGTATTACAAAATTTAAAATTATGTTTTTCAGATTTTGATTATTACAAAATGAAGCAAATTTCAGAACTATTACTTAAATGGAATGAACCATTAAATGAAGCCACAGCCAGACATATTCAAGAATTTTTTAAACTTGATGCAGACATTATCCCTGAACTCAGATTTTATCGGCACTATGCAAAGCTCAACTTCGTCACGGATGATAATTCCATCAGCTTCCTCACTCTTGCCCACTTGTTTATCCAGCATGGTCTTCTCAGCAGTATTCCTTGCATCTCAAAGCTGTTATATATTGCTTTGTCGTGGCCAGTCACTTCAGCAAGTCCCGAAAACTCATTTTCTACACTGTCTCGTCTTAAAACATACTTACTTCATGCCATGGAACAAGAGAAGCTTAGCGGCCTGGCCCTGATGGCTGTTGAGCAGGAATTGGTGAATACACTGATGGAGCCTGAAAGACTCAATGCAATTGTTGAAAAATTCATCAGTCAAATGAAAGAAATATAGTGATTGCCCATTTGAAATTACCCCGAAGAATATTTGTTCATGCTGTTGAATTTCTTGATTTGTTTTTGTATTTTTGAGATGGAAAACTTACTGTGTTGCTCAGACTGATTTCAAACTCATCACCTCTAGTGATCCTCCCCCCTCAATCTCTCTAGTAGCTGAGACTGCAGGCATGCACCATTGTGCCCGACTCAAAATTATTTCAAAATATAAGTAATGCTGTACAGTGGGCACTGGGCTTCAGCTTGTCCTTTACACATAATGTGACATTTGTGAAACTTCCATATCAGTAAATACCTGGTGTTTGGTTTGTTGTTCTTCACAACTACAGAAGATTTCATTGTTTAAATCTTTATAACCTTTGTTACCAAGTGTTACAGCTCTGTGGTAGAATACTTGCATAGCATAGCTGTGCACAAGGCCCTGTGTTCAATCCCCACTACTATAAGAAAACAATGCTTTCATCATTGTTGGTTGAAAAACAGTATTTTGATTTCAGAATTTTCACTTAAAAATAAAGTAGAATATGTTTATTTTAGACATTTGTACTCTTTTCTTGAACCTTCACACTTAAACATTGAAATTAGAAATTGACGTGTTTTGGGTTTGTACATCCCAGCTGAATTATACAACAAAACTTAAGCTATTTTAAGAAATTATGACCATTTTTCAAATAAATAACCCCCCAAAGATAGGATTCTTCCCTTATAAAGTTTAAATAACAAAGGAAATCTGTTCTCCAAACATTGGAAAGAATTTAGTGGTACAAATATTTAGGCTTCAGATTTTTTATTTGGTTTTTTTTAATAATGTTTTATCTGGCACCTTTCTCTAGCTGTTTCTCTGTGTCTCATCAGTTTTTATAATTTGAAATTTTTCTACAAAGAGAATTTTGGGGGGTTTTGTTTCAAATGTATCTTCCTATAATTATGAGAAGTATTGTTGGATCAGGGTGTGGTGGTACACAATTGTAATCCCACTATCTGGGAGGCTGAGACAGGAGGATCACAGGTTCACAGCCAGCCTCTGATACTTAGTGAGGCCCACTGCAACTTAGTGAGACGCTGTTTCAAAATAAAGAATAAAAAAGGCCAGCACACTTGTAATCCCAGCATTCAGGAGGTAGAGACTGGAGGAGCGCCGTTCATAGACAGCCTCAGCTACTTTAGCAAGACCCTTTGCAACTCAGTGAGACCCTATTTCAAAAATAAAAGGAATAAAAAAATAGGGCTGGGGATGTAGCTCAGAGGTACAATGCCCCTGGATTCCATCCCCAGTACCACAAACAAAACAAAAATAAAGAATAAAAAAATAAATAGGCCAGGCATGGTGGCTCATGCTTATAATCCCAGCACTCAGAAGACTGAGAAAGGATTGCGGTTCACAAACAGCCTCAACTACTTAGTGGGGCCCTTTGCAACTCAGTGAGACGCTGTTTCAAAAAATAATAAAAAATAGGGCTGGAGAGTCAGGCGTTGGTGCTTGCTTGTAATCCCAGCATTTGGGGGCTGAGACAGGAGGATTGCAGTTTGCAGACAGCCTCAGCTACTACTAAGTGAGGGGTGTGTGTGTGTGTGTGTGTGTGTGTGTGTGTGTGTGTGTTTACAGGTCTGGGGATGGAACCCAGGAGCATTCAACCTCTGAACTATACCCCCTGCCCTATTTTTTATTCTTTATTTTGAAACAGGGTCTCGCTGAGTTGCAAAGAGCCTCACTAAGTAGCTGAGGCTGTCTGTGAACCACTATCCTGTCTCAGCCTCCCAAATGCTGGGATTACAAGCGTTTGCCACCACGCCCGGCTCCCACACCTTATATTTTATTCCAGTACAGCATGAAAGTATTATTTACTTAATACCATTAATGTGCATGATGGTAAGCAATCTCTTCTGTTAGTATCTTATTAATTAATTATTTTTGTGGTACTGGGGAATGGAACCCAGGAGCCTTCTACCTCTGGGCTACACTCCCAGCCCTATTTTTTATATTTTATTTGAAAACAGGGTCTCTTAAGCCAGCTCAGGCAGACTTCGAACCTGCACAGCTTCCTCCTATCTCATCCTCCCAAGCACAGGGATTAAAAGGGTGCACCACCACACCCGGGTTTTTTTTGTTTTGTTTTTTGGTGGTACTGTGGGTGGAACCCAGGGGCTTTCTACCTCCAGGCTATACTGCCAAACTTATTTTTTTTTTGTATTTTATTTGTAAACAGGGTCTCACTAAGTTGCTAAGAGCCTCACTAAGTAGCTGAAGCTGGCTTCAACCTGTGATATCCTCCCGTCTCAGCCTCCCAAGTGTAGGGATTACAAGTGTGTCCCACCACGCCCGCCTTATTTATTTATTTATTTATTTATTTATTTATTTATTATTACTGTTATGAAGGTTCGAAGCCAGCCTCAGCTACTTAGTGAGACTCTCAGCAACTTAGTGAGACCCTGTTTCCAAATAAAGTATAAAATAGGCCTGTAATATGGTCCGGAGGTAGAAAGCTTCTGGGTTCCACCCCCAGTACCACTAAAAAAAAGAGAGAGAGAGAAAGTCCCTGGGTCCTATCTCAGTACCACACACACAAAAAAAAAGTAAAAAGGGTATATTTAAGACGGGGGTAGTGGTGCACACTTGCAATCCCAGCATTCGGGAGGCTGAGACCAGAGGATCGCAGTTCTCGGACAGCCTCAGCTACTTAATGAGCCCCTCCGCAACAGTGAGACCCTGTTTCAAAATAAAGAATTTAAAAAAAAAAAAACAAAAAACAGGGCAGGAGGTGTAGCTCAGAGATCGAATGCCCCTGGATTTCATCTCCAGACCCGCAAAAAAAAAAAAAAGTAAAAATATTAAATAATAGCCGGGCGTGGTGGCGCACGCTTGTAATCCCCACGCTTGGGAGGCAGAGACAGGAGGATCGCGCAGGTTCGAAGCCAACCGCGCGCGCTGGCTTAGGAGACCCTGTTTCCAAGTAAAAATGTAAAAATAGGTATGGGAGTGTAGCCCGGAGGTAGAAGGGCTTCCAGGAACCCCAGTACCACCAAAAAAAAAAAAAAAAAAAAAAAAAAATTAAATAATAAACATTAAAAGGGTATTGCTAAGTTGCAAAAGGCCTCACCAAATAGCTGAGGCTGGCCACAAACCTGTAATCCTCCTGTCTCAGAGCCCCAAGTACAGAGATTACAAGTATGTGCCACCACACCTGGCTTTATTATTTATTTATTTATGTGATACTCGGGATGAAATCCAGGGGCCTTCTACGTCCGGGATATACTTCCAGACCTTTTTTTAAATTTAATTTATTTTTTGTTTTTTACCTGAGAACCGCAGCCTCCCAAATGCTGGGATTACAAGTGTGCGTCACCGCACCCGGCTCTCCTAGACCTTTTTAATATTTTATTTGGAAACAGGGTCTCACTAAGTTGCCAAGAGCCTCACTATGCAGCTGAGGCTGGCTTCAACCCTGCGGGAACCTCTTGTCTCAGCCTCCCAAGTGCTGGGATTCAAGCGTGCTCCACCACGTCCATCTGGCTTTATTTATTTTAGTAGTACTGGGAGTTGAACCCAGGGGCATTTACTTCCAAGCTACACCCCCCAGCTTATTTTTTTTTTTTTTTATGTTAGAAACACGGTCTCACTAAATTGTAGAGGGCCTTACAAGTTGCTGAGGCTGGCCTTGAACCTGAAATCCTCCTTTCTCAGCCTCCAAAGTACTGTGATTGATTATAAGTATGTGCCATCATACCTAGCTTTTATTTTTTATTTTGAAACAGATTCTTCCTAGGTTGTTGAGAGTCTATCTAAATTGCTGAGGCTGACCTCAAAACTATGATCCTCCTGTCTTAACCTTCCAAGTAGTGGGATTACAGACATGTGCCACCATGGCCAGCCAGGAGTCTCTAGGGACACTCAGAATGACAAAGGGCCACAGCAAGGACAATAGAGGAAATTTATCCTCTCACCCCCGCAGCTACAGCATAAGTCATAACCATAGGATAACCTTAGGCTCATGAATTTAAACCTCACACTGACCTCAACCTGAGACATCTACTTCAGTGTAGCTTAGTAGAACATCCCTAGGTACCTAAAACAAATATTAAGCATGCTAACCAAAACAAACATCCCCAGTAATGCTAACCTATTTAATGATGTTGGGTAGGTTAACTATATTAAATGCATCTGGACTTATAATATCTCAGCTTACCAGGAGTTTACCAGGAAGTTACTCCATAATAAATTGAGGAGCATCTGTATTCACACAACAGAATATTATTCAGCAGTAAAAAGTAATAAACTAGCTGGGCGTGGTGGTACACGCTTGTAATCCCAGCATATGGGAGGCCGAGACAGGAGGATCTGGGTTTTCGGACAGCCTCAGCTACGTAGGCCCTTTGTAACTCAATGAGATCCTGTTTCAAAATAAAGAATAAGCCGGGCATGGTGGCGCACGCTTGTAATCCCAGCATTCGGGAGGCTGAGACCTGGAGGATCGCAGTTCGCAGACAGCCTTAGCTACTTAGTGAGGCCCTCTGCAACTCAGTGAGACCCGGTTTCAAAATAAAGAATAAAAAATAGGGCAGGGGGTATGGCTTGGAGGTCGAATGCCCCTGGGTTCCACTCCCAGACCCACACACACAAAAAAAAGAATAAAAAGATCGGGCTCTGCGTGCAGCTCAGAGGTAGAATGCCCCCTGGGTTCTATCCCCAGTATTGCACAAAAAAAGTAATAAACTATTCATACACAGAGATACATAGATGAATGCTAAATACTTATGTTCAGTGGAAGAAGCTGGACAAAAATATACTAAATCTAAACTAGGTGTGGTGGTGCACACTTGTAATCCAAGCATTTGGGAGGCTGAGACAGGAGGATTGCAGTTTGTGGCCAACCTCATCTACTTAGTGAGGTCCTTTGCAACTCAGTGAGATCCTGTCTCAAAATAAAGAATAAAAATAGGGCAGGGGGTGTAGCTTGGAGGTAGAATGCCCTTGGGTTCAACCCCGAGTAGCACACACAAAAATAGTAAAACTAGGCAGGCATGGCGGTGCATGCTTGTAATCCCAGTACTTGAGAAAATGAGACAGGAGGATCACAGGTTCACAGCCTGCCTCAGATACTTAGTGAGGACCTCTGCAATTTAATGAGACTCTGTTTCAAATAAATGAATGAAAAATAGGGCTGAGAGCTGGGTGTGGTGTAGAGAGCTGTGGGTATAGCTCAGAGGTAGAATGCTCTTGGGTTCCATCCCCAGTACTAAAAAGAAAAAAATAGGGCTAGCTGTGTAGCTCGGAGGTAGAATGTCCCTGAGTTCAGTCTCCAGTATGAAAGAAAGGAAGGAAGAGAAAAGAGAAGAGGAGCCGGGCGTGGTGGCGCACGCTTGTAATCCCCGCTCATGGGAGGCTGAGACAGGAGGATCACACAGGTTCAAAGCCAGCCTCGGCTACTTAGTGAGGCTCTCAGCAACTTAGTGAGACCCTGTTTCCAAATAAAATATAAAAAAGGTCTGGGAGTATAGCCCAGAGCCTCTGGGTTCCACCCCCAGTACCACCAAAAAAAAAAAAAAAAAGAGGGAAGGAAAAGAAAAAATTAAAAATAGCCTGGGGCGTGTGGGTTAGAGATAGAATGCCACTGGTTCAATTCCCAGTACAAGATAGAAGGAAGGAAGAAATAAAAAGGAAAGGAAGCAAGCCAGGTGTGGTGGCGCACGCTTGCAATTCCAGCGCTTGGGAGGCTGAGACAGGATCACACAATATATATATTCAATATGCATATATATGCATTTTATTGAATATTTCACTGGTGTTGGGGGTTGAACTCGGGGCCTCGCACATGCTCTACCACTGAGATACACCCCTAGTCAAATACATACATTTTATTATGCATTAATCTTTCTTCAATAAGATTTGTTATATTAGCTGAGTTGGTGAATCATAAACACTAAGAACTGTATAGATACTCAGTTTAATGGACAACTGAAAAATAATGCAATGCAAGGATACTTGTTTTAGGTCCCAGTCTCATTTCTTTTCTTTCTTTCTTTCTTTCTTTCTTTCTTTCTTTCTTTTTTTTTTTTTTTTTTTTTTTTTTTTTTTTTTTTTGAGGTAGTGGGGATGAAACCCTGGGGCCTTCTATCTCCGAGCTATACTCCCAGAACTTTTTTTTTTTTTTTTTTTTTTTGCGGGTCTGGGATGGAACCCAGGGACATTCGACCTCTGAGCTACACCCCCAGCCTTATTTTTTATTATTTTCAATTTGAAACAGGGTCTCACTAAGTAGCTGAGGCTGTCCACGATCCTCTGGTCTCAGCTTTCCAAATTCTGGGATTACAAGCATGCACCACCACGCCCAGCTCCAGTCCTATTTTATTTTATTTTATTTTTTATTTTTTATTCTTTTTGGTGATACTGGGGATGGAACCCAAAGGCTTTCTATCTCCGGGCTATACTCCAAGATCTTTTTTATATTTTATTTGGAAACAGGGTCTCACTAAGTTGCTGAGAGCCTCACTCAGTAGCTGAGGCTGGCTTTGAACCCGTGCGATCTTCCTGTCTCAGCCTCCCAAGCGCAGGGATTACAAGCGTGCGCCACCACACCCAGCCCTATTTTATATTTTATTTGGAAACAGGGTCTCACTAAGTTGCTGAGAGCCTCACTATAGCTGGGGCTGGCTTGGACCTGTGATCACTGGGATTGCAAGCGTGCGCCACCACGCCCGGCTCCATCCAAGTCTCATTTCACAGAGACAAAATCGGCAGGTTTCTTAGTTTTCCAAAAGCAAAGCCTTAAACAAGGACTTGAATATGAGTTTATTTGGAAGTCAGTCCCAGAAAGATATGAAAAAAGATATCTGGTCAAAGAAGAACTCTAAGCCGGGCGTGGTGGCGCACGCTTGTAATCCCAGCATTCGAGAAGCTGAGACCAGAGGATTGTGATTCATGGACAGCCTCAGCTACTTAGTGAGGCCCTCTGCAACTCAGACCCAGTTTCAAAATAAAGAATAAAACATAGGGCAGGGGGTGTCGCTCAGAGGTCAAATGCCCCTGGGTTCCATCCCCAGACCCGCAAAAAAATAATAACAATAATAATAATAAAAATTTTTTTTTAATTAAAAAGAAAAAAAAAATAGGGCTGGAGTGTAGTAGCTCAGAGGTTTAAATGTCCCTAGGTTCAATCCCCAGTGCCACAAAAGAATTCTAATCTCAGAGGAGGAGGAAGAGGAGGAGGAGGAGGAGGAGTAACAAGACCCAGAGGAAGACAGCATGCAGGCACAAGCTTAACACGATTCCATATGCTCTAATGATAGAACTTAATGGATCAGAGCAAAACAGGTGTTTGTACTCACAGCACAGCAACAGCAGGGCCACAAGCATGGTGAAACCAGATGTTATGCTCCTCCCTCTGGCATCAGGAATAAAAAACCCTTCCAGCAGAGGTTACACCAAATTGCGCTCCAGATTCTGATACTATTCTCTACCTCCAGCCTCCAAAATGTAGATCTCCTGAACCTGTTATTTCTCTGTATTCCTTTTCTTCCTCTTATTTATTTATTTGTTTGTTTATTTGTTTATTATTTATTTTGCAGTACTGGGGATGGAACCCAGGGACATTCTACCTCTGAGCTACATCCAAGCCCTACTTTCTATTCTTTATTTTGAAAGAGTCTCACTGAGTTGCAAAGGGCCTCACTAAGTAGCTGAGGCTGTCTGTGAGCCATGATCCTCCTGTCTCAGCCTCCCTAGTGCTGGAATTACAAGCGTGGGCCACCCTAGTCTGGCTCCTTCTTTCTTCCTCTTTCATGAACTCTTTTTTCTTTCTTTTCTTTTTGTTGTTTTTTGTTTGGGGGGGGTTGTTTTGTTTTGTTTTTGTTACTGGGTGCTGAGCCTAGGGACATTCTATCTCAGCCTCCCAAGTACTGGGATTATAAGCATGCACCACCACACCCAACTCATTAACTCTTCTACATTCACCCCTAAATTCTAGTGTGCTGAGGTCCATTCTCGGACTCTTCTATCATTTTTTATTAGGGTCCCAGACCATTTCATTGAGACGCTTGGCTTCTCTCATTATATACACGCTGAGTTACACATCTGTATTTCAGGCCCTGTAGTGTCACCTGAGCTCCGGCTTGACGTGTGTGTCTATTTTGCACTCTGTGGTGTGCCAACAGATCTCCTTCACAACAGAGGCACTCTCCTGCAGCTATCCCAGAGGCGCCAGTGCATCGCTTCCTGGGAGCTGTCCTCAGCTGAAGGCAGCGATCTCACTTATTTATGCTCACCCTTTGCCTCCCCTCCAGCCCATATCCAGTGCCTTGCTGATGTGGGAAATAAGTCTTGACCCAGTTGGCATGGGGGTGCATGCTGTATTCCCCAGTACTTGGGAGGTTGAGACAGGAGGATCACAGGTTTGAGGACAGACTCAACAACTTAGTGAGACTCTTAGAAACCTAGGGACAGCCTGTTTCAAAGCAAAAAATAAGCCGGGCATGGTGGTGCACGCCTTTAATCCCAGTACTTGAAAGACAGTAGGATTGCACATTTAAAGCCAGCCTCAGCCACTTAGACTGTTTCCAAATTAAAAAAAAAACAAAAACAAAAACCTAGGATTGGGGGTGTAGCGTGGAGGTAGCATGGCCCTGTTTCAGCATGAAAAAAGTAAGCAAGTCATATAAAAAGGGTTGTGAATGTAGCTTGGATGGAGAATACTCCCGAATTACGTCCTCAGGACACCCCCCCCCGCCCCAGACACACAAAGACTTGACCCCCTTATTTTTATTTTTTGCAGTACTAGGGACTGAATTCAGAGGCATTTTACCTCTAAGCTACATCCACAGCCCTATTTTTTTTAATTAATATATATATATTTTTTTTGCGGTACTGGGGATGGAACCCAGGGGCCCAACCCTATTTTTTTTTTTTTTTTTTTTTTGGTGGTACTGGGGTTCCTGGAAGCCCTTTTATCTCCGAGCTACACTCCCAGACCTATTTTTACATTTTTTTAATTTGGAAACAGGGTCTCCTAAGCCAGCGCACGCGGCTGACTTCGAACCTGCGCGATCCTCCTGTCTCTGCCTCCCGAGCGCGGGGATTACAAACGTGCGCCACCACGCCCGGCTCCAACCCTATGTTTTATTCTTTATTTTGAAACAGAGTCTCACTGAGTTGCAAAGGGCCTCACTAAGTAGCTGTGTTGTCCATGAACACAGATCCTCCTATCTAAGCCTCTCAAATGCTAAGATTATAAGTGTGCGCCACCACGCCCAGCTTTAAAACAAGGTCTCACTAAGTTGTGAAGGGCCTTACTAAATAGCTGAGGCTGGCTGCAAATCTGCAATCCTCCTATCAGCCTCTCAAGTACTGGGATTTCAAGCTTGTGCCACAAACCCAGCTGAGCCCCTTAATTCGGGACTAAAAAGGGCCATCCAAACTCCGGAACTCTCCCTGGATTAGTTGTGACTGCTGTTGTAAACAGCCCAAATTCTCCCTTTGTGCAATCATGTTGTTTGTTTAGTTTGAAACAGGGTCTAAATTGCAGAGGGCCTGGGATGGTGGCCCACACTTGTAATCCCAGCACTTGGGAGGCTGAGACAGCAGGATTGCGCAGGTTCAAAGCCTGCCTCAGCTACTTAGGCTCTTTGCAACTCAGTGAGACCCTGTTTCAAAAACAAAGAATAAGTCAGGCATAGTGGCGCATGCTTGTAATCCCCACACTTGGGAGGCGGAGACAGGAGGATCGCACAGGTTCGAAGACAGCCTCACTGGCTTAAGAGACCCTGTTTCCAAATAAACAATATGAAAAGTAAGTCTGGCCGGGAGTGGTGGCACACGCTTGTAATCCCTGCGCTTGGGAGGCTGAGACAGGAGGATCGCGCAGGTTCGAAGCCAGCCTCAGCTACTTAGTGAGGCTCCCAGCAACTTAGTGAGACCGTTTCCAAATAAAAAATAAAATGGGTCTGGGAGTATAGCCTGGAGGTAGAAAGCCTCTGGGTTCCACCCCCAGTACCACCAAAAAAATAAAATATTATCTGAGACGGGATCTCAGGTTCGAGGTCAGCCTCAGTGATTCAGTAAGATATGTCTTAAAAAAAAAAAAAAAACTAGGCTGGGGGTATAGCTTTGGAGAATGTCTGGTTTCTTGTGTGTGTGGTGGGGGGGTACTGGAGATAGAACCCAGGGGACTTCTACCTCAGGGCTACACTCCTAGACCTATTTTATATTTTATTTGGAAACAAGGTTTCATTAAGTTGTTGAGCGCATCACAAAGTACCTGAGGCTGGCTTAGAACCTGCACAATCCTCCTGTTTCAGCCCCCCAAGTGCTGGGATTGTAAACACGAGCCACCATGCCTGCCTTTGGGTTTTTTTTTTTTTTTTTTTTTTTTTCGGGTCTGGGGATGGAACCCAGGGGCATTCAACCTCCAAGCTACACCCCCTGCCCTATTTTTTATTCTTTATTTTGAAACCAGGTCTCACTGAGTTGCAGAGGGCCTAAGTAGCTGAGGCTGTCTGCGAACCGTGATCCTCCAGTCTCAGCCTCCCAAATGCTGGGATTACAAGCATGTGCCACCATGCCTGGCTCTGCCTTTGGTTTTTTTTTTTTACATTTTTTTTTAAAATTTGGAAACAGGGTCTCCTAAGCCAGCGCATGTGGCTGGCTTCGAACCTGTGCGATCCTCCTGTCTCTGCCTCCCAAGCGCGGGGATTACAAGCGTGCGCCACCACGCCCGGCTCCGCCTTTGGTTTTAATCCCCAGTACCACAAAAAAAATTTGTTGAGACAGGCATGGTGGCACATGCTTGTAGTGCCAGTACTTGAGAGGCTAAAACAGGAGAATTGCAGGTTCATAGCCAGCCTCAGCAACTTGTGAAGCCCCTCCTCAATTTAGTGAGACCCTGTTTCCAAATAAAGTATAACAAGGCCGGGCGTGGTGATGCACACTTGTAATTCCATCATTCGGGAGGTGGAGACCAGAGGATTGCAGTTCTCAGATGGAACCCAGGGGCATTCGATCCCCGAGGTACACCCCCTGCCCTATTTTTTATTCTTTATTTTGAAAAAGGGTCTCACTAAATTGTGGAGGGTCTAAGTAGCTGAGGCTGCCCATGAACCGCAATTGATCCTATGTTCTCAGGCCCCGGAATGCTGAGATTACAAGCATGCGCCACCATGCCTGGCAAAAGTCTATTAATTTTGCAATAAACTTTTTTTTTTTTTTTTTTTTTTTGGTGGAACCCAGGACCTTTCTGCCTCCGGCCTACAGGGTCGAAGTTGCTGAGAGCCTAAGTAGCTAAGGCTGGCTTTGAACCTGTGTGATCCTCCTGTCTCAGCTTCCCAAGAGCAGGATTACAAGTGTGTGCCACCACGCTTGGTACAATAAACCTAATACCTAAAGCTCAGCTGAAAAACTAAAATGGTAGTGATTACCATGTTACCTTTCAATTTACAGAGTATTTTGCCAGCTTTGTCTTTCCAGTCTCTCAATCATTTGGTTCTTTGAAAACACTCCTTGCCTCAGTCCTGTTTGGAAATCTTTTACATACTTTTACTAAATGTGTGCAAGGCCTGGCATGGGTGGCACGCACTTGTAATCCCAATTCGCAGGTTTGAGGACAGCTTCAGCAATTTAGTGAGGCCCTTTGCAACTCAGACCATTTCCATGTGAAATACCTGTTTTAGCTGGGCATGGTGGGGCACATCTATCATCTCGGTGCTTGGGAGGCAGGAAGGCAGGTATGAAACCACTTCGAAATAAAAAACAAGCCGGGCGTGGTGGCGCACGCTTGTAATCCCCGCGCTTGGGAGGCGGAGACAGGAGGATCAGGCTGGTTCGGAGCCAGCCTAGCTGGCTTGAGACTCTGTTTCCACATAAAAATGTTAAAAAAAAAAAAATAGGTCTGGGAGTGTAGACCGTGGGAGTGTATACCGGAGGTAGAAGGGCTTCGGGCTTCCAGGAACCCCAGTACCACCAAAAAATAAAAAATAAAAATAGGGCTGGGGGTGTTGCTTGGTGGTAGAAAATACCCAGCATCACCAAAATGATTTTTCAAGGACAGCCTCAGCAATGCAATGACTCTCAGCAAACTAGCTTGATCTCTGAAAAAAGTCAAAGGGAAGCCAGGAGCTGTGCAGGAGCTGGGAGGCTGAGACAGGATAGCACAGGTTCAAAGCAAGTCTCAGCTGTTAGAGGTTCTCAGGAACTTAGTGAAACCCTGTTTCTAAAATAAATTACAAAATAGGGTTGGGGTGTAGCCCAGAGGCAGAAAGCCCGAGTTTCACTCCCCCATACCAAAAAAAAAAAAGCCAGGTATGGTGGCACACTTTTAATCCCAGCATTTGGGAAACTGAGACAGGATGGTGGTTCCCAGTCAGCTGGTCAGCCTGTTTGGTGAGGGGTCAGGCTCAGTTTAGTAAGGCCCTTTGCAACTTAGACCATTTCAAAACAAAAAACTAGGGCTGGGAGCGATGGCGCACGCTTGTAATCCCAGCATTTGGAAGGGTAGGACCAGAGGACCGCAGTTCAGACAGCCTCAGCTACTTAGGCCCTTTGCAACTTGGTGAGAACATTTTAAAATAAAGAATAAATAGGGCTGGAGGTAGAATACCCCTGGATTCAACCCCCGGCACAATTAAGCATGGATTTTATTTATCCCTATTATTTGGGGTTAAATCTGTCACTAGTAACCTTCACTGGGTTCTATTCCTTCCATTTCTATGTGCCCTAAAACTTGTGATTTCTCCTTTGTACACTTTGGCAGTAAGAAATGTGTGTGGAACCCAGGGGCATTCATTCTACCTTCACACTACACTCCCCAGTCCTACTTATTCGTTTTTAAAACAGGGTGAATTGCTAAAGGACTAAGTAGCTGATGCTGCCTGCCCACCACGATCCTCCCATGTCAGCCTCCCAAATGCTGGGATTACAAGTGTGTGCCACCATGCCCGGCATACATGGTCTTAATGATCCTAAAGGGCATCTTTTCACAGCATTTCAGATTGTCAGATGTGTGGCACCTATAGTACACCTCCTCTGTAGATTGCTTCTGCCTCAAGAAACCCAGGACTGCACATCCAAAGCCACATCAGACAGGAATAGCAGTAAATTGGGACAGCATAATGTGCCTGTAACTCTAATTACATGGGAGACTGAGCAGGGTTTAGGTTTGAGGCTCCCAACAACTCAGACCCTGTTTTGAAATATAAAAAGCGCTGGGAGGCATATCTCAGAGGTAGAGTGCCCCTGGCATCAAATTCTTCGAATCACAAAACAAATTCCCATGTGGTGGAACACCCTTTTATTCCAGTATAGAAAGTGAAAACTCGGCAACCAAACAAGACGTGCTTCAAAATAAAATGTGCAGCTGGTGCCAGGTGTGGTGGCGCACGCTTGTAATTCCAGCATTTGGGAGGCTGAGACGGGAGGATCGCAGTTCAAGGACAGCCTCAGCTACTTAGGCCATTTGCAACTCAGTGAGACTGTTTCAAAAAAAAAAAAAAAAAAAAATAGGGGTGGGGGTGTAGCTGGGTCCCAAAAATGCCAGGTCTGGTGTGTCATGCCTGTCATCCCAGTACTTAAGAGGCTGAAACAGGACTGCAGCTTCAAGGCCAACCTCAGCAACTTTGTGACCTAAAAAAATAGAGCTGAGGGTTAAGCTCAAAGGTAGAATGCTTTTGGGCTCTGTCCCTAGTAACCCCCCCCCCACAAAATTATTGGTGCATCGATTACACATAATAGGGGGATTTGTTATGAGACTTCTTTTAAAATGTTACCTAGAACTGAATACCCATCAGAAATATTCTACAGTCAGCCCCAGTTAAAAATAAGAACAAGAAGATTTTAAAGTTATCTTTATTAAAAGCAAATGGCCCATTCATTTCTTCTACGGTCTTCCTCACTGGTTTTCTGGACACAGCTCACCTGATTCTATAATTGAAAAATACATGAAAATTAGCAAATTATCAAGCTTCAAAGATACTTATCAAGCCCTAAATGACACACATTAGTCTATTTTGGTAGCCTCCAAGTTATTAACAGTAAAAATCAACTTACCTAGACACTGTCAGTCTAAGTTGCGTGGCTTTCCTTCTTGATCGGTCCATGCTGGGCGATGTCTTGAGAACAAACATCCAATCCACCTACGTGTTTTATTCAGACAATATTTGGCATCTTAATCTTTATATCACACATAAATTTTGTTTTCTGTTATGTGGTTCTAGGGACTGAACCCAGGGGCTCATTGATCCCCACACCTCCACCCTCATGCAAATTTTTTTTTCTTTTTTGGTGATACTGGGGTTCCTAGAAGCCTCCAGGCTACACTCCCAGACCTATTTTATACTTTTTATTTGGAAACAGGATCTCTTAAGCCAAGCACAGCTGACTTCGAACGTGCGTGATCCTCCCGTCTCCGCCTCCCAAGCATGGGGAATACTAAGCGTGTGCCACCACACCCGGCAGCAAATTTTCAATAATAAGTTTTTAGCCGGGCATGGTGGTACATACTTGTAATCCCAGCATTCGGAAGGCAGAGACAGGAGGATCGCGCCAGCTGCTTGCTCTGGCTTAAGAGACTCCGTTTCCAAATAAAAATATAAAAATAGGTCTCGGAGTATAGCCCAGTGGTAGAAGGGCTTCCAGGAAACCCAGTACCACCAAAAAATTAAAAAAAACAGGACAGGGGGTGTAGCTCAGAGGTCAAATGCCCCTGGGTTCCATCCCCAGACCCCCCCAAATTAATGTTTTTTATTAATGCCTATCCTATTACTCTAGGAGAATTAAACACCAAGAACCAAGTAAGTTTAATTGTTGAAGAAAATCAGCCCAAACGTTTTATATCTTAAGGTCTCTAATGACACTTACTTCAAGTGAATGAGAACTCCAGTATCAGCCAACATCAACCATTCTTACCTAAAGAATAATAAGAAAAAGTTAATATAGAAGACAAGGGTATAGAATAAAAGGTTTGAAAATGCTAGTTAAAACTTCAAAATCTTAAAAGAGTAAAATTCCAGAGACAAAGATTGGGGTAAGTTACAGCATTAAAAAAATAGAAGAAACTTTGTGGGGGGGAAAAAAATCTAAAATTATTGTGTAAGTAGTTAAGTAGACACCAGAATTGGAATGAAGACTGTATCTTCTTCAAAATGTAAAAGCCTAACTCCTTATTTTCACCAGTCTGAGCACAATGAAGTTTGACTGCAACCCAAAATATACTATCCCTTATGTGAAGGTATGTGACAACGTTAACCTTTCCCAGCGAGTTTTATCAGTTCTTTTCATATGAAAGCACATACCCTTGTCCCATTCAAGTATGTCTTCCATTCTCAGGCGGGCTAACCACCTTCAGCAAGAGTCCTCCAAGAGTGCCTCACCCCTTCCCACAGTACACAACACTGCAATCATCACCCTAGAGTCCTATGTATTTGCCTCATTCTTTTCCCTCCAAGTCCTTTGAGTCTTAAGTTAGGGCAAGGAAGCTATGCCTTACTGGGACAGCAAGGAACCCAAAGTTTTGAGGGAGAAATCATTCGCCTTCACTATATGCCAGGCAGGGCCACACTGCACAAAAAAAAAAAAAAAAAAAAAAAAAGGCAAATATCTACCTTAATTCAAATCCCAGGTATCTCTGCCTCCCTACATCATTACTGCCACAAGTATATGAAATAGAATGCCCTGTTGCACACGTACCATCCATAAGGGATACTATATCGTTTTGCATTTTCCCCATTCTCCAGATTATCCTCATCCTATTGTATGTCCAGCCCCTTTTTCACTCAAAAATAAAAAAATAAAAAAACTTTTCAGCACTGGTGTTCGAACACATTTTTATGGTTGATGGTTTGCCCACAACTGTGAGAGTCCCACAGTTGAGTCTTTAAAAATTGCCAATCATTATCTAGCAGCAATGACAGATGATTAGGAGCAGTCAAATCCTGAGTTCTTTCCCTAATAGGCAGCCATTTGAGAACTGCACTAGCTGACAGCACTGAAACATTATCAGCTAAAGCCAAAACCAAGGATAGGCCCAGAGCACATCCCAGCTCTCCAAAACCTGTGAGATCAGGAAGGGACAAGCAGTAAACGCAGGACTGTGGATCATGTCACTGCAGCTGACAATGATTAACAATAGGAGACATGCAACCCCCATTATGGTTAAAAGTCCGAAACTAGTCACTCGCATCTCTCGTATTAGGTAAAATGAGACTATTGTACATTTTTTGTAGGTTTGCAACCTTGCATGTAGAGTACCCATTGCATTTCTTTCATCTTTCAGAAAGCACTGGTCTCTGTTCCAAGGGCCTAACAGTACGAAAATACATTCTGGCATCACACCTCTGAACACAAGATTGTTCTGATTAAAATGATTTTGGTTTCAAAAAAATTATGAAATACAATGCAAGCACCTTCGTATATAACATTATTGCTGAAACCCTCTTAATTCCCAGCTTTTTGATTGAGCACTAGAAAGCCCCACTGTACTAAGATTCACAATTTGTAGCTACATGCAAATTAAAACCAAGAATCAATTTCAATGGCTTCTCAGTAAGTGCAAATTCCTAATAATCTTGAGGTAAAAAGAACCACCCCCCACCCCAGTGATGTTCTTGAAGTCCATGTTTTACCAAGTACATTCTTTGGAAATTGTTACTGACTGGTTAAAACACCTGAGCTTGATTATTTCTGAGCACCCGCAATCACTAAACCACAGTAGCAAGCCTTGGCCACTGATTTAATGTCACAGGAAATTCCCCCATCAACATTCTATGCAACTTAGTAATATTCATGCCACTATTCTGAGTATTGTTTCATCTAATTCTGATTCTAGTCCTGGCCACTGTATTGATATGAAGGAGCTAAACTAGTTATCATTTCTTTCATCAGGAGAAGCAAATTATTTGCTTGAGTGGACTACATATTAAGAGTACAAATCTGTCCCCACCCTGGTTTGCTTGCCATATAGCAAGTGATTTTTCTTAATACAATGGAAGAAAATTCTCAGTCATTAAAGGATTTTCACTGGCAATTATACAAAGTAAACCAAACTTTCCATTTACAGAACAGAAAGCATTATAAGTGAAAGCTATTTCTCATGCATTCTAGCTAAAATCCAATTCAGAGACCAAAGTCAATTGAATAGATCTGGAACAATAGTTGGTACAAAGCTTAAGTCCTAATCAACAAAGGAAAATAGCTGTTGAAGGCTATGTTTTCTTATAATTAAACATTTTGGCCTGTAACATCACATCCCTAAAGCTAAGGGAACCAAGTTCAAAAGGCTACTCTGAACAAATGTATTCTACAGAACACGACGAAGTTTTATGATTGGGAATGACTCCCAACATGTATTCAACTACAGGCAAGTCAGTGATTCACACCACTTCCCCACCCCCCAAGGTGAGTAATAAAAAGATTTTAAACAAGTCACATAACTTGAACTATTCACAGTAGATCCCCATCTAAGCCCGAGTTAGTAACAAAAGGTGTTCCCATGAAACCCAATCACAAAAAACCCTAGCTTTGTCTTAATTCACTCAACTTGCAGAATTACCAAGATTGCATAATGAAGTTACTGATACTGCTTGCTGACCTGCGGGCAGGTCAGTTTGCTACAACAGACTATCACATACTATACAGTCCATCCGTGTCAAGGTGCGAAGAGCACCCTCGTTGCCAAGTATGGTTTGGTTCCCTCTCCCCCACACCACTGCGATGTGTTCCATGTTATCTTCAGTTACAATGCAACTAAAGAAAACCACCAACTGCGTCAGATATACCAAAGAATCAAGTTTGCACTTTTTTCTCAGAACTACAGCAGCGCTGAATTCTGCCTAACAAATTACAGCTCTAATCCCAGAGCCCCGCAGTTTTAGGCTAGCTTTACATACAAGTGTTAGGTGCTGCACTGTAATTTCATTGTCAGAAGTGTGATGTCAGAATGCCCACGGAATAAAAGTACATAGCAAGTCACCAAGTTAGATTATATTGCTTGTTACCTACCTGTATGCAGTCGGCAATGAGAATCTTGGAGCAAGCAGGAATACTACATCCGGGTCCTAATGTCCATTGCCATTTGCGGTACTACGTTCCTCACAGTTACGCACTGCAGAAATGCTGGCTAAATGCAGTTATGTAGCAGGCCACTACTTTAATAGTGCATAATTGCAGTCCAAGAACACCACAAAACATTTCGCCACAACTTAGTGGCTTGCCCAAGCCAAGTGTCTAAATTTTTTATCTGCCATAATATGCCACTTATAAAATTGCACAGGTGAACATTACAATTTCCCATACTGGTATTTACTAGTGGTATGATATATCAAGAGTGGTGGGGTTTATACTACTTCTTAGAGGAATTTAATGATCAAGGGAAAATAGTTATGGTTTCACCAAGTAATGTGCGCCAATAGGGTAAGGTACCCACTAAATATACTAGTGTCTTAGTGAATGGAGTTTTTAAAGATTAGAAGGTTTAAAAATGAGTATTCCTCTTAAAATTATGAGTGAAAGTGGAGAAGAGGAAATAAGGGCAGGTGGTTTCTTTAAATGAGAAAAATGGCTAAATATGTGCCCAAATTATTACCTTCCCTTTCCCACCCCAAGTGTCATTATCAACCTCCTAGAAACTACTTGTAAGTACACATTACACTATAAAAACTATCATATAGTTCCAAGACTTATTAAAAAGTCTACTTGAGTAGCTTTACAGCCCTTGGATTGCTGCTGTTTCAGTGATGGAAGCCAAATGATTAAAACTAAGCAACATTTTTTGCTTAACATTTAGCAATTCTACAGGCCACAGTAAGGCTATCAAAAGCCACAGCTTTTAGGAGATTATCCATTAGCATCCTTCACCACTCTTCAAAGGCATAGTACTATCAAAAGCTTATTTTAGGGGTCTGTGCCAGCATCCCTTATAAAGAAAGGCATGTAATCTGAAAAATAAACTGAAACATTAATTTTATAGGCAGATTTTTTTTCATTTTCCCTCCAGCCCCCACCCACATACATTCAAGTTTACCCTCAGGGTGTCCCTTGAACACCCCTAATATATTAGTAGAGTCCCTACTTATACAATTCATCCAAATTGTAATGGCCTCCTTCCAAATAGAGACCCTTCTTTCTATACAAAAAAAAAAAAAAAAAAAAAAAAACCTCATGCATCACCAATTAATGACTTGGGACAAAACTTCCCCAATTTTAAATACCCATTTCCAAGTATAGAAATGAGCATGTTTCCCAAGCAGATTCTCCCCCACCCTTAATTAGCACACCATGTATCTGTCTGTTGGTCATTACATCCAGAATGTGGTGACATACTTTTATACCCCACTACTGTTTTGCTTAGTTATCCTTTTTTATGTGCAGAAATTACTCAGTTGTTTCAATAGGTTTCCTTTTGTACTGAGGCACAATACTAAACTTCAGCATGTTAATAAAAAGGCTTGATTTAGAATTTTTCTTTTGCCAATTAACACCAAGAGGTGAAAAGGATGAAGATATTCCATAGTCAAAGTTCTATAACATAGACTTAAATGGAAACGTAACCAAGAACAAAGCCAATCATTCAGTTACTTTACCTACTGTTGTTCCTCTAACATTATTTACACTGGGAAATCAAGCTCCCATTGTACTATCAGAAAACAACAATAAACAATCTACTTTAATATTGAGTCAAAATGTCTCTTGTTCTAAGGGAAGGAGATTCAATGAAGTTGACAATTAACTGACAACACCATCGAAACATTCCAAAGCTTTCTGGTGGGAGGAAGAGGTATTTGTACTGTGTAGCATGAGCAACTCTCTCCAGATTTAGTGCTACATCAAAAACAAACTGTAAACAGGTCAGCAAATTTATAAAGCTGATTATCTGCAAACCTATTTATTAAAGAGTCACTACTAGCTCTTAAGAGAAAACCAATAGATTTTTAGTCCTACAGATTTTGCCCAGCAGAAGTAGCACGAGGAGATGTATAAGTTACAGAGTACAAATGTAAATAGAACTAAACTCACTTTATAATTAACTAAACCTTACTTTTCGAGTTGAATTTTTCAGACTAAATCCCATCTTTATAAATCACTTGAATACATGAAAAGGCTTCATGTTTAACAATCTTTAATTCATATGTAAAAGTTCAATACAAGCCATTTGTAGGGCTTGGGATTTTTTTTTTAAAAACAATAAGGGGAAATGCAACAAAATGGTCTTTCCACTTTTTCCAAAAACTTGAGAAAAGATCATAGGGCCATAAAAGATCCATTTAACGAAACCCACTTTCTCCCCCTACCAATAGTCTTATACCCAATTCCATAATCTTAATACATATTCCTCAATGAAGATTTACAGTTCAGCTTTGCTTACATAACCATTTAAAATACTTAGCACCGGCTTGCTTCCTATAATGCCAAACAAATTGTGAACTATTTCAATATGCACTTCTTTTTAAAACAAGGGGGCAATCATTTGTAGAAAGCAATACTTAGCCGCCATATACATTTCCCAAAAATGGCATAAGCCATTCAAAGTCCTATTCACTCTCATGCTTTCCAAGTGGAATACCTAGCCTAATGTGCATAGAAGCATGAATGGCAAAGTTGAAGATCAGTATTGTAACTATTTTTCTATTTATTTGAAGCACAGTAAAAAAAAAAAAAAAAAAAATGGTACACTTTGGAAAGTCAGTGGCACAAGGTACACTGCCATTAACTTGAGGGACATTATACAGTAAAAAAAAAGAAGAGAAAAGAAAATGAAAAATTTTTCTCCTGTTTCAAACACTGCATTACATAATTTTACCTGCCCAAACAGACCATTTACAAATATTAGGTCAATAAACTGCTAACATCCATAAAAAGGGAGCTTTCTTACTAAAATGCAAGAATTTAAAAGTGGTATCTAAACAAGAAAAGACAAAAACAAACTGGAATGAAAGCCTAGATATCACATCTAAAATCGGGGTTTTTTGTTTGGGCCTTCATACTCTTCTCTCCCTCTACCATATCCTGCTGGAGTTCCAGGTCCCATTCCTCTAGGACCCTGTCCACCCACAGGCCCCGCACCTCCCTGCCCAAAGCGCTCAGTACGCTATTGGAACAGTAATTAACAGTTCATTATATGTAGTTGATGTCCATGTGTGTTAAGTAAATATTTTAGAAGGTTCCGTAGTCAACGTTCGTCGATACAATCACCAATGAGTCGATCCACAGGTACCGGGAACATAGAAAGGAAAAAAGGGTAATTTGAAAATTAGTTTACGATAATACATGCCTTGTGGTATGTTCCCACTTGAGCCATTCTCATACACCTGTTTCAAAGAACAGATCTTCCCTGCAGTGCTAAAAAAATTTAAGAATTAGTGCAGATGTGAAAATCCATTCCAAAAATGAGTTCTAAGAAATTTCACATCAGATTAATCCACTGAAAAGCTTGCAAACTCTCACTTTCAAGGTCTGATACAAAATTTAATCTCCAAGTAAGCCTAACAAGCCCAACCAGACAGAGTCAATTCACTGAATGAAGTGACAAGGCCTACTCACCAGTTAGTGGCATGTGCTGCATAAGAAACCTTGTGCTTTTCAAGATCTTAAGACACATCTGCTAAGTTGCAGAAATCTTTAAAAAGGTTGAAAAGTTTTAATAAAATGCTACCAAACTACGAAAAGAAAAAGCATTAAAAAACTAATATTTAGTCACTTAACCGGCACAATTACTTGATGAAAAAACTTGTGTTGCCATATTCTCACAGGTATACCACCTTCAGAGCCATCACTATAAAACCAGACACAATTATGTTCACAGTACTCTTCTGCATCATTGCAAACTGACTGAACATACAGCCCACTTTCATTAACAGCCCCACTTTTCCCTTAGGTCTTTGAAAAGTACACTGACACTTTGTTATGATTCCATGCTTTATATATATGTATCTCCCAAAAGATCATAACACCAAGCTAAAGTGACTGCCAATAAAGCAGCGAGTGACTTTCATTATTCCATCCAGTTTTTAGGTACTTCTACACTTTAATAGAGATGTTATGTACCTAAATGTACATAATATATACCTAAATGCCTATAGGTATCTAAGCATAGCAGCCTACACTATCTTTTAAATTCCATTTTAAACAGCCCACTTACTCATACTCCAAAGGAAAAAAATTAAAAAGGTATCAAGACTTAATTGTTCCTATACATAATTTCAACTTTCTGGGGGACAGTACTAGGATACCTCTGAGCTGTACCCCTAGCCTAGCCCTATGTTTTACTCTATCACTGAAAACTGGGTCTATGTTGCGGAGGGCCTAAGTTGCTGAGGCTGGCTTTGAACCGGCACTCCTCTGTCTAGCCTCCCAAATACTAGGATTACAAGCGTGCACCACCACGCCCGGCTCAACTTTTTAAACCAAAGACTGAGAAACTAAACATCAATCTTTTTTTTTTTTTGGGGGGGGGAACGACTTATAAAATCATATGGCTTTCATGTATTATAGTTTATATCTCAAAGACCTAAAAAAATTTAGCTCTTTGGAGAATTTTGGGATTATGTTATTTCAACAAATAAAATCTCTATTACCTAGAAATACAAAACTTTAATTGTGGGAACATGTCAACTAGGGCTTACGTATTTAATACATACCTAAATTAAGTATCTTTTTTTTTTTTTTTTGGTGGTACTGGGGTTCCTGGAAGCCCTTCCACCTCCAGGCTACACTCCCAGACCTATTTTTATACTTTTAAATTTGGAAACAGGGTCTCTTAAACCAGCACCGCTTGGCTTCGAACCTGCATGATCCTCCTGTCTCCGCCTCCCAAGCGCGGGGATTACAAGCGTGCGCCACCACGCCCGGCGTTTACCTAAGTATCTTTAGAGGAAGCATAAATGTTCCCCACACACTAAAAATTTCAACTTGATAAAAGCTAACAGTACTACATTTAACCCACCAAGCAATTTACAATGTTAACTTTAATTCTCAAAAAGCTTTCAAATAAGGTAGTATACTAAATCCTTATTTCTATTTATAAAATGAATCTTATAAGCTACACACTGCAGCTCCTTTGACAAAAACTTGTAGGTAAGCTAATCCGATTCACTTCAGGTATAAAGGTTCTACCTAAACCCATCAAAATTAAGCTCTGAGATTTATAAACCCTTAGTCACTCATACCAATTCACTGGATTGTTTAAGAGTGCCTGACAATCTACCTGCACAGCTAAAATATGATAGCATCAAGAAAGTTCAGATCAAATGCACACAACTAGTATGCTTAAAAATTACTTTTGACTTTTGTTACCCTATAGCAAAACAGAGATTTCACTTTAGTTTAGAAGATATACCTACAAAGAGACCCAACAAGTGGGAAACGACGAGTCAGAACACTAAACAAATCCTTTTTCATGGGATAGAAGCCACACCAAATATAGGTCAAAGTTCTACATATCACTAAAACATGCCTAAAGCTACAAGTCTGATCCCTAAATATGGCTTAAAGAAATGATAGTTTGCCATGTGATTATTCTCACTTGGGTGTAGAATAATCATACATTATCCAATATAGAATTTGGATTTGCCGTGCACTGGATTCACAAGTGCACAAGCAAAAATGTGGTAAACACCTAAATCTACTTATTGCCAAAGATAACTCCACATACTATTAAAGCAATGACTTCACATTTGTGGCAACCACATCTGTTTAGGTTACCACAGAGTTGTTCTATGTTGCCAAAGTATTCCTCAACATTATATATTTACATGATAGGAGAAACTAAGAGAGTTTCAAGTCACCTACTTAAAACAAAAACCAAACACAGTAAGTCATGAAAATGAGAATTTCCTTTGTACTACACGTCCCACAGGATACATTACCATGTCGCTTCCCATCATGGAACCACTCATGGTTGCTGGTGGAACTCCAGGATTAGCTTCATAACCTATGCCACCACCACCACCTAGAGGTGGAAATTTCTGGCCTCCTGAACCATAGGGATCTAGGAAACAAAATAGGTGGTTACAATTCCACCAGAATACTGCTCTCTAATAATGCTTATTATTTAATTTTCATACCTACCTCCCATGTTCATTGCTCCTCCACCACCCATTCTCATGTCTCTTTCTCTCTGAAAGAAAAAAATCTTTGTATCATTTAACATTTTACCCACACCAAGCATTCCTGAATGCTTAAGAAATTCTTCAAGAACTAAATCTTTTTTTTCTATTAGCTTTTTTAGTGTGTTGGTGTTTAGTACTGGGAATTGAACACAAGAATATTCTACCTTGACCTGCACCCTCAACTCTACTTTTTATATTTTTGAAACTGAGCCTAATTATGGAGGTCCTAACATGCTGAGGCTAGCCACAAACCTGTGATTCTCTGGGAGGCTGAGACAGAAGACAGGGTCATGCCTACCCTATTTCAAAATAAAAAACAGGGCTGGGAGCTGGGCGTAGTGGTGCACGCTTATAGTCCCAGTACTTGGAAGGCTGAGACAGGAGGATCGTGGTTTGTAGACAGCCTCAGCTACTCAGTGAGACCCTGTTGCAAAATAAAGTATAAAAAATAGGGCTGGGGGTATAGTTCAAAGGTAGAATGTCACTGGGTTCCACCCCCAGTACTGAAAAAAAAAAAAAAAAAAAAAAAGAGAGAAAAAGAAAAAAGAAAAAATCAGGCTGGGGGTGTAGCTCTGAAGTAGAATGCTACTAACCTATGATCTTTCTGTCTCAGCCTCCCAAGTAATGAGATTACAAGTATTATGCCAGTGTACCCAGTCCTGTGTCTGTGCATTCCCGGGGACTGAACCCTGGGGCATTCTACTTTCAAGCCACATCCCCAGCCCCATATTTTTTATACTGTTTTGAAACAGGGCCTCACTAAATTGCAGAGGTATTCACAAAAAAGCTGAAGCTGGCCATGAACCTGCAATCCTCCTGTCTACAAAGTACTAGAATTACAAGCTTGGGCCACCATGCCCAGCTTTTTTTTTTATTTAAAGGAGAAAATGAAGATGGACATGGTGTAACACACTTGTAATTGCAGTACTTGAGAGGCAGAGACGGGAGGACTGCAGGTTCAGTCAGCCTCAGCAACTTACTGAAGTTTTCAGTAACCTAGTAAGACCCTGTTTTCAAATAAGAAAGAAACTCAGGCTGGAGGAGCTACAAAAAAAAGAACAAGACCAGTTTCTAGGAGAGCCTCAGCCTAGCAAGTCTGTTTTTAAACAAACAAACAAAAAAGAGCTGGGAGGCAAAATGCCCCTGGGTTCAATTCCCTATATACCCCCCAAAAGGGGAAAATAACCACATTGTGATAATTTGTATTTAACCAAATAAAATTCTAGGCTCCTACAAGTTCTGTAGACAAGTACAATTATGTGGTACTAAAACTTGACTTACTGGATCCATGTAGCCCATCCGGCTATAACTTTCCTCTCTTTGGCGTCTCATTTGTTCTTCCATTTCACGTTGACGAATCATCATCTCTTCCTCCCTTCTCCGTCGTTCCTCTTCTTGCCTAAAAATATTCAGACTTAAGCCAAGGTACCAACTTTTTTTTGTGTGTGTGTGATACTGGGGGGTTCCTGGAAACCCTTCTACCTCCGGGCTACACTCCCAGACTTATTTTTATATTTTTATTTGGAAACAGGTTCTCTTAAACCAGGGAGGCTAACTTCGAACCTGCGCCATTTCCTGTCTCCACCTCCCAAAGCACGGGGACTGCAAGTGTGCGCCACCACGCCTGGCTGGTATCAATCTTTTTGAAACTTGAAAACAAAAACAAAAAGAAGCCTACGGCGTGTATGGCATAGAAACCGTGACACAGTACTTAACCTCTCTGTACATCACCTGCAAAAAAAAAAAAAATTAGTTTCCTAAACGTTCGAATATCAGTGCAGAAGTAAAAACTTAACATTTACCTCAACTGCATTTCTTTACGTTTCTGCATTTCTTGATTATGAAGTTCTTCCATACGCCTTAATTCTTCCTGACGTCTCATCAGATCTGTGCATTAGAAAATATTTTGAACTCACTGAGGTTTAAATTCAATAAGCAACTTATCGACCAGAAAAATTAAGAAAATCATTACCTTGGCGCAAAAGATTTGCTTGATGCTCGTGATAGGCATCTTCCATTTCACTTTCCAATTTGTCTTTTGCATCCTTCATGTTTTTTTCAACTTGTTCCCTCTGTTGCTTTTCCATTTCATCTAAGGACTTCCATCGCTGAGAATATTCATACTCAAATGTCCCATGCTGAGCAAAACGGGGAGGTGTTTCTCTCTCCCTGACAGCACACAAGTCATACATTAACCAATCTTTAGAGACCCATCAGCAATACTTAACCTCTTCTCTAAAAAACATGTCTAGGGCCAGGCATGGTGGCGCATGCTTATAATCCCAGCATTCGGGAGGCTGAGACTGGAGGACTGCAGTTTGCGGATAGTCTCAGCTGCTTAGTGAGACCCTTTGTAAACTCACTGTTTCAAGTAAAGAATAAAGCCGGGCGTGGTGGCGCACGCTTGTAATCCCCGCGCTTGGGAGGCGGAGACAGGAGGATCACGCAGGTTCGAAGCCAGCCGCACGCTGGCTTAGGAGACCCTGTTTCCAAAAATGAAAATGTAAAAATAGGTCTGGGAGTGTAGCCCGGAGGTAGAAGGGCTTCCAGGAACCCCAGTACCACCACCCAAAAATAAATAAATAAATAAATAAAAATAAAAAATAAAGAATAAAAAATAGGGCTGGGTCCAGAAGTCAAATGCCCCTGGGTTCCATCCCCAGAATTCCCCCCCCAATAAAAGTGTAGGGCTGGATGTGGTATCGCACACTTGTAATCCCAGCATTTGGGAGACTGAGAAAGGATCACGCAGGTTCTCAGCAACTTAATGGAACTTTATTTCCCAATAAAATATTAATAGGTCTGGGAGTATAGCTCAGAGGTAGAAAGACCCTGGGTTCTATCCCCAGTACAACACACACACACACACACACACACACACACACACACACACACACACACACACAAAGGAAAAGAGGTCTTAGGGCTATAGTTCAGCCTGCAGTAGAGGTCATGCCCAGCAACTAGCTCAGAAACAGTCATTTGAGTAACAGTCTCAGTAAGCCCAAGTTTTCCTTTTTTCAAACTTCTATTCTTCAGTTTCATACTGGAAACTGAATCCATGGACTTTCTACCATCCAGCAATACTCCAGTTGTTAAGGGTGGACTCAGACCTGCAGTCCTCCTGATCTTCCAGTCTTGGCCTCCTAAATAGAGGTATTAGATGTGTGCCACCAAACCCAGCCTGCCATTTTTCGTTAAGAAGCTTATGCATAGCAAATATATTTTGTGTGGTGTACTAGGAATTTCTACCTATTTCAAAACAGGGTCTCATAGGTTGCCGAGAGGCTTACTACTTGCTGAGGCTGTCCTTGAACCTGCAATCATTCTGTCACAGCTTCCCAAGTACTGGGATTAGGCATACACCACCACCATACCTAGCTCAAAGAATTTCCGTACCTTCTAGGCAGAACTAGAAAATTAGTTTTTTCTAGTTCTTTTTTTTACACAAAGACCAACTTTCTTACACTTGACATTAAAAACTGCCAAAACTTTAATCAGTCTTACTTTTGATACATTGGATTCTTCTGTGCAAGCTTTTCAGGAAGACCATCTTCATCATCTAATTGTTCAAGCGGTTCCACAATGACTGGACGCGGAGTTCTAATAAAAAATAATTCCAGTTTTATTACAACAGCATCACTGTAGTTAGAAATTATTAGAATAAGCCTAAAACAACTTACGTTGTCAGTAGGAAAACACCTTCACTGCATCGTTCAAATGCTTTTCTTGCTGCTGGTTTTGAAGCAAATTCAACAATGCCTTTCCCTGTGGATCTTCCACGATCATCCACAATTACAACAGCCCTTTCGATAGGACCAAACTGGCTAAAGGCTTCTTCCAACAGTTCATTGGAAACATAAGGTGAAAGATTACGAACAGAAAGGGCAGCAGCATGTGTGGCAAAGCGAACCCGAAGCTGTCTACCTCTCATGGGTGTATCATCAAGTTCAGCTTTGGCAATTTCAGCCAAGGCTCTAGATTCCTGTAAATACCAGACACTCATGTTAAGGACTTCATAACTGGTTAATACTCAAATTGCCTAAACCTTTTTCATACTCCTGTTCTTAACTCCCCCAAATTCAGTTTGAGATATCTTTAAGCATGCCTCCTCTCTAACACCAAGTTAAAACTCTTTACCTATCTACCTACCCTTTTTGTTGGGCATCATTTATCACCCACTTTTCAGCAACATGAGCAATGAAAAATTTGAAGACCAATCTATTTTTTTTAAAGTCAATCTTTCAGTGCTTGCAGAAGGCAAAAAACAAAGTCAAACCCCACTTTGCTGTTTGTGTAGTACCCAGGGGCATTCTTCCTCTGAACTACACCCCACCCGTTGTGTGTGTGTGTGGGGGGGGGGGTATTGGGAATATGGAACCCAGGGGCATTTTACTGCCAAGCTACACCTCCATCCCCCCTTTTTTGTGGGTCTGGAACCCAGAGGCAATCGACCTCCAAGTTATTACACCCCCTGCCCTATTTTCTATTCTTTATTTTTAAACAGGGCTTAAGTTGCAAATAGTGGAGGCTGTCTGCAAACCACGATCCTCCAGTCTCAGCCTCCCGGGATTACAAGGGAGCACAACCTCGCCTGGCTTCCCACCCAATTTTTTATTCTGTACTTTGAAACAGGATCTAAAGTTGTGGAGGGCCTAAGTAGATGAGGCTGGTCTCCAGACCTTAAATCTTCCTGTCTCAGCCTCCAAAGTATAGGATGATTACAAGTATCAGCCACCATGCCAGGCTAAACCCGACTTAAACTGTACATACAAAACAATTACACTCACAAGTTTAATAAATCCAAATCCTTTGCCCTTATTGATGAAAACTTCTCCTGGCTCTCCATATTTTGCAAATAGTCTTTTGAACTCATCCTCTGTGATATCAGCAGGTAGATTTCCAACAAACAACCGACAGCGCTGTGTGTAGGTTTTCTCTCCAGGCCTCCTCAACAGAGCCAAATTGGCTTTGAACCCCTAATGGAAAAAGAAGTATTTGCAGCCAATAGTAACCTCTAAATAGAAAAACCCACAACACATTGCTTTTTTTCCCAACTGGCTATCGGTTAGAATGTCAATTGCTTTTCTGCTCCACTTTCTTTTTTGCCTTCTGTAAACACCAAAAGATTGGCTTTTAAAAAGAACAGATTGGTCTTCACATTTTGATCGCAAGTCATAATCAGGTTGTACATTTGCAAACTTACGACATAACCACTACTCGAACATGGAGCAATCAAATCGTCCACAATGCTATCACACGGTACCACCACCAGCCCTGCCCAAACAACGAACTATCAGCAACTGTTTTTGATGTTCTGACCAGTCGGAATCTCAGTAGACGACGAAAATTAGAGCCAAAACTACCTGGTCCTCTCCTACCCTCCCATTTGCGGACCTGCCGGCCCCAAGGCCCCGCAATTCCCGAGGGCGTCGCGGCCAATCCCGCGCTGCCGAGCTCCGGCCGCCCCGCCCCGCCCGGGGCCCTTCCGGATGCGACAAAATGGAGCCCGCGCGGCGGCGGAGGGGGCGCCGCCATCTTAGGGAAGCGACGCGGCGCTCCCGGGGCTCACCTCCGAGTCGGAGATCTTCTCTTCGCTACGGCCGCCGGGCCCGCCGGGCGGGGGCCCCTGGTGGTGCTGCTGGTGGTAGGGCGGGTGGTGCTGGCGGCCCCCGCGCGGCTCCCCGCCGCCTCGGTGCGGCGGCTTCGGGTGGCCGCCGGGCGCGCTCAGGCCCGGGCCGCCGCCGGGCTTCGGGCCTCCGGGCAGCTTGCCGCCCTTGGGGCCTCCGGGGCCGGGCCCCTGCTTCGGGCCCGGGCCCGGGCCCGGGCCGCCCGCGGGCGGCGGCGGCGGCCCCCCGGCCTGCGGGGGAGTGGTGGCCACCCCGCTGCTCGGCGGCGCCGGGGGAGGCGCCCCGGGGGCCGCCGCGGTGACGGCAGGCGGCGGGGTCGGGGTGGGGCCCGGGCCCGGCGGGGCCCCGGAGGCCGGGGGAGTGGCGGCCGGCGCCGCGCCCGAGGCCGGCGGCGCGCTGCCTACTCCCGGAGCGGGGCCAGGCCCGGGAGGAACCGCGGGCTTGGACGAGTCCTGCGGCGGCGGCGCTGCCTGCTGATGCGGCGGCTGGTGCGGCGGCGCCTGCTGATGCGGCGGCGGCTGCTGGGGCGGAGGCTGCTGCTGGGGCGGCGGCTGCTGCTGCTGCTGCTGGTGCGGAGGCGGCGGCGGGATCGGGGGCTTGGGGCCGCCGGGGCCCGGGCCCATGGGGCCGCGGTTCTGATTGAGGCCCATGCCCGGCGGCGGCGAGCGAAAGTCGTGGAGGCCGCCGCGGCCACCGCCTCCTCCGCGCCGATGGAAACCGCCACCGCCGCCGCCGCGACTCCTGAACCGATCCCGAGACATGTCTGTGGTCAAGGGGCGGTCGAGGCAGAAGCGAAGAAGACGCTCGGGGAACGTGGAGGCCACCTTGCCTTACACAAAATGGCGGATGACACAGGCAGCGCGCCGCCTTTGTCCTCTTCTTATATAGGCCAGTCTAACGTGGCTCCGCCTACGGCTCGATTGACAGCTAATATAGCCAATTGCAAGTACCGTTCTTGATGACACTAACTTAAGAACCATAACTCTTTCCTATTGGCTCCCAGGTTAGAGGCGGGAGGCACGGAGGAGCTCGAGTTTTCAGCTAGCCAATTAGCAGAGAGAAAGTTGGCTTTAGGTCCCTGTGATTTGTTGGAAGAAATTCGAATGGACGAGCTAGGACCATTTTCCCCTGAAAGCAAATAACCGAAGCCCTACAGCTCCTCCCGGGGAGAGGTGTTGGAGTTCTCTGTTCTTTTTGTTTGCCTTTAAAAGGTCTTTGCAATTCTTGCCCCCAAAAACAGATGTTCCCTGCTTTAAAGTTATAAATTGAGTGCATACTCTTTACCCAGCCTCGTGGTAGGCCAATTAAGTTAGAGAAGATCTTACCGATTTCAAACACTGACTTTATTTTGAAACTTCATAAGAATACAGTTTTGTTGTCGCTTTGTATAAACTTTATAATTGACTTAGGTTAGTTTACTCTTTCTTCAAAGAGAAAAGTGTGCGTGTGTCTCACAGGAGAAATAAAATGTTTTCTTCATTTCCTTGCCACTTACCACATTATGAACAGATTAAGGTTCTTAATTATACTTTTAGCTAGATGTAATCCCACTACTTGGGAGATTGAGACTGGAGGATCACAGGTTTGAGGACAGCCTCAACAACTTAGCGAGACCCTGTTTCAAAATTTAAAAAAATAAATAAGTGGGGCACACCTGTAAGTCCAATACTTGGGCTGCTGAGACAGAAGGATCTCAAGTTGGAGGATAGCTTCAGTAAATAGCCTTTCATCAACCTATGGAGACCTTGTTTCAAAATAAAAATAGGGCTGGTTATGTAGCTCAGGGGTAGAATGCCCCTAAATTCAATCCCCAGTACAACAGATAAATAAAAATAAAATAAGGCTGAGGATGCAGATCAAAAGGTTCAGTCTCCAGTACCACCCTCCAAACAAACAAAAAATCAAGGAAACATTCTCATCCAAATAGAAAGTACAAGCCTGCATTTGCTCTATTTTCTGAATCTTCCATCTTGATACTATAAAACACATGTCTTTATCCCCATCGAAGATAAAGTCCTCTCTTTCTGCTATGGATTCCACCCCTTAAAACCTTCTCAAGAGCCGGGCGTAGTGGCGCACGCTTGTAATCCCCGCACTTGGGAGGATGAGACAGGAGGATCGCGCAGGTTCAAAGCCAGCCTTAGCTGGCTTGAGAGACCCTGTTTCCAAATAAAATATAAAATAAGCCTGGGGGCCCCTGGGTTCCATCCCCAATATAAAAAAAAAAAAAATACTTCTCAAGGGATTTTTTTTTTTTTTTTAAGGAGGAGGAAGGTGATTTTGGTATTGGAGATTGAACCCAGGGGCATTCTACCTCCAAACTACACCCTCAGCCCTATTTTTTTATTCTTTATTTTGAAACAGGGTCTCAAAGTTGCAGAGAGCCTAATTAGTTGAGGCTGGCTTCGAACCTCTGACCCTCCTATCTCAGCCTCCCAAGTACTCAAGGGTTTTTCTTTATTGTATCTTCTATTGGGTTATTACCATCTTGAGGGGGGGTGGGAGTGTATTTTTATTATTTTATTTTTTAAATTTTATTATTATATTTATTTACTTATTTTATGGTATTAGATTTGAAATCCAGAGGCCTTCTACCTCTGAGCTACACTCCCAGACTTATTTTATATTTTATTTTGAAACAGTCTCACTTAGTTGCTGAGAGTCTCACTAAGTAGCTGAGGCTGGCTTCACATGTGCAGGATCCTCCTGTTTCAGCCTCCCAAGCACTGGGATTACAAGCATGCACCACTAGGCCTGGCTTTATTTTTATTTTTAAACAGAATCTAGGTTTTGAAGGGCCTCACTAAATTTCTTTTCTTTTCGTTCTTTCTTTCTTTCTTTCTTTCTTTCTTTTTTCAGTACTGGGGATGGAACCCAGGGGCATTTGACCTCTGAGCTACACCCCCTGCCCTATTTTTTATTTTTTTTATTTATTTATTTTTTTATTTTTTTTTTTTGGTGGTACTGGGGTTCCTGGAAGCCCTTCTACCTCCGGGCTACACTCCCAGACCTATTTTATATATCTGAAACAGGCTTCGAACCTGCGCGATCCTCCTGTCTCCACCTCCCAAGCGCGGGGATTACAAGCGTGCGCCACCACGCCCCGCCTTTTTATTCTTTATTTTGAAACAGGGTCTCACTGAGTTGCAAAGGGCCTCACTAAGTAGTTGAGGCTGTTCACGAACCGCGATCCTCCTGTCTCGGCCTTCTTAATGCTGGGATTACAAGCGTGCGCCACCACACCCCACTTCTCACTAAATTTCTGAGGCTGGCAGCAAACCTGTGATCCTCTGGTTTCAGCCTTCCAAGTACTAGGATTACAGGCATGAGCCACCATGCCCAGCTGATTATTACCAATTTAAACAGGGCTGCAAATGCCAGTCTCTTTTTATTATTCTCCCACTTCTTAGCTCCTCTTTGCAATAAAAGTAACAAATTAATTGTGTACATTTATGTTCTCAGTTTTATCACCTCCATTTCCTCCTCAATCGACCCTTATCTGTTCACATTATTCCTTGCAAACTTCTGCCAAACATACTAACAATTTCTTTGTTGCCAAATCTAATAAAGTGCTTCCCTAGCCAGGTGTGGTGGCGCACATTGTAATCCCAGTACTTGCTAAACTGAGACAGGAAAATCACGGTTTACAGCCAGCCTTAGCTACTTGGGCTCTCTGCAACTTATTTTTGTGTGTATATGTGGTTCTGGGTATGGAACTCAAAGGCATATTACCTCTAAGCTACACCCCCAGCCCTTTTTTAAATTTTATTATTTGGAAACAGGGTCTCACTAAGTTACTGACAGCCTCACTAAATTGCTGAGGCTAGCTTCGAACCTGCAATCCTCCTGTCTCAGCCTCCCAAATACTGAGATTACAAGCGTGCACCACCACATCTTGATGGCCTTCTTCAACTTAGTGAAACCCTATTTCAAAAATGAAGAATAAGCCGGGTATGGTGGCGCATGCTGGTAATCCTAGCATTTGTAAGTCTTAGACAAGAGAACAGTGGTTCGAGAACAACCTCAGCTACTTAGTGAGGTTCTTTGCAACTCAGACCCTGTTTTAAACTAAAGAATAAAAAATAGGACTGGGGGTGTAGCTTGAAGGTAGAATGCCCCTGGATTCCATCTCCAGTACTGAAAAATAAAAGAATAAAAAAATAGGGCTGGGGATATAGCTCAGAGGTGGAATGCCCTTGGGTTCAATTCCCAGAGGTGGAATGCCCCTGGGTTCAATTCCCAGTATGCAGGGAAAAAATGTTTCTCTATACTTGTATCCTTTTACCAGTAAACAAATTCAAAAGAGGTGGCACTCAGTATCCCATGAAGCACTTTCCCCACTGGCCTTCTGGGAAACCAGTCTTGGTGTTTTCTTTCTACCTTGCTGGTCATTTCTTCTCCTCACTTGGAGGAACTCAAGTATTTAGGAATTTGAGAGTTCAGTTCTAGGCAGTTTTTTTGTTGTTTTGTTGTTCTTTTTATTTTTTACTTGTGCTGGGGATTGCACGGTGGTGGTGGTGGGGGGGGGGTGATTCTCTCATCAAGCTACACCTCCAGCCCGATTTTTTATTCTTTATTTTGAGACAGGGTCTCACTAAGTTGTGGAGGGCCTCACTAAGTAGCTGCTGGCTGTGAACCAGGATTCTCCTGTCTCAGTCTCCCAATGACTGGGATAACAAGTATGCACCACCACGCCCAGCTTCTAGGCTTTTTTTTTTTTTTTTTTTTTTTTTTTGCAGTACTAGGGATGGAACCCAGGGGCATTCTACCTCCAAGGTTCTACCTCCAAGGATATACCCCTAGCCCTATTTTTTTATTCTTTATTTTGAAAAAGGATCTCACTAAGTTGGAGAGGGCCTCACTAAGTAGCTGAAGCTGTCTACAAACTGATCCTCTGGTATCAGCCTCCCAAATGCTGGGATTACAAGCTTGCACCACCACTCCCAGCTTCTACGCAGGGTGTGTGTGTGTGTGTGTGTGTGTGTGTGTGTGTGTTTGTGGTACTGAGGGTGGAACCCAGGGGCTTTTCTACCTCCGGGCTATACTCCCAGACCTATTTTATATTTTATTTGGAAACAGGGTCTCACCAAGTTGCTGAGAGCCTCACTAAGTAGCTGAGGCTGGCTTCGAACCTGTGGCTTCTCCTGTCTCAGCAGGGATTATAAGGGAGCATCACCACAACCGGCTATTCCAGGTGTTTTTTAGACAATGATTTCTCCTTGCCTAGATAATCTCTTCCAACACCATATAAATGTTGAAAATCTCCAAATTTACATTTCAGGAGTGGATCTTGCCTCTGAGTTTCCAATTCAGGTACTCAGTTACATATAAGACATCTCCAGTTGGGGACTTAAGTGGCATATCAGATTTAATATGTCCGACCTACCTAAAGGTCTGGTTTTATTAACATAACCTATTTCTACCTCCCAAACTCTTCCAGCATAATAAATAGTACCATAAAAGAAAAGCTGGGCATGGTGGTACACACCTGTAATCCTAGTACTTGGGAGGCTGAGACACAAGACCCAGGGAGTACAGCTGGGAAGTAGAATGCCCCTGGGTTCAATGCCCAGCTCCACAAAATAAAATAAAAGGGCTAAGGGTTTATCTCAGAGGTAGAATACCAGCACCAATACCCAGCACCGCAAGCACACAAAAGTCTATCCTTAATTTAATTTAATTTAAATTTTTTTTTTTTTTTGCAGCACTAGGGATGGAACCCAAGGGCATTCTACCTCCAAGCTACACCCGTAGCCCTATTTTTTATTCTTTATTTTAAAGCAGAATCTCACTGAGGTTGCAGGGCTTCACTAAGTAGCTGAGGCTGTCCATAAACCACGATCCTCCAGTCTCAGCCTCCTGAATGCTGGGGTTACAAACGTGCGCCACCACGCCAGGCAGAAAAGTCTATTTTAAAGCCAGCATGGTACCTCACACTTGTAATTCCTTGGGAAGCTGGGACAGGAGGATCACGTTTCATGGACAGCCTCAATAACTTAGCAAGGCCCTCTGAAATAGTGAGACCCTATTTCAAAATAAAGAATAAAAAATAGGGCTGGGGCCAGGCATGGGGGAGCACGCTTGTAATCCCAGCATTTGGGAAGCTGAGACAGGAGGATCGTAGTTCGAAGACAGCCTCTGCTACTACTTAGTGAGGCCCTTTGCATCTCAGTGAGATCCAGTTTCAAAATAAAGAACAAACCTGGCATGGTGGTCCATGCTTGTAATCCTAGCTCTTGGGAGGCTGAGACAGGAGGCTTGCACAGGTTCAAAAACAGCCTCAGCTACTTAGTGATACCCTGTTTCCAAATAAAGTATAAAATACGTCTGGGAGTATAGCCTGGAGGTAGAAAAGCCCCTGGGTTTCACCCCCAGTATCACCAAAACAAACAAACAAAAAATAGGAAATGTATCAATGTAAAGAACAAAAAATAGGGCTGGGGATGTCACTTGAGGTAGAATGCCCCTGGGTAATCCCCAGTACCCCACACACACCAAAAAAAAAAAAAAAAAAAAAAAAAAAAAAAAATAGGGCTGGGGTGTAGCTCAGAGCTGTAGAATGCCCCTGGGTTCAATTCCTAGTACTGCAAAAAAAAAAGAAAAGGAGTCGGGCATAGTGGCACACGCTTGTAATCTCAGTACTTGGGAGACAGACAGGAGGATCACGCAGGTTTGAAGCCAGCTCAGCTACTTAGGCTCTCAGCAGCTTAGTGAGACCCTGTTTCCAAATAAAAATTCAAAAGTCTAAGAGTGTAGCCCAGAAGTAGAAAGTCCCTGGGTTCCATCCCCATTACAACAACAACAACAAAAAAAGAAAAGTCTATTTCACTTACACTTCTGTTCCAGCTTGATAGAGATTGAGCCTGTATTGATTGTTAATAAGAGCTGTATTAATTGCTAATAAGAATAAGCTTTCATACTTAAGCAAAACAATAAAATCTTTTTCTCTGCCTCTAAGCTGTCAGCCACGAGCTGCAGCCAATATTGACCTTGCTTAGCTAAAAGTTGGCTGTTAGCCCAGCTAAATACTAAATGTAGAACACAAAGAAAAACTAAATTCTCACAATAGTTTAAAGTTAAAAGAACCCTATATTAATTACTAATTAGACAAAAGTTATAGCCCAAAGCCCCTATATTTTAAAGGACTATCTCCCTGTATTTTTTCTCTTCATTTTAAAACAAGTTTTCAACATAATAACTTCTAGCAAATAGACATAGAAAACGACCGAGAACTCACCAAGGATATAGTTGGACAGTACATGCCTTAATCTTCAAAGCAGGTATATACCATGTAACCCCCTGACCCTGCTAGCCAAGTAACATATCTTCACCATCAACCTAACACAAGAGGCTTACACCGAAAAAATAATTGGCAGCCCTGCACCTAGATTTGGGGGTAAAAGAGAAACTATTCACTAAGCAGGGTGGGAGAGGGGAGTTAATAAATTCTTATAAAAACTGTATGTGTTCAGGAGGCCGGGCATCTTGGTGCATGCTTGTAATCCCAGTACTTGGGAGGCTGAGATAGGAGGATCGATTGCAGGTTCAAAGCCAGCCTCAGCAATTAATTAATTGATTAATTAATTGCGGTACTAGGGATTGAACCTAGGGGCCTTCTACCTCCAAGCTACACCCTCAGTCCTATTTTTTATTCTTTATTTTGAAACAGGGTCTCACTGAGTTGCAAAGGGTCTCACTAAGCAGCTGAGGCTGTCCTCAAACCATGATCCTCCTGTCTCAGCCTCCCAAATGCTAGGATTAAAGTATGTGCCATCATGTCTGGCCACCCTCAGCAATTTAGTGAGTCTCTCAGCAACCTAGTGAGATCCTGTTTCCAAATAAGAAAAAAAATCAAGCTAGAGGTATAGCTTGGAAGTAGAATGTCTCTGGGTTCACCCCCAGTACAAAACAAAACAAAACAAAAAACACAGGTCTCACTAAACTGCAGAGGGCTTAACTAATTTTCTTAGGCTGGCCAAGAACCTTTAATCTTCCTGTCTCTGACTCCCTAGTATTGGGATTAAAAGTGTAAACCACTGCCCAACTAAGATGTTATTATTTTTTTTTAATTTTAATTTTTTTTATTTTTTTTGCAGTACTGGGGATTGAACCTGGGGACATTTTATCTCCAAGCTACATCCCCAGCCCTATTTTTTTTTATTTTTTCTTTTGAAACAGGGCCTCGGCTGGGCATGGTGGTGCATGCTTGTAATCCCATCATTCCGGAGGCTGAGATTGGAGGATCGCAGTTCGCAGACAGCCTCGGCTACTTAGTGAGGCCCTCTGCAACTCACTGAGACTTGGTTTCAAAATAAAGAATAAAAAATAGGGCAGAGGGTGTAGCTCAGAGGTTGACTGCCCCTGGGTTCTATCCCAGGATCAGAAAAAAAAAAAAGAAAGAAAGAAAGAAAGAAAGAAAGAAAGAAAGAAAGAAAGAAGAGAAAAGAAAAGAAAGAAAGAAAAGAAAAAGAAACAGGGAGGCTGAGACAGGAGGACCACTCAGGTTCAAAGCCAGCCTCAGCTGGCTTAAGAGACCCTGTTTCCAAATAAAATATAAAATAGGTCTGGGAGTATAGCCTGGAGGTAGAAGGCCCCTGGGTTCCACCCCCAGTACCACCAAAAAAAAAAAGAAGAAGAAAAAGTATTTAATTGGGATGAGGGGAAGGGGAAGTGGAGTGGGGGTAGAGGTAACCGAATACAGCCTGTTTGTATGCCATTTTCAATATGATCCACATAAAATAAAAATATTAAATTTAAAAAAGGACTTAAGTTTGTGAGTAGAGAGACCAGAAGCATAGTAGAAGGGGATTGAGGGAAACATGTGAGGAAGGTAAAAAGGAGGCTTGAGGAAGGAAGGAAACTTTTCGAATAATGCTATATCCACACATGAAGGTATTGCTACGAATTCCACTAACATGTATGGGGAGAGATCAGAATAGTGGGGTAGGAATCAGGAGGAACACGTCAAATGCTGGGCGCCTGTATGTATCACTCTGAACGTCGCTGTGATATATAATTACAATGCACCAATGAAAGTATTTCTAAGCCAGACGTGGTGGCGCACTCTTGTAATCCCTGCGCTTGGGAGGCAGAGACAGGAGGATCGCGCAGGTTCGAAGCCAGCCCCGCACACTGGCTTTAGGAGACCCTGTTTCCAAATAAAAATGTAAAAATAGGTCTGGGAGTGTAGCCCGGAGGTAGAAGGGCTTCCAGGAACCCCAGTACCACCAAAAAAAAAAAAAAAGTATTTAAAAAAAATTTGTAAGTATTTATTTAAGCCAGGTACATTGGCAAATGCTTGTAATCCCAGTACTTGGGAGGCTGAGACAGGAGGGTCACAGATTCAAAGCCAGCCTCAGCAGCTTAGTGAGGCTCTCAGCAACTTAGACCCTGTTTCTAGCTTATTTTTTTAAACGGGGTTCTTTTTTTTGTCTTTTTTGGAACCGGGGATCAAACCCAGAGCGCCACATCTACAAAGCAGGCGCTTTGCAAATGAGCTACATCCCGGCCCCAGACCCTGTTTCCAAGTAAAATATAAAATAGGTCTGGAGGTAGAAGACCCCTGGGTTCCATCCCCAGTACCACACACAAAAAAGTATTTATTTATTTATTTATTTATTTAGGGTGTGTGTATGAGTGTGTGTGTGTGTGAGGGGGTAGGGAGGGAAGAAGGGACTGGGGATTTAACCTAGAGACAGTCTACCTCTGAGACTGATCTCAAACCTGTGATCTTCCCATCTCAGCCTCCCAAGTACTGGGATTACAGGCATGCACCACCACTCTTTTTTTTTTTTTTTTTTTTAAATCATGAGGATGGAACCCACGGGCATTCGACCTCCAAGCTACACCCTCTGCCCTATTTATTTTATTCTTTCTTTCTTTATTTATTTTTGGTGGTACTGGGGGTGGAACCCAGGGGCTTTCCACCTCTGGGCTATACTCCCAGCCCTTTTTAAATATTTTATATTTTATTTGGAAACAGGGTCTCACAAAGTTGCTGAGAGCCTTACTAAGTAGCCGAGGCTGGCTTCGAACCTGTGCGATCCTCCTGTCTCAGCCTCCCAAGCACAGGAATTACAAGCGTGTGCCACCATGCCCGGCTATAGTCTTTTTATTTTTATTTTTGGTACTGGGAATGAAACCCAGGACATTTTACCTCCAAGCTATACTCCCAGCCCTATTTTTTATTCTTTTTTTTTTTTTTTTTTTTTTTTTTTTGGTGGTACTGGGGTTCCTGGAAGCCCTTCTACCTCCGGGCTACACTCCCAGACCTATTTTTACATTTTCATTTTTGGAAACAGGGTCTCCTAAGCCAGCGCGTGCGGCTGGCTTCGAACCTGCGCGATCCTCCTGTCTCCGCCTCCCAAGAGCGGGGATTACAAGCGTGCGCCACCACGCCCGGCTTATTCTTTATTTTGAAACAGGGTCTCACTAAGTTGCAAAGGACCTCACTAAGTGGTAGCTGAGGCTGTGTGCAAACCGTGATCCTCCTGTCTCAGCCTCCCAAATGCTGGGATTACAAGCGTGCACCACCATGCCTAGTTTAGTCTTTTTATTTTTAGTGTGTGTGTGTGTGTGTGTGTGTGTGTGTGTGTGTGTGTTATGGGCATGGAACCCAGGGGCTTTTCTACCTGTGGGCTATCCTCCCAGACCTTTTTTATACTTTATTTGGAAACAGGGTCACTAAGTTGCTGAAAGCCTCACTAAATAGCTGAGGCATTTAGTCTTTTTATTTTTGAAACAAGGTCTCACTGAGTTGCAAAGGGCCTCCCTAAGTAGCCGAGGCTGTCAGCAATCTGCTATCCTCCGTGTTCCGCCTCCCGAATGCTGGGATTGCAAGTGTCAGCCACCATGCCTGGCTGTATTTAGATTCTTGAAGCACTCATCACACTTCATTATGGAGACTTCTGTTAGATGAATTAAGCTTCTATTTCAGAAACCCACCGTGAGCTAAGTATCCATCTCCTGAAAGGCCCTGGCCTGGTCAGTTACCAGGAAAACTTGTCCTCTCCTGGTCCAGCTTGGCCAATCAGTGAAAGGGACATTTCCCACTGACCCTGACCCAATCACCTGTTCACACGACCCCCCCCCCCAGTTAGTTTAAAAGGCATTTCTCCTGGCCTATTAGCCCCCAACATGTACCCAGATCCAGTTTATAACGCTGACCCCAGCCTGCTCTTGCTCTCTCTCCCCCTCTGCTTCTCTGTTTTCTTTCAGCTCTCTCTCTCTCTCTCTCTCTCTCTCTCTCTCTCTCTCTCTCTCTCTCTCTTTCTTCCTTTCGTGCCAGCTCCTCCAATGAATCTCTTGGCTACAAGGCAGTCTCTGGTGTGGTCAAACTTTGTCCCTTTAACTTCTAAGTTGTATACTTGAAACTTTAAGATCAGCCAGGCATGGTGGCACTTGCCTATAATCCAAGTACTAGGGGGACTGAAACAAGAGGATCTCAGGCTTAAAGAGAACCTCTGCAATGTAGTAAGACTCTCAGCAACTTAGAGAGCCTGCTTCAAAAACAAAAAAGAGCCGGGCGTGGTGGCGCACGCTTGTAATCCCCGCACTTGGGAGGCGGAGACAGGAGGATCGCGCAGGTTCGAAGCCAGCCGTGCTGGCATAAGAGACCCTGTTTCCAAAAATAAAATGGGTCTGGGAGTGTAGCCCGGAGGAACCCCAGTACCACAAAAATAAATAAATAAATAAATAAATTAATTAATTAATTAATTAAAAAGAGTATATATAATTTGGAGGTAGCATGCACCAGAGTTCAACCACCAGCACCACGAAAAAAATTAATAAAACAAAAAAAAAGGTCTGGGCTGTAGCTCAAAGGTATGGTGCCTTTGGGTTCAACCCCCAGTGCCACAGAGTGGGGAGGGGGGACAGGAGAGCCACAAACTATAAGTCCTTGAGGGCCATGAATGAAATTTTCTTTTCACCACCAAATCACTAGAGCCCAGTGCTAAGATACATAATCTGTATTTGTTTTGTTTGTTCATTTTTTTGTACTGGGAATTAAGCCCAGGGGTATTCTATCTCTGAGTTACAACCCCAGTCCTATTAATTAATCTATTTACTTATTGTGGTTCTGGAAATTGAACCCAAGGACATTCTACCTCTGAGCTACACCTTCAACCCTATTTATTTATTTATTTATTTATTTATTTATTTTGCAGTACTGGGGATGAAACCCAGGGGTATTCTACCTCTGAGATACACCTCCAGCCCTATTTTTTATTCTTTATTTTGAAACTGAGTCTCACTGAACTGCAAAGGGCCCAACTAAGTAGCCGAGGCTGGTCTTGAACCTCTATTCTCCTGTCTCAGCCTCCCAAATGCTGGGATTACAAGTGTGTGCCACCACACCCAGCTCCTTCAACCCTTTTTAATTTTTTTTTTTTTTTTTTTTTTTTTTTTGTGTGTGTGTGTGGTACTGGGGTTGGAACCTAGAGGCTTTTTCTACCTCCGGGCTATACTCCCAGACCTATTTTATACTTTATTTGGAAACAGGATCTAAGTTGCTGAGAGGCTCACTAAGTAGTTGAGGCTGGCTTCAAACTGTGCGATCCTCCTGTCTCAGCCTCCTAAGCGCTGGGTTTACAAGCATGTGCCACCACGTCCAGCTAAAATTTTGTTTTGTTTGGAAACAGGGTATCTCTAGGTTGTAAGAGCTTCACCAAGTGACAGGCTGGCCTTGAACCTGCTGTCCTCCTGTTTCAGCCTCCCAAGTATTAGAATTATTACAGGCTTGCACCACCACGCCCATTTTTTTTTTTTTTTTGAAACAAGGTTTGGCTAATAAGGGTCTCACTAAGTTGCTGAGGCTGGCCCCAGACCTGTGATCCTCCTGTCTCAGCCTTATTCATGCTAGGATTACAGGTGTGCACCATCATACCAGGCTTCAACATAAATTTGAATGAATGAATCTATTAATCATTTTTGTGTGTGTGGTACTGGGGGTGGAACCCAGGGGCTTATCTACCTCTGGGCTATACTCCCAGACCTATTTATTTATTATTATTATTTTTTTTTGGTGGTACTGGGGTGGAACCCAGAGGCTTTCTACCTCCGGGCTATACTCCCAGACCTATTTTATACTTTTTTTGGGAACAGGGTCTCACCAAGTTGCTGAGAGCCTCACTAAGTAGCTGAGGCTGGCTTCGAATCCATGCAATCCTCCTGTCTCAGCCTCCCAAGCGCGGGGATTACAAGCATGCTCCACCACGCCCGGCAGACCTATTTAATATTTTATTTGGAAACAGGGTCTCACTGAGTTGCTGAGTGCCTCACTAAGTAGCTGAGGCTGGCTGTGAACCTGTGCGATCCTCCTGCCATGCCTCCCAAGCATTGGGATTACAAGCATGCGCCACAACGCCCGGCTTTTTAATCTCTTCTTTTTTGAACCATTGAAGAATGTCCTCAGATATAAGTGATGAACCAGATATCAAACACAACTCTGTGGTTGAAATGTTGTGATAAGTTATGCTTGGATGGCATGTAGAACGCTCTTCACCTTGTAGTACCCTGAATGTGGGTGAACTTACAATTCCAACACTGTAATTACAATAAATGAATGTTATAATTATCCTCTGGTTTGAGTTTTATGAGGCCTGAATGGGTAGGGGATGGAGATAATACCCTTGATGAAACACATTACTGCTCCCCTAATGACTATTAATTGAGTTGATGAAATTTCCATCTTCAGCTGTACCCAGGGGCTTGAGATTCCAGTCGGTCCGTATGTGTTAATTTAGCTTCATGGTTCTCACTTCCAACTTCGCTAAGGCTGTTCGCTTTCTGATTTGATCAGCATGTGACTCTATAGCTTCATTCACATTTGGAGACCTGAAATTATTTTGTTTGGGTACAGAAAAAGGGAAATGAAGTTCCCCAGATTCATCCCCAAAGAGAAGTGGTTCCTGGATGGGCCCAACTGGCAAACTCTAGTGGTGCAGTGAAGATCCTCACCACTAGGTGTCTCAGTGGGCATGCCACACCCTCCAGCTCCTTGGAAAGCAGCTAGCTGGGCACACTCCATTACTCCATTGTGACTGAGCCTCCAAGCAAACAGCCTTTCTAAAGGGTTGATTTCAATGCATGGGTAAAATTTTTTAGCAGATCTAATCGGTATCTAGATTGCCTGTCATAATAATAGAAAACACAGGATTAATAGCAGTGTCTAACTCTGTTATTGCTTTCTTTTATTTAGAGATAACATGCTATGTTTGTGGTACATTTATTTATTTAACTATTTCTCTGCCTGTTTGTTTCCTTATCAGGGTTGGGGGGCAAGGAGAGGTCTTCTTAAACTTGGAGTGATCCTGATGGCTGACCTAATTTCCCTTCTTTTTTTTTTTTTTTTTTGCGGTACTAGGGATGGAACCCAGGGGCATTCTACCTCTGAGTTACACCCCCAGCCCTATTTTTTTTATTATTCTTTATTTTGAAACTGGGTCTTATTGAGTTGCAAAGGGCCCTACTAAGTAGCTGAGGCTGTCTGCGAACCGTGATCCTCCAGTCTCAGTCTCAGTCTCAAGAATGCCAGCATTAGCCGGGCATGGTGGCACACACTTGTAATTCCAGCATTTGAGAGGCTCAGACAGGAGGATCTCAGTTCACAGACAGCCTCAGCTATTTAGTGAGGCCCTTTGCAACTTAGTGAGACCCGGTTTCAAAATAAAGAATAAAAAATAGGGCAGGGGGTGTAGCTTGGAGGTCAAATGCCTCTGGGTTCCATCACCAGACCCACAAAAAAAAAAAAAAAAAAAAAAATGCTGGGATTACAAGCATGTGCCACCGTTCCCTGCTCTAATTTCACTTCTGAACCAAACAATGAACCAAAGGTCTTTCCATGCTTTTTCCACAGTTACTGTAATCTTGAAAACACTTGCCACTCTTCAGCTGTTCCTAAATTTACAACCTAGACTGATTTAAGGGTCAAATATGGATAGAGTATAAATTTTTAAAAATCACCAAGTGGAGGAAGGTAGCTTAAAGACAGATCCCATACGCATATATTTTTACCAGAAGAGGACATCAGAAATGAATAAGAGAGCCGGGCGTGGTGCCACACGTTTGTAATCCCCATGCTTGGGAGGCTGAGACAGGAGAATCGCACAGGTTCAAAGCCAGCCTCAGCTACTTAGTGAGGTTCTCAGCAACTTAGTGAGACCCTGTTTCAAAATAAAGAATAAAAGCCGGGCGTGGTGGCGCACGCTTGTAATCCCCGCGCTTGGGAGGCAGAGACAGGAGGATCGCCCAGGTTCGAAGCCAGCCGCGCGCGCTGGCTTAGGAGACCCTGTTTCCAAATATAAAATGTAAAAATAGGTCTAGAAGTGTAGCCCGGAGGTAGAAGGGCTTTCAGGAACCCCAGTACCACCAAAAAATAAATAAATAATAAAATAAAATAAAAAATAGGGCTGGGGGTGTAGCTCAGAGGTAGAATGCCCCTGGGTTTCATCCCCAGTAACACACACACACACACACACACACACACACACACACACACACACACACATTAAAAAAAAACAACAAGACAGTAACAAAAATAAAATAAAACTCACACGGAAAATATAGTTGCTAGGAAAAATTCAAGTAGTTAATATCTTTAATATTTAAAGAATTAATACAAGTTTATAAGAAAAGTTACCAAGAAAGCTGGGTATAATGACACATAGCTATAATCCTAGTATTTAGGATGCTGAGAAAGGATTGGAGATTCTCAGATCACATCAGCAATTTAGTGAGGCCCTCTGCAACTTAGTGAGACACTGTCTTAAAGAATAAAAATAAGTCTAGGGGTGTAGCTCAGAGGTAGAATGCTCCTAGGTTCAATTCCCAGTAATGGGATTGAACCTAAATAATAAATAATTATATAAATAAATAAGCCTGGTGTGGTGGCGCATGCTTGAAATCCCAGCATTCGGGAGGCTGAGACTGGAGGATCACAGACAGTCTCAGCTACTTAGGGAGGCCCTTTGTGAATGCAGTGAGACCTTGTTTCAAAATACAGTATAAAAAATAGGGCAGGGGGTGTAGCTCGGAGGTAGAAGGTCCCTGAGTTTCATCCTCAGACCCACAAAAAACAAATAAATACTTAACATTTTTTAAAGAAGAATAAAATAGCCAGGTGTGGTGGCGCATGCTTGTAATCCCGTGCTTGGGAGGCGGAGACAGGAAGATCGTGCTGGTTCGGAGCCAGCCTTGCTGGTTTAAGAGACCCTGTTTCCAAATAAAAAAATATAAAATAGGTCTGGGAGTGTAGTCCGGAGGTAGAAGGGCTTCCAGGAACCCCAGTACCACCAAAAAAGAAGAAGAAGAAGAAGAAAGAGGAGGAGGAGGAGGAGGAGGAGGAGGAGGAGGAGGAGGAGGAGGAGGAGGAGGAGGAGGAGATAGGGCTGGGATTATAGCTTGGAGGTAGAATACCCCTGAGTTCCATCCCCAGTATCACACACACACAAAATAAGTAAAACTAAACAAAATAAAAAATAAAATAGGGCTGGGGGGTGGCTTGGAGGTAGAATACTCCTTAGTTCAATTAGTATAAAAAAGAGAAAAGAGAAAAATCACCAATATAACAAAAATAGCAAAGATACAGGAACAAACATATGGACAGTATTTATCTTTACTAATAATTGTAATTATAGAAATGAGCATTGAAATGAGATACCTTTTTTTTTTTGGCAGTACTGGGGTTCCTGGAAGCCCTTCTACCTCCAGGCTATACTCCTAGACCCATTGTATATTTTTATTTGGAAGCAGGGTCTCTTAAGCCAGTGAGGCTGGCTTCAAATCTGTGTGATCCTCCTGTCTCTGCCTCCCAAGCAGCACTGGGAATTGAACACAGGGGCTCACTAATTTGCACAGAGCTTTAGTAAGTAGCTGAGGCTGCCACAAACCTGTGATCCTCCTGTCTCAACCTCTCATGTTTTTTTTAAGTGTGTGCATGTGAGTGTGTGTGTGTGTGTGTGTGTGTGTGTGTGTGTGTTACTGAGGATTGAACCTGAAGGCAACCTACCTCTGAGATACAATCCCTTCCATTGTTGTTGTTGTTGTTGTTGTTGTTGTTGTTGTTGTTATTTGTGGGTCTGGGGATGGAACCCAGGGCATTCAACCTCCAAGCTACACCTCCTGCCCTATTTTTTATTCTTTATTTTGAAACCGGGTCTCACTGAGTTGCAGAGGGCTTCACTAAGTAGTTGAGGCTGTCTGCGAACCGCGATCCTCTGGGTCTCAGCCTCCCAAATCCTGGGATTACAAGTGTGCACCACCACGCCCGGCTTCATTTTATTTTTAAAATAAAAAAATATCCCTGCACTTGGGAGGCTGAGACAGGAGGATTGCACAGGTTCAAAGCCAGCCTCAGCTACTTAGTGAGGCTCTCGGCAACTTAATGAGACCTTGTTTCCAAATAAAAAACAGAATATAGGTCAGGGAGTATAGCCCGGAGGTAGAAAGCCCCTAGGTTCCACCCCCAGCACCACCAAAAAAATAAAAATAATAAAAAATTTAAAAAATAAAATAGGGCTGAGGATCTAGCTCAGAGCTAAAACACTCTGGGTTCAATCCACAGTACCACAGAAAAAGAAGAAAAAAAATTCATAAATAAAATTTAAGAATTTCAAATACCAAGTTATGAATGTCTCTTTTTTGTGTGTGGTGCTGGGAATGAAACCTGGGACATTCTACCTCCAGCCCTATTTTTTATTCTTTATTTTGAAACAGGATCTCGCCAAGTTGCAGAAGGCCTCAATAAGCAGTTGAGGCTGGCCATGAACCTGTGATCCTCCTGTCTCAGCCTCCCAACTACTGGGATTACAAGCGTGCACCACTATGCTTGGCTGAATATATGATTTTAGTGTAAATTTCAACATATGTTAAATATTAAATATATGCAATAAAACATACCAGTTAGGTTTTTTTTTTGGGGGGGGTGTTCTGAGATTGAACCCAGGGGCACTTTACCACGGAGATACATCCCAGACCTATTTTATTTTATTTTATTTTATTTTATTTTATTTTTTGGTGGTACTGGGGTTGCTGGAAGCCCTTCTACCTCCAGGCTACACTCCCAGACCTATCTTTATATTTTTATTTGGAAACAGGGTCTCTTAAGCCAGTGTGGCTGGCTTTGAACCTGCGCCATCCTTCTGTCTCCGCCTCCCAAGCGTGGGATTACAAGCGTGCGCCACCATGCCAGGCTTTTATTTTATTTTGAGACAGGGCCTTGCTAAGTTGCTGAGGTTAACCTCAAACTTATGATTTTCCTGCCTCAGCCTCCCAATAGCTAGAATTACAGGATTATGTCACTGTGCCCAACTAAACATATCAGGTTTTTTTTGTTTGTTTGTTTGCTTGTTTGTTTGCGATACTAGGAATGGAACCCAGGGGCATTGTACCTCTGAACTACACCCCCAGCCCTATTTTTTATTCTTTATTTTGAAATAGGGTCTCACTGAGTTCCAAAGGGCCTCACTAAGTAGTAGTTGAGGCTGTCCTCCAACCACAATCCTCCCATCTCAGCCTCCCAAATGCTGGGATTACAAACAGCGCCACCACGCCAGGCTAAAACATATCAGTTTTGAGTGTAGAGGAGCACAAATAATATTTTTCTTACATGGTTAAATTTGTGGAGGTAGGCTGGGTATAGGAAAATAAGTGAGATAGGGCTGGGGGTGTGGCTTAGAGGTAGAATACTCCTGGGTTCAATCCCAAGTACTACACAGAACAAGAAAAGAAAGAAGGAATAAAGGAAGAGACAAATTAGAAATCTGAGTTTCCTTCATCTATAAAATTCACAATTGGTAAACTGGGCATGGTGGTCCACACTTGTAATCCCAGTACTTGGGAGGCTGAGACAGGAGGCTTGCAGATTCAAGGACAGCCTTACAATCTAGCAGAGCTCTCAGCAACCTAGTGAGACCCTGTTTCCAAATAAGAAATAAAATTGAGAGCTAGGCGTGATGATGTACGCTTGTAATCTCAATACTTGGGATGCTGAGACAGAGGATCCGGGTTCTTTGCCAATCTCAACTACTTAGTGAGGCCTCCGCAAGTTAGTGAGAACCCCGTTTCAAAATAAAGAATAAAAAATAGGAGCCGGGCGTGGTGGCGCACGCTTGTAATCCCCGCGCTTGGGAGGCTGAGACAGGAGGATCGCACGGGTTCAGCTACTTCGTGAGGCTCTCAGCAACTTAGTGAGACCCTGTTTCCAAATCAAATAAAGTATAAAATATAGGTCTGGGAGTATAGCCCGAAGGTAGAAAGCCTCTGGGTTCCACCCCAGTACCACCAAAAAAAAAAAAAAAAAAAAAAAAAAGAATAAAAAATAGGGCTTGGTGTGTAGCTTGAAGGTAGAATGCCCCTGGGTTCAATTCCAAGAACCAGAAAAAAAGAAAAAGAAAAGAAAAGAAATAAAATAGGTCTGGAGTATAGCTCAGAGGTAGAAAGTCTCTGGATTCAATTTTCAGTACTACAAAAAAACAAACAAGCAAATTAAAAAAATTGCATGTGGTAAGAATACATGAAGCAGGCAGGGCATGGTTGCTTACCTTGTTAATCCAGCCTCCTGGAGGCTGAGACTGGAGGATCACTTTTTGTGGACAGCCTCAGCTACTTAGCGAGGCCCTTTGCAACTCAGTGAGATCCGGTTTCAAAATAAAGAATAAAAAATAGGGCAGGGGGCGTAGCTCGGAGGTTAAATGCCCCTGGGTTCCATCCCTAGACCCGCAAAAATAAATAAAATAAAATAGAATACATGAAGCAGGCAGCTGTGGCACATCAGTACTTGGGAGGCTGAGACAAGAGGATCGCAGGTTCTTGGCCAGCCTCAGCAATTTAGCAAGACCATGTTTCAAACTTAAATAAATAAATATATATATATATATATATATATATATATATATTTTTTTTTTTTTTTTTTAATAAGCTGGGAGTGTGGCTCAGAGATAGAACGTCCCTGGGCTCGATTCACAGCGACACACACACACATACACACACACGCGCGCGCACGAATACACAAAGTAAATGTAAAATACTATGGTGTGTCTTCTGCTGAAGCAGTGGCTATGTGAGCGGAAGGAAAAGTCTGACGTGTTGTTACTGGATTTAGTAGGCCCTCCCTGATAGTCTGGCGCTAGGGATGCATCGTCCCTGGGGTTCAATCTAGGCACACTGCTCCTAGGAGGGAGAGTCAGGGAAGCGCAGCAGCACTCCGCTCCCCCAGCCCTCAAGCGCACACTCCAGACTGTGCCAGCGCCCTCTCCTCACTCCCTGGGCTTGGAGCATCACTGCAGCCAGAGCTCAGGATGCACCAAGCCGCCTAGGAAAGCCTGGCCGAGGGGGTTGGGCTCTAAGAAAACACAAATCTGATTGGCCAGAGGGAAAGAGATGTGAAGCCGAGGGCTAAGTGGAGAGATGTTAGTACCAAGGTGCCTGTAAGCCAAATCCAGAGGCTTCCAGTGCTCCCCCCTCTGCAGTCGTGCGGCACCCACCTTCCAGCCCGCCCCCTGGCCCTTCTCCTGGGCTGAGCTGAGCCAGAAGCCTATGCTCCTGAAACAGCTCCCGAGCCTTCTGCGTTCCACAGTCAGCCTCCGCAAAGTGGTGGGAAAGATGCAAACGGCCACACACTACAGGTGGATGGCATAAAACCCTGAACAGCATATTCATAAAACTGGACCAAAACCCCACTCAGAATGGCAATCATTAAGAAGTGGAAAATCAGTAAATGTTGGCGAAGCTGTGGGGACATTGGGACTCTTCTGCACTGTTGATGGGATTGCAAATTAGTCCAGCCGCTATGGAGATCAGCGTGTAGATTCCTCAGAAAACTGGGAATGGATCCCCCATATGACCTGGCTACACTCTTGAGTATCTTTCCAAAGGGGCTGAAACCAGAGAACTACAGTATGGTATGCATACCGGTGTCCATAGCAGCACAGTTCACAAGAGCCATATTATGGAACCAACCTAGGTACCATTCCATCAACCGACAAAAGGATTACAAAATTATGGGACACACACACACACACACACACACACACACACACACAATGGAATTCTACTCAGCAATAAAGAACAAAATTATGCCATTTGAAGAAAAATGGAAGGACCTGGAGAACGTTATGTTAAGTGAGATCAGCCAGTCACAGAAAGTGAAGGGTCACATGTTTTCCTCTAATAGGAGGAAGCTAGAGAGTCAAGGGGATAGCAGAGGAGCTTAGATTAGGGAGGAGGGACTTTAGTGGAACCAGGGAGTGGTCTGTGGAAGGGAAGGGGAAAGAGTGAGGATCATTGAAGGAATTACTATCATGTAAACATATGAGAAAATACCAGCGGGGCGTGATGGTGCACGCTTGTAATCCCTGCGCTTGGGAGGCTGAGACAGGAGGATGGCAAAGGTTTGAAGCCAGCCCCAGCTGCTTAGTGAGGCTCTCAGCAACTTGTTGAGACCCTGTTTACAAATAAAGTATAAAAATAAGTCTGGGAGTATAGCCCGGAGGTAGAAAGCCCCTGGGTTCCACCCTCAGTATCACAAAAAAAAAAAGAAAAGAAAGGAAGAAAGAAAGAAAGAAAGAAAGAAAGAAAGAAAGAAAGAAAGAAAGAAAGAAAGAGAAAGAAAGAAAATACCAAAGCCAACCTTAGTAATATGTATGGGGAAGGAAAGATGGGGCCCACCTCTGGTGTGCATGTATGTCACTGTCAACATGATTTACATTATGATGTGAGGCTATAATGCACCAATAAAAGCATATTTAAAGAAATCCATGTCCCCATCAATACCCCCCCAGTTGTCATTTTTCATTCACCTGTCCCTGTCCCCACCACCTTTCTCTTTCTCAGTGCATCCCCAGCCCCACCCCACTGTGGGCTATTCGGTGGAAAATGGTTGCTATCTCCCTCAAGTTAAAATTTTTTTTTTTTTATTTCAGAACATTAGCTCAGTCAGGTGTGATGGCACACATTTGTAATCCCAGTACTTGGGAGGCTGAGACAGGAGGATTGCAGGTTAACCTCCAGCCTCAGCAGCCCTCCGCAACTTAATGAGATCCCGTTTCAAAAAAATAAAATAAGAGCCGGGCGTGGTGGTGCACACTTGTAATCCCAGCATTCGGGAGGCTGAGACCAGAGGATGGCGGTTCATGGACAGTCTCAGCTACTTAGTGAGGCCTTTTGTAACTCAGTGACACCCTGTTTCAAAATAAAGAATAAGAAATAGGGCAGGGGGTGTAGCTTGGAGGTAGAATACTCCTGAGTTCCTTCTCCAGTACCTCAAAAAATATATATAAAGAATAAAAAGTTAGAGCTGGGGGTGTCACTCCGAGGTAGAATGTCCCTGGGTTCCATTCCCGGTACCACAAAAATTAAATAAATAAAAATAAATAAATAAAAATTAAAGTTTAAAATAAAATATGGTTGGGGATGTAGTCCTGATATAGAATGTCTAAGAGTTAAATTACTCAGTTAAAAAGAAAAATTTGCTGGCCATAGTGGCGCACGCTTGTAATCCCCGCACTTGGGAGGTGGAGACAGGAGGATCGTGCAGGTTCGAAGCCAGCCGCGCTGGCTTAAGAGACCCTGTTTCAAAAAAAAAAAAAAGTATAAAATAGGTCTGGGAGTGTAGCCCGGAGTTAGAAGGGCTTCCAGGAACCCCAGTACCACCAAAAAAAAAAAAAAAAAAAAAAAAAAAAAAAAAAAATTAGCCGAATCTCACAAGCCTGAAACCCCTGGCTCTACAAAAGCTCAAGAAATTTGCTCTGAAAAATTAATACCTCTTGGCATGCCTTATCCGACTCCACAAGAAAATTTACTATGTTTCTCATCCTGTCAAAAACTTTTAAGAAATTGTCTACCAAAGATGTCTGAAATCATTTTCTTCATAAAAGGAAAACAAATGTGTGGTGGTGCCCACTAGTAATCCCAGTACTTAGGAGGCTGAGACAGGATCACAGTTCATGGACAGCCTCAGCTACTTAATGAGGCCCTCTGCAACTTCGTGAGACCTTTTTTCAAAATAAAGAATAAGAGTCGGGCATGGTGGCACATACTTGTAATCCCTGCACTTGGGAGGCTGAGACAGGAGGATTGCGCAGGTTCGAAGCCAGCCTCAGCTACTTGGTGAGGCTCTCAGCAACTTAGTGAGACCCTGTTTCCAAATCAAATAGAAGCCGGGGGTGGTGGCGCACGCTTGTAATCCCTGCACTTGGGAGGCTGAGACAGGAGTATCATGCAGGTTCGAAGCCAGCCTCAGCTGGTTTAAGAGACCCTGTCTCCAAATAAAATATAAAATAGGTCTGGGAGTGTAGCCCAGAGGTAGAGGGCCCCTGGGTTCCATCCCCAGTACCACCAAACAAAACAAAACAAAACAAACAAACAAACAAACAAAAACAAATCAAATAGAAAATAGGTCTGGGAGTGTAGCCTGAAGGTAGAAAGCCTCTGGGTTCCATCTCCAGCACAACAAAAATTAAAATACAATAAAGTACTGTGAAATACAAACTACTTTAAAAAAAAATAAAGAATAAAAAATAGGGCTGGAGGTGTAGCTTGAAGGTAGAATGTCCCTGGGTTCCATCCTCACTACTAAAAAAAAAAAAATAATAATAAGGCTGGGGTGTAGCTCAGAGGTAGAATGCCTCTGGGTTTAATCCCCAACTCTGAAAAAAAAAAAAAAAAGAACAGTGGAAATAATACACAGGACATTTAGAGGGAGAAGAAGAGATGCAAGTGTACCAGGATAATTTAATTTCCTCTTCTTTTTTTTGGGGGGGGGGCATTCCACCTCCGAGCTGCACCCCAGCCCTTTTTGTTTTTATCTTGAAATAAAGTCCCACTAAGTTGCAGAAGATCTCATAAATTGCTAAGGCTGGCCGGGAACCTGCAATTCTCCTGTCTCAGCCTGCCAAATACTGGATTACAAGAATGTGCACCATGCCTAGCTATTTTTTTATTTTTAAACAAGGCTTTGTTAAATTGTGGAGTGCCTCACTAAGTTGCTGAGAATGGTCTTGAACCTGTGATTCTCTTGTCTTATCCTCCCAAGTACTGCGCTTATAGGAGTGTGCCACCATGCCCAGCTTTTCTTTTCTTTTGTATTTGCTTTCCTGAGGCTAAGTACCAACTATGTTAGAATGAGAAGGGAAAGCCAGGCATGGTAGTGCATACTTGTAATCCCAGTACTTGGGAGTTTGAAACCAGAGGAACACAGGTTCGAGGACAGTTTGAGCAAGTAGTGAGACTCTCATCAACCTAGTGAGACTATGTTTTCTTTTCCTTCCTTCCTTCCTTCCTTCCTTCCTTCCTTCCTGCCTGCCTGCCTGCCTGCCTGCTTGCTTGCTTGCTTTCTCTTTCTTTTCTTTTCTTTTCTTTTCTTTTCTTTTCTTTTTTTTTTTTTGTGGTACATGGATGGTACCCAGGGGCATACTACCTCTGAGCTACATCCCCAGACCTATTTTTTATTCTTATTTTGAAACAGGGTCTCACTGGGTTGCAAAGGGCTTCACTAAGTAGCCGAAACTGTTCGTGAACTGCGATCCTCCAGTCTCAACCTCCCAAATGCTGGGATTATAAGCGTGCACCACCACATCTGGCTGAGACTCTGTTTTCAAATAAAAATAAGCCAGGCATGGTGGCACACACTTGTAATCCCAGTATTTGGGAGGCTGAGACAGGAGAATTGCGGTTCATGGGCAGTCTTAACTACTTAGTGTAGAACTTTGCAACCACTGAGACCCTGTTTCAAAATAAAGAATTAAAAAAAATAGGGCTGGGGGTTTATCTTGGAGGTAAAATGCCCCTGGGTTACATTCCCAGTACCACAAAATAGAAATTAATTAATTAATTAAAAATTAAAAAATAGAAAATATGGAAGCCGTTCATGGTTGCACACACTTTGTTTTTTTGGGGTGTGTGTGTGTATGTGTGTGTGTGGTACTGGGGGGTGGAACCCAGAGGTTTTCTACCTTCAGGCTATACTCCCAGACCTATTTTATTTTATATTTTATTTGGAAACAGGGTCTCAATAAGTTGCTAAGCGCCTCACTAAGTAACTGAGGCTGGTTTCGAACCTGTGTGATCCTCCTGTCTCAGCCTCCCAAGCATGAGGATTACAAGCGTGCACCACCATGCTCAGCTCTGCACACACTTATAATCTCTGAGACAGGAGGATTGCGGGTTCAAGGACAGCCTCCACAAATAGTGAGGCGTTTCATCAACCTAGTGAGACTCTGTTTCAAATAATTAAAAAATAAAATAGCACTGGGGGTAAATACCCATTGCCACCGAGAGAGAGAGAGAGAGAAAGAGAGAGAGAGAAAGAGAGAGAGAGAGAGAGAGAGAGAGAGAGAGAGAGTGTGTGAGTTGGGGGGGGCGTGGTGGTAGCACACACTTGTAATCCCAGCATTTAGGAGACTGAGAGTATCACAGTTTGAGGACAGCCTCAGCTACTCAGTGAGGCCCTTTGCAACTCAGTAAGACTCTATTTCAAAATAAAGAATAAAAACTTGGACCGGGCGTGGTGGTGCGTGCTTGTAATCCCCGCGCTTGTGCGGCTGAGACAGGAGGATCACACAGGTTTGAAGCCAGCCTCAGCTACTTAGTGAGGCTCTCAGCAACTTAGTGAGACCCCGTTTCCAAATAAAATATAAAAAAGGTCTGGGAGTATAGCCCGGAGGTAGAAAGCCCATGGGCTCCACCCCCAGTACCACCAAAAAAAAAAAAAAAAAAAAAAAACTTGGGCTGGGGGTGTTGCTCAGAGGTAGAATGTCCCTGGGTTCCATCCCCAGTACTGCAACAACAACAACAACAAAAATAGAATGAGAAGATACCTTTCTTGATAGGGAAAAACATAAACCGGGTGTGATGGAACATACTTGTAATACTAGCACTTGGGAGGCTGAGACCTGGGGATCGCGGTTCGCAGACAGCCTCAGCTACTTAGTGAGGCCCTCTGCAACTCAGTGAGACCCTGTTTCAAAATAAAGAATAAAAAATAGGGCTGGAGGTATAGCTCAGAGGTAGAATGCCCCTGGGCTCCATCCCCAGTGCCACACACACACATACACACACACACACACAGCCATTATAGATATGTAAGGAAGTTAATAATGTGTTTGTTTCCTTCTTGGCCCGTATCTAATTAATCATTTATTCATTTATTGGTTGGAGTATGTTGAGTATGTTCATGTGCTGGAAGCTTGGTCTCCAGCGTAGCAGTGTTGGGAAATGGTGGCGGCTTTAAGAAGTGGGGTGTAGTTGGAGGTCCTTAGGTCACTGGGCTGCTGCCTTCAGGATGAATTAATGTAGCTCTCCTGAGATCCAGTTAGTCCACATAAGAGGGTGTTGTTATAAAAAGGGCAAATCTTGCCTCTGAATCTGGCTTCTCGAGTCACCACGTGTCTGTTATACATGTGTCTCTGCCATTGTGATGCCATCTGCCATGTTGTAATATAGCCAGAAGGCCCTCACCACAGCTGAGTAGATGCTGGCATCTTGCTCCTGAGTCTCCATGTCTACTGTGAGCTACATAAGCCTGCCTTTCTCTCTCTCCCTCTCTTTCTCTCTTTTACTTTTTTTTTTTTTACTAAGGATTACAGGTATACCCTGCCATGCCCTGCTAAACCTTTTTTCTTTATAAAGTATATAGCCGCTGGTATTTTGTAATACTAATAAAAAAGATATTTATATATCCTACAATGAAAGCTCCAGGAGGAAAAACAGTTCCTCTGTAATGCTCATCTTTTGCGTCCCCAGCAACAAACACAATTCCTAGCAAGTTGGTATAGATATTAATATAGTAGGCAAATTAGAAAAATACTAGAGGGAGCCGGGCATGGTGGTACATGCTTGTAATCTCAGAATTTGGGAGGCTGAGATAGAAGGATCCGGGTTCACGGCCAGCCTCAGCTACCTAGTGAAGCCCTTTGCAACTCAGTGAGACCTTGTTTCAAAATAAAGAATAAAAAATAGGGCTGAGAGTGTAGCTGGGAGGTAGAATGCTCCTGGGTTCCATCCCCAGTACTGCAAAAGAAAAAAAATGTTTTTCAGAGTTCTGCTAGAAAGTTCGGCACAGTAGCACAGGTCTATAATCTCAGTACTTGGGAAACTGAGACAGGAGGATCCCAGGTTCAAGGTCATCCTCGGCAATGTAGTAAGACTCAGCAACTTAGCAAGACCAGGCTTCAAAATTAATTAAATAAATAAATAAATAAATAAATAAATAAATAAATAAATAGCTGAGAATGTAACTCAGAAGTAGAATACCTCTGAGTTTAAGCTGAGTACCTAAATAAACATTTAAAAAGAAACGAAACAAAAATAAAATATAGCCAGGCATGATGGCACAGGCAGGTAGATCCAGGTACTACAGAGGCTGAGGATCCCTGGAGGTCAAAAGTTTGCAACTAAAGCCTGGTGTGGTAGCCAGGAGTGGTGGCACACGCTTTGTAATCCCAAGTGAAAGGTTCGCGCTGCCCCTGCCCCACAAGGGGCAGGGCGGGAAGCTAGGAGGCGGAGCCCGGTGATTCCGAGAGGGGACCACGCCTCCCGGTCAGGAAGAAGCGAGTTCAGAGTTCAGAGGGGAGCCGGACAGGGAGACAGAGAGATGCCCTCTCCCCCACCCAGCCCCTGGGGGCTGGAGGCCGACTTCCCACGAATAAAGCCATCCATATCGTATAATGGATCTCCGCGTGTCTCTGGGCGCCGGGGGGACGCGCCAAATATCTTTCACCAAGCACTTGGGAGGCTGAGACAGGAGGATCGCACAGGTTCGAAGCCAGCCTCAGCTACTTAGTGAGGCTCTCAGCAACTTAGTGAGACCCTGTTTCCAAACAAAAAATATAAAATAGGCCTGGGAGTATAGTCTGGAGGTAGAAAGCCTCTGGGTTCGACCCCTAGTACCACCAAAAATAAAAATAAAAAATAAATAAAACCTGGTGTGGTGGCGTAGGTACACTTGTAATCCCAGCATTTGGGAGGCTGACACAGGAGGATCGCGGACAGCCTCAACTACTACTTAGTGAGGCTCTTTGCAACTCAGTGAGACCCTGTTTCAAAATAAAGAATTTAAAAAAATAGGGCTAAGGATGTAACTAGGAGGTAGACTGCCCCTGGGTTCCATCCCCAGTACTGCAAAAAAAAAAAAAAAAAAAAAAAAAAAAAAGATTGTAACCAGACTGGGCAATGTAGTGAGAGCCTATCACATTGAAGGAGAAGGAAAAAGAAGAGAAGAAAGGAGGAGGAGGAAGAGGAGGAGGAGGAGAAGGAGGAGGAAGAAGAGGAGGAGGAGGAGGAAGAAGAGGAGGAGGAGGAGGAAGAGGAGGAGGAGGAGGAAGAGGAGGAGGAGGAGGACTTTCTCTCAAACTGGTCTAGATGAAGCAGTCCAGGGATAACAGGAAAATCTGCTTCAAGTTTGGCAAGAGAGTCAGGCTCCTTTACTCTTGCAGTTCTGTTTTCCTTAACAAGTGGCTTCCACAGTACTATGGAAGCTTCATGGGTGCATGCCTTATGTGGGCATTCTAGAGCTGAGCATCAATCACATCTACATGAATGAATTTTTCTTCTTTTATTTTTTATTTTTTGGTACTAGAAAGTGAACCTGGGGGCTGCATTCTCAGCCCATATTATTTTTATTTTGAATCAGGATTTTGCTAAGTGTCTCTCTAAATTGCTGAGGATGGCCTTGAACCTGTGATTATCCTATTTCAGCTGCCTAACTACTGGGATTGCAGGATGTACCACCATGCCCAGCAGGATCTTTCCTTCTAAAGACACCCTGCTTAGACAGAGTGGTGTACACCTTTATGTTTTCCCAGCTACTTAGGAGGCTGAAGAAGGAGGATCACGAGTTTGAAGCCAGGGTAGACAACTTAACAAGACTGCCTCAAAGTAAGAAATACAAAGGATTGGGGCATAGGTCAGAGGTAGAAAACTCTGGGTTCAATCCCGAGTAACACACACACACACACACACACACACACACACACACACACACACACACACTTGCTGGGGCATAGTGGTGGTGCATACCTGTAATTCCAGTTACATAGGAGGCTGAAGTAGAATTGAAAGTTTGAAACCAGCCTGGAGTGGTGGCATACACCTGTAATCCTAGCACTGGGAAGGCTGAGACAGAAAGATGGCAGCTTCAAGAATAACAGTGGCAAGGAGAGAGAGAGAGAGAGAGAGAGAGAGAGAGAGAGAGAGAGAGAGAGAGAGAGAAAGAAAAGAGGAAAAAAGAAAGATTAGCTGGAAGGAAGGATAAACTGTGTGTGCCACCACACCTGGCTTACCACATTGCTTTTGAAATGTGTTAGAATGTTTTGAAATGTGTTTGAAAAGTGTTGAAATGTGTTAGAAGGAGCAGCCGGGCATGGTGACACACGCTTGTAGTCTTAGCATTCAGAGAGGATCGCGGTTCGTGGACAGCTTCAGCAGTTACTTTGTGAGGCCCTCTGCAACTCAGTGAGATCCTGTTTCAAAATAAAGAATAAAAATAGGGCTGGGGGTATAGCTCAGAGGTAGAATGCCCCTGGGTTCCATCCCCAGTACCGCAAAAAAAAAAAAAAAAAAGAAGGAAGCTGGTCATGGTGGTACACACTTGTAATCCCAGTACTCGGGAGGCTGAGACAGGAGGATCTCGAGTTTGTGGCCAGCCCCAGCTACTTAGTGAGGCCCTCCACAACTTAGTGAAACCCTCTTTCAAAATAAAGCGTAAAAAAATGGAGCCGGGCGTGGTGGCGCACGCTTGTAATCCCCGCGCTTGGGAGGCAGAGACAGGAGGATCGCGCAGGTTCGAAGCCAGCCGCGCGCGCTGGTTTAGGAGACCCTGTTTCCAAAATGAAAATTTAAAAAATAGGTCTGGGAGTGTAGCCCGGAGGTAGAAGGGCTTCCAGGAACCCCAGTACCACCACCAAAAAAAAAAAAAAAAAATGGTGTTGGGTGTGTAGCTTGGAGGTAGAGTGCCCCTGGGTTCAATCCCCAACACCAAAAAAAAAAAAAAAAAAAAAAAAAAAAAGGAAAAAGAAAGAAAGAAAAGAAAAAGAAATGTGTTAGAAGGAAAGGAAAAGAACCACGGGGAGAAATATTTTCAAGTAATGATCAAGAAGAAATCACTTTGAGAAACTATTTGAATGCTTGCTAAACCAAATGAACTTGTTCCCAGAGAGAGAGGTTGTTGCAATAAGCTGGAACTACACTGTAAAGATGCTGGAAAAAGATGCAGAGGCAGGAGAACCATTTCTTCCCTGCTATCGGGATAAGCCAGATCTCTGTGTGTGTGCGCGTGCATGTGGGAGGGGGGGTTACAGGCATGCACCACCATGCCTGGCTCTTTTCTAAAGCCTTTAGGCAATTGTTTTTCAGAAATGCTTATACAGAAATGTTTCTGGATCGCAAACCTCTTTCTTCCATTGTCTAGAATAGGCTATACTTCTCAGTAACTTCATCCCCTACACAGGCTCCCACAGATGGAGGTCTTTTTATCTTTTTTTTTTTTTTTTTTTTCCTGCAGTACTAGGGACGGAACCCCGGGGCATTCTATCTCCAAGCTACACCCCAAGCCCATTTTTCTTTTATTATTCTTTACTTTGAAACAAGATCTCACTGCCTTGCAAATGGCCTCACTAAGTAGCTGAGGCTGTCTGCAAACCTGGATCCTCTTGTCTCAGCCTCCCAAATGCTGGGATTACAAGTGTGTGCCACCACATCATCCTTCAGAGGGAGGTCTTGAAAGCTAAGTTTCATTAGCTTCACAATAAATCCACTTTCTGTCCTTTTCTCCAACTGGGCTTGGAGCCAATCTTGCTTCAGTGGTCTTTGCTCAAGGCTATCTTCTGCAAATAGTCACAAAGCCAGTGGTTGGACTGAGCTAGCTGGAATAAATTCTGATGAACCAGGCGAGGTGGTGCACATGTGTAATCCATGTACTTAGGAGGCTGAGAAAGAAGCTCTAGAAGTTCAAAGCCTATTTTAGCAATTTAATGAGGCCCTCAGTAACTTAATGAGGTCCTGCTTCAAAATAAGAAATAAAAGGGCTTAGGGTGTAGCTCAGAGGTAGACTGAACCTGGGTTCAATCTCTAGCATATAATTTTTATTTATTTATTTATTTTTGCAGATCTGGGGATGGAACCCAGGGGCATTCGATCTCCGAGCTACACCCCAAGTCAAATTTATATTATTTATTTATTTATTATTTATTTATTTAATTTGTGTGTGGTACCAGGGGTGGAACCCAAGGGCTTTTCTACCTCTGGACTTTAATCTCAGACCTACTTTATACTTTATTTGGAAACAACGTCTCACTAAGTTGCTGAGAGCCTCACTAAGTAGCTGAGGCTGGCTTCAAACCTGCACGATCCTCCTGTCTCAGCCTCCCAAACGCTGGGATTACAAGCATGCGCCACCACGCCTGGATATAAAATTTTGGGGGAGGTCTGAGGATGGGACCCAGGGGCATTCGACCTCTGAGCCACACCCCCTGCCCTATTTTTATTTATTTTTAAAAATAAATTTGTATTGGTGCATTGTAATCATACATCTCAATGGAATAAAACACTTGTGGAGATATACATGCACACATCACCCAATTATTCCCTACCCAATCCCTAACCCTTCCCTCCCACTTCCTTCTACCCATTCTTGTTTTCCTGATTGACTTTGTATGACCTTTTATTTTTACTTTATTTTATTTATTTATTTATTTATTTGCAGGTCTGGAGATGGAACCCAGGGGCATTCAACCTCCAAGCTACACCCCCTGCCATATTTTTATTCTTTATTTTGAAGCCAGGTCTCACTGAGTTGCAGAGGGCCTCACTAACTAGCTGAGGCTGTCCGCAAACTGTGATCCTCCAATCTCAGCCTCCCAAATGCTGGGATTACAAGCGTGTGCCACAACGCCCGGCTTCCTGATTGACTTTGATATGTTTAAGTACATCATGTGCTTTAAAAAGTTCCCCTTATCCTCTCAGATATGTCACCTTAATTGCTCCTCTTTAGGGTCCCTTCTTCATCTAGAGTTCCTCCTGTTACCCATTTCTCCCCAATATTTTACACATTAAGAAAAGCATCTGATTTCTTATTTTTTTGTGACATTTCACTGTAAATGCCATAATTTTGTTCTCCCTTATGGCTGAGCGAAATTTCATTGTGTACATAGCCCATAGTTTTGAAACCCACTCATCCGTTGAAGGACATCTTGGCTGATTCCACAGTTTGGCAATGGTGAACTGTGCAGCTATGAACATGGTTGTTCACACATTAGTTTGGTATTTTGGTTTTCAATCTTTTTGGTAGATACCCAGAGGTGGTATTGCTGGATCATATGGTAAGTTCCTTTCCTTCTTCTGAGGATCTTCTATACTGTTCTCCAAAGTGGTTGCATCAACTTGCAATCCCACCAACAATGCATTAGAGCTTCTCTTTCTCCACATTTATTCCCACTTCCTGAAAACCTGAAAGCCAGAAGGTGAGTAACTTTGACAGGATGATCCACTCACAACCAATGTGTATATATATATTTGTGTGTGTGTGTGTGTGTGTGTGTGTGTGTGTGTGTCTAGGGGTGGAACCCAGGGGCATTTGACCTCTGAGCTATACCCCCTGCCCTATTTTTTATTCTTTATTTTGAAACCGGGTCTCACTGAGTTGCAGAGGGCCTCACTAGGTAGCTGAGGCTGTCTGCGAACCGTGATCCTCCAGGTCTCAGCTTCCCGAATGCTGGGATTATAAGTGTGCGCCACCACGCCCGGCTCCAATATTTTTTTAAATAGAGGTCACTTGGATCTAGAAATCTGCTGAGAGATTAGGTGAAGAAAGGGCAGCTTCTATTGCTTCCTGGCCACACAGTTGAAACCCGCTGGCCCTTTGCTGTGAAGCAGGCCCTAGTTTCAGGCCTGCCACGCAATAGGCTCTGGGCCTGGCCTCACTGGCTCCAGACCAGGCCTTTCCATGCGGCAGGCTCCGGGCCCAGCCCGCAGGCTCCAGACCTGGTCTCACCATGGCTGGCTATGATTCCTGTCACTGTGGGCATGATGTTTACAGAGGTTCCCATTTTTTCCTCCATATATATATTAGTAGGAGAAAATAGCACGTGTCATTTGCAGAAGCTGAGATCCCAATTCCCTAGCAGCAATGGATTTTATCTCCCCACTGAAAGCGGAGGCTCACAGCCTCACCATGGAGAGTGGGATCTGCTGCTCCAAGCACACCCTGACCCCCAGAACAGCGCAGAGGAGTGCAGCGGCCATGAACTGAGGTCTCCCGGGACACCCAGTGCAGTGAATCAGCCCAGCATATGAACAGGGCTCCCTCTGACTTGCCCCGGACATTTTTCTTACATAGTATGTTGTCCAGAATTCCTGCACATGTGCTACAAGAACAGTCTACTTTTAGGGAGATATTTTCAAAAATTCAAGGTGGATTGGATTGGATCTGTCTGCCTCTCCCGAATACTGGCCACTGCTGCTACCGCCATGTTGGTCTGTCTCCGCAAAACTTTTTCTTACATAGTATGTTATTCAGAGTTCCTGAGCATGTGGGGCAGGAACAGTGTACTGTTGGAGAGATTTCTTCAAAAGTTCAAAGTGGATTTGGTTGGATCTGTCCGCCTCTCCTGAATACTGGCCTCCATGCCGCCGTCGTCTTCTTGGTCTCTCCTAGAGTATGTTGTTAAGTATTCCTGTGCATGTGTGGCAAGAGCAGTCTGCTTTCTGATCTCTTCTGGGATATCCCTCCAAATATCACTTTTCTTTCAGTGGCGGGCGCCATGCTGCCGTCTTGCCTCTAATTCCACCATTTTCCACTCTCTCTCCTATATTTTAGATAGGAAGTCATGACTGGAAATGTTTCTGTGTGTTGTCCCAATCAGCTATTAAATCAAAATCTGTTGTCCAGGGTTTCTCAGGTGGATGCATATCCTATTTGGCCTCTGTTAACCATTACCCCTGCGGCCATGGTCGCTGCTGCAGCTGCAACCGCAGCCGCCGCCATCTTCCTCTCTCTTCAATATTTTTTAATAAACGAAAACAGTACATTTCTTTTGCAGGAGATGGGGTTCAAGTACTTAGTAGCAATGTGTTTTATCTCCCCACCAAGAGCAGAGGCCCACAGCTTCACCACGGAGAGCAGGTTCTGCTGCTCCGAGCTCACCCAGTCCCAGAGCTGCACAGAGGAGTGTGGCCGTAGGTGGAGCGCCCTTGGCCCCAGGACACTCAGTGCCGGCTGACCCGACTATGTGGGACTTTTTCTTACATAGTATGTTGTCCAGAGCTCCTGAGCATGTGGGGCAGGTGCAGTCTACTTTCAGGGAGATTTCCTCAAAAGTTCAGGGTAGATTAGAATGAATCTACCTGCCTCTCCCAGATACTGGCCACTGCCACCACTGCCATCTTGGCCCTCCTCCCAAGCATTTTTCTTACATAGTATGTTGTCCAGAATTCCTGAGCATGTGGGGCAGGAGCAGTCTTTTTGGGGGAGATTTCTCCAACAGTTCAAGGCGGGTTGGATTGGTTTTATCTACCTCTCCCAAATACTGGCCGCCGCTGCCGCCACCTTCTCCACCATCTTGGTCCATCTCTTCTTTCTTATATTTTAGTCAGGAAGTCATGGCTATAAATGTCTGTATATATTGTCCCAAGCAGATATTAAACCAAAATCGGATGTCCAGGGTTTCTCAGAGGAATACCTGTCTTATTTGGCTGCTGCCAGCTATTGTTGCTACGGCCCCTATCTTCCCTCAGTCTCTCCTTATTTTTTTATTTTTTTGGTGGTACTGGGGGTAGAACCCAGGGTTTTTTCTACCTCTGGGCTATACTCCCAGATCTAATTTTTTATACTTTTTGGAAACAGGGTTTCACTAAGTTGCTGAGAGCCTCAGTAAGAGGCTGAGGCTGGCTTTGAAACTGTGCGATCCTCCTGTCTCAGCCTCCCAAATGCTGGGATTACAAGCATGCACCACCACGCCTGGCTAAAAAAAAATTTTTTTTGGGGGGGTACTGGGGTGAAACCCAGAAGCTTCCTACCTCCAGGCTATTACTCCTAGACCTATTTTTATATTTTATTTGGTAACAGGGTCTAACTAAGTTGCTGAGGGCCTCACTAAGTAGCTGAGTCTGGCTTTGAACCTGCGCGATCCGCCTGTCTCAGCCTCCCAAGCCCAGGGATTACAAGTATGCACCACCACGCCTGGCTAAAAACTTTTTTTCTTTGTGTGTGTGTGTGTGTGGGGGGGGTACTGGGGTTCCTGGAAGCCCTTCTACCTCCGGGATAAACTCCCACGGGCTACACTCCCAGACCTATTTTTTAACTTTTTTATGTGGAAACAGGGTCTCTTAAGCCAGCAAGGCTGGCTCCGAACCAGCACGATCCTCCTGTCTCTGCCTCCCAAGCGCGGGGATTACAAGTGTGTGCCACCACACCTGGCTGGCTAAAAAAATTAAAAAAAAAAAAAAAAAAAAAAGAAGTGTAAGAGCCATGTGTGATGGCGCATACCTATAATCTCAATACTTTTTTTTTTTTTCAGTGCTGGAGATGGAACCCAGGGGAATTCTACCTCAGAGCTATACCCCCAGCCATATTTTATAATCTCAGTACTTGGAGATTGAGACAGGAGGTTCACAGGGATCACAGCCTGCCTCAGAAACTTAACAAGGTCCTCAGAAACTTAACAAGGTCCTCTATAACTTAGTAAGATCCTGTTTCCTTTTTCTTTTTTTGTTTTTTTTTTCGGTTCTGGGGGTGGAACCCAGGGGCATTCTACCTCCAAGCTACCACCCCCAGCCCTATTTTTTATCCTTTATTTGAAACAGGGTCTCACTGATTTGCAAAGGGCGTAAGTAGCTGAGGCTGTCCACAAACTGTGATCCTCCTGTCTCAGCTTCCCAAATACTGGGATTGCAAACTTGCGCCACCACACCTGACTCAAGGTACTGGTTTTTTGTTTTGTTTTGTTTTTTGTTTTTTGTTTTTTTGATGGTACTGGGGTTCCTGGAAGCCCTTCTACCTCCGGGCTATACTCCCAGACCTATTTTATATTTTTATTTGGAAACAGGGTCTCTTAAACCAGCGCGGCTGGCTTTGATCCTCCTTTCTCTGCCTCCCAAGCGCGGGGATTACAGGCGTGCGCCACCACGCCAGGCTTCAAGGTACTGTTTTTAAATAAAAAAATAATGCCAAGTACGGTGACACATACCTGTAATATCAGTACTTTGGAGGCTAAGAAAGGAGTATCAGAGGTTTGAGGACATCCTCAGCAAGTCATGAGACTCTCAGCCACCTAGCAAGACCCTGTTTCAAAATAAAAAGAAAATACAGCTAAGGGTGCTGGGCATGGTGGTATGCGCTTGTAATCCCAGTACTTGGGAGACTGACTGAGACAGGAGAATAGTAGCTTCATGGCCAGCCTCAGCTACTTAGTGAGACTCTCTTCAACTTAGTGAGACCCTGTTTCAAAATAAAAAATAAAAAACAGGCTGGGGGTGTAGTTCAGAGGTAGAATGCCCCTGGGTTCCATCTCCAGTACTGCAAACAAACAAACAAACAAACAAACAAAGCTATGGGTGTAGCTGGGAGGTAGAGTGCCCCTGGATTCAATCTCCAGTCTGTACTCCCAGCATTTGGGAGGCTGAGACAGGAGGATCACAGTTTGTGGATAGCCTCAGCTACTTAGTGAGGCCCTTTGCAACTCAGTGAGACCCTGTTTCAAAATAAAGAATAAAAAATCGGGCTGGGGTTGTAGCTTGGAGGTAGAATTCACTGGGTTCCATCCCCAGTATAATAATAATAATAATAATAATAATAATAATAATAAACAATAATAATAATGAAACCGGGCATGGTGGAGCACGCTTGTAATCTCTGCATTCAGAAGGCTGAGACAGTAGTATCTGCAACTTAGTGAGACCCTGTTTCAAAATAAAGACTACAAGCCGGGCATGGTGGCACACTCTTATAATCCCTGGGCTTGGGAGGCGGAGACAAAAGGACCACACAGGTTCGAAGCCAGCCTCGCTGGCTTAAGAGACCCTGTTTCCAAATAAAAATATAAAATAGGTCTGGGAGTATAACCTGGAGGTAGAAGGGTTCCATCCCCAGTACCACCAAAAAAAAAAAAAAAAAAAATAGGGCAGGGAGTGTAGCTCGGAGGTCAAATACCCCTGGGTTCCATCCCCAGACCCACAAATAATAATAATAATAAATAATAATAATGATGATGATGATGATGGCAGGGATTGTATCTCAGAGGTAGGTTGCCTTCAGGTTCACTCCTCAGTAACACACACACACACACACACACACACACACTTAAAAAAACATGAGAGGTTGAGACAGGAGGATCACAGGTTTGAGGCAGCCTCAGCCACTTACTAAGACTCTGCAAATTAGTGAGCCCCTGTGTTCAATTCCCAGTGCTGCAAATAAATAATAATAATAATAATAATAATAATAATAATAATAAATAAAATAAAGTAAAATAAGCAACAAAAACAAAAAACCCAAAGAGGATGTGAAAAGGCTTTTGCAGTTTTCCTGGACAGGATGCATCAACATAACTACTGTCTCATTGGCTGAAGTTAAGTCATGTGCGAAGAGAGATTAAGTATATCTAGGCCGGCCTCATCCTCTAGGTCCCAGATGGAACTCCAGTTGAACATTTTAGGAGGACGAGGAGCACAGTCTGTCTCAAACTAAGGTAAAATGGGAGGTGTGGGGAAGACAGGGGTCAGGAGGAACTCTGCGACCCACCAGAACCAAAGCATGAGGGACCCATTCATTGGTGAGCTGAGCTTTGAAACTACAGACGATAATTTCAGAAAACATGTGAGCAGGCCAGGCATGGTGGCGCACGCTTGTAATCCCCATGCTTGGGAGGCGGAGACAGGAGGATCGCGCAGGTTCGAAGCCAGCTGTGTTGGTTTAAGAGACCCTGTTTCAAAATAAAAATATAAAAAAATAGGTGTCTGTGAGTGTAGCCCGGAGGTAGAAGGGTTTCCAGGAACCCCAGTACCACTAAAACAAAACAAAACAAAACAAAACAAAAAACATGTGAGCAGAGCTGGGTGCATGCTTGAAATCCCAGCATTTGGGAGTCTGAAATAGGAAGATCACAGTTCGCAGCCAGCTTCAGCTACTTAATGATGCCCTTTGCAACTCAGTGAAACTCTGTTTCTTTTTTTTCTTTTCTTTTTTTTTTGGTGGTACTGGGAGTGGAACCTGAGGCTTTCTATCTCCGGGCTATACTCCCAGACCTTTTTTATATTTTATTTGGAAACAGGATCTCACTAAGTTGCTGAAAGCCTCACTAAGTAGCTGAGGCTGGCTTCAAACCCATGCGATCCTCCTGTCTCAGCTTCCCAAGCTCAGGGATTACAAGCGTGCGCCACCACGCCCGGCTAAACCCTGTTTCAAAATAAAAAATAAAGAAAAAAAAATCGGGCTGGGAATATAGCTCAGAAGTAGAATGCTCCTGGGTTCCATCCCCAGTATCAAAAAAAAAAATAATAAAAAAATAAAAAGAAAAGAAAAGAAAACATGCAAGCAGGGAGCAATAACACACGCCCATAATCCCAGTATGTCGAAGGCTGAGACAGGATCAGAGGTTGGAGGCCAGCCTCAGTAGTGTATGGAGACCCGTCAAAAAAAAAAAGGGGGGGGGTAGCCTATATAGAGCAGTATATCTCCAGTACATCCTCTCTTTTGTTTCAGTCCTAAGAGTAGGTCTGTAGCTGGGTTTAATCTCAGGTATTGCAGCGAGCAAAACTAAGAGAAGAGAATATTTTGAGAAATGGGGCACACTCACAGATTGTATAGTAATGAGATACTTTAATGCTCCAACGCCTCAAAACATTTGGGGCTTTGGTTTTGTACCCAGTGATGGGAGCATGAGTAAACAGTGTTGGCGAGTGTCAGTTGTATCATTTTGGAGGGCAGTCTGACAGCATGAATGCTTTTGTGTGTGTGTGGCACTGAGGATTGAAGCCAGGGCCATTCCACCTCCAAGCTATACCTCCAGCCCTATTTTTTATTCTTTATATTGAATAAATACAAAGGTTCTCACTAATTTATGGAGGGCCTCACTATGTAGCCAAGAGTGGCCTTGAACCTGTTATCCTAAATCTCAGCCTCCCCAGAACTGGAATTACAAGCATGCACTTCACACCCAGCCAGTCTCTTCTTCTAATAAAATAGTTAAGATAATTGCAGAGATGTGTGTATAAGGATATTTATTGTAATGTTGCTTATAACTGCAAGAAATTGGTAACCATCAAAATATTCAATACAAGGAGAATAGTTAAAAAATATAGTGTAAACTGGGCGTGGTGGTGCATGCTTGTAATCCCAGTTTGTAATCCCAGTATTCAGGAGGCTGAGACCAGAGGATCGTGATTCGCGGACAGCTTCAGCTACTTAGTGAGGCCCTTTTTAACTCAGTGAGACCCGGTTTTAAAATAAAGAGTAAAAAATAGGGCAGGGGGTATAGCTCAGAGGTCGAATGCCCCTGGGTTCCATCCCCAATATATATATATATATATATATATATATATATATATATATACATACATATATATATATGTATGTGTATATATATGTATATATATGTATATATGTATGTATATATATGTATATATATGTATATATATGTATATATATACATATATATACATATATATGTATATATACATATATATATATATACACACACACACATACATATATATATATATATATTTTTTTTGGTGGTACTGGGGTTTCTGGAAGCCCTTCTACCTCCGGGCTACACTCCCAGATCTATTTTATATTTTTATTTGGAAACAGGGTCTCCTAAGCCAGCGCGCGCGGCTGGCATCGAACCTGCACAATCCTCCTGTCTCTGCCTCCCAAGCACGGGAATTACAAGTGTGCGCCACCACGCCCGGCTAAATATATATTATATATAGTGTACCCACACAATAGAACCCGTCAAAAATACTGTATATTAACAGTGTGTGGGGGTGCAGTCCTGTAAGCCCAGTACTTGGGAGGCTGATACAGAAGGATCTTAAGTTCAAGGACAACCTCAGCAAGTAAGGAGACTCGTTAACCTAGTGAGAATGAGATCCTGTTTCAAAATAAAAAGTAAGAGCCGGGCGTGGTGGCTGTGCATGCACACTTGTAATTCCAGCTCTTGGGAGGCTGAGACAGGAGGATCGCAACCAGCCTCAGCTACTTAGTGAGCCTCTCAGCAACTTAATGAAACCCTGTTTCCAAATAAAGTATAAAAAATAGGTCTGAGAGTATAACCTGGAGGTAGAAAAGCCCCCGGATTCTACCCACAGGACCACAAAAAAATGAAAAGAAAAGAAAAAAAAAAGTAAAAGCTGGGCATGGTGGTGTATCTTGCTTGTAATTAGGAGGCTGAGACAGGAGGATCCCAGGTTCAAGGCCAGCCTCAGCCATGTAGGGATACCCTGTTTCAAAACAAAAATTAACAAAAGAGCTGGGGGTACACCTGGAAAGTAGAATATTCCTGGTTTTTGCCCAAGCATCTCTCCTACACACACACACATGCACACACACACACACACACACACTCACACATGTGCCTCCTTGCCTGTGTTCTGTGGTGTTTTAACACCTTTCTGTTTTCTTCCCACACTCACTGGATCCCAAGGTGACTTCGTCTAAACTTGGAATCAATCAGCCTAAAGATCTGTCCAGCTCCTCTTCTTATTAGCTGTGTGGCCTAGTGCTGGCTTCTTAACCCCTGAGCGTCTGTTTTCTCTCCTGTAAAATATCATGTTCTCCATGTAACAGGCAAGATGGATATGAGTGTAAGAGTACCTTGTGAGTAACATCCCCTGCCCTATTTTTTATTCTATATTTTGAGACAGGGTCTCACTGAGTTGCAGAGAGCCTCACTAGGTAGCTGAGGAATGCTGGGATTACAATCGTGTGCCACCACGCCTGGCTTGGAATTTTTAATTAGATCTTTTTTTTGTTTGTTTGTTTGGTACTGGAGATTGAGGCCAGGGACAGTAAACGACTGAGCTATACCCTCAGTCCTTTTTGTTTATTTATTTCTTAATTTTGTGGTATTGGCGATGAAACCAGGGGCTTTCTACCTCTGGGATACACCTCTAGTCCTATTTTATTATTATTATTATTTTATTTTTTTGTGGTACTGGGGGTGGAACCCAGGGGCTTTTCTACCTTGGGGCTATACTCCCAGGCTTATTTTATATTTTATTTGGAAACAGGGTCTCACTAAGTTGCTGAGAGCATCACTAAGTAGCTCTGGCTACTGGCTTGGAACCTGTGCAATCTTCGTGTCTCAACCTCCCAAGTGCTGGGATTACAAGCATGCACCCACACCCAGTTTATTATTTTTTTGGAAACAGGGTCTCGCTAAGTTGCTGAGAGCCTCACTAGATTGCTGAAGCTTTCTTCAAACTTGTGATCCCCCTGTCTCAGCCTCCTAAATACTGGGATTACAGGTGTGCGCCATCACACCTGGCTCTTTTTATTTTTATTTATTACTGTATTATTACGTGTGTGTGTGTGTGTGTGTGTGTGTGTGTGTGTGTGTGTGTTACTGGGGATAGAACCAGAGAGGCATTTTAATTTATTTATTTATCTATCTACCTATTTTGTGGTACTGGGGGTGGAACCCAGGGGCTTTCTACCTCTGGGCTATACTCCCAGACCTATTTTATATTTATTTGGAAACAAAGTCTCACTAAGTTGCTGAGAGCCTCACTAAGTAGCTGAGGCTGGCTTGGAAACTGTGTGATCCTCCTGTCTCAGTCTCCCAAGTACTGGGTTTACATGCATGAGCCACCACGCCCAGCTAGCCTTATTTGTTTTGAAAGAGGGTCTTCCTAGGTTACTGAGAGTGTCACTACATGGCTGAGAATAGCTTTCAACCAGTGATCTTCCTGTCTCCCCAAGTACTGGAATTATAGGTGTGAGCCACCATGCCTGGCTTATTATTAAGAATTATTTTAGCTTATTATAATAATAATCATCATCATCATCACTATTATTATTTGGAAGGTTTTGGGGATATAACCCAGGGGTAGTCTATTGCTGACCTATACCCGCAGCCCTGTGTGTGTGTGTGTGTGTGTGAGTGTGTGTGTGTGTGTGTGCATGTGCAAGTACGTGTGTGTGTGTGTGTGTGTGTGTGTGTGTGTGTGTGAGATTTAAGATTTACTGGGGATTTAAGCGAGAGGCATTCTACCTCTGAACTACACCCCCAGTCCTTTTTATGTTTTGTTTTGTTGCCAGGTTATTAGGAGTCTTGCTCTGTTACTGAGGCTGTCCTCAAACCTGTAATCTTCCTGTCTCAGCCTCTCTCATGCTTGGGATTACAGGCATGTACCACCATATCTGGCTGTTTTATTTTATTTATTATTTTGTTATTATTATTAATATTAGTATTATCTGTGTGTGTTACTGAGGATTGACCCCAAAGAGGCATTCTACTTCTGAGCTATACCCTCAGCCATATTTATTTTGAAACAGGGTCTCCCTAGGTTACTGTCACTAAATTGCTGAGGCTGGCTTCCAACCAGGGATCTTCCTGTGTCAGTCACCCTAGTACTGGGATTATAGGTGTGATCTACCATGTGCTGTTTACTATACTATTTAAAAATTATTTTAGATGATGATGATGATTATTTTTGTGGGGGTATTGAGAATCTAAACTAGGGGCATTCTATTACTGAGCTAACCCCAGCCCTTTTTTGTGTGTGTACTTGTGTACGTGTGTGTGTGTGTGTGTGTGTGTGTGTGTGTGAGAGAGAGAGAGAGAGAGAGAGAGAGAGAGAGAGAGAGAGAGAGAGAGAGATAGAGAGAGATATACGAGGGATTTAAGCCAGGGGCATTCTATCTCTCTGAGCTACACCCCCAGTTTTTTTATTTTTTATTTTTTGAAATAGGGTCTCACTAAGTCGCGGAAGACCTCAGTATGTTGCTAAGGCTGGCCTTGAACCTGTGATCCTCCTGTTTCAGCCTCCCAAGTATTGGGACTGTAGACATATGCCACTTTGCCTTGCTAAGACTTTACTTTTTTTTTTTTTTTTTTTTTTTTTTTTGCAGGTCTGGGGATGGAACCCAGGGGCATTTGACTTCTGAGCTACACCCCTGCCCTATTTTTTATTCTTTATTTTGAAACTGGGTCTCACTGAGTTGCAGAGGGCTTCACTAAGTAGCTGAGGCTGTCCGCGAACCGCGATCCTCCAGGTCTCAGCCTCCCGAATGCTGGGATTACAAGTGTGCACCACCAAGACTTTCCTTTTGAAAAATAATTTCTGTATTACTTAAAGCAATGTTACTGTTATTACTGTCATTATTTTAGGATATAAAACATTTCCTGATTATTCAGTTGGCCTATAACAATGATTGTCTCTTGCCAAGCTATGTTCTGACATTCCAAGATATCTAACTCATCAGTATTAAATGTGCTCATCTTTAAAGTATCGTTAGTGGTGAATTTTATCTCATCCAGGAGGAGTTGAAAAACAAAGTTTATAGAAGTATAGTAGCTGGGCGTGGTGGCACACGCTTACAATCCCAGAATTTGGGAGGCTGAGACTGGAGAATCACAGTTCTCTGATAGCCCCAGCTACTTAGTGAGGCCCTCCACAATTTAGTGAGATCCTGTTTCAAAATAAAATTTAAAAAAATGGTGCAGGGGGTGTAGTTCGGCCGTAGAATGGCCCTGGGTTCCATCCCCAGAACTGCAAAAAAAAAAAAAAAAAAAAAGTATAGTGATATTTTTCTCTACAGCAGAAGAGAACCAATAATTATGACAGCTCGAAAGAACGTGTTTTCCAGGGATTGAATGCTGGATAGGGCACTGGCTTCTCAAGTTGGCTTGATCTGGGCTGCTCCTCTTGTCATATACTTCCTGGGTTTTTCTACAGTTGCAGATTCATCTTCACAGCTGCTGACAGCTTGGAGGGAGAGATTTTGGAGGCCATGTCATCTACTTGAACTTTCCAATATATATGGAGATGCTTTACTATTTTTTTAAATGTGATTTAGTGATTTCTATCTTAAACAAACAGAAAAAAAAAAAAACCCTTGAGCTATGTTCCCCTCCAAGTACTAGTGAAACTTTTTTTTTTTTTTCAGTACTGGGGATGGAACCCAGGGGCATTCTACCTCTAAGCTACACCCCCTAGCCCTATTTTTTAGTCATTTTAGTTTTGAAGCAGGGTCTCAATGAGTTGCGAAGGGCCTCGCTAAGTAGCTGAAGCTGTCTGAGAACTCTGCCTCTTGAATGCTGGGATTACAAGCCTGTGCCACCACGCCTGGTCCTATTTTTTGTTCTTTATTTTGAAACAGGGTCTCACTGAGTTGCAAAGGGCCTCACTAAGTAGCTGAGGATGGCCACGAACTGTGATCTTCCTGTCTTAGCCTCCCAAATGCTGGGATTACAAGCGTGTGCCACCATGCCTGGCTCATAGTGAAACTTCTTTGTGTATGTGTGTGTGTGTGTGTGTGTGTGTGTGTGTGTGTGTGTTACTGGAGGTTGAACCCAGGGGGATTTCTACCACTGAGCTATATCCCCAGCCTTCCCCTGCTCCTTTTTTTTTTTTTTTGCGGGTCTGGGGATGGAACTCAGGGGCATTCGACCTCCAAGCTACACCCCCTGCCCTATATTTTTTTTTTATTCTTTATTTTGAAACAGGGTCTCACTAAGTTAAGGAGGGCCTCACTAAGTAGCTGAGGCTGTCTGCGAACCACGATCCTCTGGTCTCGGCCTCCCGAATGCTGGGATTACAAGCGTGCGCTTGTGTCCCCCCCCCACCCCTGATTTTTTGAAGCAGAGTCTCCCTAGTTTACTGCTTGCTGTCCTAGAATCTGTGATCCTTCCACTTGGCCTCCCACGTACTGGGATTACAGTTCTGAGCCATTGCACCCAGTTTATTATTTATTTTGCGGCACCGGGAATGGAACCCAGGAGCATTGTATCTCTGAGCTATACCCTCAGCCCTATTTCTTTCTCTCTTTCTTTCTTTCTCTTTCTTTCTTTCTTTCTCTCTCTCTCTCTTTCTTTCTTTCTTTCTTTCTTTTCTTTCTTTCTAATTTTTTTTTGCAGTACTGGAGATGGAACCCAGGGGTATTCTACCTCTGAGCTACACCCCCACTCTATTTTTTTTTTCTTTCTTTTGAAACAGGGTCTCAATGAGTTGCAAAGGGCCTCACTAAGTAAGAGCTCAGGCTGTCCTTGAACCGAGATCCTCCTGTTTTCACCTCCCAAATGCTGGGATTACAAGCGTGCACCACCACCCCTGGCTCCTTATTCTTTATTTTGAAACAGGGTCTCACTAAGTAGCTGAGGCTGCCTGTGAACCACGATCCTTCTGTCTTAGCCTCCCAAGTACTGGGATTACAAGTGTGCACCTGGCTATTTTTAAAAATTATTTTATTGCATTTTACTTTTTTGTGGTGCTGAGGATTGAATCCAGGGCATTTTACGTCTGAGCTACATCCCCAGTCCTTCTTATTTTTAATTTGGAAATAGGGTCTCCAAAATTGTTGAAAGTTGCTGAAGCTGACTGTGAACCTATGATCCTCTTGTCTTAGCTTCCCAAATTCTGGGATTACAGGCATGTACTACCATTCCTGAGTTCTTTTATTTCTTGGTGTCAGAGTCTCATAGCTTAGCGGTCCTAGATGGAAGATGTATGTCCTCTGGAGTGTGGGAGAACTCTGAAATTTTTACTATAGCTAAACTTCATAGGTTAAATGGAATCAGGAAAATTTAGCAAATTCTTTTTCACTCCATGGGGCTTATTCTATTCTCTCCTGATTAGGGAAGTGAATCTCGGCCACACTTCTGACAAGAGCCCATAATGGAACATGACTTAAGAAAACTAAAATGAATCAGCATGATAGTTGCAAAATGTTATCCTCACTGTGGTCTAGTTATTTATTTTTGTGAAGTCAGGAAACTTCATTTGTAGTTGAAGTGTCCCATTTTATTTATTTTTTGTTGTTTTTGTGTTTGGTACTGGAGAATGAACCCAAAGACATTCTACCTTCATGCTACACCCTCACCCCTTTTTATTTGTAATCCCAGCATTCGGGAGGCTGAGACAGGAAGGATCATGGTTTATGGACAGCCTCAGCTTCTACTTAGTGAGGCCCTTTGCAATTCAGTGAGACCCTGTTTCAATATAGGCTGGTTGTGGTGGCGCACCTTTGTATCCCCATGCTTGGGAGACAGGAGACAGGAGCCTCGCTGGCTTAAAAGACCCTGTTTCCAAATAAAAATATAAAATAGGTCTGGGAGTGTAGCCCGGAGTAGAAGGGTTCCATTTCCAGTACCACACACACACACAAAATAATAAAATAAAAAATAAATAAAAAATAGGGCTGGGAAGCTGGGCGTGGTGGCACACGCTTGTAATTCCAAGTGCCTGGAAGCTTGGGATGCTGAGACAGGAGGATCACACAGGTTTGAAACCAGCCTTAGCTACTTAGTGAGGCTCTCAGCAACTTAGTGAGACCCTGTTTCCAAAATAAAGTATAAAAAAATAGGTCTGGGAGTATAGCTGGGAGGTAGAAAAGCCCCTGGGTTCCACCCCACAGTACCACCACCACCAAAAAAAAATTTTGCTACTTGCTGAGGCTGTCCTCAAACCTGCCATCCTCCTGTTTCAATCTTTCAACTACTGGGTCTATAGGTATGTGCCACTATGCCTGGCAAAATTTCCCATTTTAAATGTCATGTAATTCAAAAAAGTTTAAAAGGATTATTAATAATAGCCATTTGGTGCTAGGAACCAGAAATGTTCTAAGTGATTTATAGATGTTACTTTATTTATTTATTTATTATTTTGTGGGTCTGGGGATGGAACCCAGGGGCATTCTACTTCCGAGCTACACTCCCACCCCCTGCCCTATTTTTTATTCTTTATTTTGAAAAAGGGTCTAAGTTGCAGAGGGCCTCCTCACTAAGTAGCTGAGGCTGTCTGTGAACCGTGATCCTCTTGTCTCAGCTTCCTGAATGCTGGAATTACAAGTGTGCACCACCACATCCGGCTTATAGATGTTAACTAATTTAACCCTCTCATTAATCCATCTTCAGATGATGAAAACAGGCTACAAAATATCGTGACCAAGATAACATGGCTTCATACATTATAAGCCAAGAACTTATCTGTTGAACAGATTTGGCTACAAGACCACCAATTTGCAATCTCTAGTTATGATATTTCAGATAATCAAGGAAGAACAAGTTTTTGAATTCCAACTTGGTCTCTCTGCCTAATGAGCTTGAACTAGTCATTTAAACTATGAACCCCCCTCTGAAGTTATGATTAACTTTGTATTGTTTTCTACATGCTATCATTTTTCTTCTCTCCATACAGACGATTGCATTGAACATTCCTGGCATGCTGGCATATTATCCGGAACGCACAAATCCTGTCTATTAAGGCCCAACACATTGCTAATACCTCTAGAATCAGCCTGATGTAGATGAGAGCCCTAGGCTGAAGGTTAAGATGCCTATTATCTTGATGCTGTTACTAATTCTTTGTGTGACCTCTCAAATATGTCATAGTTACCTGGGACTATGGCTTTATCTTTAACAGGTATAATTGGGATAAGGGGCATAGCTCAGTGGCAGAGTACTTTCCTGTTATGTATAAGGTTCTCAATTTGATCCCCAGCATTGGGAGAAAAAAAAGTGGAATTGGACTATATCAATCACTTTATTTTATTTATTTTTTTTTGGTGGTACTGGGGTTACCGGAAGCCCTTCTACCTTCGGGCTACACTCCCAGACCTATTTTTACATTTTTTTTATTTGGAAACAGGATCTCCTAAGCCAGCGCGTGCGGCTGGCTTTGAACCTGCGCGATCCTCCTGTCTCTGCCTCCCAAGCGCGGGGATTACAAGCGTGCGCCACCACGCCCGGCTATATCAATCACTTTAAACTGTGTTCTATAAAACCTCAAAATTTTCATGGTGGTATGGGATGTGAAAGAAGGGGAAGGAGAGTGTAAATTTGAGGCTGGGTGAACAGGCTTGTGCATACCCCACTTCCAATTCAAACTTAGTTTCATTTTAAGCAATTAGATTTTATAAGAAGTATTTCACTGCCAAAAAAACAGAAAGCATTAGACCATTTAGGTGCTTACATTCACCCGGAATGAACAATCTTTTCTCCTTTCTTTTTCTTTCTTTTTTCTTTGTGTGTGTGGTAATGGGGATTGAACTCAGGGGCATTCTATCTCTGAGTTACACTCTCAGCCCTATTTTACTTTTCATTTTGAAACAAAGTCTTGGTAAGTTGCTGAGAATTTCCCTATATTGATGAGGCTGGCCTTGAACCTGCAATCTTCCTGCCTTATCCTCCCAAGTACTGGGGTTACATGTGTCCACCACCATCCCTGACTCCAAACTATCTTTTCTTGGGTTCTCTTCTATTTCCATCTCAACTTAGACATGGGACTAACGTTTCTTAAAAATTCTGGCTGAAATGAACGCATTTCTCTGTCTTTTTCTCCTTTCTCTTATCCAGGAGCGACATTAGATATGTATAGGCCTATAAGGACCAGCATGGAATCTTCTAACCACTTCAATCTTCAGCAAAGCATGACAGATTAGCAAACTTCTTAGGTTCAAAAAGCTAACAATTAACAGGGGAAAGTTAAAATGACTTAGAAGAGTTACATTTCAATATCTTCTGAATTTAGGAGTTGCTCATTTCCATTTGAATGTCTGGTCTAGGATAATGAATGACAAGGTCTCCTATTAATCTTTCTAGTCGCCTTTCCATTTCCCCCAGGCTATCATTAGGAACGCCATTAGGTAAAATTTCCTCCACCTGAGGCTTGGGGAGGTAGAAAGAAGAGGAATGAGTCAAGTCCTCGTTCTCCTCAGCGATTCTCAAGTAGAGGATCCAGTTTAGCTTTCAGGGCAAGATATAACTAAATCTACTTCTTGTTTTCTTGCTGAGACAGTAAGATGCTCACACAACAGTTGCAAATCATTCACACATCTTCCCAAAGAGAACGACAACATTCTTGAAATAGCATAGAACTTGGTGCATTGAAAATCCCGGAGCCCTGTGGCTCAAAACTTGATGCTAGTTCCATGAGGTATCTTGGGTTAAATTATTTCCCATGAGCTGACTGCAGTTTTATCATGGAGGGCATCGGAGTAGATGGTTCCTGACATCCTTCTCCATTTGGCTATTGTAATGCCAAGTTACTGTTGAGGAAATGATTCTCCAGTTGTTGGTTTAGTCTTCCACATCACCAAAGGATCAGTTTTGAGGTTAGGCTACTGGAGTTGGTCACGGGTAGTCTATGCCCTGTGCTTCCCATCAAGTTGTCACAGGGACAGGGAGTTTTCCTTGAGCAGTCTGTCCTGTTTCCTCCTTGGTTGGGAGTCTTCCTGTTGAGAGGTCCACTGAGAGAACTCCATCAACACTGTCTGTTTTCAAGGGTACAGTCAGGTGTAGGAGGGTGATGTGGACCCCCTCACTGACATGTCACCCCATTCTCCAGCTTGTCCTTTGACGACTTCCTTCCATTCTCTCTCCATCACTGCGTCATGGCCCCTTTAAGGGAGCGGCCATAGTTGAGTGGTGGGAGCAGCCGCTGGCCGCCGAGAGCCTCGCAGGATCTGGCCTACCCCGGGCCGCTCACCGCGCACGCTCAGCACCGGGGGCTTGGTGGGAAAGGGGGGCGGGGCCTGCGGCGCGCCTGCGCGTCAGGGGCGCGCGCAAGGGGCTGGTTTGGTGATCCCTTTAAGAAACCGCAGGCGGAGGAATTTCTCTGAGAGAAAATAATCCTACTCCCCGGGCCCCTCGGAGGCCATTAACCCCCCGAGTCCCGGCCCCCCTCGCCCGGGCCGCCCCGCCGCCCACGCGCACCCGCGGGACCCCGGATCCGCTCGCGGCGCGCCTCCGCCCCCCGCGCCTCCCGGCCCGCCGGCCGCGCCGGGCAGCTGCGGCGAGGCGGCCGCGTCTGCAGTGTGGGCGGGGGCCGGGCCGGAGGGGCCGCCGCCGCCGCGCCGGGAGCCGCCGCGGGGCCGAGCGGGGCCCAACATGGCGGAGAGAGAGGTGGAGTCCGGCCCCCGACCGAGGGTAGGTGAGCGGAGGCCGGAGCCGGCGGCGGGGGCGGGGCGGGGGCGGCCACGCCGGGGAGGCCGCGCCGCGCGTCCCGGCCCGCGGCCCGCGCCGCCGGGCAGGTGGGACAAAGATTGGCGCGGGGGAGGGGCGGGGCGGCGGGCGCGGGCCCCGGCGGCGCGGGCGGGGACGGGGGCTCTGAAGTTCAGCTGGGAGCGGGCAGGCGGGGCCCGAGCTGGTGGGAGTCCCGGGTGCGGGGGCTCGCGGGCGCCCCGGCGGGGTCCTCGGCGCGGGGGCCGGGTCCTGTCCCCGCCCCCTCCCTCTGCCCCCGTGACCGTTAGCAAGACCCCGGCGAGGCGGCGCGCTCACCTGGGGGGAGAGCGGGGTCCTGGGCACATCGCGAGCTGAGGGATGCATCTTGGCACCTGCACATGTCATGCCGTAGTCTAGCTGCTCTACCTGCCATTAGGGACGTGGAAAAGTGGGGACAAGTTTCGCCATAAAACAAGGACGTATGTCCCACCAGCCTACAGAGGTGAAACCGATTCTACCTAGGAGTTGTTGAATGACTTTGAAAGTTTGCCTGCAAACTTTTTCTTCTTTAATTTTGCGTGATTTTCTTCAGAAGGAGAAGCATACTATCCCTGGAGCAACATTTTTTTCAGACCCTAATTTTACTCCCCTCAACCCCAGCGTGTTAAGTAATAAGTTTTCTCTCAGGAGTCCTCCTTTTTGTGATTGTGCTAAAAAATGATCAATCGGCGTGAAGCCAGCCAGGTAATATAATTGCTACTTAATTGAGAATTTCATTTTGCACAAAATTATTGCAATTATTATTGCAAATAATTGCACAAAATTAGCAGTCTCATAATGATACAGCTGACATCTTGAGCGCTTTACTATGTGCCTGGCACTGAGTGAAGGGCTCCATGTAAAGAGTTTAACCTCACAGTAACTATCGTAAGAACCATTTGTGGATGGGGAAATGCACTCTTGAAGAGGTTAAGTAATTTACTCAAAATCAGATGGCTAGAGATTTGAGCTGGGATTTGCATCCAGTTTTGTCTCAACTGAATTGCCTATGTTAGATACCACTTAGGAATTTCTTTAGACTATGTTTAAAACCTTAAAAGCTTAAGTGACAAATATCTAAAGGATTGTCAGGTATTACTTCTTCAGACAATTCATTAGGAAAATGTAATTATCCAGCAAAATTGAAAACAGATTACAGTTTTAATACAGCATGCATCTATAAAGCCAACCACCTGGATTCTACAATTAACATTTAACTAGACACTTGTTATATCACATTTATCCCATCTGTCTATCCCTCTATCCATTCACCATTTCTCTTTAATGCATTTCATTGTATTTTGAGCAATTAAAACTTAATGTTGATCTTCTTAGGTTTACAAAATGTTAGGTTCTCCTCACTTAGTACTTAGTCATAGATAGAACAAGTTAAGATCTATGACCAAATAGTTCATTTAGTGTAAATATTGGGTATGGAATGCATGTTTCAAAACAGTAAAATGTTCTGTAAGCTGGGATCAGTTTTTCTTTTTTCTTTTTTGTTGTACTGGGGGTGGAACCCAGAGGCTTTCTACCTTCGGGCTATACTCCCGGACCCATTTTATATTTTATTTGGAAACAGGGTCTCACTAAGTTGCTGAGAGCCTCACCAAGTAGCTGAGGCTGGTTTGGAACCTGCGCGATCCTCCTGTCTCAGCCTCCCAAGTGCGAGGATTACAAGCGTGCGCCACCACGCCCGGCTTGGGATCAGTTTTTCTACGTCATCTTTTTTTCTTTCTTTTTTTGTGGTACTGGGGATGGAACCCAGGGGCATTCTACCTCTGAGCTACACCTCCAGCCCAATTTTATTCTTTTATTTTGAAACAGAGTCTCAGGTTGCCCGTGGCATCACTAAGTTGCTGAGGCTGGCCTTAAACCTGCTTTCTTTCTGTTTTAGCCTCCTACGTACTGGAATTACAAGTGTGCACCACCATACCCGGCTTGGATCATCTTTTTTTTTTTGTGTGTGTGTGTGTGTATGGTACTTGGGATTGAATCTAGGGGCTTCTACCTCAGAGCCACACTCTCATATCTGTTTTGTTTATTTTTATTTTATTTTTTGTGGGTCTGGGGATGGAACCCAGGGGCATTTGACCTCTGAGCTGTACCCCCTGCCCTATTTTTATTTTTTATTTTGAAACAGGGTCTCACTAAGTTGTGGAGGGCCCCACTAAGTAGCTGAGGCTGTCTGTGAACCGTGATCCTCCTGTCTCAGTCTCCTGAATGCTGGGATTACAAGCGTGTGCCACTACTCCTGGCTTTCTGTTTAATTTTTTATTTTGAATCAGGGTCTTGGTAAATTGCTGGTGGTTTTATTAAGTTGATGAGGCTGGCCTCCAACCTGGAATCCTCCTATCTAAACCTCCCAAGTAGGCCAGGCATGGTGGCGTGCGCTTGTAATCCCCGCGCTTAGGAGGCGGAGACAGGAGGATTGCGCAGGTTTGAAGCCAGCACAGGCCTGTGCTGGCTTAAGAGACCCTGTTTCATTAAAAAAAAAAAAAAAAAAGGTCTGGGAGTGTAGCCCGGAGGTAGAAGGGCTTTCAGGAATCCTAGTACCACCAAAAACAAACAAAAAACCTCCCAAGTATTAGGGTTACAGGCCTGGGTCAGCATGGCTGGCTTTCTTAAGACATTTTGACCATGTCCTTTAGCTAGGCTTCAAAAATTATATGCATTTAAAAATGAAATCAAGCTGGGTGTGGTGATGCACACCTGTAATCCCAGTACTTGGGAAGCTGAGTCAGGAGGATTGCAGGCTCAAGGCTAGCCCCAGCAACTTAGACCCAGTTTCAGAATTAAAAAAAAAAAAAAAAAAAAAAGGGCATAGAGTTTACCTCTGGGATAAATTGCCTCTGGATTCAATGCCCAGTACAAAAAAAAAAAAAAAAAAAGTTCCAGGCCAGTCAGAAATTTAGAGAGACACTGTTTCAAAATTAAAAATCAGTAAATAAAAAAGAGATGGAGTTGTCTGGGCGTGGGAATGCGCACGGGTTCCATTCCCATACCTACAAAAAAAAAAAAAAAACAAAAAAACAGTGGAGTTGTAACCCAGAGGTAAAATGCCCATGAGTTCAGTCCTCAGTAACACACACACACACACACACACACACACACACACACACACACACACGATGTTCAGGGAGATCCTGCATCTAGTTGCTGCTAATGCTTTGTCATTCATCGAATAGGATGTTCTAGAATGTTCTAGAAAACATCCATGCACTTTGGTAGCAAATTAGATTTAAAGTATATTTTCTTTCTCTTGTGTTACACTTGAAAGGTCACACTGTTTGCAGTGGAGGCTTTTTTTTAACAGCATGTAACATAAGTAGCACTTGTACAGGTTTTATCTATTATTTTACCAGTTACACATTATTTTTACTAGTTTCATTGTGGAGGAAGGTTATATGTTGTACATCTTTAATATATTTTAGATCCAAAACCTGTTTTCTTGTTGATATTACAATATTCAGTAGGATTGACTTACGTGGTACAAGTGCCTTTTTTCCCTCACTTGTGGTGGTGCATACCTGTAATCCCAGTACTTATTTGGGAGACTGAGATGGGATGATCAGTTTGAGGACAGCTTCAGCAAGTAGTGAGACTCTTTATCAGCCTAGTGAGACCCTGTTTCTAAATAAATAAATAAATAAATAAGGCTTGGGGCATAGCTTGGAGGTAGAATACCCCTGGGTTCAATCTTCAGTAACACACACACACACACACACACACACACACACACACACACACACACACAATTTGACTGTTGGACTTCAGGCAGTTAAGGCAAACTACACAGACCTGGATTTTTTTTTTTTTTGTTAGGTACTAGGGAATTGAACCCAGGGACATTCTACCTCCAAGCTACACCCTCAGCCCTGTTTTTTATTCCTTATTTTGAAACAGTCTCACTTAGTTGCAGAGGCCTCACTGAGTAGCTGAGGCTGGCCAGAAACCTGCAATCCTCCTATCTCAGCCTCCCAAGTATTGGGATTATCAGCATGAGCCATCATACCCAGATGATCTGAACCCCATTGGGATAGAGTCCATTTTACTGCTTTTTGTATCTCCAGTACTTAAGGCTAGAGAATAGGAACTCAGGGCATATATTGATTTTCATTTGTTTTTGTGGCACTGGGGATTGAGCCCTGGCATGTTCTACCTCTGAGCAATACTCCCAGCCCTATTTTATTTTTATTTTGAAACAGGGTCTTGCTAGGTTGATGAGAGTCTCATTACTTGCTGAGGCTGTCCTTGAACCTATGGTCATCCTGTCTCAGTCTCCCAAGTACAGGGATTATAGGTGTATGCTACCATGTTTGGCTCCTTTATTGATTTTCACAAGAATAGCTAACTTATGGAAGGGTGTCATGGCACAAACTTGTAATCCTAGTACTAGGGAGGCTGAGACAGGAGTATCACAGATTTGCAGCCAGTCTTAGCTACATAGTGAAGCCCTCCACATCTTAGACCCTGCTTCAAAATAAAGAATAAAAGCTGGGCGTGGTGGCACATGCTTGTAATCTCAGCCCTTGGGAGGCTGAGACAAGAGGATCATGTAGATTCGAAGCCAGCCTTAGCTACTTAGTGAGGCTCTCAGCAACTTAGTGAGACCCTGTTTCCAAAACAAAATATAAAATAGGTCTGGGAATGTAGCCCAGAGGTAGAAAAAAAAAAAAGAATAAAAATTAGGGCTGGGAGTGTAGCTTGGAGGTAGAATGTCCCTTTGGCTCTATTGATTTTCACAAGAAAAGCTAACTTATGGCAGGATGTCATGGCACAAACTTGTAATCCTAGTACTGGGGAGGCTGAGACAGGAGTATCACAGATTCACAGCCAGTCTCAGCTACTTAGTGAGGCCCTCCATATCTTAGTGAGACCCTGCTTCAAAATAAAGAATAAAAAATAGGGCTGGGAGTGTAGCTTGGAGGTATACTGTCCCTAGGTTCAATCCCTAGTACTGCAAAAGAAAAGAAATAGGGCTGGGGGTATAGTAGCTTGGAGGTAGACTACCCCTGGGTTTAATCCCCACTACTGAAAGTTGTGTTGTTTTCTGTTTCCTCTTCCTCAGGCTCTTCCTCCTCCTCCTTCATTGAGTTTAGGGGTATTCTATCTAATAGGTATACCTGAGCTATACCTCCAGGCCATATTTTTTTGGTGGTATAGGGGATGGGACCCAGGGGCGTTCTGCCTCCCCCAGCCCTATTTATTTATTATTTATTATTATTATTATTATTATTATTATTATTATTTATTATTTTGATGGTACTGGGGATGGAACCCTTCTATCTCCAGGCTACACTCCCAGACCTATTTTATATTTTATTTGGAAACAGGGTCTCTTAAGCCAGCTGAGGCTGGCTTCGAACTGTACCATCCTCCTCTCTCCGCCTCCCAAGCACAGGGATTACAAGCATGTGCCACCATGCCTGGCATTCTTTTATTTTGAAACAGGGTCTTATTGAGTTGCAAAGGGACTCACTAAGTAGCTGAGGCTGTCCATGAACCACAATCCTCCTGTCTCAGCCTCCCAAATGCTGGCATTGTAAGTGTATACCACCACACCTGACTATTTGTTTCAAAACAGGGTCCCTGTTTCAAAATAAAAAAATAAAAATAGGGCTGGGGGTGTAGCTCGGAGGTAGAATGCCCGGGGGTGTAGCTCGGAGGTAGAATGCTCCTGGGTTCCATGCCCAGTACTGCCAAAAAACCCCAAAACAAACAAAAAACCAGGGTCTTACTAGGTTGCTGAGGCTGGCCTTTAACTTATTATCCTCCTATTTTAGCCTCTCAAGTATTGGGATTATACGGGTATGCAAATGCATCTGTTTATGAATGGATATTTTAATAGCATGGGTGAAGTATTAAGTCTAAATTTGGCACCCATGTTTTGTTGTAAAATCCCTATTCTTTTAAAAGTTTACTTATAGCCGGGCGTGGTGGCGCACGCTTGTAATCCCAGCATTCGGGAGGCTGAGACCCGAGGATCGCGGTTTGCTTACAGCCTTAGCTACTTAGTGAGGCCCTCTGCAGCTCAGTGAGACCTGGTTTCAAAATAACGAATAAAAGATAGGGCAGGGGCTGTAGCTCAGAGGTCAAATGCCCCTGGGTTCCATCCCCAGACCCGCAAAAAAAAAAAAGTTTACTTATAAAATAGTAACCTTTGTAAGTATATGTATTATTACTTGGTCATGTAAGTTGCATCCATTTTTATACTTAAACTTTATATATTAAATTTGAGGGTATATATGTTTAATATTCTTAAAAAAATAGCATATGGAGCCGGTGTGGTGGCTGATGCTTGTAATCCTATTACTTGGGAGGCTGAGGCAGGAGGATTGCAGGTTAGAGAACAGCCTCAGCAATTTAGTAGGGCTTTTTAGTAAGACCCTATTTCTAAATAAGAAATTAAAAAAGAAAAAAGGTCTGGGGTGTAGTTCAGAGGTAGAATGCCTCTGGGTTCAATTCCCAGTACCACAAAAAGAAAAAAATAATAGCATATGTTTAGGTAGTATGCTTCCAATCTTGTAAAGAGCAACTTTTCTACTGTCCTCATGTTTGTGTCTGTGTATGTTTATATATGTATGAACTTTGAGAAAATTATGGAGAATACTTGTCAGACTGTTACCATTTATTCAAGGGTTGGAGCTGAGAAGGTAAATAGTATAAGGGTGAAAATTTTGCAAAGTGGAAAATGTACTTGTGGTACTTTTGTAAGTGAAGTGTAGATTATGAAATGTCATCTATGTCAGGTGCAGTAGCACACACCTATGATCCCAGTACATGGGAAGCTGAGACAGTAGGATTGCAGATCTGAGGTCAGTCTCAGCAATTTAGCAAGACCTTGTTTCAAAATAAAAAGTAAAGCTGGGCATGGTGGCACATGCTTGTAATCCTAGTACTTGGGATGCTGAGACAAGGAGAATCGCAGGTTCAAAGCTAGCTTCAGCAACTTAACTGAAGGTGTCCAGAAGTAGAAGGCCGCTGGGTTCCAGCTCTAGTACCACCACCAAAAAAGAAAAAAAGAAAAAAGAAAAAGAAAAAGCCGGGCTTGGTGGCACATGCTTGCAATATTTGCATTTGGGAGACCAAGACAGCAATAGCCTCAGCCCCTTGCCCATTTTATTTCTTACTTAGAAATAGGTTCTCACTAAGTTGCTGAGAGTCTCACTGTGTTACTAAGGCTGTTCTTGACCCTACCTTGAACCTGAGGATAGCTTTGAATCTGTGATCCTCCTCTCAGCCTCCCAAGAACTGAGATTGCAGGCATGTGCCACCACACCTGGCTATTTTTTTGTTTCGAAACAGGGCTTTGCTGGGTTGTTTAAAGTTTCTCTTAACTTGCTGTAGCCAGTCTCTGGTGATCCTCTTGTTTTAGCCTCCCAAGTACTAGGACTGCAGGTTTGTTCCACAATACTTAGAACATTAAAACAAAATTGTTACTATTTTATTAATATTAAAATTTATATCCAGGCATGGTGGCGTACACTTGTAAACCCAGTACATGGGAGACTGAATAGAAGGATCGCACAATTTCGAAGCCAGCCTCAGCTACTTAGTGAGGCTCTCAGCAACTTAGTGAGACCCTATTTCCAAATAAAATATAAAATAGTTCTGGGAGTATAGCCTGGAGGTAGAAAGCCCCTGGGTTCCACCCCCAGTACCACCAAAAAAAAAAAAAAAAAAAAAAAAAAAAGATAAAAGTTTGATCATTCTCTATTGCTTAATGGTCTTTTTCTCTCTTTCTTGTTAAATGTTTTTGTTAATGTGGTAGGTGGCATGCACCTGTAATCCCAGTACTTGGGAGGTTTAGACAGGAGGATTGCAGGCTTGAGGCCAGCATGTGGTAACTTAGCAAGACTATATTTTAAAGAAAAATTGACTGGGGGCTTAGTTGAGATGTAGAATGTCCTTGGGTTTAATTGCCAGTGAGGGAGGGGAAGAAGTTAACAAAAAGATTGCAAGAGAGCCAGGCTTGCTTATAATTGCAGTTACTAAGGAGGTTGAGCCAAGAGGCTCTCAAATTCAAGGCCAGTCTAGACAACTTTATGGAACTATATCTCAAAATAAGTGCTGGGCATATAGCTTAATAGTGGAGTGACTTTCTCACATGCTTATGTCCCTGGGTTTCATTACCAGTACTTGGAATAAAAATGCTTGGGCTTTTTGTATAAGACTTTTTTTTTTTTTTTTTTTTTTTTTTGTGGTGCTGGGGTTTGAACTCAGGGGCATTCTACCTCTGAGATACACTCCTAGCTTGATTTTTTTTGTTCTTTAATTTGAAACATGGTCTCACTGAGGCTGGCTGCGAACCCAGATCCTCTTGTCTCAGCCTTCCAAGTACTGGGACTATAAGCATGTGGTACCACGCTCAGCTCTGTAGAAGACCATTTTGAGATCTCTTAAATAAAAATGCCTTTTATTTTTGGTGGTACTGGAGATTGAACCTAGGGGCATTCTATCTCTGAGCGTCACCCCTTACCCCCAGCCCTTTTTTTTTTTTGGTATTGGGGATGGAACCCAGGGGCATCCTACCTCTGAGCTACACCCCCTGCCCTATTTTTTTATTCTTTATTTTGAAATAGAGTCTCACTGAGTTGCAAAAGACTTCAGTAAGTAGCTGAGCTTGGCTTAGAACCTGCGCAATCCTCCTGTCTCAGCCTCCGAAATGCTGGGATTACAAGCGTATGCCGCCATGCCTGGCTTCCCCAGTCCTATTTTTTATCCTTCATTTTGAAATGGGGTCTCACTGAGTTGCAAAGGGCCTCACTAAGTAGTAGCTGAAGCTGTCCATGAGCCACAGTCCTCCAGTCTCAGCCTCCATGCCCATTTTTTTATTTAAAAACAGGGTCTCAAGCTGGGCATGGTGGCGCACACTTGTAATTCCTGCGCTTGGAGGTTGAGACAGGAGGATCGCACAGGTTGGAAGCCAGCCTCAGCTACTTAGTGAGGTTCTTAGCAACTTAGTGAGACCCTGTTTCCAAATAAAATATAAAATAGGTCTGGGAGTGTAGCCCAGAGGTAGAAAGCCTCTGGATCCCACTCCCAGTACCCCCCCCCCACACACAAAAAAAACCCCCCAAAAAAACCAGGGTCTCCCTAGGTTGATGAAAGTCTCACTACTTGCTGAGACTGTCCTTTGAACATGTAATCCTTCTGTCTCAGTTTCCCAAGTACTAGGATTATAGGTGTACGCCACCATGCCTGGCAATACTTGGTAAATTTATAAGCCCTTACTCGAAAATCATTATTCTAAGTGTGTATGTGTGGGTGGGTGGGGAGTTACTGGGTATTAAAAATAGAGGAATTCTACTTCTGAGGTACACCCCCAACTTTTTTTTTAAAGTACTGGGTATTTATTTATTTATTTATTTATTTATTTATTGTGGTACTAGGGATGGAACCCAGGGACATTCTACCTCTGAGCTACACCTCCACCCTATTATTATTATTTTTTTTTGTAGTGGTACTAGGGGTGGAACCCAGAGGCTTTCTACCCTCGGGCTACACTCCGAGACCTACTTTATATTTTATTTGGAAACAGTGTCTCACTAAGTAGCCTAGGCTGGTTTTGAACCTGTGCAATCCTCCTGTCTCAGCCTCCCGTGGGCAGGGATTACAAGCATGCGCCACCATGCCCGGCTCACCCTATTTTTTTAATTCTTTATTTTGAAACTGGGTCTCACTGAGTTGCAAAGGACCTCACTTCACTAAGTAGCTGAGGCTGTCCGCGAACTGTGATCCTCTAGTCTCATCCTCCCAAATGCATATGCCACCACACTTGGCTAAGTACTGGGTATTCAACCCAGGGGCATTCTACCACCGAGCTACATCCTCAGGGCCGCGCCCCCCCCCCCCCCCCAGTACTGGGGATGGAACCCAGGGCCATTCTACTGCCGAGCTACATTCACAGCCCCTATATTTTATTCTTTATTTTGAAAGGGCCTCATGAAGTAGCTGAGGCTGCGAACCGAGATCCTCCTGTCTCAGCCTCCCAAATGTGATTACAAGCGTTTGCCAGGATCCCAGCTTCCTTCAGCCTTATTTTTTTTCCTTTATTTTGAAGCAGGGTCTCAGTTGCTGAGGCTGGCTGAGAACCTGTGATCCTTCCCAAGTTCTGGGATTACAAGCGTTTGCCACCATGCCCAGCTGCCCCCTGCCTTTTTATTTTTATTTTTTTTTGAGACAAGGTCAGAATCTTGCAATTTAGGCTGGTCTGAACCTGTGATCCTCCTTTTTTTTTTTTTTTTTTTTTTGGTGGTACTGGGGTTCCTGGAAACCCTTCTACCTCCGGGCTACACTCCCAGATTTTAAATTTAAATTTAAATTTTTAAAAAATTTTAAAAAAATTAAAAATTTTTTTTATTTGGAAACATGGTCTCTTAAGCCAGTGAGGCTGGCTTCAAATCTGTGTGATCCTCCTGTCTCCGCCTCCCAAGCGCTGATCCTCCTTTTTCAGCCTCCCAAATACCAGGAGTAAAAGCACGCACCACAATGCCTGGCATTATTCTAAATATTTTTTGTGTAAACTTTTTTTTTTTTGGTGGTACTGGAGATTAAACACAGGGTTTAATGTCTGAGCAACGTCGCCATCCCTTTTTATTCTTATTTTGAAACAGGATTTCACTAAGTTAGGACATGCCTGCCTTATATCTAAGATCCTCCTTGCCTCCCAAGTACTGGGATCACAGCAGCTTGCCTGCCTAACCTCTCTCCCTCCTTCCCTCAACCCAGGGCCATTGTACCTCCAAGCTACACCTCCAGCCTATTTTTTTTTTTTTCTCTTTAATTTGGAACAGGATCTTGCTAAATTGGTGAGACCCTGGCTAAATTGCTGAAGGTGGCTTTGAACCTGTGAGCCTCCTATCTCAGCCTCTCAAGTACTAGGATTACTGGTGTGTGCCATCATGCCTGGTTTCATTTTGATGCAAATAATAGCGTATCATTCTTTTCTATAGCTACATAATAGTCTATTGTAGGTACATAACACATTTTCTTTTTTTTTTGGCACTGGGAATTGAACCCAGGGGCATTCTACCACTGAGCTACTCTCCTACTTGTTTTTGTTTTTTATTTTATTTATTTATTTTTGCTGTACTAGGGATGGAATCCAGGGACATTTTACCTCTGAGCTATACCCCAATGTTATTATTATTATTTGTGGTACTAGAGATGAAACCCATGGGCTTTCTACATCTGGGCTACACTCCCAGACCTTTTTTTATATTTTATTTGGAAACAGGATCTCACTAAGTTGCTGAGTGCCTCACTAAGTAGTTAAGGCTGGTTTCGAAACTGTACGATCCTCCTGTCTCAGCCTCCCAAGTACTAGGATTATAAGCGTGTACCATCATGCGTGGCTATATTTTTTATTTTTCAACTTTTACTTTTTTTGCAGTACTAGGGATGGAACCCAGGGGCATTTTACCTCTGACCTACCCCCCAGCCCTATTTTTTATTCTCTATTTTGAAACAGGGTCTCACTGAGTTGCAAAGAACCTCACTAAGTTGCTGAGGCTGATCCTCCTGTCTCAGCCTCCCAAATGCTGGTATTATAAGCGTGTGTCACCTTGCTCGGCTTATTCTTTATTTTTGAAACAGGGTCTAAGTAGCTGAGACTATCTGCGGTCCGTGATCTTCCTGTTTCAGCCTCTCAGTGCCGGGATTACAAACGTGTGTCACCATGCTCGGCTTTGTTTTTATTTTGAAATGGTCTTGCTGAGTTGCTGAGGACCTCTCACTAAATTGTTGAGCCTGGCTTCTGACCTGTGATCCAATCGTCTTAGTCTCCCAAATTCTTTCTTTTTTCCTTAGGGGTTATGTGTTTATTCAGAAGGTGATTTGACTGAAGAATGAATTCTTTTAGCATTACAAAATCCAGTATTTTGAAATATATTTTCTTGGCAATTCTGTATACCTTTTATTTTTTTACTTTATTTTTTATTTATTTTATTTATTTTATTTTTTATTTTTTGGTGGTATTGAGGTTCCTGGAAGCCCTTCTACCTCCGGGCTACGCTCCCAGACCTATTTTTATACTTTTTTAAAATTTGGAAACAGGGTCTCTTAAGCCAGCGTGGTTGGCTTTGAACCTGCGTGATCCTCCTGTCTCTGCCTCCCAAGCGCGGGGATTACAAGTGTGCGCCACCACGCCCGGCCACTTTAAATTTTTTAAATTATTTTTTTTTTAGTGGTACTGAGGATGGAACCCAGGGGCATTCTACCTCTGAGTTATACCCCCAGTCCTATTTTTTATTCTTTATTTTGAAAAGAGGGTCTCACTGAGTTGCAGGTGGCCTCATTAAGTAGCTGAGGCTTGCTGTGAACCTGCAATGAACCTGTAAGCATGCAATCCACTTTATAAGCGTGTACCACCACATCTGGCTTTTATTTTTTATTTTTATTTTTATTTTTTTGTGGTACTGGGGCTGGAACCCAGAGGCTTTCTACCTCTGGGTTACCCTCCCAGACCTATTTTTATTTTGTTTGGAAACAATGTCTCACCAAGTTGCTGAGAGCCTTACTAAGTAGCTGAAGCTGGCTTCAAACCTGTGCCATCATCCTGTTCAGCCTCCCAAGTACTGGCATTTCAAGGGTACACCACTAGACTGGCTCTGTATAAGTTTTATAATCCTAAAAAGATCATCTTAGAAGATTTCTATGCATTCAGGTATTTTGCATGATGTCTAATGTGATCAGTAATAAAGGTTGCAATGAAGTCAGCCTCCCAAATTCTGGGATTTGAGGCATGCACGGTTGGGTTCATATCATATTTTCTTTTTCTTTCTTTTTTTTTCTTGTGGGTCTGGAGATGGAACCGAGGGGCATTTGACCTCCGAGCTACATCCCCTGCCCTATTTTTATTCTTTATTTTGAAACAGGGTCTTGCAGAGGGCCTCACTAAGTAGCTGAGGCTGTCCACGAACTACAATCCTCCGGTTTCAGTCTCCCAAATGCTGGGATTACAAGCGTGCGTCACCATGCCCGGCTTTCATATTTTCTTTATCCATTCTCACAAAGAGTAATGATAAGGAAATAGAAATGTTGAGTACCATGATATTTTTAATTTTTATTTTTTGCAGTACTGGGATGGAACCCAAGGGCATTCTGCCTCTGAGCTATATCCCCAGCCCTATTTTTTATTTTATAATTTGGAACAGGGTCTCACTGAGTTGGAAATGGCCTTACTAAGTTGCTGAGGCTGTCCGCAAACTGCAGTCCTCCTGCCTCAGCCTCTTGAATGCTGGGGTTACTTTGTGCTTCACCACATCTGGTTTGATTACCACAGTTTGACCAGTAACTTTGTATTAGTCTATTGAAATAACACATAGGTACCTCATAAGTATTTACAGTTAAAATAGTAATTAGAAGCTGGGTGTGCTGGTGCAGGCCTGTGCATGCTCATAATCCCAGTACTTGGGAGGGTGAGACAGGAGGATCACAGGTTTTTTTATTTTTGGTACTGTAGATGGAAACCAGGTGAATTCTACCCTGAGCTATACCCCCAGCCCTATTTTTTAGTTTTTTTGTTTTTGAAACAGGGTCTCACTTGAGTTGCAAAGCGCCTAAGTAGCTGAGGCTGTCTGGGAATCACATTCCTCTGGTCTCAGCCTTCCAAATGCTGGGATTTACAAGCCTGTGCCACAATACCTGGCTAGAATCACAGTTGAAGCCAGCCACAGCTACTTAGTGAGGCCCTCTGCAACTTAGTGAGACCGTGTTTTCAAATAAAGAACAGGAGCCTGACATGGTGGTGCATGCTTATAATCCCAATGCTTGGGAGGCTGAGACAGGAAGATCGCACAGGTTCGAAGCCTGCCTCAGCTACTTAGTGAGGCTCTTAGCAAGTTAGGGAGACCCTGTTTCCAAGTAAAATATAAAATAGGGCTGGGGTATAGCCCGGAGGTAGAAAGCCCCTGGGTTCCACACCCCAGCACCACACACACACAAAAATAAAAGAACAAAAAAATAGAGCTGGGATTGAAACTCAGAGGTAAAATGCCCCTGAGTGCAATCCCCAGTACCACCAAAAAAACCAACCAACCAAATGTTAGGCATGGTTGTGTGCACCTGTATTCCCATATTTGGTAGGGATTTCAGGTTGGACACCAACTTCAACAATTTAGTAAGACCCTCAGCATTTTAACAAGACCCTGTTTCAAGATAAAAGATAAAATATTACTGGGGATGTAGTATAGAGGTATAACACCTGGGCTCAGTCTATGGTTCTACAAAATAAAAAAAGTTAAACTCATTGTGGTTACGCACACTATTATTTCCAGCATTGGGAGGCTGATACAGAAGGGTCGTGGTTCGCAGACAGCCTCAGCTACTTAGTGAGGCTCTTTGCAACTCAGTGAGATCCTGTTTCAAAATAAAATATAAAAAATAGCCTGGGGATATAGCTCAGGGATAGAATGCCCCCCACCCCCGCCTCATTTCACTTCAGTACTGTAAAAAAAAGAAAAGTTAAAGAGGACTGGGAGTTTGCTTGGAATAGAATGCCCCTAGTTTCAGTTCCCAGTACCAAGTAACCAACCAAACAGCCCAAAAATGAAAAGAACTTTGAATTATTGTATATATAGTATAAGCTTAAGCTTTTCTTTATCCAACATGTTTATAGTTAATGCTTATATCATTTTAGGAAAAAAAGCATAGTTCTTTTTTTACATAGATTATGTATGCTAGAATAATTTGAATCACATTTAAATCAAATTCATATATAAGATGGTGCACTTCTGTAATCCCAATGCTTCAAAGGCTAAGAAAGGAGGATCACAGCTTCATGGCCAGCCTCAGTAATTTACTAAGACCCTGTTTGAAAATGAAAAATAAAAAAGGCTTAAGCCGAGCATGGTGGCGCACACTTGTAATCCCAGCATTTGGGAGGGTGAGACAGGAGGATCTCAGGTTCTTAGCCAGCCTCAGCCACTTAGTAAGACCCTCTGAAATTGATTAAACTCTCTTTCAAAATGAGGCTGGGGATGTAGCTCAGAGGTAGAATTCTCCAGGTTTCTATCCCCAGTACCACACTCAAAAAATTTTTTTTTCTAAGCCAGGTGTGTCTCATGCCTATAATCCCAGTACTTGGGAGACTGAGACTGGAGGATTGTAGGTTCAAGGACAACCTAGGCAAGTAGTGAGACTCTCATCAACCTAGTGAGATCCTGAATCAAAATAAGAAATAAAATTGGGCTGGGGATGTAGCTCCGAGGTAGAAATCTCCTGCATTTACTTTCCTGTGTGTGCACTTGTGCATGCGCATACACACACACACACACACACACACACATTCAATCTAATTTTTTAATTTTTATTTTTGTGTTACTAGGGGGTGGAACCCAGGGGCTTTTTACCTCTGGGCTACATCCCCCAATCCTATTTTTTTTTTAATAATTTATTTGGAAACAGGGTTTCACTAAGTAGCGGAGGCTGGCTTTGAACCTGTGTGAACCTGTCTCAGCCTCCCAAGCGCTGGGATTACAAGTGGGCTCAAACAATGTTTTTTTTTTTTTTTTTTTTTGCGGGTCTGGGGATGGAACCCAAAGGCATTCGACATTCAAGCTACACCCCCTGCCCTATTTTTTATTCTTTATTTTGAAGCAGGGTTTCACTAAGTTGTGTAGGGCCTCACAGTAGCTGAGGCTGTCTACGAACCGCAGTCCTCCTGTCTCTGCCTCCTGAATGCTGGGATAAGCGTGCGCCACCATGCCCAGCTCCTGTATTTTTAAAGATATAATCTTCCTGCTTCAGTCTTCAGAGCCATTGGGTTATACTATAAGTATCTGCCTTTGACCAAAGATGGTAGCTTTTTTTATATATTTTTTTATATTTGGTTTATCCAGGATATACTCTCTAGAAATACAAGCATGCACCACCACGTCCGGCTACCCACTAGTTTTACATCTTTTATTTGGTATGTATATTCTAAGTTTTCTTTCTTTCTTTTTTTTTTTTTGGTGGTACTTGCTGTGGAACCCAGGGGCTTTTCTACCTCTGGGCTATACTCCCAGACCTATTTTATACTTTATTTGGAAACAGAGTCTCACTAAGTTGCTGAGAGCCTCACTAAGCAGCCGAGACTGGATTCAAATGATCCCCTGTCTCAGCCTTCCAAGTGCTGGGATTACAAGCATGTGCTACCACGCTGGGCTCTTATTCTTTATTTTGGAATAGTGTCTCACTAAGTTGTGGAGGGCCTCACAAGTTGCTCAGGCTCTCCATAAGCCTGCGATCATCCTGTCCTAGCCTCTTCAGTACTGGGATTATAAGCATGCACCACCACTCCCTGTTCCCCTTTAATAATATATTCCCCAAGTCCTTTTTTTTTTTTTTTGTAATGTGATTTGAACCCAGGACCATTATTACTCTGAGCTGTACCCAGATCCCAATTGTTTTATTGTTTTATGTATGTATGTATGTATGTATGTATGTATGTATTTATTTATTTAGTGGTACTGGGAATGGAACCCAGGGACATTGTACCTCTGAGCTACACCCCAGCCCTATTTTTTAGTTCTTTTATTTTTCTTTTTTGTTGGTACTGGGAGTGGAATTCAGGGGCCTTTTTTTTTTTTTTTTTTTTAACCTCCAGGTTATACTCCCAGACCTATTTTATACTTTATTTGGAAACAGGGTCTCAGTAAGTTTCTGAGAGCCTCACTAACTAGCTGAGGCTGACTTCAAATCTGTGCAGTACTCCTGTCTCAGCCTCCCAAGCGCGGGGATTACAAGTGTGTGCCACCATGCTCAGCTTGTTACTTTTATAACATGTACTAGAATTACAGGTGTGTACCATCACACTTGGCTAACCCCAAGCTATCTCATGCTATTTATTTGTGGAAAAAACTAGATTATTTGTCCAGGAGAACTTTCCAGACTCTGGTTTGGCAATTGAATGATTTCTTGTTTGTGGTATTTAATATCTTTCATTACCTCTCATATTTCCCACAAATTAGTGGTTTAAATATTGAGCAGTAGTTCTGCAATTTGGCAGAAATGTTTAGAAGTACTTGAGGAAATTTTAATTGTCCTGCTAATAAGGCTGTATCTTAGACCAATTATTCAAATCCCATGGAATCGGCCGGGCGTAATCCCCGTGCTTGGGAGGCTGAGACAGGAGGATCGAACAGGTCTGAAGCCAGTCTCAGCTGGTTTAAGAGACCCTGTTTCCAAATAAAATATAAAATAGGTCTGGGAGTGTAGCCCGGAGGTAAAAGGCCCCTGGGTTTCATCCCCAGTGCCACCAAAAAACAAAACAAAAGAAAACCCCACGGAATGAAAACTGGGTGCAGTATTTTATTTATGTATTTATTTATTTATTTATTTATTTTTTTTTTTTGTGGTGGTGCTGGGGGTGGAATAGAGGCTTTCTATCTCCAGGCTATACTCTCAGACATATTTTATATTTTATTTGGAAACAGGGTCTCATTAAGTTGCTGAGACTAGCTGAGGCTGGCTTCGAACCTGTGCGATCCTCCTGTCTCAGCCTCCCAAGCACTGGGATTACAAGTGTGCACCACTATGCCCGGCCTCAGGTGCCAATATTTTAAGAAATTCCCAAGAGATTAGTGATGTAGCCAGAATTGAGAGTTTGAATTGGTAGTTTGATAATATTAGATTCAGTTTTTTTTTTTTTTTAAGTACTGGGGATGGAACCCAAGGGCATTTACCTCTGAGCTATAACCCCAGCCCTATTTTTTATTCTTTATTTTGAAACAGGGTGTCACTAAGTGGCAAGGAACCTCACTAAGTTGCTGAGGCTGTCCGAACCATTATCCTCCCAAATCCTGGGATTACAGGTGTGTTTCACCATGCCCAGCCAGATTCAGTTTCTTTGGCAAGAAAAATTTATAAATACAGTGATTGTAGAATTGATTTTTAATCTGGATTTTGAGAATAAAAGATAGTGCTGTTAATAATTATAGTGAGTTGGTTACTGTGGCACAATGTCTTATATTTGGGAGGCTAAGACAAGAAGATTGTAGATTGGAGGCTAGCCTTAACAATTCAGCAATACACTTGCAATTTAGCAAGACCCTATTTCAAAATTAAAAAAATAAAAAGACTGGGATTATAGTTTAGAGGTAGAATGCCCCTAGGTTCAATCTTCAGTACCATAAACTTTTTCATCAATTATTTGGGTACTGTTAATCATTTGTTTAGGAAAAACTGGGTAAATGCTTTTCCTCTTTTTATCAGTTTTCAGAAATATGAATCGATTTTCTAGCCTCTCTTAAAGTTTAGAAGATTTTGTTAGGGGTCTTCTAACTCTGGGCTATACCCCACCCTTATTTTCTTTCTTTTCTTTTCTTTTGCAGTACTAGGGATGGAACCTAGGGACAGTCTACCTCTGAGCTACACCCCCAGCCCTATTTATTTATTTATTTATTTATTTATTTATTTTTGTGGTACTGGGGGTGGAACCCAGAGGCTTTCTACCTCTGCGCTATACTCCCAGACCTATTTTTGGAAACAGGGTCTCACTAAGTTGCTGAGAGCCTCACTAAGTAGCTGAGGCTGGCTTCGAACCTGTGTGATCCTCCTGTCTCTGCCTCCCAAGTGCGGGGATTTTAAGCGTGCGCCACCACGCCCGGCCTATTTTTTTATTTTTGAAACAGGATCTTACTGAGTTGCAAAGTGCCTCACTAAGTAGCTGGAGCTGGCTGTGAACCTGTGACCCTCCTGTCTCAGCTTCCTAAACGCTAGAATTACAAGCATGGGCCACCACGCCCAGCTTCTATTTTATTTAATTAAATCAATTAGATAATTAATTTGTGTGTGTCTATGTGATGCTGGACTATACATTTTACCTCTGAGCTATAGCCCCAGCCTTATTTATTTATTTATTTATTTATTTATTTATTTATTTATTTATGGAACTGGTGATTGAACTCAGGGGCATTCTACCTCCTAGCTATACCTCAGCCCTATTTTTTTTTTTTTTTTTTTGGTGGTACTGGGGTTCCTGGAAGCCCTTCTACCTCCAGGCTACACTCCTAGACCTATTTTTACATTTTTATTTGGAAACAGGGTCTCCCAAGCCAGCATGCGCAGCTGGCTTCGAACCTGCGCGATCCTCCTGTCTCTGCCTCCCAAGCGCGGGGATTACAAGTGTGCGCCACCATGCCTGGCCCCCAGCCCTATTTTTAATTTTTAATTTTGAAACAGGGTCTCACCAAGTTGCAGAGGGCCTCACTAAGTAGCTGAGGCTGTCCGAGAACTGTGATCCTCCTGTCTCAGCCTCCCAAGTACTGGGATTACAATCTTGCACCACCGTGTTAGGCTTTTGTTCCCCTTATTAATTTGGGACAACTACAAAGGGCCATCCCAAGTCCAGAACTCTCCCTGGATTAGTTGTGACCTCTATTGTAATCATAGCCCAACGTCCCCTGGCTAACTCGTGAATATATATATATATTATATATATATATATACATATATATATATAATATTATATATTAAAATTCTTTTTTATTTTTTTTGCTCTGCTGCAGATGGAACCTGGGGGCATTGTACCTCCGAGCTCTACCCTCAGCCCTATATTTTAGTCTCTTTATTTTTGAAACAGGGTCTTAACTTAGTTGCGAAGGGTCTCGCTAAGTAGCTGAGGAACCACGGTCCTCTGTTCTAAGTATGTGCCACCATTCCCTGCCTAATATATTTGACAATTTTTAAATTTTTTGTGGGGATTTTTTTTCCCCTGGGGTTTTTGGCTGAAACCCGAGCATTGCCTATATTATGTAAGTCCTCAGTCACTGAGCTGAAGCTCTATCCCTATTGTTCTTATTTCTTTTTTTGGTACTGGAAATTGAATCTGGGGTCATTCTACCTCGAAGATACACTTCTAGCCCTATTTCCCTTTTTTTTTTTTTTTTAATAAATAGAGTCTTGCTAAGTTGCAGAGTCTGGCCTCAAATCTGTTATCATCTTGTCATAGTCTCCAAAATACTGGGATTTCAGGCATGTACTACTATGCCTCATGAGTGACTTGTGGTCACTTTGGGGTACTAGAAATTGAAACTACAAAGTATTCTAGCTACACCCCCAGCCCTTTTTCAGGGGGGAATTCTATCTCTGAGCTACACCCCCAGCCCTTTTTATTTTTTGTGTGAAACAAGATCTCGATAGATTGTTGCTTCTCACACATTGCTGAAGCTGGTCTCAAATCTGCTATCCTCCTGTTTTAGCCTCCCAAATACTGAGATTACAGGTGTGCAGCACCCTGCCTGCTTTTTTTTTTTTTTTTTTTTTTTTTGGTTTTGTTTTGAAACTCGGTCTTACTAGGTTGCTGAGAGTCTCACTAAATTGCTGAAGCTGTCCTCAAACCTATGATCCTCTTTTGTCAGCCCCTCAAATCTTGGGATTATATGCATGTGCCAACACACATGGCCTCTTTTTTATTTTTTGGTCTTGTTAGGTTGCTGGATGTCCTGCTGAGTTGCTGAGATTGTTCTTGAACCTGTGATACTCCTGTCTCAGGCTCCCAAGTACTAGAATCACAGGCATTAACACCTACTTTGGCGCAAAAAGATATTTATTTGTAGTAGTGAGGATAGAACCCAGGGGTATTCTACCTCTGAGTTACACTCCAGCCCTGTTTTATTGTTTTAATTTGAAACAGGGTCTCACTAAGTTGCAGAGGGCCTTACTAAGTTACTGAGGCTGGCTGAGTACCTGTGATCCTCCTGTCTCAGCCATCTAAGTACTGGGATTACAGAACCACACTACTGTGTCCAGCTACAAAAAGGTATTTATGAGTAAAAGAAATAGAACTGGTCATGGTGGTACAGACCTGTAATCCTAGCACTTTGGATTCTGAGACAAAAGGATGGCAGGTTCAAGGCCAGCTCCAGTAATTCAGAGAGACGGTTAGCTACTTAGACTCTGTTGCAAAAATCAATCAATCAATCAATCAATAAGGCTGGGGGTGTAGCTTCAAGTTTGAATGTCCCTGAATTCAATTCCTACTACCAAAGAAAAAATAAAAGGAAAAATAAAAAGGAATTAAGACTGGGCACAGTGATATACACCTGCAGTCCCAGAATTTGGAAGGCTAAGACTAAAGAGTCGCAGGTTTGAGGATCGCTTTAGCAACTTGGTGAGGTTCTGTGCAACTTAAGGAGTCCCTCCTTTTTTTTTTTTTTTTTTTTTTAAGAGGTACTGGAGATTGGACCCAGGGGTATTCTGCCTCTGAGTTACACCTTCAGCCCTATTTTTAATTCTTTATTTTGAAACAGGATCTCACTAAGTTGCGGAGGGCCTCTCTAAGTAGCTGAGGCTGTCTGCGAACCACAATTCTCTCTCTGGTTTCAGCCTCCCGAATGCTGGGATTACAAGCGCACCACCACGCCCGGGTGGAGATCTTCTTAAAAAAAAACAACAACACAAAACCAGCATAGGGTGTACCTCAGAGGTATAATGCCCTTGGGTTCAGTCTCTAGTACCAAAAAGAAGAAAACATACCCAGTACCAAAGGTGGGGGAAGAAAGTTAAAAAAAATGTACAGTATATTGTCTCTTGTCACCCTACTGTAGCAGTTAGATCTTTAATCCGTTTTGAGTTAAATTTTGTTTATGGTTTAAGTATTCAGTTTCATTCTTTTGTGTGTGACTTGGATATCCAGTTTTCCCAGCACTTCTTGTTGAAATGCCTGTTCTTTCCCTTTTCAATGACTTAGCACCCTATTGAAAGTCATTTGTTTATTATATTATTCTGCTTGGGCTATCATAACAAAATACCATACTTGGTGACCTTAAAGAATAGATATTAGTAAAGTGTGGAGGCTGAGACAAGAAAATTTCAGGTTTGAGGCCAGTCTCAGCTACTTTTAGTGAGGTCCTCTGCAACCTAGTGAGACCCTGTTTCTTTTCTTTCTTTTCTTTTTCTTAGCTGAAAAAGTTACTTCATTATATGGAAAACATACAGTAAAACAGAGCTGAAAAGTGATAGGAGTAGAAGATAGGGAAAATATAACCACTAAATAAGCTGCCCAAATATGGATGGCCTCCTGTTACACAGTAGTGTGATTTGGCCCTTGACTTCATCTGCCTTTTTTTTGTGGTACTGGGGTTGGAACCCCAGGGGCATTCTGCCTCCAAGCTATCCCTCCAGCCCTAAATTCTTTAATTTCAAATAAGGCCTCATTAAAGCTGAGGCTGACTTTGAACTGGTGATCTTCCTGTCTCAGCCTCCCAAGTACTAGGATTACAAGTATGCACCACCATGCCTGGCTTTATTTGTCTTTCCTAATTCAAAGAATCTTGTACATAGGGGCCCTCTTTTCCAGTCTTCCTTTCCTGGGATTTTGAGAAAGCTTGTATAGTTCTCAGGTTTTCAAGATATAGAAGAAGAAAGGGCCAGGTGTGGTGGCGCACGCTTGTTATCCCCGCACTTGAGAGGCAGAGACAGGAGAATCACGCTGGTTGAAGCCAGCTGCGCGTGCTGGCTTAGGAGACCCTGTTTCCAAATAAAAATGTAAAAATAGGTCTGGGAGTATATCCCGGAGGTAGAAGGGCTTCCAGGAACCCCAGTACCACCAAAAAAAAAAAAAAAAAAAAAAAAAAAAAGATATAGAAGAAGATAGTACAGAGAAGAAGGGAATATGTTATAGACCTTGGTATCAGTGCCTTCTCCATGCCTATGGAGCTGTCCTTAGTCCCATCCCTTAGTATTTGTTGATGCCAAAGAGATGAACCCCATGGAACTGAGGTGACTTAGGCAGCAGCACACTGAGCAGTGAGGCAGTGTTGATGAGGAAGTGAGCGCATTATACTTTGTGCAGAAGCTGGCCAGGAGGTAGAGTATAATAGGAGAGATGCTAAGGAACTTGGGAGAAGAGGTAAACTGGAGCCCATAGTCCATCTGTTACCAGTGTGTCAGTAGCTGAGCCTTTCCTTGGTCAGGCTCTCAAAGGGTGTCTCCTTCACTGTATGAAGGAAGACATACATTGCCAAGTTATGGATGACATTGGTCAAACAGACAGCAGGAATGCTGAAGAAGGGGATGCTGAGTAGAACCATATGCAGCAGTCCTACCAAGATGATGTAGGCCAGCCAAATGCCCCGAGTATTCATCACTCAAGTGTTGGGGTTTACTTCACTGTGTGCCACCCAAACGTTCATCCTACTATAGTGAAGGATCAGGCAGGAGTCCAACTCGGTTTCCTTCCAATCCCTCTTTGAGCTGGTTTCCTCGAGTTGTCTCCTTCCAGCCTCAGGAGCACGATGGTCCCCCTGTTTCAAAATAAAAAATGAAAAATAGGGCTGGGGTAAAGCTCAGAGGTAGAATGCCTCTGAGTTCAACCCCCAGTACCCCCCCCCAAAAAAAAAATATATATATATCTGACATGGTGGTGTACATTTGTAATCCCAGTTCTTGGGAGGCTGAGACAGGAGGAAGGTGGGTTCAAAGCCAGCCCCTGTAATTTTGTGAGGGTCTCAGCAACTTAGACCCTGTTTCCCAAAAAAAAAAAAAAAAATAGGTCTGGGGGTATAGGTAGATGCCCCCCCCTCCCCCGGGTTTCATCTGTAGTACCACACACACACACACACACACACACACACACACACACACACACCAAAAAAAAAAAAATTGAATTTTGTATTTCACAGTCTGCAGCTGGGAAATCCAAGATTAAGGTGCTTGTCAGGTAGGTTTTCTTGGCTTATATATGGCCACCATGGTGCCATGTGCTTATGCATGGGTTTTTCTTTTTTTCATATTGGGAATTGAACCCAAGGGCATTTTACCTCTGAGCTACTCCCCTAGTTTTTTTTTTTTTTTTTTTTTTTGGTACTGGGGATGGAACCAAGAGGCATTCTACCTCCGAGCTACACCCCTAGCTCTATTTTTTTATTCTTTATTTTGAAACCGGGTCTCACCGAGGTGCAAAGGGCTTCACTAAGTAGCTGAGGCTGTCTTTGAACAGTGATCCTCTCTCTGGTCTCAGGCTCCCAAATGCTGGGATTACAAGCATGTGTCACCACTCCTGGCTCCCCTAGTCTTATTTATTTATTTATTTTTGGTGGTACTGAAGTTGGAACTCAGGGGCCTTCTACCTCTGGGCTATACTCCCAGACCTATTTTATATTTTATTTGGAAACAGGGTCTCACCAAGTTTCAGAGAGCCTCATTAAGTAGCTGAGGCTGGTTTCGAACCTGTGCGATCCTCCTGTCTCAGCCTCCCAAGCGCAGGGATTACAAGCATGTGCCCACCATGCCCGGCTACATATGTATCTTATCTGTCTAGTTTAATTTATTTTTTGTTCCTTTGTGGTACTGGGGATTGGACCCAGGTTCATTCTCTCTGAGCTTCACCCTCCCACGGATAGGGATTAGAGGTATGCACCATATTGCCCAGCTTATTTTTTACTTTGAAACGGTATTGTTATATTACTGAGGGTCTTACAAAGTTGTTGAAGACAGACCATTCTCCTGTTTCAGCCTCCCAAATAGTGAGATTACGGGTGTGCAGTGGCACGTGTATATTCCTAGTATTTGAAATACTGAAATGGGAGGAGCATAGGTTTTTGGCCCGCAGTGTGTGTTAATTTAGCAAGACTGTTTAAAAATAAATAAAATAGGCTGGGGGTGTAGCTTAGAGTTAGAATACCCTGGATTCAATCTCTAGTACCGTAAACATGTACTCATAAAAGAAGTAAAAACCTTGTGTAGGACCAGAGCGGAGCCATGAAGGCTTCATCCACACAGCAAATGCTAGGCTTAGTTTCAGTTTCCCAGGAATACAACTAACAGTTAAGTGCCAGTTTTGGCACCTGGGTCAGGATGAAAAACTCCCAATAAACCTTAGGAGGCACGAACCAAATGGGAGACACCAAGTATCCTGTCCAGTTGCTTGTGATAACAGCAGCAAAGATTCCTTTTGGTTTAAAGATAACTCCTTTGTAAATCACAGCCCACCTGAATGAAATATATAAAACTGCCTGAAACAAAGACTTGGGGTCCTTGTCAAGGCTTGGACCCTAGCTTGAGCTAGTTCCCCAATAAACCCTTCTTGCCTTTGCATTATTGTGTGATGGTGGTCTCTCTCCCCCTGGAGTCCTGGACTTTGGGTATAACACTTGGTAAAGGAAAATACAGATAATCCAGTGGTGTGATTGATTAGAAAATATGAACAGTTAAGTATGTTCCATTATCACATATAGAAAACATTACTGCATATGCCAAGAAGCATTTTTTTTATTACTAATTCTAGTAGTAATTTTATTTTATTTTTGTGGTACTGGGGATGGAATCTGGGGCATTCTACCTCTGGGATACACCCCCAGCCCTATTTATATTCTTATTTTGAAACAGGGTCCTACTGAGTTACAGATAACTTAAAAAGTTGCTGAGGCTGTCGTTGAACCTTTAATCTTTTTGTCTAAACCTTCCAAATACTGCATTAACAGGCATGGGCCACTAAGCCTGCCTCTTAACCCCCCCCCCCCAAGCTGGGAATAGAACCCAGTACCTTGTGTGTGTAAACCAAGCACTGTATTAATGAGGTACACTCCCATCCCCTGAATTTCTTGTATGTAGGTATTTATTTTTTGTGGTACTGGGGATTGAACCCAGGAGCATTCTACTTCTGAGCTACACACTAGCCCTTTTTTTATTTTTATTTTTTTGTGGTTCTTGGGATGAGACCCAGGGGCATTCTGTCAGCCAAGCTACACTCCTAGCCCTAGTTTTAATTTTTAATTTTAATTTTAATTTTTCTGTGGTACTGGGGGGTGGAACCCAGGGGCTTTCTACCTCCGGGCTATACCCCCAGTCCTATTTTATAATTTATTTGGAAACAGGTCTCAGTTGCTGAGAACCTCACTAAGTAGCTGAGGCTGGCTTCGAACCTGTGCGATTCTCCTGTCTCAGCCTCCCAAGCAATTGGATTACAAGCATGTGCCACCATGCCCGGTGTTATTTTTTTATTTTTAAACAGGGTCTCACTAAGTTGTAGAGGGTCTCAATAAGTAACTGAGGCTGTCTGCAAACCGTGATCCTCCCGTCTTAGCCTCCCCAAATGCAGGAATTACAAGCCCAGGAATTACAAGCCCAGCTCCCAGCCTTTTTTTTTTTTTTTTTTTTTTTCAGGTCTGAGGATGGAACTTTGAGTTACACTCTTTATTTTATTTTGAAATAGGGTCTTCCTAAGGGTCTTAATAAGTTGTTGAGGCTTGCCTAGAACCTGCGATTCTCCCGTCTTAGCCTCCTAAACAGTGGGGATACGCATCTGCCACCTTGCCTGGCTCTCAACTTTTTAGTTTTCATTTTGACGAGTTTTCGCTCAAGTTAATCAGGCTGACTTGAATTTACAATCCTCTTACTTCAGCCTCCCAAGTAGCTGGAATTGCATTATAGGCACGTGCATCACAAACTAAGTTAATTTATTTGTGGTTCTTGGGATTGATTCTAAGGCCGTTCTACTTCTGAGCTGTACCACCAGTCCTATTTATTTATTTATTTATTTATTTATTTATTTATTTATTTATTTATTTATTGGTACTGGGGATGGAACCCAGGGACATTCTACCTCTGTGCTATACCCTCAGTCCTATTTTTTTTTTTTTTTTGTATTATTTTTGGTGGTACTGGGGTTCCTGGAAACCCTTCTCTGGGCTACACTCCCAGACCTATTTTTTATATTTTTATTTGGAAACAGGGTTTCTTAAACAAGCGAGGGGCTTCGAACCTGCGCGATCCTCCTGTCTCCGCCTCCCAAGCGCAGGGATTACAAGTGTGCGCCCCCACCCCCAGCGTCTATTTTTTATTCTTTATTTTGAAACAGGGTCTCACTGAGTTGCAAAGAGCTTCACTAAGTAGTAGCTGAGGTTGTTTGTGAACCTCGATCCTCCTCTCTCAGCCTCCTGAATGCTGAGATTACAAGTGTGCGCCACCATGCCCGGCTCTGTTTATTTGTTTATTTTTGTTTGTTTGTTTGTTTGTTTTTGGTGGTACTGGGAATGGAACCCAGGGGCCTTCTACCTCCAGGCTACATTCTCAGACCTATTTTATATTTTATTTGGAAACAGGGTCTCTTAAGCCAGCTAAGGCTGGCTTTGAACCTGCAAGATCCTCCTGTCTCAGCCTCCCAAGCCTCTCAGCCCCCCAAGCACGGGGATTAGCCTGTGCCACCATGCCTGGCTTATTTATTTGTTTTGAAACAGGGCTTTTTTAGGTTGCTGAAGGTCTTACCTAGGTTGTTATAGCTTGCCTCAGTCCTGTGCTTCTCCAAGTGCTGGCAAGATTTTTTATCAAGTACAATTCATCAAATTTTTCTTTTATGGATTATGCTTTTTTTGTCATATCCTCTCTGCCTTTAATCATTTTCATAAAATAGGGCTGAGAGGTATAGATTTGCAGTAGAATGCTGCTCAGTTCAGCCAGGCGTGGTGGCGCACGCTTGCAATTCCCGTGCTTGGGAGGCTGAGACAGGAGGATCGCACAGGATTGAAGCCAGCCTCAGCTACTTAGTGAGGCGTTCAGCAATTTAGTGAGACCCTGTTTCCAAATTTAAAAAAAAAAAAAAAAAAGGTCGGAGTATAGCCCGGAGGTAGAAAGCCTCTGGATTCCATCCCCAGTACCACCAGAATGCTGCTCAGTTCATTCTCCAGTACCAAAAATAACTTTTAAATTTTAGTTATCCATATGTAAACTATTCTAAAGGTAATTGAGAAACAAGGTCTTGCTATATGAAAATCTCACTATATCTTGAGGCTGTCCTTGAAACTGTGATCCTTCTGTCTCTGTTAGATTACTGTGATTACAAGCTTGTGCCACCACACCCAGTTTATCATAGAAACTTTTATTTTTATTATTTTTATTTTTTTTGTGGATCTGGGGGAAACTTTTTTTTTTAAACATATGGTCTTAGCTGGGCCTGGTGGTGCATGCTTGTAATCCCTGCTCTTGGGAGGCTGAGACAGGAGGATCTCACAGGTTTGAAGCCAGCCTCAGCTATTTAGTGAGGTTCTCAGCAACTTAGTGAGACCCTGTTTCCAAGTAAAATATAAAATAGGTCTGGGAGTATAGCCCGGAGGTAGAATAAAAGAATTAAAATAGGATTGGGGGTGTAGCTTGGAGGTAGAATGCTCCTTGGTTCAATCCCCACTACTGCAAAAATATTGCCGTGGTGGCATATGTTTATAATCTTAATACTTGGGAGGTTGAGACAGGAGGATTGCAGGTTTGTGGCCAGCCTCAGCAAATAAAGAATAAAAAATAGGGGTGGGGGTATAGCTCAGTAGAATGCCCCTGAATTTAATTCCCAGTACCGCAAAAAAAAAAAAAAAAAAAAACCAAAAAAACAACAATTTGTATCATTAGAGTAAATTTTTCCATGAGATTATTTTACTTAGCTTTTTTATGCTGAAGAGGGCAGAGTTGGGGAAACAATTTTTAAGTTCCTCAGGAATTGCAAATATGTGAAAGATAGGGCAAGATAGTTTTTTTTTTTTTTTTTTTTTTTTGGTGGTACTGGGATTCCTGGAAACCCTTCTACCTACGGGCTACACTCCCAGACCTATTTTATACTTTTTTATTTGGAAACAGGGTCTCTTAAGCCAGCTAAGGCTGGCTTTGAACCTGCGCGGTCCTCCTGTCTCTGCCTCCCAAGAGCGGGGATTACAAGTGGGCGCCACTACGCCCAGCGGCAAGATAGTTTTAAACTAAAGAATAATGGTGGCAGAGGGAGTAGGAGAACTTGTTCTGCCAGATCTTGAATATGATGTTTGTATAGACACATTTAGAGTAGTTATTAGAAATGAATAAAAAGATTTATGTCTATAGAATAATATGGTCTACAGGTTATTTATTTTTGTACTAAGGATTGAACCCAGGGACATTCTGCCTCCAGGCTATATCTCCAGCCCTATTTTAACTTATTTTTCTTGGAAACAGTGTCTTGCTAGGTTGTTGTGAGTCTCACTACTTACTGAGGCTGTCCTTGAAGCTGTGATCCTTCTGTCTCAGTTTCCCAAGTACTGGGATGGCAAGCATGCATCACCATGCCTGGCTCATTGTACAAGTTATTTATTAAATGATTTTTGGATGGTCTGCTGGTAATTTTGGAAAAAATAATTCTTTTTCTCATTCCAAATGTCAAAGCATACTCTAGAGGGATTAAATATTGTTTTTTTTTTGTATTCAGTACATGAATATAAGAAAGTCAAATTGTTAAAGTACTCAAAAATAAATATAAATAATTGTTTTGGGATGAGAGGACATGTCTTCCTAAGTATAAACAGTATAAAAGAAACAATGTAATTCAAAAGAATGCTAGATTTGGCTACAATGAAAAAATTACATTACCAAAAGAAATGTTTTGGAATATCAGAGATTAGTGTCTATTTTTAGAACAAAGTACTGGACAGATTAGAGCCACAGATAACTGCTTTTGGAGTCATTTTTGATTCCTTGTGCTCCATATTCCTCCCTGATTTATTATAGGTAGGTATTCATTTAGTATAGTATAACACACACACACACACACACACACACACACACACGGAGGGAGAGGAAGAGAAAGAGAAAGAAAGGTGGTGGTACTTGGGATTGAACCCAGGGAATTCTGCCTCTGAGGTATACCCCTAGATTTTTTTCATATTTTGTTTTGAAACAGTCTTGCTAGGTTGCTGAGAGCCTTGCTACATATCTGAGGCTCTTCTCAAACCTTTGCCTCTCCTGTCTCAGTCTCCCAAGTACTTGGTATTACAGGTATGCGTCTCACCTGTAATACACGCTTTGCATATTTGAGTACTTATTATGTATGAATTTGTAGGTACTGGGGGTATAGTAATGGAAAAAATCTTTGCTTTTATGGAGTTTTACATTCTAGTGATAGGGGAAATGATTGCTAGTAATTAACATAGAATTGTGTGTGAGTGTGTGTATGTGTATGTATGTGTGTACTACTGTGTGTGTGTTTGGACTGGGAATTGAACCTCAGGGCTTCTTCCTCTTAGCTATACCCCCAGACCATTTTACTTTTTATTTTTTATTTTTTGATGTACTGGGGATTAAACTCAGGGGTATTCTACCTCCAAGCTATACCCCCAACCCCATTTTTTTTTATTCTTTTATTTGAAGCAAGGTCTCACTAAGTTGCAGAGGGCCTCACAAGTAGCTAAGGCTGTCTGTGAACCTGCGATCCTCCTGTTTCAGCCTCCCAAGTACTGGGATTGCAAGCGTATTCCACCATGCCCAGCTTATTTTTTATTTTGAAACACACTGTTAAATTGCTGAGAGTCTGTGTTGTTGAGGCTATTCCTGAACCAGTGGTCTGTCTCAGTCTCCCAACTACTGGGATTTTAGGCATGAATATAGAACAGTTTAAATGGAGCATCTCTGTACAGAAAGATAATCAGAGAGATAGTGTGCTTTGGTTGAACAGATTCTGCAGTTTTATTATATTCATTTTTTTGTGGAAGTGAAGATTGAACCCAGAGGAGTTCTACCTCTGAGCTTCATCCCCAACCCTCTTTTATATTTTATTTTGATGCAGGGTTTCCCTAAGTTACCTCAAGTTGGCTTCAAACTTGCAATCCTCTTGTTTCAGCCTCCCAGATTCTAGGGTAACAGGTATGTGTCACTGTGCCCAACTGTTCTGTATTTTTAAATAGTAACAGTTATTCATTCTTCTCTTCCCTTTCTATTTCTTAATGAGTTTTAATAGAGATTTCTTAAAACTGCAAAAAAAAAAAAGTTGGTTGGTTAGTTGGGTGTGGTGGCTCCAACTGTTAATCCCAGTACTTGGGAGGCTGAGACAGGAGGACTGTAGAATTGCTGTCAGCCTTAGCAATTTCAAGAGGCCCTCTGCAACTTGGGCCCTGTTTCCAAGTTAAAAAAAAAAAAAAAATTGTTCTGGGAGTATAGTTTGGAGGTAGTATGTCCCTGAGTTCAAGCCTCAGACACACACACACACACACACACACACACACACACACACACACACGGTATTTATGAAGAAAATAACAAAGTGAGCCAGTGGTATAAAAACATTCCCCAAAGAGGAAACATGGGCGAAGGCAAGTGAGAGTGTTGTATAAGGTTAAAGAACAGTACAGAAGCAGTAGCTGGTGGTAAATAGCAGGAAATGAGATCAGGGAGTTTAAATAGAGTTCTTGATCATTCAGGGTCTCTTAAAGGTGAGACCATTCTTGTGGGGCTATATGTCTGTATTTTAGAATGTTAAGCACAACCCTTGACCTCTGCCCACTAGATGTCAGTAGTGTCTCCAATTTGTGATAGCCTCAATGTCCTGAGCATTGACAGTTTTTTAGATTTGGGAAGCAAAATTGCTCCTGTTGAGAATCACAGCTCTATGATATGGGTACAGGTTTCTGTGAGGGAGGCTTAAAGAAAGGTTTTCAGTATGTACTTGAAGTAATTGGTGCACAGTCCTTCCTCATGGGGACCCAATTTGTCCTCAATCTAGAGGTTGTGTAGGGCTGTGAATTCACTAGTTTAACTTCCATTGTGATGACTCAGATTTTTTTTTTTTTTTTTTTTGTGGTGCTAGAGATTGAACCCAGGGGCATTCTACCTCCAAGCTATACCCCCAGCCCTGTTTTTATTCTTTATTTTAAACTGGGATCTCACTAAGTTGCGGAAGGTCTTATTAAGTAGTTGAGGCTGGCTTTGAACCTGAGATCCTCCTGTCTCAGCCTCCCAAGTACTGGGAATACAAGTGTGTACCACCACACTCAGTTCAGATTGGTTTTTACTCACCAGATTTAGAATTTTGTTGTTGTTCTACTAGAGGTTGAACTAAGGGGCATTCTACCTCTGAGCTATACCCCCAGCCCTATTTTCCTATTTTACTTTTACTTATTATTTTTTAATGGTAGCAAGAATTGAGGCCAGGGGCATTCTACCTCCAAGCTTATTCTTTAGTTTGAAACAGGGTCTCACTAAGTTGTGGAGGGCCTCACTAAGTAGCTGAGGCTTGCTGTGAGCCTGCGATCCTCCTGTCTCAGCCACCCAAGTTGTCCTGGCTTATTTTATTTTATATATATTTTTTTCTTTTTTTTTTTTTTTGGTGGTATTGGGATGGAACCCTTCTACCTCCGGGTTACACTCCCGGACCTATTTTATATTTTATTTGGAAACAGGGTCTCTTAAGCCAGAGAGGCTGGCTTCGAACCTGTGCGATCCTCCTGTCTCCGCCTCCCAAGATCAGGGATTACAAGCTTGTGCCACCATGCCCGGCTTTATTTTATATTGAAACAGGTTCTTGCTAGGTTGATGAAAGTCTCACTGCTTGCTGAGGCTGTCCCTTGAACCTGTGAGCCTCCCAATTACTGGGATTACAACCATGCGCCACCATGCCTGGCTTTATTTTTTATTTTTTGTGGTACTGGGGATTGAACCCAGAAACATTTCTCCTCCAAACTACACCTCCAGCTCTACTTTCTTTCTATTTTGAAACAAGATCTTGGCTATGTTGCTAAGAGTTTTACTACTTGCTGGGGCTATTCTTGAATCTGAGAGCCTCCTGTCTCAATTTCCCAAGTATACCACATCTAGCTTTAGGGATTTTTTTTTTTTTGGTACTGGGGATGGTACCCAGTGGCTTTTCTACTTCCAGGCTATACTCCCAGACTTATTTTATATCTTATTTAGAAACATGGTCTCACTAAGTTGCTGAGAGGCTTACTAAGTAGCTGAGGCTGGCTTTAAACCTGTGCAATCCTGTCTCAGGCTCCCAAGCGCTAGGATTACAAGCATGCGCCACCATGGCTAGTTTAGGGATTTTTTTTCCCCACAAGGCCCCTAATGGTAGCTCTCTGTTTCAGAAACTGTGACTTGAGTTGAACAGAGGTACCTGAACTTGTTTTCTTCTGTATGTGCTCTTTGATAACAGATGTAGCTATTATTACAGCCTGAACAGTTAAGTTTAACAACCACTTGAGTTCCCAGGCTACTTGTTTCAATTGGCACTTCATCATAGTCAGCCTCAGGTGATAGATCGCTTGGTTAACTATGATGCCTCTGCATCTGGGGATTATTACTGTCCTAGTTCTTGCCTGAGCCCAAGGACACAAAGTAATCTCTAAATCCCATCTGTGTGTGTCAGTCTCTTGTGATCCTAGCCAGTACTGGTACTGTCTCTATCAAAGGGCATAAGCCCCACAGTAGTTTGAATATGGAAAGTCTCTTCTTATTCTTGGTACTAGAGGTTGAACACAGCATTCTACCTTCGAGCTACACCCAACCCTATTTTTTTTTTTAAGCAATTGCTGAGGATCTTGCCAAGTTGCTGTTGCTGCCCTCCAACCTTCTATCTTCCTTTCTCAGCTTTTCAAGTACTGGGATTCCAGGCATGTAACAGCATACCTGGTTGGAAGGTTTAATATTAAGAGTAGATTAGGCCGGGTGTGGTGGCGCATGTTAGTAATCCTAGCATTCAGGAGGCTGAGACTGGAGGATTGCGGTTCGCTAATAGCCTCAGCTACTTAGTAAGGCTCTTTGCAACTCAGTGAGACTCTGCTTCAAAATAAAGAATAAAAAATAGGGCTGGGGGTGTAGCTTGGAGGTAGAATACCTTTGGGTTTCATCCCTAGTACCGTAAAAAAAAAAAAAAAGAGTCGATTACACGTTTAATTCTAGTACTTGGAGGCTGATACAGGAGGATCACAGGTTCATGGCCAGCCTCAGCAACTTTGTGATTCCCTGTTTTAAAATAAAAGAATAAAATAGGGCTGGAATTGTAGCTCAGAGGTAGAAAGCCTCTGGGTTCCATCCCAGTAACACACACACACAGAGGAAAAAAAAAAGGTAACCAGTAATAGAAAACAAACTCTTATGGAGTAAAGGAAAACTCTAAATTATACAGAATAGTAGGTTAAAGGAAGCAGCCACTGCCTCTAGGGCAGAGACAGTAGCAAGGAAGAAACATATTTGGATGATGTTATTGATTTTTGTTGTCTGAAGTTTATTGTCTAGAGTAGGGGTCTGAAAAAATAGCCTGCATACTAAATCTAGTCTGTGGCCTGTTTTTGTATTACCCATAAGTTAAAAATGGCTTTGCATAGCTGTTTAAAGAAAGAAAGAAGAAAATATGCAACCGAGAAGACGGACATGGTGAGACAAACTTGTGATCCTACTACTAGGGAGGCTGAGATGGGAGGATCACAGGTCCAAAGCCAACCTCCACAACCAGTGAGACCCTGTTTCCAAATAAGAAATAAAATTGTCTGAGGGTGTAGCTCGAAGGTAGACTACCCCTAGGTTCAATCCTCAGTAACACACACACACACACACACACACACACACACACACACACACACACACACAGCAACAGAGGCCCACAAAGCCTAAAAAATGTCTGGTACTTAATAAAAAATATTTGTTAATTTCTGCTTTAGAATATTTCTTAGCTGGGCATGGTGGTGCGCGCTTATAATTCCAGAACTTGGGTGGTGCACGCTTGTAATTCCAGTACTTGGGAGGCTGAGACAGGAGGGTCTTGGTTCATGGTCAGCCTCAGCTACTACTTGAGGTCCTCCACAACTTAGTGAGACACTGTTTCAAAATAAAGAATAAAAAATAGGGCTGGGGGTGTAGCGTGGAGGTAGAATGCCCCTGGGTTCAACCCCCAGCACCACATACACACAAAAAAGAATATTTCTTAGTTCTTTCTGAGAATAACATTCCAAGTTGCTCTTCTATGTTGATTAAATTTGTATAGGTAGGTCTCTTATATTTTTATTTGTTTATATTTTGAAAGTCAGAGAATTTTATTGTACTCTGACCCAAACTACTCAGTGTTCCCTGTGCATCCACTTTTTGGTCAAATACAAAAGTAGAACTAAAGTATATGGAAGTCATTTGCATATTCACACTATAGAGTCCTTATAAAATTTTTGGTATTGAGGCATGAAAAGATTCCTGGCATTCCCCAAAGTAGAGATGAGAGAAGAAACAATTTCTCTCATACACAAACTATTCAAAATTATTGGTATATAATCAGTCCTAGCCCAGAGTAGCTTGCATAAAACTTAAGAACAGTGTAAGAGGTGGCGCACACTTGTAATCCCAGCATTTGGGAGTCTCAGACAGGAGGATTATGGTTTGTGAACAGCCTCAGCTACTTGGTGAGGCCCTTTGCAAGTCAGTGAGACTCTGGTTCAAAATAAAGAATAAAAAATAGGGTTGGGGATGTATCTTGGAGGTAGAACGCCCCTGGGTTCCAAACCAAGTACTGCAAAAAGAAATAAAGAAAGACTCCAGAGCCAGAAAGAGCCAGAAATCCAACACTCCAAGCAATGGTGGCAAAAGAAGCTTTTATTTTTACTTTTAGATAGGGCCTTGCCCTCTTTATTCTCCAACCTGGCCCCAAACTCCTGGGCTCAGGTGATATTCCTGCCTCAGCCTCAGCCTTAACCAAGAATGAGTAGCTAGAATGTTGAGGTGCATGCTACTGCACTGGATGTAGGCATACTTTGTTTTACTGCATTTTGCAGATACAGTTTAGTGGCGGGGGGCTGGTAATTGAACCCATGGGTGTTCTACCACCAAGCTATGCCTCTAGACTTATAATTTATTTGAAAACAGGGTCTTACTAAGTTGCTGCGACTGGCCTTAAACTTGTGATTCTCCTATCTCAGCCTCCAAAGTACTGGGATTACAGGCATATGCCACTGTACCCAACTCAGATACTGCAATTTTTAAAAAATTGGAGGTTTGTGTCAACTCTGTCAATCAAGCAAATCTGTTTGTTTCACTTTTCCAATGATATGTGCTCACTTTGTGTCTCTGTTACATTTGGGTAATTCTCACAATACTTAAAGGTGAACATGGAGGTGCACACTTGTAATCCTAGTACTTGGGAGGCTGAGACAGGAGGATTGCAAATTTGAGGACAGTATGCAATAGTGAGAAATAGTGAGACCCTATTTCAAAGTTAAAAAAAGAAAGGGCTGGAGGTATAGTTCTGAGGTAGAATATAGATCTATAGCTGTAATGTACCAATAAAAAAAAGGAAAGAAAAATTGTTAAATTGTTAGCTGGGCATGGGGAGGCACACACCTGTGATCCCAGTACTTGAGAGGATCTCAGGTTCAAGGACAGCCTTAGAGCAACTTGGCTAGACTCTAAGGAATGTAAGAAGATCCTGTTTCAAAAACAAAAGGCAGGGATGTAGCTTGGAGTCAGGTTGGCAAGTTCAATTCCTAGTACCACCATCACTACCACCAAAAAAAAAAGTATGTGTGTGGGGTGTTGCTCAGTAGAACTTACTATCTAAATCAATATCTAGCAATATATCCAATATCTAGCACCGTAGAACAAATAGACTAAGAAGGAAGAAACTATGTTTATCTCAGGAGATGTAGAGACAGCATTTGCCAAAATTAAACTTCTATTCTTTTAAAAGACTAATGAAGCTAGGAATAGTTGATAAATAATAGTTTGATTTGTCCTCAGCTTTTGCAGAGGACATGTATGAAAATCTTAGAACTAGCTAATATTTAATATTGAAAGATTGTTTTTACCCTAAAGTTGGAAATAAGTCCGGTTGCATCACTTTCATTAATATTTTATTAGCTGGGCATGGTAATACATGCCTGTCATCTCAATTCTTGGGAGGCTGAGCAGGAGGATCACAGGTTTGAAGCCAGCAGTGGCAATTGAATGAGGCCCTTTGCACTTTAGTGAGACCCTGTTTCTAAATAAGAAATAAAATTGGTCTGGGGGGTATAACTTAGAGGTAGAATGCCTCTGGGTTCAATCCCCAGTACTCAAAACAAAACAAAACAAAACCCTGAAAAAATCAAGGAAAAGTAGAAGGATTTCTCTGGGAATAGTTCATATTACCGTAATGATGAAGGAATAGGGGATTCTTAATAGTCTAGAAATGGCCATAAAAACAGAAGTTAAAGACAGTAGAACTTTCTGTTCTGCAAATACCAGATTAGCAAAGATGATGATAAGTATTGATAATAGTCAGAATAAGCAGTAAGGGTTTAAGAAAATGAGCACTCAGCAAGACGTGGTGGCTTAGCCTGTAGTTCCAATACTTGGGAGGCTGAGACTGGAGGATCACAAGTTTAAAGCCAGTGTCAGCAATTTATGAGACCTTGTTTCCAAGTAAAAAATAAAACAGATAAAACAAATGGGTGTGTAGCTTAGAGGTAGAATGCCTCTGGGTTCAATCCTCAGTACTGCAAAAAAAAAAAAAAAAAAAAAAAAAGATAAAAAAGCACTCTTGTAATGAGAATATAAATTAGTATGACCACTTTGGAGGGCAGTTTGGCAAATAGCTATTATAATTTTAAGTATTGATCATTAACCTTGACCAATTCCACTTCTGGACATTTATCCTGTAATATCCCATGAAAATCAAAGAGATACCCACAACAGTGATTTATACAACAATTAAAAACAATGTGAATGAAGCATAAAATAAAAAAACTAGATCCATGCAATGCAGTACAGTGTAGCTGTTAAAAAATTAAGGCAGCCAGGCGTGGTGGCGCACGCTTGTAATCCCAGCATTCAGGAGGTTGAGACTTGAGGATCGTGGTTTGTGGTCAGCCTCAGCTACTTAGTGAGGCTTTCAGCAACTTAGTGAGAACCTGTTTCAAAATAAAGAATAAAAAATAGGACAGGGGTGTAGCTCGGAGGTCAGATGCCCCTGGGTTCCATCCCCAAACACGCAAAAAAAAAAAAAAAAAAAAAAAAAAAGCAGTAGCCTGGTATGTGGCACACACTTGTAATCTCAGCATTCGTTTGGATAGGCTGAGACTGGAGGAATGTGGTTCGCAGACAGCCTCAGTTACTTAGTGAGTCCCTCTGCAACTTAGACCCTATTTCAAAATAAAAAATAAATAATAGGGCAAGGAGTGTAGCTCTGAGGTCGAATGCCCCTGGGTTCCATCTCCAGATCTACAAAAAAAAAAAAAAAAAAAGGCAAAGCTGGGTGTAGTGGCGCACCCTTGTAATCCCAGCATTTGGGAGGCTGAGACAGGACTATCCTGGTTTGCAGACAGCCTCAACTACTTAGTGAGGCCCTTTGCAACTCATTGAGACCCTGTTTCAAAATAAAGAATAAAAAATAGGACTTGGGGTGTAGCTTGGAAGTAGAATGCCCTTGGGTTTCACCTCCAGTACCGCAAAAAAAAAAAAAAAAAGGCAGACCCATAATAACTGATAAAAAGATCTCTACCGTATGTGTTAATTTAAAAATACAACAGCAGTCATAAAAAAGTCATATTTTATGAAATAAGGCAATGCATGTTAGGCTTGGCATGTGGCCCATGCCTGTAATCCTAGTATTTGGAAGGCAGAGACAGCCCCAGTAATTTAGCAAGGTCCTTTTAAAAAGAGAAGAAAAGAATTTCATGTTCTACATAATAGAAAGTTGAAGGCATCTAGTTCAAATTATTGATAGTGATTACTTCTGGAGGTAAGATTATGGGTAACTCACATTTAAAGATTTTAAACCCTAGGAAGCTTATACTCAGGAAGAACAGTAAAGATTTTTTTTCTCTAAAAACATTTAGAAGCTGGGCGTGGTGGTGCATGCCTGCAATCCCAGTACTTGGGAGGCTGACACAGTAGGATCACAGATTCGAGGACAGCCTCAGCAATGCAGCCAGACTTTCAGCTGTCTAGCAAGATCTTTTTTGAAAACAAAAAGTGAAAAGGTCTGGGAGTATAGCTCAGAGGTAGAATGCCCCTGTGTTCAATCTCCAGTACCATAAAAAATAAAAAAAAATGAATAAAATATAAAAACATATTTTGAGAATTCTGGGAAGATAGGAACAAAACAACCATGAAAGTAAAAATCTCAGACATAAACTAGAACAAAATTAGGTGGCAAGTATAGCCTTGAACTTAAAGATTTAAGAAAGTGGGGATGAATCATAAACAGTGATGCAACTCATCTATCAATATCCATGGAGGAAGCAGAATGAAGCAATAGACTTTCTAAGAACCTGAGAGCATAATTCTTTTTTTTTTTTTTTTTGGTACTGAGGATGGAATCCAGGGGCACTCTACTTCCAAACTACACCCCCAGGTCTATTTTTTTTTAATTCTTTATTTTGTTTACTTACATATTTATTATTTTGGTGGTACTGGGGATGGAATCCTTCTCCCGGATACATTCCCAGACTTATTTTATATTATATTTTTATTTGGAAACAGGGTCTTTTTTTTTTTTTTTTTTTTGCGGGTTTGGGGATGGAACCCAGGGGCATTCGACCTCCGAGCTACACCCCCTGCCCTATTTTTTATTCTTTATTTTGAAACCAGGTCTCACAGAGTTGCAGAGGGCCTCACTAAGTAGCTGAGGCTGTCCGCGAACCGTGCTCCTCGGTCTCAGCCTCCTGAATGCTGGGATTACAAGCGTGCGCCACCACACCCAGCCTGAAACAGGGTCTCTTAAGCCAGGGAGAATGGCTTCAGACCTGCGCAATCCTCCTGTCTCTGCCTCCCGAGCACGGGGATTAGAAGCATGCGCCACCACGCCCAGCTAGAAACTGAATTTATTCATATGTTAAGTACTGTCTTCACATGTTAAGTATGTGTCTATAAGTATATATAATACTAAGTTTCCAGGTACATGTAGAGTTACTGTATGCCACACAAATTAAATACAGTGGTAAATGTAAACTACCTGGCTCATCTGTGGTGCTAAAGAAATGAGTTCAGTCAATGAGGAATTTCAGACTTTTAGGCTGAATGTCCCAGGTTTTGTCCTCACCCTAATCTAGGACTCTGGTACCCTGAACTCTTCTGCTTGGTGTTCTTTTTAAAGTTGTAGACTCAAGCTGCACACATTGGTGCATGCCTGTAATCCCTGTACTTAGGAGGCTGAGGCAGGAGGACCACAAGTTTGAGGCCATCCTGGGCAACTTAGTGATACTCTGTCTCAAAAAAAAAAAAAAAAAAAAATGTGTGTGTGTGTATCTGCACATGGTGCACACCTGTAAACCAGTATGTAAGAGCTGAGACAGGAGGGTTGCAGGTTTGAGGCCAGCCTCAGCAAATTGGTGAGGCAATAAGCAACTTAGACCCTGTTTTTAAATTAATAAAAAGAAAGGGCTAAAGGTATAGGTCAGAGAATACTAATCTCCTACCACAAAAGAAGAAAATATAAACAAAGTAATAAATAAAAAAGGAATGGGGGCACAAATCAATGGTAAAGAGCCCTGGGGGTCAAACCTCACTGCCACCCTCCTAAAAATTGTAGACTCAAAATGAATTTTTGTGGTATCAGTAAATAATAAAAGGAAGTTGTTTTTGCTTTGGAAGATGACCGAATTAATGTTAATAATAGGTTAAAAGATTAGAGCAGGTAGCCTTGTTTGTAAGAAGAATGGTGTGACCAACAGAAGACACTAAGTGAATTTGAAGAGATGGTGAATGGGTTTCAGAGAAATGCTGAAGCACAAGCCAGGCGTGGTGGCGCACCCTTGTAATCCCAGCATTCGGGAAGCTGAGGTGGGAGGATCGGAGTTCACGGGCAGCCTCAGCTACTTAGGCCCTCTGCAACTCAGTGAGACCGGGTTTCAAAATAAAGAATAAAAAATAGGGCAGGGGGTGTAGCTCAGAGGTTGAATGCCGCCGGGTTCATCCCCAGACCCGCAAAAGAAAAAAAAGAAAAAAAAAGAAATGCTGAAGCACTGATTGAGCTTCTCAACAAGCGTGGATGCTGCCACAGTCAGTGACATGAAAGAAACAAGCTGATGTTCGTCACTGGAGACATTTTATGTCATAAATTATATATCTGTGGTTACATATCTTACAGGTTTGGGGATCTTTATAAAAATTGCTATTTCTGGTTTTTTTTTGTTTTTTGGTGTATGTTGGTGTGGTACTTACTTGGGTTAGAACCCAGGGGCCTTCTACCTCCAGGCTATCCTCCCAGCCCAGTTTTCTTGTTCCCTCCCTCCATCCATCCATACATCCCTTCCTTCCTTCCTTTTTTTTGCAGGTCTGGGGATGGAACCCAGGGGCATTCAACCTACGTTGAATGGGGGTATAGTCTGGAGATAAGAAGGTCCCTGGGTTCCACCCCCAATACCACAGAAACAAATACTATCAAACAAAAAAACTAAAAGTATACTAGCTGGGCATGATGGTCCGTACCTTTAATCCCAGTAACTTGGGAGGCTGAAACAGGAAGATTGCAGGTTCAAGGACAGCCAGAACAATTTAGGAAGATCCTGTTTCAAATTAAAAACCAAAATAGGGCTCAGGTATAGTTCAGAGGTAGACTACTCCTGGTCTTGAAACCCAGTATTGTAAAATAAATAAATAAAGCTTGCAGTACATGAAATGTGAATTACAAATGATGAACATACCGACAGTAAGTTTGGTAGATACAGCCAGTCTTGTTTTGAGGAAGAAATAAAGCTATTTTTGCTTCATGTCAAATAATTCCACTGGAATCTGGGCGTGATGGTGCACACTTCTAGTACTTGGGAGGTTGAGACAGGAGAATCACAGATTCAAGGACAGTCTCAGCAAGTAGTGAGACTCTCATCAACCTATCAAGACTCTCTTTCCAAGTAAGAATAAAATTGGGCTGGGGGTGTAGGTTGAAGATAGAATACTCCTGGTTTCTAACTCCAGTACCACAGAAACTTTATTTACAAAAGCTAAGGGCAAGGGTAAAAACTGAGGTAGATTTATATGGCCTTTCCAACTTCTTGTCAGAATATTTTTGTTTTATTTAATTAATTAATTTTATTATTATTTTTTTGGTGTTACTAGGGGTGGAACCGAGAGGCTTTCTACCTCCAGGCTATACTCCCAGACCTTTTTTTAAAATATATTTTATTTGGAAACAGGGTCTCGCTAAATTTCCGAAAGCCTCACTAAGTAGCCGAGGCTGGCTTCGAACCCATTTGATCCTCCTGTCTCAGCCTCCCAAGCGTGGGGATTACAAGCGTGCGCCAACATGCCCGGCTATTTTGTTTTATTTTGATATTGGTATAGAATTTTGACATCCTTCCCAACAAAATTTTTATTTTAGCAGTCAATTTCTTGTTTCTAAGTATTTCCACATGTCTCTTTTTTATGGCTACCTCTACTTACTTTTTTTAAAAAAAATCTGTTTGTCTCTGAGATTTCTCAGAGTTAATATAAAATACTTAGTAGAAGTTTCTTTTTCTGAGTCATTCAGTGTGGTACATGCTTGTAATCCCAGTACTTGGGAGGCTGAGACAGGAGGATTAGTAGCCAGCTTCAGCAATTTAGGCCCTCCACATCTTAGTGAGACTGTTTCGAAATAAAAAATAGATTAGGGCTGGGGGTGTAGCTGGAGGTAGAATGCTCCTAGCACCAAAAAAAAAAAAAAAAAAAAAAGCTACTTTTCTATAAATTACCTGTTGTCTTTGGGTGGTTTTCTTTTTGTTCACCTTGAACCTTCTTTTCTGTGGAGTTCTTTGTTTTTTAGAAACCTGGGATTTTTGGTTTTCTGCTCATATTTGTTATTTATCAGATACTCTGGATTCCTAAAGCTGCTGTTTCTTCAGTTATGTAGGTAACTAGGTAATTTTTTTCCCCTTAAAAATTTCTCCCTTGAGTAGAGTTTGCTGTCTCTGGGGTCATGGTAGGTAATGCGTATCAAGAAGAGAAGTTTCTTGTGTTCTTGCATCATTTGTGTATGGTAGTAGAGAAGCAGGAGGCAGGAATACTCATAGTTGGCTGAAGTAAGGAGGCCTTTAGAGACCTGGGATAGAACATCCTACTTTTTTTTTTAAAGTTTTTTGGTAGAGTCACCAGTATTTTAATTTCTTTCCCTTCTGTGACTAGAATTATCCCAGACTTGTCTCTGCTTCTGTTTTAAGCTTTAACATGTTCAGTAGAAAATATCTCTGTAAGTTGGGTATGGTGGCACACACCTGTAATTTCAGTACTTGGGAGGCTCAGACAGGTTTATGGCAAGCCTCAGCTACTTGGTGAGGGCCTCTGCAATTTAGTGAGACCTTGTTTCAAAAGAAAGAATAAAAAATAGGTCTGGGGGTATATCTTGGAGGTAGAATGCCCCTGAGTTCAATCCCCAATATTGAAGAAAAAGAAAGAAATCCCTATAGCATGACTCACTTTCATTGTAAGCAAATTTAGCTGGGCGTGGTGGCGCACGCTTGTAATCCCCGCGCTTGGGAGGCGGAGACAGGAGGATCGTGCAGGTTTGAAGCCAGCCGTGATGGCTTAAGAGACCTTGTTTCCAAATAAAAATATAAAAAATAGATTTGAGCGTATAGCCCGGAGGTAGTAAGGGTTTCCAGGAACCCCAGTAACCAGAAAAACCAAAAACCAAAACAGCAAATTTTTCTCATTAGCCTAAGGGCAAAGTTGTTATTGTCAGTTGTTTATTTAGTTATGATAAGTTTTATATAGTTCTTCGTGTTAGTGAGTTCTTAATAAGAGTTGGCTTTGCTTATTATTATTACAAATGTATATATAATGGCTGGGTATAGTGGTGAGTGCCTACACTTCCAGTACTTGAGGGACTGACAGGAGTATCTTAGGTTCAAGGCCAGCTCAGCAACTTAGTCATATCCTTTTTTTTTTTTTTTTTTTTTTTTTGTGGCAATGGGGATTGAACCCAGAGACATTCTACCTCTGAGCTACACCCTCAGCCCTATTTTATTATTATTTGGAAACAGGGTCTCACTAGGTTAATGAGAGTCTCACTACTTGCTGAGACTATCCTCGAACCTGTGATTCTTAGTCTCCCAAGTATTGGGGTTACAAGAGTGTACTATCACATCCAGCTTGAGTCTTGTTTTAAAATAAAATTTAAAAGGGCTGGAGGTGTATCTCAGAGATAACAGCCCTTGGTTCAATCCCCACTACCATTAAAAAAAAAAAAAAAAAAAAAAAGGCTAGGCTCAGCAACTAGCAACTTAATAAGACCTCAGTTTAGAAAACAGGGTGAGAGGGAGGAGATGGGGATGAGGGGTGACTGGGCATATTTCTCAGAGGTATAATGCTCCTGGGTTCATAGTGTGTACACACACACACACACACACACACACACACACACACACTTTGTTATGTAAAAAGAAAAGATAAGAAATATATATATCTGTATATCTATATCTATCTATATATATATATATCTTGGGTTTTGGTTTGGTGGCTTTGTCCTGAGAACTGTTTTTGTTCATCTTAAACTTTTACTAAGTTTGGAAGTGTTTGTCTTTATGTTGTGCATTTGTATAATTTGGCTTGAAAACTATATCTCCTGGGGAAATTGGGAGGGATACCAAAAAGTATGACTGAAGAATATGTGGATAATGTTACTTTTCCTTTTTTGCTTTTTCAGTTTGAACAGAAAAGTGGTGCAGTTTTTGATGAAATTGTAGAGAACTGTAAGTACCACTTGAAAAAAAAACTCATGTGTTTAGATGGAGATAAGTCTCAATAAGGCATATTTTATCTTTAGAGTGTTTTGTCAGGGGTGATTTTTGTGATGGTCTAATATGATATAGTCTACATCATATTACATTCTGTTAGTACTTTTAGCAGGGCAATTTGAATTGTTAGACTTTTTATTTTGAATAAATATTTTCATAGTTATTAATATGTTGAAGTAATAGTAAAACTTTGTGCTAGTGTGCATCATACAGATTATCCTTACTATTGTTAGACGTTTTTTACTTTGTTTACAGCATCCCTTAATTTTTTTTCTTTAGAGTCTTTATTTGTTATGGCATTTAAAATAATTCTTTTTATGATTATAAAAGTAATACATTCAGTTTGTAGTATAAAGATTAATAAAGTAAAAAGTAAAAGCCTTTGTTACTATCATTCTCCAAAAACAACCAGTTTTAGGGGTCTAATATATATCTTTCCAGACTTTTTTCTGTGAATGTAATCATATATTTGGGGTATGGAGATTTATGTATATGTGCAGAAATCAAATGATTGCCATTCTTGCTTTTTTCATAACACTGCATAGGTATCTATTTCGATGTAGACATGTTGGCATTCCTTTTAGTGACTAGCATTTTATTCTGTGGCTGTGTTATAATTTAACCAAGCCAGATGTGGGGGCTTATGCTTGTAATCCTAGTACTTGGGAGGCTGAGACAGGAGAATCCAAGTTCATGGCCAGGCGCAGTTACTTAGTGAGGCCCTCTGCAACTTAATGAGACCCTGTTTCAAAATAAAGAATAAAAAATAGGTCTGGGGGTGTAGCTCAGAGGTTGAATGCCCCTGGGTTCAATCCCCAGCATTACAAAAGAAAAATTTAATCTGGGTGTGGTGGTGCACGTTTGTAATCCCAGCATTTTGGAGGCTGAGACTGGAGGATCTCAGTTGGCAGACAGCCTCAGCTACTTAATGAGGCCCTCTGCAACTCAGTGAGACCCAGTTTCAAAATAAAGAATAAAAAATAGGGCAAGGGGCTGTAGCTCAGAGGTCGATTGCCCCTGGGTTCTATTTCCAGACCTGCCCCCCCCAAAAAAAATTAACCAGCCTACTCTTTTTATATTTTAATTATTTTTAGTTTTTCATTACTATAAAATATGTTTTCCTATACACATCTTTGTATAATTGCAGTATATCTGTAGTATAAAATCTAAAACTAGAATTGGTAAATTTTTGAAGGATGTTTGTGTGGTTGTTTATGGAAGATTAATTTTGTGAATTAGAATTCTGAAGGGCAGTAGACATTTCCTTTTCAGAAAATTTTCTTCCACCAGTAGAATCTGAGTACCTTTTTTAATTTGTTAATATTTTTGAGTATATTTTATATATTAGCTTCCTGTTGTTTGATATTAAGAGATAACAAATTCTCATCTTCAGAAAATTTAGGTATTGATTGTCCATTCTTTTTTCTTTTTCTTTTTTGTAAGCAACAAAATATAATAGCTAGTTTATCTAGAAGTATTTTAAATATGTATAGTGGGTATTTCATAGAATTTAGGTTATAGGCATTGAAAGAAGTTTCTCCAGGGTACTCAGGGAAAGAAGATCATCTGCCAGTTTTCTACAGTGCTGCCAGAAAGCAGTTATTTTTCAATGACTTGGTCTGGTCTGGTCTTGTCTTTTCGTACTAGGAATTGAACTCAGGGGCATTCTACTTCAGAGCTATACCCCTAGTCCTATTTTATTTTATTTGTGGGTCTGGGGATGGAACCCAGAGACATTCATTCGACCTCCGAGCTATACCCCCAGCCCTATTTTTTATTCTTTATTTTGAAACAGGGCCTCACTAAGTAGCTGAGGCTGTCTGTGAACCACGATCCTCTGGTTTCAGCCTCCTGAATGTTGGGATTACAAGCGTGCACCACCATGCCTGGCTCACTCCTATGTTATTTTAGTTTTAAAGAGGGACTCACTAAGTTTCTGAGCATCTTGCTAACTTTCCAGGTGTGATGCTTCTGTCTCAGCCTCCCAAGTATTGGGATTACAGGTGTTCCACCACCATGAGCAGCTGATTTAGTCTATCGGCCTGCCTCCCCTCCCCTGCCCTCCCCTCCCCTTCCTTTCCCTCCCCTCCCCCTCCCTGCCCTCCCCTTCCCTGCCCTCCCCCTCCCTCCCCTCCCCTCCCCTCCCTTTCTTCCTTGGCAGTACTGGGGAGGGAACCCAGGGGCATTGTACCTCCGAGCTATACCCCAGCCCTATTTTTATTTTTTTTTGAATACTGGGGATAGAACCCAGGGGCATTCTATCTCCAAGCTATACCCCCAGTTTTATTTTTTTATTTTTTATTTTGAAACAAGGTCTCACTGAGTTGCAAAGGGCCTCACTAACTAGCTGAGGCTGTCCAGGAACTGCAGTCCTCCTGTCTCTTCACAAATGCTGGGATTACAAGCATGTGCCACCTTCCTGGCTGGGTTTTTTATTTTTGGAACAGGGTCTCACTGTGTTGCAATGGTCTCTAAGTAGCTGAAGCTGTTCTCAAATAGTGATCCTCTAGTCTCAGCCTCCCAAATGCTGGATTTAGTCTTTATATCCATTTTAAATTTCTGATTTCTAAATTGGGTGTGATGGTACAGGTCTTTGTAATACCAGTACTTAGGAAGCTGAAACAGGTTCCAGCTCTGCCTTAGTAATTTAACAAATATTTGCCTCTAACAAATAAAAAGGGTTAGGGGGTAGATAAGAGGTTGAGTGACCCTGGGTTCAGACCCCAGTACCAATAAATAATAAAGTAGATAAAAATTTCACATTCCTAGAAGAAAGTTGATGACTGGGCCACCCTCATTCTTTAAAACCCGCACTGAGAAGCACCCTGATTCTGATGTTCATCTTTGAACATGGTCGAGAAAAGAGACAGTAAAACATAGCTGTTAGAAGATCTGTCTGCCATTACTTACTTTTATTTATTTATTTTGTTTTTTTTGTGTGTGTGTGTATGGTACTTGGGGTAGAACCCAGGGGCTTTTCTACCTCTGGGCTATACTCCCAGACCTATTTTATACTTTATTTGGAAACAGGGTGTCACTAAGTTGCTGAGAGTCTCACTAAGTAGCTGAGGCTGGCTTCGAACTTTTGGGATTGTCCTGTCTCAGTGTCCCAAGTGCTGGGATTACAAGCGTGTGCCACCATGCCTGGTTGAGGCTTACTTGTTTTCTTCCATTACTACTTCCATTCTTTCTTCCTTCTTTCTCTTTTTTCTTTTCTTTTCTTTTCTTTTTTTTTTTTGTAGTACTGGGAATTTAACCCAGAGGCATTATACCTCTGAGCTAAACCTCAACCCTGTTTTTTATTCTTTAATTTGAAACAGGGCCTCACTAAGTTGTAGAGGGACTCACTAAGTAGTTGAGTCTGGCTATGAACCATCCTCCTGTCTCAGCCTCCCAAATACTGGGATTACAAGCATGTGCCACCTTGCCTATCTTTTTTCTTTTTGGGGATGGGTTTGAAGCCCCCAGGGGCTTTTACCTTTGATCTATACCACTAATCACCATCCTCCTCCTCCTCCTCCTCCTCCTCCTCCTCCTTATTATTATTATTTTTTCTTTTTTTTCTTTTTTATTGGTGCACTGTATTCATACATCATAGTGGGATACAAACTTTTGTAGACATACATGCACACATCGCCCAGTCAGCCCCCACCCGATCCCCACCCCATTTCCTCCCCATCCCTCCTTCCCATGCTTGGCTTAGTGGTTGACATCTAGTATTATAGCAATTTATCCAAAATTAACAATGATAATCTCACATAACAGTTTCATTTGTCTGATACCAAGCTTTTGATGACTTAAAGATAACATTTCAATATTTCTTTTTGCTTTCTTTCTTACCAGAGAATATTTTTTTTTCTATTTTTTTAGGTGAAACTATCATATATTTATATATTTATTTTTCAGAAAAAAATCTATTCTAATATGGAATATGGATTCTAGATACCCAAAACGATCTTGAAAAAGAACAAAGCTAGAAGATATATATTTTCTGATTTCAAACCATTTAAAGCTACAATAATTGAAACAGTGTAGTACTGTTCTAAAGGCAGATATATAAACCATTGGAGTTAAATATGAGCCTAGAGCTAAATTCTTCCCTATATTATCAAGTTATTTTTGACAAGGTTTCCACGAACCTTTGGTGGTGGAAATAATAATCTTTTAACTAAATATTGTTGAAAAATAATAATTACATGGAAAAGAATAAAATTGGACCCTTACCTAATCCCATATACAAGTATTAACTCAAAATAGATAAAAGACCTAAATATAAATCTTAAGACTATAAACTTTTAGAAGAAAATCTGGGTCATACAACCTCATGACATTGAAATTGGCAGTGATTTCTTGGATATGATTTCAATGGCACAGGCAACAGAAGAGTATACAAACTCCCTAAAAAATAAAAAAAAATTGTATATCCAAAGACAATGTGAACAGAGTTAAAAGTTACTAATAGAATTGGATAAATATTTCCAAATGCTATATCTGAAGGTATATTAATATTCCAACTAGACATCCTAAAAATTAACAACAATAAAGGCAAACAATACAATTTAGAGATAGGTAAAAGACTAACATAAATAATGAATCTCCACAGATAACCACTCTTAGTTGTCTGTTGGATGGAAACTCTTGTTTCTCTTGTTCTGGTGTGTGTTACCTATTTCTTCTTTGTAGTTAATCTCTTTGAGTATTTTCTCTAGCACTGGTTTTGAAGACATAAATTCCTTCAGTTTCTGTTTGTCATGGAAGCTTCTTATTTCTCCATCTAATTTGATAGAAAGTTTTGCTGGATAGGAAATTTTTGGCTGGAAGTTGTTTTCTTTCAGAGTTTGGAATATGTTACTCCAAGCCCTTCTGGCTCTCATGACTTGGTTTGGGAAGTCTGGAGGGATTCTAATTGGTTTGCCTCTGAATGTCACTTGGCCCTTTGTTTTTGTTGCCTTTAAGATTCTCTGCTTGGCTTCCACATTGGTCATTTTGACAATTATGTGACGTGGGGATCCTCTTCTCCGATCCTGTCTAAAGGGAGTTCTATAAGTTTCCTGGATCTGTGTATCAACCTCTTGCTCTATGTTTGGAAAATTTTCTGCTATTACTTCCTTGAAGAGATTGTTTAGCCCTTTGGTTTTACTTTCTTTTCCCTCCTCTATTCCAATTATTCTTAGGTTAGCTCTCTTAAAATGGGCCCATATTTCTTCAATGTCAGATTCCTGCTGTTGGATATTTTTTCTAGATTAGAAACTATGCGTTCATTTTTGGAATGATCATCTTCTAAGAGCGAGATTCTGTTCTCCATGTGTTCTAATCGGTTGTTTGTGCTTTGAATTGAGGCCTTTACTTCATTAATTGCATCCTTTATCTCTTTTTGGCTCTCTCTGAGTTCTTTTCGAAGCACCTCTATTATTTCTACAGTTATTTTCCTGATTTGATCTTCTAGAAATCTCTGATTTTCTGTTTTATCGGGTTCTGATGTTGTGGGTTTGTGGGCATTCATTGCTCCATTGTTATTCCTCTTTCCCATGATTTCTGAAGTTTGTGCCTTCTCTGGGTTCTTCCCTTGGGTCACTATGACTTCACTTAAGGTGTCCTGGATCTCAAGTCTGTAGTATCTCAGACCCCACTACTCCTTTACTGGGTTGTATCACAGAGTCTCCGACCCAGGGAGTCAATAGAGGCTGCTTTAAACTATGGGGGGTGCCAGGTTGCACGTTCTCCTATGGTGTGATATCTCTGCCACCGCCCCTCCCCCACTGGGTCAAGTCCCAGGGAGTACAGTACTGGGATTTCTCCTCTGTGGCCCGCAATTTGACTCACTGTTCTTAAGTTCGCAAATGTAGCTCTACTGGACTCGGTGAATTCGCTGCTGCTGCTGCCGGTGGCAATATGGCGCTGCTGCTACGCCCTCGGCCATGAGGCTGGCTTATTTCTTCTTGATTTTGATTTCCACTCTGAGTCCCTGCAGCGTGTGCTGAGCTCAGCCACTGGGAGCTTTAGATGCTCCCCGCGCTGAAAAATCCCGCCTGGCTGTTCCGTAGCGGCTCACCTCGGCTTGCTGTAGCCGTCCGGTGAATTTGCCGCTGCTGCCACGTCCTCGGGCGTGAGGCCGGTGTATCTCCTCTGTGGCTCTGAGCTCTGTTCTCAGTCTGCTTTCTCTCTGGAGCCTGGTGATTTTTTTGTTTCTCTGGTGATGGTGTTTTCTGGCTATGAAAGGCGCAGATTTTGTGGTAATGGAGATTGGTTGTTAGCGGGGCTCTTAAGCCCCGCTTTTCTCGGTCGCCATCTTCCCGGAAGTCTATTATTATTATTATTTTTATGGTGCTTGGAATTGAACCCAGGTACATTCTACCTCTGAGCTAAAACCCCACTCTAATTTTATTTTTTATTTGGAAACAGGGTCTTGCTAAAATTGTTGACAGCATTACTGAGTTGATGAGGCTGGCTGTGAATCTCCTGAGTCAGCCTCCTGAGTACTGGGATTTTATGCATCTTCCACCTGTTGGGCTGTCTTTTTTTTGTTGTTGTTGTTATTTATTTATTTTTTCTATTTGTCTCTGTCTATCTATCTTGAGGTAATGGGGATGGAACCCAGGGGCATTTTACCTCCGGGATACACACCCAGCCCTGATTTTATTCATTATTTTGAAACAAGGTCTAACTAAGTTGCAGAGGGCCTCAGTAAGTAGCCGAGGTTGACTGTGAACCTACAACCCTCCCAAGTACTGAGATTACAAGAGCCACCATGTCTGGCTTGTTTTATATAATTTTTTGTAATGCTTTGGATTGAACCCAGGGGCATTCTACCTCTGAGGTACATTTCCAGCCCTACCTTAGTTTTTATTTTGAAACAGGGTCTCACTAAGTTATAGAGGGCATCATGGTATTGCAAAGGCTGGCTGTGAACCTGCAATCCTCTTGTCTCAGCCTACAAGTACTGGAATTATAAGTGTATGTCACCACACCTGGTTTCCCCTTTTATATTTATATTTTTATTTTATTTTATTTTTTTGGTGGTACTGGGGCTGGAATCCAGAGGCTTTCTATGTCCGGGCTACACTCCCAGACCTATTTTATATTTTATTTGGAAACAGGGTCTCACTAAGTTGCTGAGAGCCTCACTAAGTAGCTGAGGCTGGCTTTGAACCTGCGTGATCCTCCTTTCTCAGTCTCCCAAGCGCGAGGATTACAAGCGTGTGCCACCACGCCCAGTCCTTTTTATTTTATTTTTTTTTGAATCAGGGTCTCACTAATTTGCCGCAACCAGCCTAGAATTTGGAATCCTTCTGTCTCAGCCTCCTAAATACTAGGATTAGAGGGATGTACTACTAGGCCCGGCTATGAAATTTGGAAGATTTTAATCCAATAATAATAAATCAATAATACTTAGAATCATAAGTATTATCTTAAAGCTATAACCAAGCTGCTTTAGCTTGGGACTTACACCTGATATTTGAGGTTTCTGTTTGTGTGTGTGTGTGTGTGTGTGTGTGTGTGTGTGTGTGTGTGTGTGTGTGTATGGAACTCAGAGGCATTCAACCTCTGAGTTACACCCTCTAGCCAATTTTTTTTCTTTATTTTGAAATAGTCTCAGTAAGTTGTGGAGGGCCTCACTAAGTAGTTGAGGCTGTCTGTGAACTGCGATTCTCTGGTCTCAGCCTCCCAAATGCTGGGATTACAAGTGTGCCCCACCACGCCCAGCCTGAGGTTTATGTTTCTTATAGTGCTTTCTGCTTCACTCTATCGACAATTTTAAGCTGGAGATATAGGATGGGATATAGCTTGCCGAGCACAGTGGAGGCTTTGGGTTTGACCTCTAGCACCATAGAAAGGGGAGGAAGGCAAGCAGGCAGGTAGGTAGACAGGCAAAAATTGGAAATTTACAAGCAGAGGGTTTTATACCAAATGTTGGATACACATGGTACAATAAATGTTTCCCTTTAACTCTCTCCATTTCTGGTCGTTTTCACTGAAGGTGTATTGACACCCCTGGAAGGAGGGAAGTGATTAGTCTGGAGGGGACACTGGCCTCTTCCTCCAGGAAGAGTCAGGAACATAGATCCAGGAGTGGTAGGGGCAAATTGCTTTGTAGATGATATGCAGTGTCAGAGATGGTCATTTAAGAACTTTGATTTTTGTCTTAGGATCCATGTCCAGAAGAAACCAAATTGTCTTAAGTGCCTCAGAATGACCGTTGTAAGCCTGGTGTGATGGTGCACGCTTGTAATTCCAGTACTTCGGAGGCTAAGACAGGAGGATCGCACAGGTTCACAGCCAGCCTCAGCTACTTAGGCCCTTTTTCAAAATAAAGAATAAAAAATATGGTTGGGGTGTAGCTCAGAGGGAGAATTCCCCTAAGTTCAGTCTTTAGTACTGAAGAAAAAAAAGGCCATTGTAATACACATGGTGGCACATACCTATAAAGTAATCTCAGTACTTGAGAGGATGAGACAAGAGTATCACATGTTCAAGGACAGCCCCAGTGATTTAGTGAGACCTTGTTTCAAAATAAAAAGGGCTGGTGGTATAGCTAGTAGGTAGATTGTCCCTACATTCGATTCCCAGTAACACCCCTCTCCCCATACACAATGACCATTGTAGTACTACACTTGCTGTGAACTCATGGCCCAAGACGATCAGCAGGACCTGAAACTTTAAATGTTTGCTTTGTGGATGTAATTTTACTCTTCTTTCAGTAAATTATCTTATCAGTGAGGAAGTTTGATTAAAACATTAAAAGTCTGATTTGACTTTTCAAAGATGTACTGTCTTTAGTGAATGGGTTTAAAGGAAAAAAAATACTCAGTGGTGTATGCTTGTAATCCCAGCGCTTGGGAGGCTGAAACAGGAGGATCGCACAGGTTTGAAGCCAGCCTCAGCTACTTAGTGAGGCTCTCGGCAACTTAGTGAGACCCTGTTTCCAAATAAAGTATACAATAGGTCTGGAAGCATAGCCTGGAGGTAGAAAAGCTCCTGGGTTCCACTCTCAGTAACACACACACACACACACACACACACACACACACACACGCATGGAATTGGCACAACAGACATATAGACCAATGGAACAGAACAAAAGATACAGAAATAAACCCACATACTTGTATTGTCAATTGATCTTTGACAAAGGAGCCTGTAATACCTCCACCCCTTTATTTTAAAACAAAGTCTTGTTAGGTTGCTGAGAGACTTGCTAAATTGATGAGCCTGGTCTCTAGCCTGCTATCCTTTTGTCTCAGCCTCCCAAGTACTGGGATTATAGGTATGGGCAACTATGCTGGGCACCCCCAGCCCTTTTTTAATTTTTTGTTTTGTTAAAGGGTCTTTCTGGCTTGCAGAGATCTTTGTGACGTTTCTGAGGCTGGCAGCATGCCTGGAATACTGTCTCAGTTTCCCAAGTACTTGCATTATAGGTTGTTTGCCACCATGTCTGACTGTCATTCTTTTATTTTTTTATTTTTTTTATTTCTTGTGCTGAGGATTGAATCCAGAGCCTTCTAACTTTGAGCTATATCTCTAGCCATATTTTATTTTTATTTGGAAACTCAGAGTCTCTCTCATTTACTGAGAGCCTCATTGAATCACTGAGGATGGTTTCAGGCCTGTGATTCTTTTATTTCAGACTCCCAAGTACTGGGATTACAGGCATGTGGTAGCATGCCTGGTTATTAGTCTCACTATTATTCATGGTTCTGGGAATTTAATCCAAGGGTGTTATACCACTGAGCTATGCTTATTGTTATTTATCCTTTTTTTTGTGTGTAGTACTGGGGATGGAAACCAGTGACCTCTGCCTCTTGAGTTACATTCCCAGCCCTATTTTATGTTTTATTTGGAAACAGGGACTCACAATAGGTTGCTGAGACCTTCACTAAGTTGCTGAGGTTGGCTTTTGAATTTGGGATTCTTCTGTCTCAGCTTCCCATGTATTGGGATTACAGGTGTGAGCTACCACAAGCAACTGGTTTCGTCTCTTCTCTTCTCTTCTCTTCTCTTCTCTTCTCTTCTCTTCTCTTCTCTTTACTTTACTTTTCTTTCTGTACTGGGGATGGAACCCAGGGGCATTCTACCTCCGAGTTACAACCCAGCCTTATTCTTTATTTTGAAACAGGATCTCACTGAATTCCAAAGGGCCTCACTAAATAGTAGCTGAGGCTGTCCTCGAACCGTGATCCTCCTGTCTCACCCTCCCAAATGCTGGGATTACAAGCATGTGCCACCATGCCCGGCTTGCTATTTATCTTTCATTGGTACTTATTTGAATTATATTTTGTATGTAGCTCTTGAATCATGTTAGATTAATTTCTTATATTTTACTGGATAGTGAACTCATTTTATCTCTCACTAGAAGCCTAATAACGTATGATCATATAACCATGTGTTAAGCTTTTTCAGTGATCTGTAAAGCTACTTACACTATGATAAATAGTTGTCCAATTTTTCAACTTCTGAATTAATGTTTTACTGGACTATTTGTTTATCTTGTGCCATTTAAATTAATTTAGCTCTATATGTCTTGATAAACTGTTAGCATACTTCTCTGAAAATTGTGTACTATTTAATTCAGTGTTAAAACATTTGGGTGGAGCTACTTAAATTTTTAATTCTTCTATATAAGTTGCTAATTTTTGCTTTCAAGTCATTTCTTCTCTGTTAGCACTGTCCAGTAGAACTTTTTGTAATGGGCCGGGCGTGGTGGCGCACGCTTGTAATCCCTGCGCTTGGGAGGCAGAGACAGGAGGATCGCGCAGGTTCGAAGCCAGCAGCACGTGCTGGCTTAGGAGACCCTGTTTCCAAATTAAAAAAAATGTAAAAATAGGTCTGGGAGTGTAGCCCAGAGGTAGAAGGGCTTCCAATAACCCCAGTACCACCAAAAAAAAAAAAAAAAGAACTTTTTGTAATGATAGAAATGTTCTATAGGTACACATTAAAGTAGCCACTAGTACATGTGATAGTTGACTATTAGAAATGTCATGATTGAAACCGGGTGTTATGGCGCATGCTTCTAATCCCAGCATTTGGGAGGCTGAGACAGGAGGATTGCGGTTTGCGGCCAGCCTCAGCTAGTGAGGCCCTTTGCAACTCAATGAGACCCTTTTTCAAAAATAAAGAATAAAGAATAGGGTGGTGGTGTGTCTTGGAGGTAGAATGCCTCTGGGTTTCCATTCCCAGTACTTAAAAAAAAAAGTCATAAATGTAAAAGTTTTTATTAAATTTATATTTTTCCTGCCGGGTGTGGTGGCACACGCTTGTAATCCCCACGCTTGGGAGGCAGAGACAGAAGGATTGCATTGGTTCGAAGCCAGCCTCACTGGCTTAAGAGACCCTGTTTCCAAATAAAAATATAAAATAAGTCTGGGAGTGTAGCCCAGAGGTAGAAGGTCTTCCAGGAGCCCCAGTACCACCAAAACAAAACAAAAACAAAAACAAAACAAATAAAAAAAATCAAAAAAACATACAAAAAAATTCATATAATCGTTTAAATTTACAGTTTCTTCATAAGAAGAGATTCATATATCTGGTAACAAAATAAAATAGCAATCTTACTTTTAAATAATCAAGTACTTGTCAAGGCTGAACGTAAAAAAAAGCTAACCTAATAAAAATGTAGAAGGAGCTAGTCCATATATAGCAAGTTCTTAAGTCAAATTCTTTAATAAATAGATTTCTAGGAGTCAGTATACATTTAATATTTTCTGCCTTAAGAAAATAGAAGTTTAGTTCAAGTGTTAAGCTTTATCACCTTGACACTGCCCTTATTTCATAATGCAGAATGGACCTTAATAATTTTTCAAACACAAAGCCTTAGTCACACTAAATTTAAAAAATCCTTAGGGACATCTAAATTTAACAAACCCAGCGGGCGTGGTGGCACACACTTGTAATCCCAGCATTCGGGAGGCTGAGACTGGAGGATCGTGGTTTGTGAATAGCCTCAGCTACTTACTGAGGCCCTCTGCAACTCAGTGAGACCCAGTTTCAAATAAAAGAATAAAAAAATAGGGCAGGGGGTGTAGCTCGGAGGTCTAATGCCCCTGGGTTCCATCCCCAGACCAAAAGGACTGGAGTTTTGACTCAATTGATAATACAATATAAAGTAATTTACTTGTCAAAGCCCTACATAGAAGCCACAGCATTTATCTTGTAAAAATTCAAGATTTTTTTTTTTTTTTTGTGGTACATTGCGTGGAACCCAGTGGCCTTCTACCTCTGGGCTATACTCCTAGACCTATTTTAAAAAAATATGTATATATATATTTTTTGGAAAAAGGGCCTCACTAAATTGCTGAGGGCCTCACTAAGTGGCTGAGGCTGGCTTAAGAGACCCTGTTTCCAAATAAAAGATATAAAATAGGTCTGGGAGTGTAGCCCAGAGGTAGAAGGGCTTCCAGGAACCCCAGTACCACCCCCCCAAAAAAATAATTTTATAATAGTTTGCTACAATAGCTTTAGATAAATTAGTTGCCTTATTGCAAAACTAAATCTTTGTAAACAAGTTTAAATTTTATTTCAAGAACCAAATTTTGCTCTTCAAGAGTAGGAATTTTGAGAATCTTAAGAAGCTAGGTTCAAAATACTTTATCAATAATGTACCCTTTAAGGCAGTGATTATTTTAGTTCAAAATTCCAGTGATAAAATTTATCAAGATAAACATAGTTAACACTGGATTTAAAAAAATGCATGGCATAAATAGTGGCTTGCTTTCCATCCAGTACCTTTAGAAATGAAGTCATCTTTGTAAACATGTTCTGTTGTTTCTTTCTTTTTTTTTTAATTAAAAAAAATTATTTTTGCGGTCTGGGGTGGAACCCAGGGGCATTCTACCTTTGAGCTATACCCCCTGCCCTATTTTTTTTTATTCTTTATTTTGAAACTGGGTCTCACTGAGTTGCAGAGGGCCTCACTATGTAGCTGAGGCTGTCCTTGAACCGTGATCCTCCTGTCTCAGCCTCCCGAATGCTGGGATTACAAGCGTGCGCCACCATCCCCGGCTAATGTTGTGCTGTTTCTTTAACAGCTAATATAGAAAATTTTAGTGCCCAATTTTATGTGGTTTTTAAATAAAAGAATGGCAGTGTAACTTCTGAACTGGCAAGGACAATCACAGTACTATTTTCCTATAAAACTTTAGTCATTCAGGTCAATGAATTTCTTCAATACTTGCTCAATTCCAACTCGTTTACTTAGTTAAGTAACTTCAGTGTTTTCCGATGGTTTTCTGTACTCTTTGGTGAGGTCATAATGCTTCCATTACACACTGATGACAACTGTCCCCCTTTTCTGAAAGTGTTTACGTAGCTGACTTCATCCAGCATAGCCAAATAAATTTTATGTGTTTGGATATCATGTCTGTCTTCCATAAGTATCTTCTTAAAGGTCTTCAGCTTTACTGGACTAGTACTTTTTACTACGCTGACAAAAGGCACCATCCACAGTCTACACATTCTGAGATAATGTCCCATTCCAAACCTGAGGCTTTTTTAACCACGTCAATGGAGGTAAAATGGCACAAGGCAGCAGCAGCCAGTTTCTGTGCTGAAACTCTAGGGAGTCAACAGCTAGAATACACAGATCTAAAAGCTGAGCTATTCTCCTGAGAATATTGGGGTAGAAGAACTTTAGAAGCATCTTTAAGAGCATCAACTTGGAGAAAGAGATTTAATCAGGAGATGATTGTCACAGGAGAACGTTACCATTTTAAAGCCTTTAATGAGTTCCATCCTTAAGATGTCTTCTTCACTGCAACGGAGCATAGATTTCCTCAAGTATGGAAGCAATGTATAGTTAGGTAATTCCAATGAGTTGAAGCATATTTTTATTTATATCCTTTTGTGTCAACATAAATCTATCAAAAAGGGCTTGTGCAAGATAGAATGTTTCCCTATGAAGTGTGTATACTTCACATACCTCTAAAAGCCATTCTAGAAGTATTGATCTCATCTGTGGTTCCAAGCCAGAATGCAAAACTTCAGAATGTTTGTCATGAACATATCTGCTTTCTTATCTGAACACCTCAGCTTAAATTTGGCAAAGGTGAAGGGTTAATAAAAAGGCTTTTAAATCTGTAATTTGTAAATCTGGAGAAATCACTTGTTTCTATTTCTTTGTGGGGTGTTTCAATGATAATGCAAGGGCTGATTCCCCCAGATAATACAGGTGGCCCACAATTCCTAATCTCATACTGGTGTTTCTTGGTGACCTCCTCTTTTCTTTCTTTCTTGTGCTATTTTTCTCTTCTTAGCCTGGAATATTTTGGCTTCTTGGGGGGAGTCTGTTTGGCTGGGGTGGGTATGCTGCTTGGCTTGTAAACAGCGGCTCCTGCTCCATCTTGACGTTCTCTTCTATTTAGGTGTATGAAACCTCTGCAGCCTGCCGTCCCAGGGGAACCCTTAGGTCTGGACCGGGCTCCCGGGTTACCTGCCACCCAGCCACTTTTGTCAGGCCAGTTTGCTCCAGTCCCCTCCCACCGCGGCTCCCTGGGATTTCGAAGTGCCCTGCAGCTCCGCCGTGCCTGTGGCCAGGGAGGGCAGCTCCTGTGGGTGCAGGGCAGCTCTGGTGGGCACAGGGCAGGGTTGGGGCCGTGCGCGACCTGGGCCGCGGGCGACCTGGGCCGCGGGGTCTTTAAATTTACCAATAAGTGCCGGGTGTGGTGGCGTACTCTTCAAATCCCCACACTTGGGAGGAGGAGATGGGAAGATCCTGCAGGTTCGAAGCCACCCTCGCTGATTTAAGAGACCCTGTTTCTAAATAAAAAAATATAAAAATAGGTCTGGGAGTGTAGCCCTGAGGTAGAAGGATCCCATCCCTAGTACCACCTAAATAAATAAATAAATAAATAAATAAATAAATAAATAAATAACAAAAAAACCAATAAAATATATTTAAAATATAACAAATTTGCCGGGCGTGGTGGCGCACGCTTGTAATCCCCGCGCTTGGGAGGCAGAGACAGGAGGATCGCGCAGGTTCGAAGCCAGCCGCGTGCGCTGGCTTAGGAGACCCTGTTTCCAAATAAAAATGTAAAAATAGGTCTGGGAGTGTAGCCCGGAGGTAGAAGGGCTTCCAGGAACCCCAGTACCACCAAAAAATAAATAAATGAATAAATAAAATATAACAAATTTATTTCTGCTTGGTATAAATTCTGTGGACCTTTAAAAAAGTACTATTGCTAATACTTCTCAAATTATTCTATGAAATAAAAAGGAGGAGAAAAACTTCCAAATTCATTCTACAGAGCCAGGAATACTCTTATACAAAAACTAGGTCAGGACACATCAAGGTAAGGAAACTCCATAGAGGCAAAAATTCAAACCTAGTGCCACAGAAAAGAAAAATAAAAAAATATTTTGCAAACTGCAGATTCCGTTTAATTCTTTTCAAAATGCCAACGACAGGGAGGCGGAGACAGGAGGATCACGCTGGTTTGAAGCCAGCCTTGGTGGCTTAAGAGACCCTGTTTCCAAATAAAAACAATATATAAAATAGGTCTGGGATTGTAGCCTGGAGGTAGAAGGGTTTCCAGGAACCCCACTACTACCAAAAAAACAACAACAAAAAAGCCAATGTCATTCTTCATAGAGCTAGAAAAAAAGTAGTACTAAAATGCATATGGAAGAACAAGACTCAGAATAGCCAAAGGAGTTTTGAGCAATAAGGAGCAATTTGGGAGGCACCATAACACCTGAACTCAAATTATAGTACAGAGATACAGTAACAAAATATCATGGTATTGGCATAAAACCAGATAAATAGGCTACTGGAATAGAAGACACAGAAACAAATCTCTACACAATCATCTAATCCTTAATACAGGTGCCAAAAACATAAATTGTAGAAAAGAACCTTTTTTTGTGGTACTGGGGATGGAATCCAGGGGCATTCTTTTTTTTTTTTTTTTCTTCCCCTTTTTGGTGGGTCTCAGGATGGATCCCAGGGGCATTCAATCTCTGAGCTATACCCCCTGTCCTATATTTTATTCTTTATTTTGAAACAGGGTCTCACTGAGTTGCAAAGGGCCTCACTAAGTAGATGGGCCTGTCCGCGAACTGAAATCCTCCAGTCTCAGCCTCCTGAATGCTGGGATTACAAGCGTGTGTCACCACGCCCGGCTTCTAGGGGCATTCTATCTCCAAAATAGACCACCAGTCCTTTCCTTTCCTTCCTTCCTTCCTTCCTTCCTTCCTTCCTTCCTTCCTTCCTTCTCTCCTTATTTTTTAGTCATACTGTGGATAGAACCATGGCGCCTTCTACTTTCTTAAATATATTTTTTTGAAATAGGGTCTCACTAAGTTGCTGAGTGCCTCATTAAGTAGCTGAGGCTGGCCTCAAACCTTTGTGATCCTTCTGTCTCAGCCTCCCAAGTACTGGGATTAAAAGCATGCTCTACCACGCCCAGCCTATTCTTTATTTTTGAAACAGGCTCTTGTTAAGTTGTAGAGGGCCTCACTGTGTAGGAGTTGAGGCTCTTTGTGAACCCTCCATCTTTCTGTCTCAGTCTCCCAAGTACTGGGATTACTAGTGTGTGCCACCATGCCTGGCTCTAAAGAACTTTTTAAACAAATGGTACTGGGAAAAGTGGAAACTAGATCTCTTTTTTCTATCTTGCACATGAGTTCACTCAAAATGGATCAGGGACCTAGGAATTAGACCAGAAATGTTGAAATTGCTCATAGAAAACCATAGGATTGTCTTCCAGAAAGATGCTGGCTGAGGAAAGCAGCTTTTACTAGTCCTGCTAACACTTGATCTTGATTGCCGCAAAGTCAGCACTTTTTATAGCCAGAAAACACTATCAGCAGAGAAATGAAAACTAAATACAAGGGACAGAGAAAAAGAAGAGTAGAAGAAGAACCAGAGTCCAGAAAAGAAACCAGCCTACATTGTGGTGGTGGATGCTGCACCAGTGCCATCTTGTCTCAGAGCACCGGCTCCAGAGAGGAAAGGTAAAGAAGGAGCTGAAGTGAGCAGCTGTGGATCATTTGGGTGTAATTCAGCAGTTCTTTCAGTACAAATAACATCTAAAACTCCCAGTGACCAAGCTCATCACGCCCTCCAGGGACTCTGAACTGAGCTCAAAACCAGAAAAGAAACATGCCAGCCTCACGGCCGAGGGCGTAATGGTGGCACCATATTGCCAGCCGTGGTGGTGAGTTCAACATGCCTGTGACAGCTCCAGATCAGTGCACACAAAAACTGTCAGTGAAATTGCAGCCCCTAACGGTGAAATACCAGCATGCACCCCCAGGGACTTGCACAGCTTTGATAATCTCCCTGGGTCTGAGATTTTGCAGTCCAACCCAGTGAAAGAGTAGTGGTAGCAGAGACTTCACACCTTAGTCACAGTTCCCCTTGGGAAAACGCCCAGCTCGGCATTCCCACGGTCTCGCGCAGCCTCAATTAACTCCCTGGGTCGGAGACTTTACAATACAACCCAGTAAGGGAATAATAGTGGCTGAGATTACAACAAACTTGAGATCCAGAGCACCTTAAGTGAAGTCGTAGTGACCTGGGGAAGAACAGAGAGAAGGCACAAACTTCTGAAATCATGGGAAAGAGGAACAACAATGAAGCAATGAACACCCACAAGATCAGAACTTGATAATACAGAAATTTAGAAATTTCCAGGAATATAACTGTAGAAATAATACAGGACCTTCAGAAAGAATTTAGAGAGAGTCTAAAAGGAATGAAGGATGCAATCATTGAAGTAAAGGCCTCAATTCAAAGTATAAACAATTGATTAGACCACATGGAGAATAGAATCTCGCTCCTAGAAGATGATCACTCCAAAAACGAACACGTAATTTATAACTTAGGAAAAAAAATCTGACAGCAGGAATTTGACATTGAAGAAATGTGGGCCCGTTTTAAGAGAGCTAACCTAAGAATAACCAGAATACAGGAGGGAAAAGAAGGTGAGACCAAAGGGATCAGTAATCTCTTCAAGAAGTAATAGCAGAAAATTTTCCAAACAGAGCAAGAGGTTTATACACAGGTCCAGGAAACTTATAGAACTCCCTTTAGACAGGATTAGAGAAAAGGTTCCCCACGCCACATAATTGTCAAAATGACCAATATAGAAGCCAAGGAGAGAATCTTAAAGGCAGCAAAAACAAAAGGCCAAGTGACATTCAGAAGCAAACCAATTAGAATCACTCCAGACTTCCCAAACCAAGTCATTAAAGCCAGAAGGGCATATTCCAAACTGAATGAAAACAACTTGCAACCAAAAATTTCCTACCCAGCAAAACTATCAATCAAATGAGATGGGGAAATAAGAAGCTTCCATGACAAATAGAAACTAAACCAGAACCAGCGCTAGAGAAAATACTCAGAGATTAACTACAAAGACACTAGAACCAGAGAAACAAGATTTTCCATCCAGCAGACAACTAAGCATAAAAGAATAAACAGTATATCAAACAGAAATAAAATCTTAACATGTTAGGAATTAAAAATTATCCCTCAATAATCACACTGAATGTAAATGGCCTCAATTCCCCAATAAAAAGACATAAAGTGGCAAAATGGATTAAAAACCAGAATTCATCTATCTGCTACTTACAAGTAAACACACCTTACAAGTAAAGATAGTAACAAACTCAAAGGGCTGGAGCAAGGTAATCCATGCTAACAGAACTCAAAGACAAACAGGAGTAGCAACTATGATATCAGATAAGTTAGAATTCAAACCCAAACTTATTAGAAGAGACAAAGAAGGTCATATTTTACTGGTAAAAGGAACAATCCAGGAAGAGGAAATAACAATAATCAACATCTATACCCCAAACAGGTGCAGCTACTTTCATAAAACAAACTCTTTGTGACATTAAGTCACACATAAATCTCAATACAATAATACTGGGAGACTTCAACATACCTCTCACAACATTAGACCGATCTTCCAGACAGAAGGTCAGTAAAGATGCCTCAGAAGTAGGAACACCATTAATCAAATGGACCTTTTAGACACATATAGAATATTTCACCCAACAATAGTGGAGTTTACATTTTTCTCAGCTGCTCATGGAACCTTCTCCAAAATAGATCACATCCTGAGGCACAAAATGAGCACTATCAAATTCAAAAAATGTTACATACTTCCCTGCATCCTTTCAGACCATAATGGAATGAAACTGGAAATAAGCCGGGCATGGTGGCGCACGCTTGTAATCCCCGCGCTTGGGAGGCTGAGACAGGAGGATCCCAGTACTTAGGTGGTTAAGACAGGAGGCTGTAGGTTCAGAGACAGGCTCAACAGTACAGTAAGACTCTGTTTCAAAATAAAATACAAGCCGGGCATGGGGGCACACGCTTGTAATCCCCGCGCTTGGGAGGCTGAGACAGGAGGATCGCACAGGTTCGAAGCCAGCCTCAGCTACTTAGTGAGGCTCTAAGCAACTTAGTGAGACCCTGTTTCCAAATAGACTATAAAATGGGTCTGGGAGTATAGCCTGGAGGTAGAAAGCCTCTGACTTCCACCCCTAGTACCACCAAAAAAAAAAAAAAAAAAAAAAAAAACTAGAAATAAACTATAAGAACTTATAAGAAGACCCAGAGAAACAACATAAACATATGGAGACTGAACACCACACTTCTGAATGAAGAATGGGTCATAGAAGACGTAAGAGGTGAAATAAAGAAATTTCCAGAAACAAACTTAAATAAAGAAACAACATATCAACTTTGAAGGCAGTATTAAGAAGAAAATTTATAGCAGTGAGTGCTCACATAAGAAAAATAGAAAATCTTCAAATAAATAACCTAACGACACACATGAAAGCACTTGAAAAACAGGAACAATCTAACCTGAAAGCCAGAGTAGAAGATAGGAAATTATTAAAATTAGAGCAGAAATCAATGAAGTAGAGAATAAAAAGCAGTACAGAAAATCAACAAAACCAAAGCTGGTTTCTGGAAAAAATTAACAAGATAGATAAACCACTATCCAACCTAACTAAAAAAAAGACAGAATCAACACAAATTATGAAGATAAGAGATGAAAAAGACATACTACTGACAGTGTAGAAATCCTGAGGATTATCAGAAACTACTTTGAAAAACTATACTCCAACAAAATGGAAAATCTGGAGGAAATTGACAACTTTCTAGATAAATAAAACCTGCCTAAACTGAGTCAAGAAGATATAGAAAAAAAATTTTTTTTTTTTTTGGTGGTACTGGGGTTCCTGGAAGCCCTTTTACCTCCTGGCTACACTCCCATGGGCTACACTCTCAGACCTATTTTATACTTTTTTATTTCTGGAAAGGGTCTCTTAAGCCAGCACGGCTGGCTTTGAACCTGCGTGATCCTCCTGTTTCCGCCTCCCAAGCGCGGGGATTACAAGCGTGTGCCACTACCCCCAGCAGATAAAGAAAATTTAAACCAACCAATAGCAATCAAAGAGATTGAAACAGCAATAAAAAGGTTACCATCAAAGAAAAGTTCAGGACCAGATGGTTTTCCAAGTGAATTCTATAAAACCTTTATAGAAGAGCTAACGCCAATACTCCTCAAAATATTTTGTGAAATAGAAAAAAATGGGATCCTCCCAAATACATTCTATGAAGCCAACATCACATTAATACCAAAACCGAATAAAGACAGTTCAATAAAGACAGGCCTATATCTTTGATGAACTTGGATGCAAAAATACTAAACAAAACGCTAGCAACACACATTCAAAATTATGTAATGAAAATCATACACCATGACCCGGTAGGGTTCATCCCAGGGATGCAAGGCTGGTTCAACATATGAAAATCAATCCATGTAATTCATCATATAAACAGAATCAAAGACAAAAATCACATGATCATTTCAATAGACGCTGAAAAAGCATTTGATAAAATCCAACATCCATTTATGGTAAAAACACTGCAGAGAATTGGAATAGAAGGAATATATCTCAACATCATAAGCCCACAGCCAACATCATATTAAATAGGGAAAAACTTGAATTCCCCCTAAAAACAGGAACAAGACAAGGATGTCCATTATCACGACTTCTCTTCAATATAGTACTTGAGACTCTAGCCAGAGCCAATAAGGCAAGAAAAGGAAATCAAAGGAGTACAAATAGGAAAAGAAGAACTCAAACTTTCACTATTTGCAGATGACATGATACTATTTTTAGAAAACCCAACGAACTCAACCAAAAAGCTTTAGAACTGATCAACAAATTCAGCAAAGTGTCTGGATACAAAATCGATTTTAAAAAATCAGAAGCTTTTCTGTACACCAACCATAAATCCACTGGAAAGGAAATTCAGAAAACACTTCCACTCAGGATCTCCCGCAAAAAAAATAAAATACTTAGGAATAAACTTAACCAAGGAGGTAAAAGATCTTTACAAAGAAAATTATAAAACATTGAAAAAAGAAATCAAAATCTTAGAAGATGGAAAGATCTTCTATGTTCATCGATAGGCAGAATAAACACCAATAAAATGGCCATCCTTTCAAAAGGGAACTACGAATTCAACGCAATGCCCATTAAACTACCAAGATTATTCCTCACACACTTAGAAAATTCAGTCCTTAAATTTATTTGGAATAGCCGGGTGTGATGGCACACACTTGTAATCCCCACGCTTGGGAGGCGGAGACAGGAGGATCATGCAGGTTTGAAGCCATCCACGTTGGCTTACGAGACCCTGTTTCCAGAAATAAAAAAAGTATAAAATAGGTCTGGGAGTGTAGCCTGGAGGTAGAAGAGCTTCCAGGAACCCCAGTACCACCAAAAAATGCCCAGAATAGCCAAAGTAGTTCTCAGCAACAAAAACCATGCAGGAAGAATCACAATACCTGACTAAACTGTACTACAAAGCCATTGTAATAAAAACAGCATGGTACTGGCACAAAAACAGATACATAGACCAATGGAGCAGAATAGAAGGCCCAGAAACAAGTTCACACACTTTCAGCCAATTGATTTTTGACAAAGGGGCCAAAAATGTACACTGGCAAAAAGATAGCCTGTTCAACAAATGGTGTTGGCAAAACTGGTTAACCATATGCCGAAAATTGGAAGTAATCCCACTTTCTCACACTGCACAAGAGTCAATTCAAGATGGATCAAAGACTTGGAAATTAAACCAGAGACTTTGAAGCTCCTTGAAGAGGGCATAGGTCCAACACTGCAACACATAGGCACAGATGAACACTTTCTCAACAAGACCCAAGGGCACAACAAATTAAAAGGCGAATCAATCTGGGCGTGGTGGCGCACGCTTGTAATCCCCGCGCTTGGGAGGCAGTGACAGGAGGATCACGCAGGTTCGAAGCCAGCTGCGCGCATTTGGCTCCGGAGACCCTGTTTCCAAATAAAAATGTAAAAATAGGTCTGGGAGTGTAGCCCGGAGATAGAAGGGCTTCCAGGAAACCCAGTACCACCAAAAAAAAAAAAAAAAAAACAAAAAAAAAACAACGAATCAATATGTGGGATTGCATGAAATTGAAGAGCTTCTGTTAAGCAAAGGAAACTGTCAAGAACTTTAATAGAGAGCTAACAGAATGGGAGAAAATTTTTGGCACCTACACTTCCGATGGAGGACTAATATCTAGAATATACAGAGAACTCAAGAAACTCAAGATTAAACAAGGAAATCATCCAATAACAAAATGGGCAAATGAACTAAATAGATACTTCACGAAAGAAGAAATTCAAATGGCTAATAAATGCATGAAAAAATGCTCAACATCAGTGGCAGTCAAAGAGATGCAAATCAAAACTACTCTGAGATTTCACGTAACTCCAACTAGAATGGCAATCATTCAAAACAGGAACAACAACAAACTCTGGTGCGGATGTGGAGAAGTGGGAGGTCTAAAACATTGTTGGTGGGATTGCAAATTAGTGTAACCACTTTGGAAAACAGTATGGAGAATCCTCAGAAAAATGGAAATAAATCTACCATTTGATCCAGCTATACCACTTCTGGGTATTAGAAAAATCTCAGTTACATTGTTTTCAGGGAAATGGATGGAACTGGAGGATATTATGCTAAGCGAAACTAGTCATTCACACAAAAGAGAAATCGGATGCTTTTCCTAATATGTGAAAGGTAAGGAGAAATGGGTCATAGGAGGAACTGTAGATGAAAAAGGAAATCCTATAGAGGAATAAACAATACAACCTAAATGAGGGAATGGGAGGAGGGAAGAAGGAAATTCTCTAAAATACACAATGTACCTAAACATATTGAAGTCAACCACTAAGTGAAGCATGGGAAGGAGGGATGGAGATATTCCAGATATTGTGGGGTGGGAATTGGGCAGGGCCTAATGGGTGATGTGTACATGTAAGTCCACACAATTTTTTTCTTTGTAATTGAGACATTCTGAGACATGAGGGTTGAAATTTCAAGACCAGTTTTGGCAAGACTGTATTTCAAAATAAGACTTGGAGGTGAATCTTAGTGTTAGAGCATCCCCGGGTTCATTTCTCATAAATGCTGGTGAGGATATGGGAATAAAGGAACATTTATGCATTGTTGGTGGGATTTACAAATTAATGCAGTTACTATAGAGTCAGAAGAGAGATTCTTCAAAAGCCTATGCCAGCTATACCACTCCTCTGTATTTATCCTAAAGAACCAAAGTGAGAATAGTAATAAATGCATACCCATTTTTAGCAGTGAAATTTAACATCAGCCCAGGTATCTGGCAGTAGATGAATGGATAAAGAAAATGTGGTATATATGTGCAATGAACTTTTACTCAGCTATACATCAAAATTATGTCATCTGCAGGAAAATGGATGGAACTGAAAAACATGCTGAGTGAAATAAGTCATACTCAGAAAGTTACAGGTTGTTATGTTTTCTCTCGTAGATGCTAGAGAACATAAAAAAAATAGGAAAGGTACCTTGTGAGATGGAAGGGAGATTAGTAGAGGGTAGTGTGGGGAGGAGGTGCTAGAATAGAACTGGTGAATTGAATTGACCAAATTATGTAATGTGCTTGTAGAGACATATCACAATGCATCCCGTATTTAATGTACCAATAAAATGTACCAATAAATAAAATGTACCAATAAAAATTCTAAAAAATCTTACTATGATTTTTCCTTTTCTTTTTTTGGTGATACTGGGGTTCCTGGAAACCCTTCTACCTCCAGGCTACACTCCCAGACACCTATTTTTTATATTTTTATTTGGAAACAGGGTCTCTTAAGCCAGCCAGACTGGCTTCAAACATGCTGGATCCTCCTTCTCCACCTCTTAAGCACGGGGATTACAAGCGTGCACCACCATGCCCAGCTATTTATCCTTTTTAGCTAAGATCAAATATAATTTAATAGTCAAAAGTTGAACATGGCTACTGTACTGGAAAGTGCAGATCTAAGTTGTAAATTTATTACCAAAAAGTTGTTAGTAATTGTATTAAAGTTGTAATTGTTTGCCATAAAGTTAATAATATATTCTTATTTTTAAATTTCTATAGAATCTATTGTCCTATCCCTTAGTTCATTTCTGATAACATATTTTTAGTAAAATACACAGAACAGAATTTATCATCTATTGTTATCTCTTTAGTTCAGTATACTACATTCCATTGTTGTTTGATTCTCAGGACTCTTTTCATCTTACAAAATTGTTTACCCATTAAACAGTTTCTGTACCCCATCCATTCACCCTATTGCCATAACTCTTTGATTTTCTGCTTATATGAATTTGGTTACTCTAGGTACTTATATAAGTGGATCATATAGTATTTTTCTTCCTTAGACTGACTCATTTTATTTGGCATGATGTCTGCAGTGTTCATGTTATAGCATGTGTCAGATTTCCCTTTCTAAAGTAGAATAATTTTCCATCATAAGTATATATCCCATTTTGTTTATTTATGTGTTTAGATAATTGTGGTGCTTATATCTTTTAGCTCTTCTGAATGATGCTGCTATGAACATGGGAACACAAATACCCTTTCAGACTCTGCTTTTGGTTCTTTGGTGATCTTATGGTTTCAGTTTTTTAGGAACTATCAAACTGTTTTCTATGTGGACGATACTATTTTATATTAGCTCTAATAGTGCAAAATATTTCAAATTTCTCCACATATACCCATCTTAGTGGGTCTGGTGTTACGTTTCATTGTGGTTTTGATTAACACTTTACTAATGATTAGTGATATTGAGTATCTTTTTATGTCCTTGACAGCCATTTGTGTTTCTTTCTTAGTATTTTGTCTAGAGATCTATCAGTTATGAAAGATTGTGCTTTTGGCTTCTATTTTCGTGTGTGTGTGTGTGTGTGTGTGTGCGCGCACATGTGTGCATGGTAATGGGGACTGAACCCAGGGGCATTCTACCTCTGAGATACACCTTCAACTCTGTTTTCTTATTTTTAAAATTTATTATTTATTTATTTATTTATTTATTTATTTATTTATTTATTTGCATGTCTGGGGATGGAACCCAGGGGCATTCGACCACGAGGTACACCCCCTGCCCTATTTTTTTTTTTTTTATTCTTTATTCTTTTATTCTTTACAGGGTCTCACTAAGTTGCAGAGGGCCTCACTAAGTAGCTGAGGCTCTTTGCAAATTGCGATCCTCAGGTCTCAGCCTCCCAAATGCTGGGATTACAAGTGTGTGCCACCACGCCTGGCTTATTTTTTTTAATTAAAATTTTTTTGTGTTGGTACTGGGGATGGAACCCAGGTGCATTCTATCTTCGAGTGACACCCCCAGCACTCTTTTTTTTAAAAAAATTATTTTGAAACATTGGGTCTCATTGAGTTGCAAAGGTCCTTACTAAGTAGCTGAGGCTGTCCTTGAACCACAATCCTCCTGCCTCAGCCTCCCAAATGCTAGGATTACAAGTGTGTGCCACCATGCCTGGCTGCCTGTTTGATTTTTTGCTTTGAAACAGGATCTTGCTAAGTTGCTGGGATTGGCTTCAAACCTGTGTTCCTCTTATGTCTGCCTTCCAGGTACTGAGATTATAGATGTGTACTGCCATACGTGGCTTCCATTTTCTATTGCATAATTTTTTCTCTTATCTTTAGTGTTTTTTCCTTTCACTTTGGTTTTAACTTCATATTTTCTAGTAGATTCTTAAGGTGGAAATTTAGAATGTTGAATTTAGACTTTATTTCATAATAGATGCCTATAAATCTATTAATTTCCCTCTTAGTCTGTGGGAGGCTCCAATGCTAACCAATGGCCCTGGCATCGGCGTAACCCCTCGGCAGGCTCTGATCCAGGCCTCGGAGGCCTCAGTAGCGGCCTTGCTTCACGGAAGGCTCCGATGCCGGGCACTGGCCCTGGCACTGGCCTAACCCCTCGGCAGGCTCCAATCCCGGCCTCGCTGGCCCCAGCACCGGCCTAACCCCTTGGCAGGCTCCGATCACGGCCTCGGAGGCCTCAATAGCGGCCTTGTCTCATGGAAGGCTCCGATGCCGGCCGCTGGCCCCGGCACCAGCCTAACCCCTCAGCAGACTCTGATCCTGGCCTCGGAGGCCCCAACACCAGCCTTGCCTCACGGCAGGCTTCGATCCCGGCTTCGGAGGCTCCAGCACCGGCCTTGCCTCATAGCAGGCTCTGATCCCGGCCTCACTGGCCCCAGCACCGGCCTTGCTGTGCACGTCTGCTGGTGATATATTTTGCTTTCTGTTTTGAAGACTATATTTCTTTATCTGGAACTCTAGGCTTAAAGTTTTTTTTTTCTTTTCCTTGTTTTTTTTTGTGTGTGTGGTACTGGGGGTGGTACTGGGGGTGGAACCCATGGGCTTTTCTACCTTCGGGCTATACCCCCAGACCTATTTTATACTTTATTTGGAAACAGGGTCTCACTAAGTTGGTGAGAGCCTCACTAAGTAGCTGAGGCTGGCTTTGAACCTGTGCGATCCTCCTGTCTCAGCATCCCAAGTGCTGGGATTATAATCGTGTGCCACCATTCCCAGCAGTAGAAAGCCCCTGGGTTCCACCCCTAGTACCACACACACACAAAAAAATAATAATAATAAAATAAAATAAAAAATAGAAATGTGGTAGAAAGGAATATGCTAGGCATGGTGATGCCTGCCTGTAATCACAGTACTTGGGGAGGCTGAGATAGGGATTGTGGGTACGCAGCCAGCCTCAACAACTTAAGACCCTGTTTCAAAATAGAATAAATAAATAAATTATGCCAGGCATAGTGGCACATGCTTCTAATTACAGTACCTGAGAGAGTGAGAAAGGAGGTTTGCAGGTTCAAGGCCAGCCTCAGCTACTTAGTGAGGCCCTCTGCAACTTCGTGAGCCCTGTTTCAAAATAAAGAATAAAAAATAAGGCTGGGGTTGTAGCTTGGAGGTAGAATACCCCTGAGTTAAACCCCCAATCCAGAAAAAATTAAGAAATAGGACTTGGGGTGCAGCTCAGAGATAGAATGTCCCTGAATTCAATTCTCAGTACAAGGAAGGAGGGAAGGATTATAAAAAACACTAAGATGGAATAGCTGGCCGAGCGTGGAGGCGCACGCTTGTAATTCCCACAAAACAGAAGCAAGGACAGAAAAAACAGGTTGAAAAACAACAGAGCAATCATCCACAGTATAATATTGAGCAGGCTAACAAGTTCAGTTGGGAATCTTAGGGGTGGTGGGAAGAAGCCGTCTGATATTTTCCAAAGTTATTGAACTTAAAAATGCTAAAAGAAAAGTCAGGCATGATGGATGGTACAAGTTTGTAATCTCAGTACTTGAGAGGCTGAGACAGGAGGATCCTAAATTCAAGCTTTATTTATTTATTTATTTATTTATTTATTTATTTATTTATTTATTTTTGGTGGTACTGGGGATGGAACCCAGGGGCCTTCTACCTCTGGGCTACACTCCCAGACCTATTTTATATTTTATTTGGAAACAGGGTCTCTTAAGCCAGCTGAGACTGGCTTCGAACCTGCACGATCCTCCTGTCTCAGCCTCCCAAGCGTGGGGATTACAAGCATGTGCCACCACTCCTGGCTATGGTAACTTATTTAAAACTAAAAATAGGAATGGGTGTATATAGCTCAGAGTCCCTAGATTCAATCCCTCGTGCCCTCCTCTCCCAAATAAAAGTTAAGTTGCTGAGGGCCTAACTAGCTGAGGCTGGCCTTCAAGCTGCCATCATCCTCTCAGCCTCCCAAATACTTAGACTACAGGCTTGTGCTTCTATGCCCACCCCTCTTATTTTGTAATTTTGAAGCAGGGTCTCACTAAGTTGCCCAGGCTAACCTTAAATTTGTGTTTCTCCTGCTTTGCTCTCCCAAGTAGTATAGGTGTGTGCCACCCTGTGCCTGGTATCTTGATATCTCCATTTGAAAATTTTAATAAAGATATCAAAATTAATAGGCCCTAAGCCAAATATTCTAGTGTTTTCAGTCTGATCTTCCTCCCTCTTGTAAAATAGCATTTTGTTATTTTTTGTCTTCTTTCTCTTTTCTTTCTTTCTTTTCTTTTTTGTTTACTGTGGATTGAACACAGAGGGGCTCTACCTCTGCGCTACATCCCTCAGATTTATTTTATTTATTCTTTTTGTTTGTTTGTTTTGTTGGTACTGGGTATTGAACCTAGGGCCATTCTCCATAGGGCTGCAACCCCAGCCCTATTTTTATTTTCAAACAGGGTCTCACTAGGTTGATGTGAGTCTCACTACTTACTTGCTGAGGCTGTCCTTGAACCTGCGATCTTATTGTCTCAGCCTCTCAAGTGCTGAGATTACAAGTGTGTGTCACTAGGCCTGATTCTATTTTATTTTTATTTTTAAACAGGGTCTTACTAAGTTGCTGTGACAAACTTCTCAATTGCTGAGGCTGACTGCAAACCTGCGATTTTTCTGTCTTAGCCTCTTAAGTACTAGGATTACTGGTATGTGTAACCATGCTTGGCTATCGTTGACATCTTTTATACCTCACTCCTTAATATATTAGGAAAAGTGTCTACTTTTAGAATATACCTTAATCTGAACACTTCAAATGTCTAAAGTATCCTGACCCTATCCATCAGTTTTTCCTTGGATTATTGCAGTAGCTTCCTAACTGGTCATCCTCCTTCCATTCACCTCTTTAAAACATTTATATAGAAGCCATATGTAAAACATGTCATTATAAAACATAAATCAAAGCTGGTTGTGGTAGCACATACCTGTAATCCTAGTACTTGGAAAGCTGAGTCAGGAGGATTGCAAATTCAAGGATAGTCTCAGTAAGTAATGAGATTCACTTTCATTAACCTGGTGAGATTGTTTCAAACTAAAAATCAAATAGGATTGAGGGTACAGATTGGAGGTGCAGTGCCTCTGGATTTAATCTCCAGTACCACACATACATGTAGCCCCCACAAACAAACAAACAAACAAACAAATAAACAAACATCATGTTAATTCCTCTTCAGGATTCACACCCCTCCCCCCCCAGTACTAGGGATAGAACTCAGATCATCCTACCTCCAAGCTATACCTCCAACCCTATTATGTATGTATGTATGTATGTATGTATGTATGTATGTATGTATGGTACTGGGGTGGAACCCAGGGGCATTCTACCTCCAAGCTATACCCCCAGCCCTATTTTTTTTTTTCTATATTTTGAAACAGGGTCTCACTGAGTTGCAAAGGACCTCACTTAAGTAGCTGACACTGTCCACAAATCATGATCCTCTTGTCTCAGCCTCCCAAATGCTGGGATTACAAGCATGTGCCACCATGCTTAGTTTTCTTTAGGATCTTTTAATGACTTTTTTTACACTGAAATACAATGTAGTTTTTTTGTTGCCTACAAATTTCTAATAGATTATACTTTCTTTCATTTTTCTTTAAGGCTCTCTTCCTCACTCAATTACAATGTACCTATGTTTTCCTCAAATATGCCACGCAGTTATGTACAGTATAAGGAATGAAAGAGATTCCCCTCTATTCCTACCTCCCCATTTCTTATGTAGCCTCTTTGGCTAGATCTAGGAACCAGGTTAATACAAGGCTGATTAGCAAGAAAACATACAAGTTTTAATAATTTTACAAATATATTAGGCCCCCACAAAGGTTTGGAGCCTCAAGAAATAACAAAAACAGTATGCTTTTATAGTCTTAGGATATAGAATAATAAATGCATCAATGAATGACAGAATTACACTTTGTGTGAGGGTAGTTAATTCTAGGAATGTTACTAAGAGATAAATGGGAAGAGTATAAATTTCCTGGAACATTAAGGGTTACTCCAGTAAGTTTGTTTATTCAGGATCATTAAAAGCTCAATTTCTAGTCTTTTTTCCCCCCCTTCACTATAGGTCCTATACCTTTCTCAGAAGAATGTTGATGGCTTGCTATATGTAGAAAATTAAGGCCCAATGGCTCTTCTTGTAGTTACAGTTCCTCAGGTGATTTAGACTTAAAGTCATCAATAACCAAATAGGCATACTTTCAGATGGCACATCCTTAACTCCTTAAGTCTAAAATTCTGTCATGAATCTTTTGTGAGAAATTTTGCTTTAAAGTGGTTTAGCTACCTTAATCTTAGTGCTGTGTGTGTGTGTGTGTGTGTGTGTGTGTGTGTGTGTGTGTGTGTGTTTCAGGTCTGAGGATGGAACCCAGAGGCATTTGACCTCTGAGCTACACCCCCTGCCCCATTTTTTATTCTTTATTTTGAAACAGGCTCTCACTAAGTTGTGGAGAGTCTCACTAAATAGCTGAGGCTGGCTTTGAACCTGTGTAATCCTCCTGTCTCAGCCTCCCAAGTGCTGGGATTACAAGGGTGAGCTACCACACCCAGTTTAGTGCTATGTTTTATTCCTAGGTCCATACTCAAATAGGAGGCACAGCTGGGCATGGTGGTGCATGCTTGTAATCCCAGCATTTGGGAGGCTGAGACAGGAGGATACTGGTTTATGGACAGCCTCAGCTACTTAGGACTTTTGCAACTCAGTGAGACCCTGTTTTAAAATAAAGAATAAAGCTGGGCATGGTCTTGTATGCTTGTAATCCCTGCACTTGGGAGGCCGAAACAGGAGGATCACGCAAGTTTGAAGCCATCCACGCTGGCTTAAGAGACCCTGTTTTCAAATAAAAATATAAAATAGGTCTGCGAGTGTAGCCCGGAGGTAGAAGGGTTTCCAAGAACCCCAGTACCACAAAAAAAAAAAAAAAAAAAAAAAGAATAAAAAATAGGATTGGGTTGTAGCTCAGAGGTGCCCCTGGGTTCTATGCCTAGTACCTCCACAAAAGAACACAACAACAAAAAACAAAGAAATAAAAACAGGAGCTACTTTTTTTGTTTGGCTATGTGGACCACAAAGGTCAGAAAAATTGTTCCATTTAATATAACCAGTACATTGTATTTTAATTCTATATCTGAGCTATACCCCAGCCTATTTTATTCTTTTTTTTGGGGGGGTTACTGGGGTTTCTGGCAACCCTTCTACCTCTGGGCTACACTCCCAGACCTATTTTATATATATATTTTTGGAAACAGGGTCTCTTAAGCCAGCACGGCTGGCTTCAAACCTGCGCGATCCTCCCGTCTCTGCCTCCCAAGCATGGGGATTACAAGCATGTGCCATCACGCCCGGCTCTTTTATCTGTTTATTTACTTTTTATTTTTTTCTGTGTGGTTGCCAAGGCTGGCCATGAACCTGCAATCCTGCTATCTCAGCATCCCAAAGTACTGGAATTGCAAGGGTGTACAACCATGTTTGGCTAAGTAGTAAATTTTAACCGTGTAAGATTTATGTAGCATGTAGACTTATTATGTGATAAGCAACAAAATTGCAAATTCAAATAAATGTTTTATTAGAAATTGACATTTCCAAGAAAGCTTTCAGTCTCCAATGTATTTTCTTTAAAAAAAAATTAGTAATTATAATCGGTAATAGATATATGTTCTTTAAGACTCAAAGATGGGTTTTCAAATAAGAAATAAAATTGGGCTAGGGTATAACTTAAAATGCCTCTGGGTTCAATCCCTGGTTATTAAAAAAAAAAAAAGAAAGATGAAAATGGCTATACTTTAAAAAGTATTTGTTTTCAGTCTTGCTTTCTCATAGAAAATCAGAAGTTTTTCATGTAGTGATAGCTATATATGTATATATATGTATATGTATATATGTATATGTATATATGGTGTTACATATTTATATTTTTTCCCTCATTGATCTTTGGATTTATAAAGCTGCCTCATATTTTTTGGAAGGGGGATACTTGAAGCTGAACCTAGGGGCATTGTTTTACATTTTCAAACAATGTTTCACTAAGTTGCTAAGGCTGGCCTCCAACCTGCAATCCTCCTTACTCAAGTCTCCCAAGTCCTGGGTTTACAGGTTTGCACCACCATGCAAGGCCTGTTGCATTATGTTTAACAATATAATAAATAATATGTTATTATACATAATACTTTGTTGCAGGTGTGTGAGTACTGTAATTTAATCTCACAGGTCGGTTCTTTCCAGTCTTTCTGCTATAAATGTTTTCACAGATCTTTTATGAGATTATACCTGCATAATAAATTCTTAAAAGTATTGTTTGGTCAGAAGGTATTGATACGGGTTCCTGTGAATTTGAATGAATGCAGTCCAAGAACTAACGAACGGTGTGGGAATATGAAAGTTAAAAAGGAAAGATAGAGCCAGGCGTGGTGGCGCATGTTTGTAATCCCTGTCCTTGGGAGGCTGAGACAGGAGGATCACACAGGTTTGAAGCCAGCCTCAGCTACTTATTGAAGCTCTCAGCAACGTGAGACCCTGTTTCCAAATAAAGTATAAAATAAATCTGGGAGTATAGCTCAGAGCTAGAAAGCCTCTGGGTTCCACCCCCAGTACCACCCAAAAAAAAAAAAAAAAAAAAAGGAAAGATAGAAAACAGGAGGACAGCATAACTCCCATACAGGCTCCCCAAAGGGAGTAGTGGCTAAAGTGTTTTAGAGGTGCGCTCTTACTCTTCTTGTGATCTCCCATTTGTTCTTTTGTTGTTGGTCAGAATTGGGTCTTGGGACCCAGTGTCTTTTGCCCAGTTTCAGTCCTTAATTTGAATAGTTGTCTTGTGGGCTGGGACTTTAAACTCCTGTGCTGATGGGCTCTAGTCTCCTGTCTGCCCTCCTACCCCCATCTTTGTTTATACAGGTTATTCTCAGAAAGCAGCCCACAGAAGGGGCTGAAGTTTTGTTTTGATTTCCATAGTTCTTGCCTGGTCTTTGTTATTCTTATATCTTATTAATTGTTCCTGGTTTTGTTTATTTTCTTTTAACTCTTTCTATTCCTAAGTCCTCTGTCCTGCCTCAGTATGTATATTTAAAATATTATAAATGATTGTCCAATTGCTCTTTATTGGTTTTTTACCAGTTTACATTCCTACTCGTAGTGTTTGATTACAGGGATAGGCAAATATTTTTTTCTTAAAGGCCAGCTATTAAATATTTTAGACTTTATAGCCAATATATGGTTTCTGTTACAAACTCTTATTTTGTATATTTTCTTACTCTGGGCCACAGTTTTACAACTTTGGTTTGCATTGTTGAAAGTCATGTCAAAACCTTTTGTTATTTCCAACATGCTATCTCATTGTAAATTTGCCTTTTCCTGTGAAATGTTTGTTCAAATCCTTTTCTTTTATATATATTTTGGTTTTTTTATGGAATTATGCGTCTTTATTAGCGGGGCAATTAAACTTTGTGATATAGTGTGGTGAGATTTTTTTTTTTTTTTTTTTTTTTTTTGGTGGTACTAGGGATTGAACCCAGGGACATTCTACCTTATATCTTATTTTGCTCTATTTTATATTTTATTTTGAAACAGGGTCTTGCTAGGCTGGTAAGAGTCTCACTACTTGTTGAGGCTGTCCTGGAATCTGTGATCAGCCTGTCTCAGACTCCCTGGTACTGGGATTACAAGTGTGACCCACCAGGCCCGCATAAATCTTTTTAACCAATTTATCTATTTGATTTTGTTTGTATTTTCTTCTCTTTAGTAATTTTTGTAATCCCTTTTAAGTTGAGCATATTTTATTTATGGTTGTAAATTTTGACTTGTGTGACTCCACTTCCAGACTCTTTATTTTACTACATATTACTGAGTACAACAATATGATGGTCAAGCACAATGAGACATCAAACAGACAAAAGGACAAACAGCAAGATGTGGTTTCTACCCTCAAGAAGCAGATGGCACAATGGGAGAGATATAGGGACCCAGGCAGGTAATTTCAATGAGTTCTTTGAAAGAGGTTCTTTGAACAGAGTTTCAAAGGCATAATTACTTAGTTTGGGATTGGAAAAGGCTTTCTGGAGATAATACGTGAAGCTTAAGGATAAATAAGAAAAAACCCAGCCAGATGTGGAAAGGTATATGAGTACTTTATTAACAAGGAACAATATGAATAGATTTTTTGTGTGTGTGGTACTGAGGATGGAATCCTTCTCTGGGCTACACTCCCAGACCTATTTTATATTTTTATTTGGAAACAGGGTCTCTTAAACCAGCGAGGCTGGCTTCAACCTGCGCGATCCTCCTGTCTCTGCCTCCTGTCACTGCCACCGTTTTGTCTTGAGTTCCAGTTCCTCCTTGCTCTGGCCTTAGTGACATTTCTTATGCAGAGATAAAGAATGGTTCTTTTTCTGTGGGTTTCCTTTTAAAAGGTCCTGGGGATTGAACTCTGGGGTAGTCTGCCTCTGAGCTATACCCTCAGCCCTATTTTATTTTTATTTTGAAGTGGTCTTGCTGTTTTGAAATGGGGTCCCTATTTGCTGAGGTTGTTCTTCAACCTGCGATCCTCCTGTCTCAGTCTCCCAAATACTGGAATTACAAGGATACCACCATGGCTGGCTTTTTTGTGGGTTTCCTTATATGAGGGCTGTGACCAAGAGCAAAGGAGACAGCAAAACTAATAAGACCTTTATGGTTTTGAGCACCTGTAGTGCTGCCTCCTGGGCCTCGGTGGCCCACTTGTCTGTCAGAATGACCCATCCCAAATAAACCAGGAATCCCTTGAAAATAAGAATCAGAGCAAGCAAAAAGAATCTCTTCTTTCTTCTACCAGAGAGTAGAGATTGGATAAGATATGTTCCTTTCTCTTCTGTTTTCTTAAAGGCTTTAAGGATTTTTTAAGGGTTTATAAGGCTTATATTATTTTTTCCTATTATTTGATAGAATGCATTAGGGAGACCATCCAAACCTGGATTTCCTTCTGGGCATGTGGTATTCAAAAATATTCCAGTGGTGCTGGGCGTGATGGGGCATGCTTGTAATCCCTGCGTTTGGGAGGCTGAGACAGGAGGATTGCACAGGTTTGAAGCCAGCCTCAGCTACTTAGTGAGGCTCTCAGCAACTTAGTGAGACCCTGTTTCCAAATAAAGCATAAAATAGGTCTGGGAGTATAGCCCGGAAGTATAAATCCCCTGGGGTTCCACCCCCAGTACCACAAAAAAAGAAAAAAAAATTCAAAAGGAAACCAACCAAACAAAAAAACCCCCAAATACTCCAGTGGTATCAGAATTACCAGGAAGGTCTGTTTGTTAAAACATGAGTTAGGCCAGGCGTGGTGGCACACGCTTGTAATCCCTGTGCTTGGGAGGCAGAGACAGGAGGATCGTGCAGATTCGAAGCCAGCCACCCTGGCTTAAAAGACCCTGTTTCCAAATAAAATATAAAAAAGTATAAAATAGGTCTGGGTGTGTAGCCTGGAGGTAGAAGGGTTTCCAGGAACCCAAGTACCACCAAAAAATAAAATAAAAACTTGTTTAAAAAAAAGCCAAAAACATGAGTTGGCTGACTCTATAGCCCACTGTATTCCAAATTTATGATTTGGTAGGTCTGGGATGGGCCCTGAGGTTTTGCATATCAAACATGTCCCCAGATGTTGCTGTATGTGCTGCTAGCCTGGGGAACCAAATTGGGAATCCACTGTCTCAATAGTTAGGAACTATTAACAGTTTCTTTTTCTTATTGAATCATTCTTGATAAGTTGTCTTTTCAAAGCAATTTGTTCATTTCATCTAAGGAAATTCATTGGTGTGTTATTTACCATCCATTTAATGTCTCTGAGATCTACATTGGTATATCTTCTTTCATTTCTCGAATTGGTGATTTCTGCTTTTTTGCATTAGTTGTCACATTTGTTCGTGTGTGTGTGTGTGTGTGTGTGTGTGTGTGTGTGTGTGTGAATGGGGATTGAACCCAGGGGCATTCTACTTCCAAGGTACACTTCAGCCCAGTTTTTTATTCTTTATTTTGAAACAGGGTCTCACTTAGTTGCAAAGGGTCTCACTAAGTAGCCGAGGTTGTCCATGAATCATGATCCTCCTTAGTCTCCCAAATATCTGGATTACAAGCATGCATCATTAGGTCTGGCTCCAATTTTTATATTCTTTATTTTGAAACAGGGTCTCACTAAGTTGCAGAGGGCCTCACTAAGTACTGAGGCTGGCCATGAACCCGGATCCTTCTGTCTCAGCCTTCCACGTCCTGGGATTATAAGCATGTGCCGCCATGCCCAGCTTGATCTTTTATATTTTTATTCAACAAATTGGTCTTTTAATTTAAGGTCATCATTAAAAAGGCATCTTCTTACTTTATGACTTAAAAATAATTCTTTCATGGTTTCTTTAAGTTTATGTCTTTATTTGGGGAAATGGAGATTGAACCCAGGGGCATTCAACCCATATATTATACTTCTAGCCTGAAGTAATTAATTAATTAATTAATTAATCTTTCTTTCTCTTTCTCTTTCTTTTCTTTCTTACTTTACTTTTTGTAGTACTGGGGATGGAACCTAGGGGCCTTCTACCTCTGGGCTACACTCCCAGACATATTTCATATTTTTATTTGGAAACAGAGTCTCACTAAGGTGCTGAGAGCCTCACTAAGTAGCTAAGGTTGGCTTCTAACCCCTACGATCATACTCTCTCTCAGCCTCCCCAAGTACTAGGATTACAAACGTGTACCACCATGCCCATTTTTTTGTTTTGTTTTGTTTTTTTAATGGTACTGGGGATGGAACCCAGGGGCCTTTTACCTCCAGACTACACTCCCAGACCTATTTTATATTTTATTTGGAAACAGGGTCTCTTAAGCCAGCTGAGGCTGGCTTTGAACCTACGTGATCCTCCTGTCTCAGCCTCCCAAGTGTGAGGATTACAAGCATGCACCACCATGCCCGGCCTGGCTTATTTTTTATTTTGAAACAGTCTCACTAAGTTGCTGAGAGTGGCTTTGAACTTCAGATCTTCCTATTTCAGTCTCTCAAGTACTGAGATTACAGGAATGTGCTGCCATGTCTAATTTAAATCTTTTTTTATGTCTAAATATATGGGATAATTTTGATACGAGGGATCCAGTTTTTTTCAGGTGACTACTTCTTTTGTCTACTGTCCTCAGTTTAATTGTAGAGGTATGGAAAGTTGTATTGATTTCTTTATTTTTATTGAAGTTATGCTGATAGCCGTGTAAAATGCATTTCATTTATGAAAGAGTCACATATTCTATATGGCCTGCTAGTAATGTTGGGTAAAAAAAGGTTCTAATCCTCACCTGGCTTATAGTCTGGCAGGTGTGTATTGTGTGTACATGTACATTCTATTTCTTTATTTCTATTTTCTTCCTAATCTTTTATTCTGGGAATTTTCAAATAAGTGGAAAAACAGACTGATAAAGTGAATATTTGTAATGTTCACTCTCTTTCCCTTTTTGGTTCTCTCTGTGTGGTATACTATGAGAAAATAAGTTAAAGGAATAATAATCACTCACCTCTCAGTTCTTTAGCATGCATGTTCTCTGAGATTTTAGCATCTGTTTTACCATTTGCTGTCTAGATTATTATTTTAGAATGTGAAAGAGTAGTTTTCCTGTACATATATTATAGTAGTCATTTTTCTGATACATTTTTAAAAAGCTCCGCATTGACATTATTTTATTTATTTATTTATTTATTTAATTGAAGTACTGGGTATGGAACTCCTCAGGGGCATTCTACCTCCAAGCTATGCCCCAGCCCTGTTTTTGTTTTTGTTTTGTCCGTCTGTCCATCCTTCCTTCTTTCCCTTATTTATTTACTTATTTTTACCATACTAGGGATGGAACCCAGGGCATTCTACCTCTGAGTGACACCCCCCCTTCCTAATTTTTTATTCTTTATTTTTTGAAACAGGTCCTCACTAAGTTGCAAGGAGCCTCACTAAGTGGCTAAAGCTGTCTGCGAACCACTATCCTCTAGTCTCTACCTCTAGAATCCTGGGTTTACAAGTGTGCGCCACCACGCCTGGCCTTTATCCTTTATTTTGAAATAGGGTCTCATTAGCTGGGCATGGTGGTGCACACTTGTAATCCCTGCACTTGGGAGGCTGAGACAGGAAGATCATACAGGTTCAAAGCCAGCCTCAGTTACTTAGTGAGGCTCTCAGCAACTTAGACCCTGTTTCCAAATAAAATATAAAAATAGGTCTGGGAGTATATAACCCGGAGGTAGAAAGCCCCTGGGTTCCACCCCCAATACCACCAAAAAAAGAAAGAAATAGGGTCTCACTGAGTTGCAAAAGGTCTCACTAAGTAGTAGCTGAAACTGGCTGTGAAACACGATCCTCTTGTTACAGCCTCCCAAGTGCTGAGATGACAAGCAAGCAACACCACGCCTGGCTCCCATTGACATAATTATGAATTCAGAATTTTATCTATCATCACACTGTTTCTTTTCTTTTTTTTTTTTTTACTGTTTTTTTTAGCTCGGTTAAACTGGAATCATTACCATCTTTCTCATCATTTTATCCTTAGAACTTAGCCCTATTTTATATTTTTATTTTGAAAGAGAGTCTAAGTTACTGTACACTAGATTCAGATCTGCAATCCTCCTGTTTCAACCTCTTAAGTACTTGAATTACAGGTGTGTGCCCCCACACTCAACTACACTCTTTTTTTAATATCAGTTTTAAGGCTTGGTATGGTGGCACACCCTTGTAGTCCCAGTAATTGGGAGGCTGAGACACGAGGATCTCGAGTTCATGGCCAGCCTCAGCTACTTAGTGAGAACCTCTGCAACTTAGTGAGACCCTGTTACAAAATTAAAAAAAAAAAAAAAAAAAAAGAAATAGGGCCGGGGCATAGCTCGGAGTTAGAATGTTCCTGGATTTAATCCCCAGTACCACTAAAAAATAAATAAATAAATAAAAGTTTTAGCTTGCCTACTCATGGACCAATTAAATGTGTTTTAGACATAGGGCTTGCAGATGCTTTCTGGATGTTTATGTGGATTGAGTTAGTGAACTGTTAAAGATATTTCAATAGTATAGGAAGAATTTGGAGTATTAGATGCTGAAATAGAAGAGATGGATCTGATAGGTTAAGTAGTACAATTGACAGAATTTAGGGGAAAGGAGAATTGAAAAAATTTTCTGTTTGGAGCAACTGCTTGTTTGGTAAATCAGTTAATCAAGTGAAAGCAATATAAGAAGTATATGTGTAGAGTGGATACGTGACGAGTTTGAGATACTAAGCCAGAATTCATTCCCTACAGGTGTAAATTGAATATAGATACCTGATTCCTGGGGAAAAGGTCTAAGCTAAAATGATTGGAAAGTTAATAGCAAAGGTCAAGAATAGGCAGTAAATAAAAGTCTCAGCATATGAAATAAGAAAACTGAAATTCTGATAAAAGCTAATATTGAATCCATGAAGAGAGGAAGAGGAATATAAAAGAAGCTAATAGGCCTATTAGAAAGATGAGAAGTCAGGTAAGGAGGTACATGCCTGCAATTCTAGTACTTGGGGAGCTAAAACATCTGAAATAGGAGGATCACAGGTTCATAGCCAGCCTTAGCAATTTAGTAAGGTCTTGTTTCAAAATAAAAAGGGATGAGGGTGTAGCTCAGTGGTAGAATACCCCTGGATTCAACCCCCAGTATTACCCTCCCCCCAACAAAAAGATGAGAAGAAATACAGGATGAAAGCAACCAAAGAAATTTTATCCAGGAGGAATATGTCAGGTAGGAATTGGGTTTGATTCTGATGTTAATGAGAATAGTTTCAGTGGGAAGTTGGGAACTGATGATGCTCAAAGGACTGATTTGGGAGGTGAAGTAAAGGTGAATGAAGGAAAATAAAGGGAGGTTTTGCCTATTTTGGAATGAGAGAGACATGATATAGTTATGATCAGCAAACAGATTTTTGAAAAAAATTTCTAGCCAGGCGTGGTGGCACGTGCTTGTAATCCCAGTAACTGGGAGGCTGAGACAGGAGGATTGCAGGTTTGTGGCCAGCCTCAGCTACTTAGTGAGGCTCTTAGCAACTTAGACCCTGTTTCAAAATAAAGAATAAAAATAGGGCTGGGGAGCCGGGTGTGGTGGTGCATGCTTGTAATCCCAACATTCAGGAGGCTGAGACTGGAGGATCATGGTTCGCAAACAGCCTCAGGTACTTAGTGAGGCCCTTGGTAACTTAGTGAGACCCTGTCTCAAAATAAAGAATAAAAAAACAGGGCAAGGGGTGTAGCTCAGAGGTCAGATGCCCCTGGGTTCCATCCCTAGACCCACCAAAAGTAAATAAATAAATAAACAAATAAATAAATAAATAAAAATAGGACTGAGGGTATAGTTTGGAGGTACAATATCCCTGGGTTCAATCCCAAGTACTGCCAAAAAAAATATCCTAAGATGGCTAAATTTTATTTTTATTTTCAAAGACTTAGTATTGTAAACATTAACTGCTTCAAATATGTTTAGTGCAATGAAAATGGGACTATAAACCCAAGACCTGGGTTCTAAAATAGTGAATATTCTGAGTTTAGCTACCAGAATACTCACTATAAAAATTACAGTGATTAGTCGGGCGTGGTGGTGCACACCTGTAATCCCCGTGCTTGGGATGCGGAGACAGGAGGATTGCGCTGGTTCAGAACCAGCCTCACTGGCTTAAGAGTCCCTGTTTCCAAAAAAAAAAAAAAAAAAATTACAGTGATTACTCTGTGAGTGAGTGTGAGTGTGAGTGTGAGTGTGTGTGTGTGTGTGTGTGTGTGTGTGTGTGTGTGTGTGTTAACAGGGGATTAAGCCCAGGGACCTTTTACTATCAAATTACATTTCTTGCCCTTTTTATTTTGAAATAAGGTTTACCAAGTTACTGAGGCTGGCCTGAAACCTATGATTCTGTTCAGCCTCCCAAGTGCTGGGATTGCAGGTGTATGCCACTATGTTTGGCTCAGGGATCATTTTTATATTCCTTTCTGTGTTTTAGTCATTGTGTTAGTTGTCTTTTATCACTAATCCTCACCACAAGTTAATCTCCAAGGTGAGTATTATGCTATTTTATATGTAAACTCTTAGAATTTACTTCTCAGGATCACATGGAATTTCAGGGTAATGCTTTGATTTCAGTACAGCCATATATGATTCTGAAGTTGGTGCTCTTTTCTTTGTACCACAGGTCTTCCTTTTCTAACCCGTTAGTTTTCCCAGGTTTGTTCTCTATTTTCTTAACTGACAGAGATAGTTGTATGTGTCACACCTATAATCAAAGTGTTAAATGAAAACTATGGTAACATTATATTTTGTTTGAAAAGAAAACATATATATTTGGTTAAGTACCAGACATACCTTATAATTGTGGTCTTCCTAAGCACTATCATTTGTCTAAACAGTATTTTACTTTTTAAGGTGGTGGTATCATGGATACAGAAATGTCTGAAGATATAGACCACAACTTAACTCCTACCCTTGACAGCATGTCCTATGGAATGCCGAATCAAACAGGATCTGAAAATTCATTGCTGGATGAAGATGATTATTTTTTGAACTCTGGGGATCTTGCAGGAATTCCAGTCGTTGGTAGTGACAATGAGGATGAACAGGATTTTAGTTCAAAGGACAATCTTGTTTCTTCAATTCATACTGATGATAGCTTGGAAGTAGAGAGAAGAGTCACACATCATGAATCAGACACTGAAAATGAAATACAAATTCAGAATAAATTAAAAAAAGACTTTCCTAAACAGTTTGATCAGGTTTCTGTCTTTAAATCAATACGGAAAGATTTTAGTCTAGTAAGAGAAAACAGCAAAGAGACTTTTTCTGGAAAGGAGAAAAATAGAGACCTAACTTATCATGAACGTGAAAAACGATTGGATAAACCCCATAAAGATTTGGATTCAAGGTTGAAAAGCAGTTTTTTTGATAAAGCAGGTAATTGCTGGAATAGAACCATGAAACACAGTACTAATAATCATATATTCTTTATTACCTTTGATGCTAAGTGAAATATGAACATTTAAATTCATTGTAAGCTTTTCTTTTTTCTTTTTTTGTTTTATCCTTGTTCTTTGTAGAATGATTGAATTTCTCCCAGTAACTTTTGGTAATGATATAAATGGTTGAAAATAGCTCTAAACCTCATTTCTCCCTTCCTTGGTTGCAATATTTTGATGAGAAGGCAAGATACTTGAATCACCTGTTCATTTTCTTTGGTTGAACATTGGAACCTGAAGTTGGATTTAACTTCTTTGTGCTATAAGCACTAATTCAAACTGCTGTCCCAACAATTAGTATAACTAGGGAGATTTTTAAAAATTAAGTTTTTTGGAACCCAATTCACTCCTTTTGAGCCTCGTTGCCCTGTATACCTTATATATTAGCTCTAGTTCTATTCTTGAATACATCATATATTTACTTCTATGCCTTTCTTTCTTCCTACTGTTCCATTTGCCTGTATGTCATTTTCTCTTTTAGATGTGCTTATTATAGTACCTCTTATCAAGTAATTCCTAACTCATAAATCTTTTCTATTCTATAGTCATTCTTAACTGCTCTATATTAAGAACGAATTATTTTCTGTATTTCAACAGCATTTTAATTTCCTCATTTATAGTAATTATCACCCAATATTATAGTTCTGCTTTTTGTTTTTGTTTTGTTACCCTTGTCTACCAGTGTAAGAGTTTCTTGAGGGCTAGATTGTATCTTACTCATCTTTATACTCTTGGGGTCTGTCTTGGTGCAATGAAAATTGTAACCCGCCCCCAAATGTTGAATTGATGTGAAGGAAAGCAAATATACTATACCAACCCTATGTTTCTTCTGACAATGCTAGTAAATGTATGGTCGAAAGAACAAACCAGTATAGTTAAAAAGGACAAGAATTTTGAGAATACTTTATGTACAAGGTATGCAAGGGTATGCTGTACTTTCCAACATACATAGTTCAGCATATTTTTTCAGTATCCCTATAGAAGATACTAAACATTATGAGAAACTTTTCTGAAAGAACATGTCAAATAGTATAAGTATCAATGACTAGATGGATAGTTTAAGATTTATAATTTCTAATAGAGTTTGTCATAAAGTAGCACAAGAATCCTTTTAAATACATGAAGGTAGTGTGCTTTAAGGTTTCTTATGAGAGAGATAATTTTTAACTGGTGAGCAGGGGATGTTTTATTGAGGAGAGGTTAATTTTGAACTGAGTAGAGTCTGGAAAACTGTATAAACATTAGGATAAGCAGAGGAGTATTGGAGTAGAATTAGTAGAAATGAGAGAACAAACAAAAATAATTTTTAGAGCATAGCGAATAAAGCAACCACTTTATGTTTGAGGAAGGGAAAAGTATGAGGTAAGAGAAAATTAGAAAAGGTCAGATTGTGCAGAACTTTGAGTGAAACTACATATTGGGTATTTTTGGAACCCAATTCACTCTAATGAGCATCTTTGTTGGAAAAGAGAGGTGATTATCAAATGATAGTTTTTTAGGTCACTTTTTATAAAATTTGTTATTCATATACATGTATTTGTTTTTTTCTTTCAATAGCTAATCAAGTTGAAGAAACATTACATACTCATTTACCACAAACCCCAGAAACAAACTTTAGGGTAAGTTTTCAGTGTGTATGTAGACTGCTATTAACTGTGGCAAGTGTCAAAGTATTCTTTATGTCACTTTCTACTCTAACTAATGTGTTAGGTAGAGTGCTGACTTTTTTTTTTTTTTCCTTTGCTTTATTATTTGGGTAAGGACATCTTTGGAAACATTGTAAGAAGCTTCAGCTCTTAGGTTCTTTATTTGTATTAATATTTAGACCTATAGTACATTTACTTTAGGCATAGGGACTCTGATGGATGTCCATAGAATTCTTCATTTCCAATAAGCTTTTCTTTGGGTGTTAAACCTGAAGAGGAATAATTCTTAAATTTGAATATTTATTAATCCTTTATATTGTGTTTTAGGATTCCAGCTACCCATTTGCCAATAAAGAATCCATTGGTTCCGAACTGGGGAATTCCTTTGCATCAAATATTAGAATTAAAGAAGAACCTTTGGATGATGAGTATGACAAAGCAATGGCACCACAGCAGGGACTACTAGACAAAATTAAAGATGAACCTGAAAATTCTCAAGTAAACATTTCACCTTTTTGTTTTTTCCCTTCTTTTTGTTCCACACATTGAATTATTCATTTGAGAGAGGAAGTGCTTAAGTAGTGAAGTAGTTTGTTGATAGAGTGAAAAGAGACTATGATGGGAGGTTGAGGAAATTTGAATTTTCTTGCAGGGCATTAACAAGAGTTAAATGAAAAATGTCCTCAGTAGTAATTAAGGCTTTTAGTCATCTTTGTTCCATAATACCACTGTGATTTTTGCAATGCATTTTAGTGCTGTATCAGGGAAACTGAGTCTTTAAGGATTTGAGATTGATACAATAGTTATGGCTGAGGGCTTATGGTGATTTATAGGTTTGTGATGCAGTGACATAGAGAATAACAAACCTTTTGTAGTTACTGTGTATCAAGTACTGGTTAGGTGTGGATGTAACTTTCAGAACAGGGTTAATGGATAGATTTTCTTTGGAAGGGTTAATTGATTGGAGTACCAGTTTTTGGATTAGTGGTTAGAAAATAAGGAGGATTTGGTGAGTGATATGTCATTCCAAGTTTGAGATTTTTGAGTATTAAGAGTAGAGTTCTGCATTCAAGGTCGCTTTGGAGCTAAGATCTTACGTATCCTTTGACTGTGAAGTCATGAAGTTATTCATTCAGTTAATGACATTGCAGTGATTGGAATGGGAGAAGTTATATCAGAAGGTATAATCATTCTTAAATGTAGGAAGGCTTCTAAAGGATGATTACATAATAGCAACATTTATTTGTAGTTAGTCTGTTTTGTAAAGATGGCATCAATTCAGAGGATGAGAAATAAAGGTAAAATGAATTTAGCTATTTCTCTGAAGTAGGTTTGATCTGGAGAAAGTTATTTCCTATCTTTCTGTTATATATGAGGGTTTTAGAATGTGAGACTGGATAATTTTTCATCTAGGTTTCTTTGAGCAGGATTTCTAATCCTGGAACTAATCATATTTCAGGTCAGATGATTCATTGTTATTAGGGGGGCTGCCCTTTGCACTGCAGGATGTTTACAGCATCTTTGGCCTCTATCTACCAGAAGGCAATAGTGTCCTCCAGTCGTAACAATTAGAAATGTCTGTAGACATTGACAAAATTTTCTGGGGAACACAATCATAGAGAAGACGTGGAAAAGCCAGATGTGGTTGCATATTCCTATAATTTCAGTAGTTGGGAGGCTGAGACAGGAGGATCACAGGTTTGAGGGTACTCTTAGTGTGTTTGTGAAACCTTGTTTTAAAGTAAAAAATAGGGTTGGAGGTTAGGTTCCGAAGTAGAATCTTTCTTCTCCCCCTGTACCACAAAAACAAACAAACAAAAAACAGCAACAATGCAAATAAGCCATGGAGAACTAAGAGATTAGGGAGATAGGTAATTCACATGTATCAGATTGATGCTCAGTTTAGCAAGAATTCTATGGTGCCTGGGAGAAAGCAGATATATATATATATATATATATATATATATATATATATATATATATATATGTTAGTGATGCTAAAGCTTTAGGAGTTAGATATAAATATGGTTGCTACAAAGAAGACAGTAGAAAGAATGTGAAAATACTTGAATAGAAGGCAGATTGAACACATTTTACAGGAGCAGGTGAAATGGAGATCTTAGATATCTGAATTGCGGGTAAATGTCCCTGACACCCAGGGATAGTTCATGTGGATAGTATATGCCTCAGAAGACTACAACTATGGCTGGATGCAAGGCACATCTCAAATCTTACATGCTTCAGTGTGGACATGTGAAATTTATAAGAAATTATAATGTTGGCAGGGTGTACCCACTGACATTTCTGTGGGACCAAACAGTTATAACAAAGACCAAATACAGTGGGGATTAAGGGGATTAGGAATGTTGTTAGGATTACTATTTTCAAAACAGATTTTTCAGTGGCTGGAGAATATAAATAAGGTAGAATGGATAGAAATACCTGTGGTTTCACATACTTATTCAAAATTATTCAATGTGTTGTAAAATGTTGAATATGAAGTTTTATAATGATTAGGGAAGAACTTCTCCAAAAGCTGATTGATTAGACTTGAGAATTAAGCAATTAGACTCAAGAATAAAGCAGTAAGATGGGTAAGTCCTGGGTATAAGATCCAAAAGAAGTCTGTTTCCTGATCCCACATTAAAGTAGTCTGACCATGTGAATAGATAATTTTAGGTTTTCTTTGAGCAATCTTCTCTGTTCGAAGCTTCACTGATCCTGTAGGTTATCTTTGGTAACTCTTCTAGGAATTTCTCAGGGGAGCTCATGTTATAAACTACAAATACTCTTTCTTTTCTTCCTTGTCGTTCTCTCTTCTTTCTCCCTCTTCCTCCCCCTTACCCCTTGTCCTTCCTTTTTATTTTCCTGTACGTTTAGGTATTTCTCCTCCATGACCATTGAAATCTATATTTTTTGCTTTTTCATACAGCATAATGTTTTATTAATCTTATTCATTTTTCAAGGACTGAAAAAGGGAATACCGATGTATTATTTTTGTAATCTTGAAACAGTACTTTTAACCTCTTAAAAATATTGATAGATTTTACAGTTGTGACCAGCCATTACTTTTGACCATCAATTTCTAGTAATTTTTCTCCTGTTTGAATAAAGTAACTTATAACACCTTTTCAAAACTTCCTTTGGCTTTCCTCTTTGCTTAACGTTGTAGTTTTGCTTTCAGCTCAATTTGTAACTTTTTTATTTTTTGTGGTACTGGGGATTGAACTCAAGGTGTTCTGCCTCTAAGCTACACTCCCAGTCCTATTTTATTATTTATTTTGAGAGAGGGTTTCACTAAGTTGTGAAGGTCTCGTGTTTGTGAGGCTGGCTGTGAACCAACAATCCTCCTGTTTCAGCCTCCCAAGTACTGGGATTACAAGCATCCGCCACTACGCCAGGCTTCAGCTCACTTCTTAATTCTCCTTTTACATAGTTTATTTTGATTTTTTTTTTTTTACTTTTCTATATAAATCATTAAGATGCTGAGATATGTGTATATACATGTTTAACTTTTACCCATTTGCTCTTGGTTTTTTCTTCAGTTATACATTTCTGGCTTTGTCATTGTCCTGGTTTGGTTACTGGCATAACATCATTTACTTTCCCAGTTTTATTTCTTGATTCTAATCCCATTTTATTTTACTATATAATTTTCTGTAATATTTTTATAAAACTTATACTATGTTCTTTCATCTTTCTAACGACTGTATGTAAGGTAGCTAGAGAAGAAGGTATTTAACCACTTCTGTAGATGAGTGAGAGTGATATGCATTTCTAGAGATTGTTACTCAAGGTCATATGGCCAGGAAAAAGCCAATTTGGGGTCATAATCAGCGCTTTATTTATTTCTTTATTGGTGGTACTGGGGCTCCTGGAAACCCTTCTACCTCCAGGCTACACTCCCAGACCTATTTTATATATATATTTTAAATTTGGAAACAGGGTCTCTTAAGCCAGCGAGGCTGGCTTCGAACCTGCGCATGATCCTCTTGTCTCCGCTTCCCAAGCACGGGGATTAAAAGCGTGTGCCACGACGCCCAGCTAGTGCTTTATTTTTGTTAGTTTACCAGTCTTTCTGTAAATGAAATTTATGTAATTTTAAAAAATGCCACATAGCTGAGTGTGTTGGCACACATTTGTAACCCCGGTACTTGGGTTGCTGAGACAGGAGGATCGCAGTTTCCCAGCCAGCCTCAGCTGTTTAGTGAGTCCTTCTGCAACTCAGTGGCACCCTGTTTCAAAATAAAATGAATAAATATATGAATGGGGGTTTAACTCAGAGTTAGAACGCTCCTAGGTTCAATCCCAGTACCACAAAAAAAGCAAAATAAAAAAGTAAAAATGCCATATAGCTGGACATGGTGGTTACCGCTTGTAATCCCAGTACTTGGAGGCTGAGACAGGAGAATTGCAGGTACCTGGCCAGCCTCAGCTACTTAATGAGGCCCTCCATAACTTAGTGAGACCGTGTTTCAAAAATAAAGAATAACGCCGGGCGTGGTGGCGCACACTTGTAATCCCTGCGCTTGGGAGGCGGAGACAGGAGGATTGCGCAGGTTCGAAGCCAGCCACGCGCGCTGGCTTAGGAGACCCTGTTTCCAAAAATGAAAATGTAAAAATAGGTCTGGGAGTGTAGCCCGGAGGTAGAAGGGCTTCCAGGAACCCCAGTACCACCCAAAAAAAAAAAAAAAAAAGAAAAAAAAAAAAAAGAATATAAAATAGAGCTGGGTGAGCCGGGTGTGGTGGGGCACGCTTGTAATCTCAGCATTTGGGAGGCTGAGACCGGAGGATCATGGTTCGTGGACAGCCTAGTGAGGCCCTCTGCCACTCAGTGAGACCCTGTTTCAAAATAAAGAATAAAAAATTGGGCAAGGGGTGTAGCTCGGAGGTCAAATGCCTCTGGGTTCCATCCCCAGACTCACAAAAAAAAAAAAAAAAAAAAAAAAAAAAAAGAGCTGGGAGTGTGTAGCTCAGAGGTAAAAAGTCCCTGGGTTTAATTTCCAGTACTGCAAAAATAAGTAAGTAAAAAAGCCATGTGAAAATTTTAATACAGACACTTTAAGGAGAGCCAGAAATCTTATTTTTCTTTTCGCTTTTTCCATAGGTTCTAAAAACTAGACTTTCAGTAAATATTATGTTAAAATTAAAATTACTTCCTTTTTCTTATTGTTAATAGGAGTGAGTTACTCTGTAATCTCATTGAAATAAATGAATTAAAGCAGAAAAGCAAATTACAATTGTCACGGTAGTGATTCATTTACTCTTCGGTGGAACTGGGGTTCCTGGAAACACTTCTACCTTGGGCTACACTCCCAGACTTATTTTTTAAAATATTTTTTTAAATTTGGAAACAGGGTGTCTTAAGCCAGTGCTTAAGAACCTGTGCGATCCTTCTGTCTCCACCACCCAAGCTCACGGATTACAAGCGTGCACCGCCTGGCCTCATTTACTCTTTGAAAGCAGAATATAGTCATTGAAGTGTTGGCTTTGTTTTAGCCAAGTCAAGTTAATTTGGCTATAAAACCATTTCTTAGATACTGTTCTGGGACATTGATAAGGATCTTTGTGGTAAACAAAGGGAATGTAAAGGTATTTATAACGGATTATTTTGGCACTTTGTTTTGGCTTTTGAAAGCTTTTGAGTCATCAATCAGTTAGTTTTCAAAATACATTTATTATAGCCAAGCATAATGATACGCCTATAATCCCAGTACTTGGGAGGTTGAGACAAGAGAATTACACGTAAACCAGGCGTTATGGTGCATGCTTGTAATCCCAACATTTGGGAGGTTGAGACAGGAGGATCACGGTTCGAAGATAGCCTCAGCTACTTAGTGAGATTCTCTGAATTCAGTGAGACCCTGTTTCAAAATAAAGAAATATATATATATATATGACTGGGGTTGTATGTAGTTTAGAGGTAGAATGCCCCTGGGTTCCATCCCTAGTACTGGGGGGGGGGAAAAAAAAAAAGAGGATGGCTGATTTGAAGCTAGTCTTCACAACTTAGTAAGGCTCTCAGCATCTTATTGAGACACTTCTTCCAAGTAAAAAATAAAACAGAGCTGGGGATATAGCTCACAGGTAGAATACTCTTGGATTCCATTCATAGCAGCCCCCCTCAAAGGGAAAAATTATTATTTATTAATTATTTGTAAAATTATGCATCATTAGGGGATACAAAAAATTCATATGATCCACCTTAAAGGCATTATTTGGTGTTCAGACAGTGCATTTAAAATACGTATTTATTTAGCTGGGCGTGGTGGTACATGCATGTAATCTCAGCATTTGGGAGGCTGAGAGAGGAGGATCGTGGTTCATGGACTACCTCACCTACTTAGGCCCTTTGCAACTCAGTGAGACCTTTTCAAAGTAAAGAATAAAAAATAGAGCTGGGGGTGTAGCTCAGTGGTTGGGTTTCATCCCCTGTACTGGGGGGGGGGGGATACACACATACACACACACACACACACACACACACACACACAACTGTGAGTTATACAAATGTATGGTTTCAAGAATACATCAGAAGAGCTGGGTGTGGTGGCACACGCTTGTAATCTCAACATTCAGGAGCTAAAACTGGAGGATCGCAGTTTGTGGACAGCCTCAGCTATTTACTTAGGCCCACCGCAATTTACTGAGACCCTGCTTCAAAATAAAGAATAAAAAATAGGGCTGGGGGTGTAGCTCGAAGGTCAAATGCTTCTGGGTTCCACCCCCAGACAAGGGGGAAAAAAAATCAGAAATTTGAGATTGCCATCACAGAGCCTAAGAGAATTTACTGGAGACCACCATTTTGAGATTATTGTCAAATAATCTCAAATCATTAGTATCAATGATTCTGGAGTTTTCTGAGATTAAAAAATCTTTAACTGGAATAATATACTATATAGCAGGAATGTTGGGATAAGTCAGTATTAGAAAAATATTAATACAGGGCCGGCCGTGGTGGCGCACGCTTGTAATCCCCGCACTTGGGAGGCTGAGACAGGAGGATCATGCGGGTTCAAAGCCAGCCTCAGCTGGCTTAAGAGACCCTGTTTCCAAATAAAATATAAAATAGGTCTGGGAGTGTAGTCCGGAGATAGAAGGCCCCTGGGTTCCATCCCCAGTACCACAAAAAAAAAAAAAAGAAAGAAAGAAAGAAAGAGAAAAAAAAAAGAAAAATATTAATACGTATATTTGTGGGGTTTTTTTTGTTTTTGTTTTTATTTTTTATTTTTGGTGGTACTGGGGGTGGAACCCAGAGGCTTTCTACCTCCGGGCTATACTCCCAGACCTATTTTATATTTTATTTGGAAACAGGGTCTCACTAAGTTGCTGAGAGCCTCACTAAGTAGCTGAGGATGGCTTCGAACCTGTGTGATCCTCCTGTCTCAGCCTCCCAAGCACGGGGATTACAAGCATGCGCCACCACGCCCGGCTAATATGTATATTTGATCAACAGCACAAGTCAAAGAATATTTGTATGGTTGCTTTATTGAATGACAAAAGATAGCTCATGTAATTCATTAAACATTTCTTATAATAGATACTGTTATAATTGAATTTGAAAGTAAAATGATATAAATTGTTGGTATAATTATTAAAGAAATACTGATATCTGCCGTATTATTTAACCCTTACTGGATTTTTAAGTTTTTGTGTGTGTGTGGTTTTTTTTGTGTTTGTTTGTTTGTTTGTTTGTTTGGTGGTACTGGGGTTCCTGGAAGCTACACTCCCAGACCTATTTTTTTATATTTTTTTTTATTTGGAAACAGGTCCCTTAAGCCAGCGAGACTGGCTCTGAACCAACGCGATCCTCCTGTCTCTGCCTCCCAAGCGTGGGGATTACAAGCGTGCGCTACCACGCCCGGCAAGTTTTTCATTTATTTATTTATTTATTTTTTTAACGAACTTGGGTATTGAACCCAGTAGTGTTCTACCGTTGAGCTATACTTTTAGCACTATTTTTTAATCTTTATTTTGAAACAGGGTCTCACTAAGTTGCAAAGGCCCTCACTAAGTAGATGAGGCTGGCTTTGAACCTGCAATCCTTATGTCTCAGCCTCCCAAGTACTAAGATTACAAGCATGCACCACCACACCTGTCATTTATTAAATTTTTAGCCTCTACATATTAAGAATACTAGAAGGAACAGTAATAGGCAAGGGTGATGAAATTATCATTATTTGCTGGTAAGGATCTTTATTAGAGAATTAATAGAATTCATGAGAGTTTAGTCGAGTACCCAGATGAATTATGGCTATAGTGTCTCACTAAGTTTCCGAGAGCCTCACTAAGTAGCTGAGGCTGGCTTTGAACCTCCACGATTTTCCTGTCTCAGGCTCCCAAGTACTGGGATTATAAGCGTGTGCCACCACGCCCGGCTAAGATAACAATATTTCTATAAATCTATTTTCTAGTTAGATGATGTAATGAAAAACATAAATATTACCAACAGCATCTAAAAAGTACTTAGTTCAGATGAAAGACAACCTTTTTTTGTGTGTGTGTGTCTTACTAGAGATTGAACTTAGGGGAATTCTACCTCAGAGCTACACTCCCAGCCCTATTTTTTCTTCTTCCTTTTGAGACAGGGTCTCACTAAGTCACTGAGTTCTTCACTTAAGTAGCTGAGGCTGGCTACAAACCTGTGATCTTACTGTCTCAGACTCCTAATTACTGGAATTACAAGTATATGCTACGACATCCAGTGATAAAAGACCACTTGAATGAATAGGGTGATCATTTTTTTATATGTAAAAGATCTTATGTCAGTTATTCTTAAATTAAGATATAAATGTCATATAATTCTGGTGAAAATATCAATGTTATATTCTGAAGTTCTGGAGAATAATAGGCATACTTGCACATATACAAATAGTTATACTAGGATAGTGTGATATAAGATTAGCTCGTTTGACCAGAATCGGGGCCTCCCATGAGGCAAGGCTGCTGCTTGAGCCATCGAGGTCTGGATCAGTCCACCGGGTAGCCAGGCCACTACTGGGGCCGTCAAGAGTGGGATCGGTATTTGCAACGCGGCATGCACAGAGAAATATCGCAGAAAATTAAAACAGATGCTTCCCATAATCAGCAATAACTAGGAGGAAAGGGGCAACAGGAAGTGGTCGAGCTATAGAAAGGGCCCTATAGTGAAGCAATTAAGGTGACCAATCAGAGGGTATGGAAAAGGGGAGGATGGAGCCTCTTTAAAAAGCAGGAGGTACATAGCCGGGCGTGGTGGCGCACACTTGTAATCCCCGCGCTTGGGAGGCAGAGACAGGAGGATCGCACAGGTTTGAAGCCAGCTGCGCGGGCTGGCTTAGGAGACCCTGTTTCCAAATATAAAATGTAAAAAGAGGTCTGGGAGTGTAGCCCGGAGGTAGAAGGGCTTCCAGGAACCCCAGTACCACCAAAAAAAAAAAAAAAAAAAAAAAAAGCAGGAGGTACATAAACATATGTATCAAAGTTAGTCACCAAACAAGTTTGGGATTGAGGGAGGGGGAGGGAATGGGATGGGGACTGGATGAGGGCTAATTGGATGATGTGTGCTTGTATATCCTCTCAAGTCTTGTATTCCAGTGTGATGTATGATTACAATGCACCAATAAAAATAAATTTAAAAAAGATTAGCTCAGTTGATATGATACAGAATACATAGCCTCAAGATAGGTATTATTTTAAAAAATTTGATATGTTAATTAATGGCAAGTAGAAGGAATTTACCACTTTTTAAGGGAGGGTTACTGGGCATTGATCTCAGAGTCATTCTACCCCTGAGCTACACCCACAGCCCTATTTTATTTGTTTTTTTTTTGGAAACAAGGTCTTACTAGGTTGCTGAAGCTGGCCTTGAACCGGAAATCCTCCTGTCTCAGCCTCTTAAGTACTGGGATTACAAGTGTGGGCCACCTCACCCAGCTAGAATTCACTACTTATTTAGAGAAGAAAAAGAAAATGCCAAGCCAGGTATGATGGTGCATGTTTGTAGTCCCAGTACTTGGGAGGCTGAGACTGGAGGATCTCAGTTTTGAGGTGAGCTTCAGCTGCTTAGGCCCTCCTCAATTTAGTGAGACCCTGTTACAAAATAAAGAATAAAAAATTAGGCTGGATGTGTAGCTCAAAGGCAGAATACCCCTGGGTTCAATCCCCAGTACTGAAAAAGTTAATTAATTAAAATAAAAAAGTAAAAAGAAATAAAAAGAAAATGCCTAATCCTAAATGAACTAAAGCTGGTGCTGGCAAAATATTCTGCCTCTGAGCTACACCCCCCAGTCCTATTTTATTTTTTATTTTGAAACAGAGTTTTACTAAGTTGCTAAGGCTGCCATTAACCTGCAATCCTCCTGTCTCAGCCTCCCAAGTACTGAGATTACAGGTATATGCTGCTGTGCCAGCTGTAATAAAGTTTGAATGGAACAGTACAGTGTTCATTTACATACATAATATCTACAGGTGCCTTTTCTCTACCAGGGATGTCTATTAGTTGTGACAGACCACATGGCCTGCAAAGTAAAATATATTTATTATTTGGCCCTTGGCAGATAAAGTTTGCTGACCCCTTGGACTAGAGGACTGTATTATAAACAGTGAAACTACTTTCTTATTTTATTTTGGAAGTAAAAGTTTGTAAGAGAAGAAATTACAAAGGTAAAGATTGTCAGGTTTTTGACATTAAAATGTAAACCTCAGCACTCAAAATTTGAACTCAGAGTACACACTGAGGGAATGTTGATAAGAGATGCTACAGAGGGTTAATTAATGTTGTTATATAATAATGCACTTATGCCTGAACAAAAGTAACTACAAATTGAAACAAATTAGGAAAAGATTTAATTGGCTTTTTTTTCATAATTTGTGTAGTAAATGTAATTAAAAATAGTTTTGTTAGGGACAATAATCTGTCATGTATCAGAAACCTTTATGTTGAACCCTTTTGACTAGTAATGGCACTTTAATAATTAAGATATGAGTATTGACAAAGATATTCATGATGGCATTACTGATTTTATTAAAATGCATGGAAATACTAATAAACCAACATTGGCTTATATACTTATAGCATATCAGTGCCATATTAGAACCTAAGGCAAAAGGAAAAATGATAATGTCTTTAAAGTTTTGGTATTTTGAGCTGGTTGTAGTGACACACGCTTGTAATTCCAGTACTTGGGAGACTGAGACAGGAGGATCCCAGTTTGCAACCAGCCTCAGCTATTTAGTGAGGCTCTCCACTAAGCTGTGTGGAGAGCCTCACTAAATAGCTTTTATTCTTTATTTAAAAATAAAGAATAAATTTAGGCTGGGGATGTAGCTTAGAGGTGATATGCTCCTGGGTTTAATCTTTAGTACCACAAAAAAAATAAAGTTTTGGTATTTTGTTCACTCTGGATTTTTACGTAAATTGTGATTTTTTTTTTTTTAAAGTACTGTATTAGCCGGGTGTGGTGGCACACATTTGTAATCCCCGAGCTTGGGAGGCGGAGACAGGAGGATTGCGCTGGTTCCGAGCCAGCCTCGCTGGCTTAAGAGACTCTGTTTCCACATAAAAATGTTAAAAAATAGGTGTGGGAGTGTAGCCCGGAGGTAGAAGGGCTTCCAGGAACCCCAATACCACCAAAAAAAAAAAAAGTACCGTATTGAACTGGGCTTGGTGGTGTATGCTTCTAATTCCAGTACTTGGGAGACTGCAGGAGGATCTTGAGTTCACTGCCAGCCTCAAGGACTTAGTAAGACCCTATTTCAAAATAAAGGATAAAATAGAGCCGGGCGTGGTGGCGCAAGCTTGTAATCCCCGCGCTTGGGAGGCTGAGACAGGAGGATCAAAGCCATCCTCAGCTACTTAGTGAGGCTCTCAGCAACTTAGTGAGACCCTGTTTCCAAATAAAATATAAAATAGGTCTGGGAGTATGGTACTGGGTTCCACCCCCAGTACCACCAAAAAAAAAAAAGGATAAAATAGGGCTGGGAGTGTAGCTTGGAGGTAGAAGGCCCTGGGTTTAATCACCAGAACTGCAAAAAAAAAAAAAAAAAAAAAAGAGTACTGCATTAAAACTGCATTAAAATACTATCTTAATTACTGAACATTTTGGTGCCCTGAATTTTGTGTCCCAGGCAAGTGCATTCACCACACTCAGTCACATCACTGGGTAATCTTGTATGTCTGTTAAGTAACATATTTATTGATATTTATAAAACCTGAATAATGTACTGACTTTTCTACCACACAAATAAAGAATATGTCTGAGATACTCCAGAATTCCAATAAGGGGTCTTAAGAATATTTTGCAAGCTTCAGTGTGGTAAACAGTATCTTAAAAGTTAAATCTGCTAGGGGTGATGGTGCATGCTTTTAATCCCTGTACTTGTACTTGGGAGGCTAAGATAGGAGGATTGCAGTTATATAGCCAGATTCAGCAACTTAATGAGACCCTGTTTCAAAGAAAGAAAGAAAGAAAGAAAAAAAGAAAGAAAGGAAGGAAGGAAGGAAGGAGTAGGGCTGGAGGTATAGCTCAGAGTTAGAATACCCCTAGGTTCCATCTCAGTACCACACACAAAAAACTGTAGTTTAATGGTATTAGTACAGTACTACAATTGTAAAAGCAAACAACAGGATTGAAAATTTGCATTAAAACTCATATATAATTTGTTACTTAAGATAGGTTTTCACACACTTAAAAATCACGAAAAATTAGGCCAGGCGTGGTGGCACACGCTTGTAATCCCTGCGCTTGGGAGGCAGAGGCAGGAGGATCAAGGCCAGCCGCTCTGGCTTAAGAGACCCTGTTTCAAAAATACAGAAAATAGGTCTGGGAGTGTAGCCTAGAGGTAGAATGGCTTCCAGGAACCCCAATACCACCGGGAAAAAAAATCATGAAAATTTCACAATATTTAAAATAATAGTTTTTAGAATTTTACATTACTTAGGTCTCAGTTTCTGGAACTCCATTCTTAGAAACATTAGCATTTAGCCATTTGAGGTTATTTGAAGCAATAGGATAATATGTAGAAGTTCAAATGATGAAGCTGAAATGATTTTTTTTTTTTTTTTTTTTTTTTTTTGGTACTAGGGATTGAACCTAGGCACCTTCTACCTCCAAGCTATACCTCCAGCCTTTTTTTTTTTTTTTTTGGTGGTACTGGGGGTGGAACCCAGAGGCTTTCTACCTCCGGGCTATACTTCCAGACCTATCTTATATTTTATTTGGAAACAGGGTCTCACTAAGTTGCTGAGAGCCTCACTAAGTAGCTGAGGCTGGCTTTGACCTGCGCGATCCTCCTGTCTCAGCCTCCCAAGTGCGGGGATTACAAGCGTGCGCCACCATGCCCGGCTCCAGCCAAATTTTTATTCTTTATTTTGAAAGTGTTCCTAAGTTGCAGAGGGCATCACTAAATAGCTGAAGCTGTCTGTGAATCTGTGATCCTCCTGTCTCAGCCTCCCAAGTACTGGGATTACAAGTGTGTGCTACCATGCCTGGCAGCTCAAATGATTTGAGTGAGCAAAATATCAGTTTTAATTATGTTTTATTATGTTTATTTAATTATGTTTTATGCCTGTGTAAAGAAATAAAATCTTTAGCTGGGTGCAGTGGTTAGTGCGTGTAATCCAGTATTTGTGAGGCTAAGACAGGAGGCTCAAAAGTTAAAGGCAAGGTTCAGCAATTTAGCAAGACACTGCTTCAAAATAAATACGGCAGGAGGTGTAACTCAGTGACAGAGTGCCGCCTTGCTTTCAGTCCACAATTCCATAAAAGAAAAAAGAAGAAGGAGGAGAAGATGTTAGTGAAAAAATAAAACCCATTGCCAGGCATGGTGATGCTTGTAATTCCAGCATTCTTGAGGCTAAGACCCCTGAGGATTGTGGTTCACGGACAGCCTCAGCTACTTAGTGAGGCCCACCGCAACTTAGTGAGACCCTGTTTCAAAATAAAGAATAAAAAATAGGGCTGGGGTGTAGCTCAGAGGTTGAATGCCGCTGGATTCCATCATCAGACCCGCAAAACAGAAAAGAAAAAAAAAAGAAAAAACTTTGAGTAGATGAAGTGAAAAGACTGGAAAGAAATATAACAAAAGAATAACTGGTTCTTTTGGGGTGATGGAAATATGATTCACGTTTTTTCTTATTTCTACTTATCTAAATTTTCTATAGTGACTGTGTATTACTTTTATAATAAGAGTAGCATTTATAGTGTAATACTAAAATAGAATTTTCAAAAGTGATTTATAAATATCTAATGCCACAGGATAATTATGTAGCTTTCTTTTTTCTTATTTTCCTTATGTATAGAAATTTATACTTATTGTTATAGATTGTTTACATTTTTAGTTTATTATTTCTTGTTCATGTTGTAAATCTTTTCAGCCTATATATAGCAGTAGGAAAATGTCTGGAATTCTTTAGGTATTTGTTTTCTCTGTGTATTTATTTTATTTATTTATTTTCTTTTTTAAAGGAGTATAGTCATGGCCAACAGCAAAAAACTCAAGAGGGGGAACTGAAAATTAGTGCTGTGTTTTCAGTCAGTGGCAGTCCTCTTGGTAAGAAACAGAACTGAATAAATGCATCTTATTTATTCTGATTTACATGAATGAGAGGAAGTTTCTGTTTGTATTAATAAATTAGTTCTCTCTGTCTACTTGGAATACCTTTAAATTGTGTCTTGTATAATTACTGTTGGGTTTCAAGACTAGTTCTAGAAGAAAAGAAGAAAAAAAGAATGTTTACTTAAAATGCATGGTAAAAAGTAAAACATTTTTTCTTTCAATTTTTTTTTAAAGCTCCACAGTTGACTACTGGCTTTCAGCCTTCACTGGCATCATCTGGCATGAATAAAATGCTTCCTTCAGTTCCAGCCACAGCTGTTCGAGTTTCCTGTTCTGGTTGTAAAAAAATCCTCCAGAAGGGGCAAACTGCTTATCAGAGGAAAGGGTCTACTCAGCTTTTCTGCTCTACATTGTGCCTCACTGGATACACAGTTCCATCTGCCCGCCCACCGCCTCCTCTCACCAAGAAAACTTGTTCAAGTTGCTCAAAGTATAGCAGAATTCTAAATTATCTTGGTTCTTTCTTTTCTTTTAACATACTTTGTTCTTAGCCATGTTATGTTTAATTTTCTACGTTTCTGTGTTTTTTACAGAAATACCACATTATTTAATGCCTACATGTTGCTGCTTTCAGTCTTTCTGGGTGCGAGGTGCTCAGCTTTCTTTTAAAGCTTTAAATAATGTGCCTTTTATGTATTAATAAATCAACCTTTTCATCTTGATTAGTTGAGATGCTTTAAAGAACAGAAAGTATACATTTTAGGGGTATTGTAGTGCCACAGTATTTTATCTTCTTATTAGTAAAGAATGGATAATTGAGTCTTACAAATACTTAAGTTATATTTCCCATTCTATTAATTGGAATGTATTTAATATATTTTAAATGATATCCATTGTGTATTTTTTTATCTTCTCAGTGTTTTTGAACTATCTCAGTTCATTGCAAAGTTGAACAATAAAACAGGAGTATGGTCCTATGACCTTAATAAGATTATGCAGATCTATTTTATAAAGTTATTGTTAGAAAACTGTTTAAATAAGTAAATCAGAAAAAGAATACTTTTCATTTTATCTATTAGTATTTTAAATATTAGTATTAATAAGGGAAAAAGATAGTCTGTTGCCTAATTCAGTTAGACAGAGACTTAATATAAATTTAAATATGGTAGATTTTTTAGAAGTTAGTTATATGCACATCCTTTAATGCTTCATTTCTTTGAAACAACTTGAAAGAGTAAATTTGTGTGTGTGGTACTGGGAATTGAACCCAGGAGCATTTTTCTTCTGAGTTATATCCCCAGTCCTATTTTATTTTTTATTTTGAAACAAGGTCTTGCTAAGTTGCTGAGAGCCTCATTAAGTTGCTGAGGTTGGCTTTGAACCTGCGATCCTTCTTTCTCAGCCTCCTAAGTACTGGGAATTACAGGCATGTTTAGCTGCCCAGCAAAAGAGTAAATTTAAGTTTTTTGGATACTTAAATAACAGTTTAAGAAAATACTATGATTCATGTATCCAAGTGTAGATAAAATTTTAGTGTCCTTTGGATGTTTTGTTTTCTTGTGACACCACTGCCATTTAAAATGACAAAAACAAACTGCAACTTTTTGTTCTGGGATTATTTATCTCTTTTAAGATTATACAGGTTGGACATTCCTAATTTAAAAACCTGAAATTTGATCCAAAATTTGAAACTTTGAGCACCAGTATAACAATAAAAAAGTTTTGGATTTTGGAGTAGTTCAGATTTTGGATTAGAGATGCTTACCTTGTAAAGTTTATTACAAATATTTTCAAATCTGAAAAACTCAAATCTAAAATACCTTTGGTCCCCAGCATTTCAGAAAAGGGATATTCATCTTGGAATACATTCTTTTTTGTGTTTTTGTGGCATCAAAATTTTATCTCTTTTGTTCTGTTTAGTGTTCTTTGTGGCTCAAAGTTATTTTGAACCATGTATATTGAGTAAAAGCTAGCTTAAGAAATTTCATATAAGTTTGATGAAATTTGACTAAATTGTTGCTTTCAAATTTGATAAAATTTGAGGAGTAAATTCAAGCAATTTATTATACAAAGTGGTCACTATAGCTAATATATTATATTCTTGAGAAATTCTGAGAGTGTCTAAAGTGTCCTCACCACAAAATTGCTAACTGTGTGAGGTAATACATATCTTAATTAGCAAGACTTAAAACCTCGTGTGGTGGAGCACACTTGTAATCTGGTACTTGTAAGACTTAAACAGGAGGATTGCAAGTTCAAGGCCAGCCTCAGGTACTTAGGTCCTCCTCAACTTTAGACCTTTCAAAATAAAAAATAAAAAACAGCTGGGGGTGTAGCTCGGAGGTAGACTACCCCTGGGTTCAATCCCCAGGGCCACCAAAAAAAGGCTAGATTTAGTCATTACATAATATATGTATATATTTTAACATATTAAACAGTATTATTATCTGTTTATATAAAAAAAGAATGTAAGTCTTAAAGGTAGGAACGTGTCCTGTGTTACTGCTATATAGCACATAAGGTAGATGATTAATGAATATTTGAATGAATTATTTAGTGACACTAGCTTTGGAAAGCAAAATGCTATTCTTACTGCCTCATAGCTATAGTTAATGTGATAATCGTTAAATGATTTCTACATGTTTTTTGGCAAGCTTAATAAAAACAAAGTTCTATATTTGTAGTCTGGATTATAATACACGGTTTTAAACAATGTAAGCCAGCTGAGCCAGGCGTGGTGGTGCACGCTTGTAATCCCAGCATTTGGGAGACTGAGACAGGAGGACTGCAGTTCACAGACAACCTCAGCTACTACTTAGTGAGGCCCTTTGCAACTCAGTGAGACCCTGTTTCAAAATAAAGAATAGAAAATAAGGCTGGTGGTGTAGTTCAGAGGTAGAATGTCCCTGGGTTCCGTCCCTAGTACTGGGAAAAAAAAAAAAAAAAAAAGAAGAAGAAGAAGAAAGAAAAGAAAAAAAAACAGGCATGGTGGCACAGGCCTGTAATCCCAGTAATTGGGAGGCTGAGACGGGATGATCATGCAAGTTCGAAGCCAGCCTCAGCTACTTAGTGAGGCTCCCAGCAGCTTAGTGAGATTCTTTTTTCAAGTGAAATATAAAATAGGTTTGGGGTTGTGGCCCGAAGCTAGAAAGCCCCTGGGTTCAATCCCTAGTGCTGCCCCCACCCCCCACCCCCCCAAATAAAAGAAAGAAAGAAAGCTGGGAGTGGTGGCACATGCTGAAACAGGAGGAATGTGGTTTACAGACAGCCTCAGCTACTTAGTGAGCCCTTTGCAACTCGGTGAGACCCTGTTTTATAGATTTTGGGGCCTGATTCCTATTTTACCATGAAATAATTTGTTATTTTAGTGATCGGCAGTTTCTAAGCCTTCATTAATATTTCTCCTTTCATAATACAGATACTTCTTCCAAAGTTTATCAGTTATTTTTTAAATGATCATTAGCCAGGCATGGTGGTGCACGCTTGTAATACCAGCATTTGGGAGGTTGAGACAGAAGGATCGCAGCTCATGGAAAGCCTCAGCTATTTAAACCTTTGCAATTCAATGAGACCCAATTTCAAAATAAAGAATAAAAATAGGGCTGGGTGTGTAGTTCGGAGGTAGAATGCCCCTGGATTCTATCCCCAGTACCACAAAAAGAAAAAAAAAATCATTAAACTTTCATAAGTTTTAAAATATATGCCCCCTTTTTGTATGTTTTTTTCTTGTTCATGCATATTGTTTTTATCTAAACTTAGCATGTCATTTTGATATCTACCGTTTTTAGTAGTTTGTCTGGAGACAAATAATTTTTACCTATATATCATCTTGTCCATGCTTGATTCTAGTATTGTTTAGTTTTTGTTTAAGATATATTTCACCTGTGATGTTTGGTTTTGTCTGTTATCCCCACAATTTTCCAGGATTTTAATCTATTATTCCTGACTCCTAACTATTCTGCTTCTTCATTCACTTATTTTTGTACATTTTTTTCGCCCTTAATCTTTTCCATTTCATACTTTGTGTTCTTCTGGGTACTATTTACCTATCTCCTCACTCTCTTTTTATTCATTTTATTTTTTCTTCCTTTTCATTTTACATTATACTTTTTTCTCTGGCTGCTCCATTCCTTAACTACTGATGCATCTTGATTTTCCTTGCACCTCTTTTTACTTCCTGAACTATTTCTATTCACCCGCCACTTTGCTTTTCTTTCTTTCTCTTTCTTACTAGACAGTCATTTAACAACAGCTTGGTACAGTGTGGTTTATATGATTTTAAAATTACTGAATTGGGTGTACTTCAGTTATATGGAAATCAAACTTAAAATTGCTAAAAGATTCACTTAGTGTCACATGGGTATTTAATTTTGGTATATGCATTTTTTCCCTACATAGCTCATATGGTTAAATGGGCTTAATTTGTAAGTCAACCCCAGTAAGAAGAACTTCAATTTGATTTCAATATGCAGAAATAGGAAAGATTTTTTTCCCCTACCAGAAAGCTACTGCTAATTTTATAGACCAGTAGAAATATAGCAGTAGCACTTAGGTTAAAAGAAACTCAGTTGTGCAGAGGAACTTTTTTTTTTTTTTTGTGGTACCAGGAATTGAACTTTGGGGCATTCTATATCTGAGCTTAGGTTCTCAATTTTTTTTTATTCAGCTAATTAATCAGTTAATTAGTTTATTGGATGCTGAAGATTGAGCCCCGTAAGGCTCATACCCTGAACCCTTTAAACATTTTATATTTTCAATTTAATTTTATTTTTTTGTCCTACTCAAGATTGAAGCCAGGGGCATTCTACTTCTGACCTATACCCACAACCCTATATTATTTTTTATTTTTATTTTGAAACAGGGTCTAAGTTGCTGAGAGTTGGCCTGGAGTCTATGATCCTTCCATCTTAAATTTTTTTAAATTATTCTTTTATTTTTGTGGTACTAGGGTTCCTGGGAGCCCTTCTACCTCTGGGCTACACTCCTAGACTATATATATATATTGGAAACAGGGTCTCTTAAGCCAGCAAGGCTGGCTTCGAACCTTTGCAATACTCCTGTCTCTGCCTCCCAAGCCCGGGGATTACAAGAGTACGCCACCACGCCCGGCTTTTTTTTAAAAAATTGAAACAGGATCTTACTAAGTTGCTAAGGCTGGCCTTGAACCAGCAGTCATTTGTCTCAGCTTTCCATGTAATGGGATTATAGGCATGTGCCACTGTACTCAGTTCAGAGTAATATTCAGAAATTTTTTAGATTAACAATCTCTGTTATCCTACCTATTTATTTATTTATTTATTTAGGCAGGGTCTTACTAAAAATTGCCAAGGCTTGTATTGAAATTTCACTCTTAAAGTCTCTACATCCCAGACTTGCGTCACTGTGCCTGTCTTGATATGTTCAGGTTTATTTAATAAGAGACCCTAACAATTTTTTTTTTTTTTTTTTGGTGGTATAGAGATGAGGCCCAGGGGCTCTCACATATGATCTTATCTGAATAATTATTCTTAATTTATATTTCTGTAGTATCTAAAAATTATTTATACCTTTATAACTTTTAAGAATGCTTCTGTAAACTGGGCATAGTGGCATACTCTTGTAATCCCAGTACTTGGGAGACTGAGACAGAAGCATTGCAGGTTTAAAGCCAGCCATGACAACTTAGCCAGGCCCTCCACAACTTAGTTAGATCCTGTTTCCAAATAAATAAAATTGGGCTGGGGGTTTAGCTCAGAGATAAATGCCACTGGGTTCAATCTCGGTGTCAGTGCCCCCCCCCACACACAGAAAGAATGCTTCTGTAACAGTATTTTATAAGTCATTTGTCTATTTGTACCAATAATCTTGAGTTTCTTAAGTACATGTGTGGATTGTATATCTTGACTGAGGATTTAGCTAGTGGCTGGCTCATTAGAACTGTTCAGTAAAACACTCTTCAGTGAAATACTTTTTCAAATCTTGATTTTTTTTGGGGGGGGGTGGTACTAGGGAATAAACTCATGGCATTCTGTCTTCGAGCTAAGCCCTCAGCCCGATTTTACATTTATTTTGAAACTATGTCTTGCTAGGTTAATAAGAGTCTTTCCTACATGCTGAGGCTGTCCTGAAACCTGAGATCCTCCTGTCTAAGATAGGCATGCGTCACCACAGTTGGCTAAATTTTATTTATTTATTTATTTATTTATTTATTTATTTATTTATTTACTGGTGGTACTGGGGTTCCTGGAAGCCCTTCTACCTCCGGGCTATACTCCCAGATCTATTTTATTTTATTTTATTTTTTTTTTGAAACAGGGGCTCTTAGGCCAGTGTGGCTGGCTTTGAACCAGCGCAATCTCCTGTCTCTGCCTCCCAAGAGCAGGAATTACAAGTGTGTGTCACCACGCCCGGCTAAATTTTATTTTTAAAAACACTATGAAAGGAAAACAGTGCATTAAGGAAAAGAATTTAAGTGCTATGCATGGAAGATAACTGGTATAAAATTGATTTTTATAGAATAGTACAATACCAGTGTTTCTCGTGATTTTCTATTGTATTTACTTTTTTTTTTTTTTTTGGTGCTGTGGATGAAATCCAGGGGCTTCTACCTGCGGGCTATACTCTTAGACCTCTTTTATATTTTATTTGGAAACTGGGACTCACTAAGTTGCTTAGAACCTCAGTAAGTAGCTGAGGTTGGCTTTGAACTGGTCTCAGCTTCCCAAGTACGGGGATTACAAGCATGCACTACCATGCCCGGCTTCCATTAATTTTTTTTTTTTTTTGAAGCAGGGAAGGGATATTTGTAATTTTTCTAAAAAAGTATATTATTAACATAATCTGTTAAAGATGCAGGACTAAGTATAATATAGTTTTTATAACTTTTGTGGTTGTTATACTCATGAGAGAAAGAGAATCTTTACAGAATTTGACCAATTTTAAATTTTTGGTTTTCAAATTGGTTTATACTAAAATAATCCGAGGGCGTGGTGGCACACGCTTGTAATCCCCTCGCTTGGGAGGCTGAGACAGGAGGATCGTGCAGGTTCGAAGCCAGCCTCAGCGTGTTTAAGAAACCCTGTTTCCAAATAAAATGTAAAATAGGTCTGGGATTATAGCCCAGAGGTAGAAGGCCTCTAGGTTCCATTCCCAGTACCACCAAAGAAAAAAAAAATCCTGTAAATTACTGTAGATTGGTTTAGAAGTGGAATTAGGGTCAAAGTAATAGGAAGTCTTTGTGGTGTTTTTTTTTTTGTTGTTTGTTTGTTTGTTTGTTTGCAGTAGTGGAGATGGAACCCAGGGGCATTCTACCTCTGAGCTACACCCACAGCCCTATTTTTTAGTCTTTTTATATTTATTTATTTATTTATTTATTTATTTATTTATTTATTTATTTATTTATTGGTAGTACTAGGGGTGGAATTCAGGGGCTTTCTACCTCCGGGCTATACTCCCAGACCTATTTTTTATTTTATTTAGAAACAGGGTCTCACTGAGTTTCTGAGAGCCTCACTCAGTAGCTGAGGCTGGCTTCGAATCTGTGTGATCTTCCTTTCTGTCTCAGCCTCCCAAGCATGGGGATTACAAGCGTGCGCCACCACGCCCAGCTAGTCTTTTTATTTTTACAACAGGATCTCACTGAATTGTGAAGGGTCCAAGTAGCTGAGGCTGCTGGGAACTGGGATCCTCTGGTCTTTTGTCTCCTAAATGATGGGATTACAAGCCTGTGCCACCACTCCAGGCTGGGAGTCTTTCTTAATCATTAGGGATTAATCTTAATTGTTTTTGCTACTGATGCTTACAAATTAAATCACTTAGATGTCGAAATGTTAAATTTTATATACCAATGTTGGAATACATATCATGTAGTTGAAAATGTTTACTTAGTTTTGATTATAATATTTTTAAAGAATATTTTAAAAGTACATTCATTCTAAAGGAGAAAATTAAAATGTATATTTATACCTGTAGAGATAAATTCTTTTTAATCTTTGAAACATACTATTTTTCATTATAGTTCTAAGAAGCAGACAATAATTAGTTCCATTTCATAGAAAATAACTTGTTGATCGAGACAGTTTGTAAATTTTTTCAAAAAGACCCAGGAGCCAGAATTTAAATTCCACTACATTTTCTCCTTCACTGTAATCACTTGTTATACTTGATTAACTCACAAAAGGAAAAAAAAAAAATGAATTACAATTGTGGTTTATTTTATTTTTGTTACCATTTTTAGAGATATTTTAAATCCAAAAGATGTGATCAGTGCCCAGTTTGAAAATACCACCACCAGTAAAGATTTTTGCAGTCCATCATGTTTATCAACATATGAGCTGAAAAAAAAACCTATTGTTACCATAAATACAAACAGCATTTCAACCAAATGCAGCATGTGTCAGAAGAATGCTGTTGTAAGTTATCTTTTTACATTTTTGGAGAATGAGTCTAATGTTTGTGCTTAAAGAAGAGCTTTTGATGATTTCTTCTTGTTTTTTAATTTCTAGATTCGACATGAAGTTAATTACCAGAATGTGGTACATAAACTGTGCAGCGATGCTTGTTTCTCTAAGTTTCGTTCTGCTAACAACCTCACTATGAACTGTTGTGAGAACTGCGGGGGTTACTGTTACAGTGGCTCAGGACAGTTCCACATGCTTCAGATAGAGGGACAGTCTAAGAAGTTTTGTAGTTCAACCTGTATCACAGCATACAAACAGGTATTTGATGATACTTAATCTTGATGTCTTTGTTTCATAGGAATCTTCATTTTTTGATGGAACTTATTTAAGAAAATGTTAAATATTAAAAGCTTATATTTTAACCTCTACATGTAAATAGTATCTGTTGAGTGATCATATGCTAAGTAGTTTGTTATAGAGATCTCTAAGTAGCAGGTTATGCATTTGAAATGTTTATTAGGGTGTGTGTTTTTGCTTAAGATTCAATTCTTGCTTTTTTTATTTTTTATTTTTTTGCTTGGTACTGGGAATGGAATCCAGAGGCCTTCTACCTCCAGGCTATACTCCCAGACCTATTTTATATTTTATTTGGAAACAGGGTCTCTCCTAGTTAGTGAGAGCCTCACTACAAAGTGAGGCTGGTTTTGAACCTGCACGATCCTCCTGTCTCAGCCTCCTAAGTGCGGGGATTAAGAGCATGCACCACCACGTCTGGCAACATTCAATTCTTACTTTTGAACATATATAAAAGTACAAAAGCATAAAAAAGAAATAAATCTCCCAGAGATCAACGATCCTATTTTTTTTAGTGTGTGTAGCATTCTAATCTTTGAGCATTCTACCTATGAGCTAAACCCCCAGCCCTTTATTTTATTTATTTATTTATTTATTTATTTATTTATTTATTTATTTATTCATTTATTTATTTATTTATTTTTGTGGTACTGGGGATGGAACCCAGGGGCATTCTACCTCTGAGCTACACCTCCAGTACTACATTGTATTTATTTATTTATTTATTCATTTATTTATTTTTGTGGTACTAGGGATGGAACCCAGGGGCATTCTACCTCCAAGCTACAACCCCAGTCCTATTTTTGAAACAGTGCCTCACTAAGAGGCTGTCCATGAACCATGATCCTCTGGTCTCTACCTCCTGATTGCTGGAATTTCAAGCGTGTGCCACCATGCCCGGATTTTTTTTTTTTGTGTGTGTGTGTGTGTGTGTGTGTGTGTGTGTGTGTGTGTGTGTGTGAGCTCCTGGGAATAGAACCCAGGGGCCTTATACCTCTGAGCTATACCTCCAGACCTATTTTATATTTTATTTGGAAACCGGGTCTCACTAAGTTTGCTGAAAGATTATATATATATATATATATATATATATTTTTTTTTTTTTTTTTTTTTTTTGGTGGTACTGGGGTTCCTGGAAACCCTTCTACCTCCGGGCTACACTCCCAGACCTATTTTTATACTTTTTTATTTGGAAACAGGGTCTCTTAAGCCAGCGCGGCTGGCTTCGAACCTGCGTGATCCTCCTGTCTCCGCCTCCCAAGCACTGGGATTACAAGCATGCGCCACCACGCCCGGCTCCTTTTTTATTTTTAAATAATGATACTGGGGATGAAACCCAGGGACATTCTACCTTTGAGCCACACCCATAGCCCTATTTTTTTTTTTTTTATTTTATTCTTTATTCTGAAACAGGTTCTCACTAAGTTGCAGAGGGCCTTACTAGGTTGCTGAGGTTGGCTGTGAACCTGTGTTTCTCCTTTCTCAGCCACCCAAGTACTGGGATTATAAGCGTGTACCACCACACCACATATTGATACCTGCCACATACCAGGAAGTAAAAATCCTAATTGTTACAGTACAGAGGTTTTCCTTTTTTCATGAACTAGGAAAGAATAAATTGGAGTTATATCTTATTTTGTGAATTGATGAGGTTCATAGAGGATGAACTGGGTGAACTCTATATGACAAATGTCTCATATGCATTTTGTGTGTATTAGATTTATATTTTGTTAGTAAATTTTAAACAAAATTAATTTTGAAATTGATAAACTGAAAGGAATAGTAAGTACTTTTTAGAATTAATAAATTAATATTATTGTGGTACCTGGTATTTATCACAGGGCCTTTTGCATGGTAGGCAGGGACTCCATTATTGAGTTATACTACTAACTCTTTTTCTTTTTTTCCTTTTTTTTTTTTTTTTTTTTGGTACTAGGGATGGAATTCGGGCATTCTACCTCCGAACTACAACCCCAGCCCTATTTCTTATTATTTTGAAACAGGGTCTCACTGAGTTGCAAAGGGCCTCACTAAGTACCTAAGGCTGTCCATTAACTATGATCCTCCTGTCTCAGTCTCCCAAATACTGGTATTACAAGCATGTGCCACCACACCCAGTTTCTATTTTATATTGAGACAATGTCTTTTTAAGTTGCCCCAGCTGGTCTCAGCTTCTGGAGTACCTGGGATTATCAGGATGCACCACCCCGCCTAGCCTCACATTTATTTTATTTTATTTTATTTTATTTTATTTTATTTTATTTTATTTTTTTTTATTTTTATTTTTGGTGGTACTGGGGTTCCTGGAAGCCCTTCTATCTCTGGGTTACACTCCCAGATCTATTTTATACTTTTTTTATCTTTGGAAACAGGGTCTCTTAAGCCAGCACAGCTGGCTTCAAACCTGCGGGATCCTCCTGTCTTTGCCTCCCAAACGCTGGGATTACAAGCGTGTGCCACCACGCCCGGCTAGCCTCACAAATTAAATATCACAGTGTTTTCTTGTTTTAGTGTATTTGCAGATCATACACACACACACACACACACACACACACACACACACACACACACATTTATTTATTTATTTATTTTGCAGTACTGGAGATAGAACCCAGACTCTCTGAGCTACACCTCCAGTCTTATTTTTATTTTTTATTTTATTTTATTTCATTAATTAAATGTTTTTGTGTGTGTGTGTATGTGTGGTACCGGGGTTCCTGGGAACTCTTCTACCTCCGGGCTATACTCCCAGACCTATTTTATATTTTTATTTGGAAACAGGGTCTCTTAAGCCAGTGAGGCTGGTTTTGAACCTGCATGATCCTCCTATCTCCGCCTCCCAAGAGCAGGGATTACAAGTGTGTGCCACCACACTGGACTGTTTATTCTTTATTTTGAACCAGGGTCTCACTGAGTTGCAAAGGGCCTCACTAAGTAGTAGCTGAGGCTGACCATGAACCGCGATCCTCCCATCTCAGCCTCCCAAATGCTGGGATTACAAACGTGTACCACCACGCCCAGCTGTAGATTTTTTATTTTTTAAAATAGTAGATTGTTTTTATAGTCAGCCAGAATTGGAGAATGCTCCCCCACCCCCAGAACTGAGAGGATTGAACCCAGAAACATTCTACCTCCAAGCTACACTCCCAGCCCTATTTCTTATTCTTTACAATGAAACAAGGTTTCACTAAGTTCCAGAGAGCCTCACTAAGTAGCTGAGACTGGCAGCAAACCTGTGATTCTCCTGTCTCAGCCTCCCAAGCACTGGAATTACATGCATGCACCACCATACCCAGCTAAAATTGATGAATTTAATAGTATCAGGAAATTTTCTATAACTTATTCTTTAAAATTTGGGTTTTTTTGGAAATTTTAAACAGAATAGACAATTTCTAATTTATTTCTTATTGATATAATTGCACACTGAAAGGATTTGTTGTTAATTTCTTTTTTTTTCCCCTCTCTTATAAGGGAAAAAAATGTCAGTGTCTTGTGTGTGTGTGCTCAGAGGCATCCTACATATAATAGGTACTAGGGTAGAGAAAGAATTAGAATTCAGTATTAAAGTAGATCTAGATTTTTGTTTGTTTGTTTGTTTGTTTTTGTGGTACTGGGGGTGGAACCCAGAGGCTTTCTACCTCCGGGCTATACTCCCAGACCTTTTTTTAAAATATTTTATTTGGAAAAGGGTCTCACTAAGTTGCTGAAAGTCTCTCTAAGTAGCTGAGGCTGGTTTTGGACCCGTGCGATCCTCCTGTCTCAGCCTCCCAAGCGCGGGGATTACAAGGCAGGGATTACAAGCGTGTGCCACCACGCCCGGCATTAAAGTAGATCTAGATTTAATTCCCATACTTTGTGCTCTTACACAAGTTTACCTTTGGGGAAAGCAAATCAATTCCCTGAGTTCCATTTTCTTAACTAGTAATGGATATTAACCACACCTATGTCACTGTTTTTAGGATTATATGAAGTAAGAAGGATAGCACCTAGCATTGAGCTTGCCATTGTAGGTAGTCATTTTTCCTACTTTCTTTTTTTCCTTAACTGTAATTCATTGAACAGTCATTGGATTTAATTTCTATTTTAAGGGGTTACATATGTCTTGACATATAAATGAGTAAATAGAGACAATATATTGAAAATTTTGTAGAGTATATTTTTGTGGGAGAGGTAATGGGGATTGAACACAGGGGGATTCTACCTCTGGAATGCACCCCCAACCCTTTTTATTTTTTTATGTTGAGACATGGTCTCACTAAATTGCTGAGGCTGGTCTTGAAACTGTGTTCCTCCTGTCTCAGTCTCCCAAGTACTGGAAATACAAGCATGTGCCACACACCTGGCCCATCTGTACTTCTTCATAGGACAATAACACAAACATTTTCTCTTGACCTATGCCTAATAAGTGAGTTTGTGTTTGCAGTTGTCATTAGAGGGAAAGGCAATGTTATTTTAAAAGATATTCCAGAATTCAGACAAATTCTTGTTTTAATATGTATCTATTTTAATATTCAATCTTGTAGATTTAGCCTTTAAGAGGGAAGAAAGGACTTAAATATTACTTGGTGCTGAATACACTTTATGTTACCCTGAGTGTGTGAAATATTAATAGTATTTATCATTATTTGTTGTTGAATCCCTAATTGTAAGAGCATAAGATGACAAACTTACTGTTTATATTTTGATTTTTTTATGTATAAAATCTCATTTTATTGTTTACAGTATATTTTGTTATTTGTTAGAATATTTGACAGTTTTCTAATTAGTTTCTTTTCTTAAACTCACACTTTAATGGTATAAAATGAAAATTATCAAGTTGCATTATTTTATGATATATAGTAGTCTTTGAAAGTTTTCAGTTTTATAAATATATATATTACATGCAAAACCTCAGAAGTATGTATATACTGGGTTGTTTGTAAAACTTATTTCTTACTAGTGATTGTAAACATGAGAGTAGTTAAACCACTACTGTAAAGTATTTCAACAGTATTTAAATATAAACACTTCAAATAATTATACATTTACCAGGAATTTGGTCAAGTTAATGTTGTTTTATTCTCTTAATAGAAATCAGCCAAAATTACACCATGTGCGCTTTGCAAATCATTGAGATCCTCAGCAGAAATGATTGAAAATACCAATAGTTTGGGAAAGACAGAGCTTTTCTGTTCTGTTAATTGCTTATCTGCTTACAGAGTTAAAATGGTTACTTCTGCAGGTAATACTGCTTTTATAAACTATAAAATGTAATGGTTGAAAAACTTAGTTTTTTTTTTTCTCTATAGATTTTTGTCTGAATTTAGTTTATTGTTAAGGCAAATTTAAGATATTTTAGGTTATCTGATTTATTTCAAAATTCATTTATTTTGTAGTTTCAGGGTAGATTATGACATAAAATTTAGAGAATTTTTAAATGTTTTTGTATTTTAATGTTTCGTGTACATGTGACTTTATTGAGTTGAATTTCGGTTCCTATATATTAACCTGGCCCAAGCTGGGCATGGTGATGCACACTTGTAATCCCAGCATTTGGGAGGCTGAGACTAGAGGATCTCGGTTCGCGGACAGCCTCAGCTACATAGTGAGGCCGTCCATAACTTAGTGAGACCCTGTTTCAAAATAAAGAATAAAAAACAGGGCAGGGGTTTAGCTTGGAGGTCGAATGCCCCTGGGTTTCATCCCCAGACCTGCCCCTAAAAAACTTAACCTGGTTCTTATGTTTTTATATATTGTATATTTAATTTCTCATAGATTTGTATAATTTACTCAGTTTTTATTTTGATTTGCTAAGGTGTACAGGTTCAGTGTAACAGTTGTAAAACCTCAGCAATCCCTCAGTATCATCTAGCCATGTCAGATGGAAGTATCCGCAACTTCTGCAGCTACAGCTGTGTGATAGCTTTCCAGGTATGGCTTTAGGAATCTTTCTCTCTTTAGTGAGTGAGTTGCCTGGTATAATATTGTAAACTTATGTATTTGCTCTTGAAGTTTCTGTCCCAGCTCTGTATATTAGATTTTTAGTTCATCCTGTATTTGGAGGATAAAAGTTAACATGTAACTGGCTTCATAAAATTAAGGTAATCTATTGCAAGAATCTTATTTTGGGAGATTATTCAATTCTTTTATATTTTGAATATAAATGAGACATCCTCTCATTCAATTATAAGCTGCTAAAAGGCAGGAAATTTTGCCTGTTCGTCAGTGTATCTTACATGCCTAGAACTGTGCTTGCTGTATGGAGGTACACATTTCTTACTCATTTGAACAAATGGTTAGGTTCATTTTTTGTTGTTGTTTTGATTTCTCAGAATTTGTTCAACAAACCAACTGGAATGAATTCTTCAGTAGTTCCCTTGTCTCAAGGCCAAGTAATTGTAAGCATCCCCACAGGTTCAACAGTGTCAGCTGGAGGAGGTAACACCTCTGCCGTTTCTCCCACCTCCATCAATAGTTCTGCTGCTGCTGGTCTCCAGCGTCTTGCTGCCCAATCCCAGCATGTTGGGTTTGCCCGAAGTGTTGTGAAACTCAGGTGTCAACACTGTAATCGTCTTTTTGCCACAAAACCAGAGCTTCTTGACTATAAGGTAGAGCATATGTTCATAACAAGGGTTTAAAAATATTTTTGCCGGGCGTGGTGACGCACGCTTGTAATCCCTGCTCTTGGGAGGCTGAGACAGGAGGATCACACAGGTTCGAAGCTAGCCTCAGCTACTTAGTGAGGCTCTCAGCTACTTAGTGAGACCCTATTTCCAAATAAAATATAAAATGGACCTGGGAGTATAGCCCGGAGGTAGAAAGCCTCTGGGTTCCACCCCCAGTACCACCAAAAAAAAAAATTTTTTTTAGCTTTTCATCTCTCAAAATTATACCACTAGTTTTTAAAGTAAGAGGGATAAGAATTTCCATAAGGTAAACCAAATGTTTCATTAATACATAATAAATATTTCTTTGCAGGGTAAAATGTTTCAGTTCTGTGGCAAGAATTGTTCTGATGAATATAAGAAAATAAATAATGTAATGGCAATGTGTGAATATTGTAAAATTGAGAAAATTGTGAAGGAGACTGTGCGATTCTCAGGTGCTGACAAGTCATTCTGTAGTGAAGGTAAAGACAGAAGATAATCTTAACTAGTATGTGTGTTATTTTTTAAAGCAGTTGGTACTTTAAGCTATTACTATATAAATTTACCTATTTTATTTTTTGTTTTGTTCGGTTTGGTACTGGGGATAGAACCAAAGGAATTTTACCTCCAGGCTATACCCCTAGCCCAACTTTGTTCTTATTTGGAATCCTAGTCTCACTAGGTTGCTGAAAGCCTCTCTCTACAATGCCAAGGCTGGCTATGAATCTGTGATCCTCCTATCTCGGCCACCCAGTTACTGGGATTACATGCGCATCCTTGTAATCCCAACATTTGGGAGGCAGAGACCAATAGATCAAGGTTCGTGAACAGCCTCAGCTACTTAGCGAGGCCCTTCACAACTCAGTAAGACTCTTTCAAAAAAAAAAAAATTAAAAAAAAGAGTAAAAAGCAGGGCTGGGGGTGTAGCTCAGAGGTACAATTTCCCTAGGTTCCATCTCCAGTACCGCAGAAAGAAAAAAAAATCTAGTTCTTAATATTGTGTAAATATTAAAATGGAGTGAAAGTATCTCAAAGAGCCGGACATGGTGGCACAGGCCTATAATCCCAGTACTTGAGAGGCTGAGACAAGGAGGATCACAGGCTGGAGGTCAGCCTTAGCAACTTAGTGAGACCTTGTTTCAAAATAAAAGATAAAAAGGACTGTGGGTGTAGCTTGGAGGTAGAACACTTCTGGGTTCTACTTTCAGTATGGGGGTATGGGGGTATATAGGAGAAGGAGAGAGAGGAGGAGGAGGAAAGAGAGAGAAGAGAAGAGAAAGAGTGTGTATATGTGTATATGTGTGTGTGTGTGTGTGTGTGTGTGTGTGTGAATAATGATGCAGAAGGCAGTGAGTTTAAAAGCATTTAATGTTATTCAATTAAAAGCTCTTTTAGTTCCTCTAGTCCTTAAATACAATTAGCATCCAAAGTTAATATTGTTTCTGAATATAAGTTTTCAGAATATTAAAATTAGTATGAAGTAAATTTTTTCTGATTATTTTATGTTTAGAATGTTTTATTTCATTATCCTTATAGACCTGTGTGGCTTTTAAACTGTAAAAGCAGCACAAAAAGAGGATTGCATCTTGCCAGGCGTGGTGTTGCATGCTTGTAATCCCAGCATTTGGGAGGCTGAGATAGGAAGATTGTGGTTCGTAGACAGTCTCAGCTACTTAGTGAGGCCCTTTTTCAACTCAGTGAGACCCTGTTTCAAAATAAAGAATAATAAAACAGGGCTGGGGATATAGCTCATAGGTAGAATGCTCCTGGTTCCATTTCTAATACTACCTCCCGCCAAAAAAGAGGATTGCATCTTTACATCATGAGTCAGTATATTTTTATATACCCAAATAAAAGTTTTGTTAAACAAAACTTACTATATATTATGCTTTGTAATATTTTCTATTCTGTCCCCTCTTCTTTCACTTAAATTGCCCATTTGGGAGGCTGTGACCGGAGGATCGCGGTTTGCGGACAGCCTCAGCTACTTAGTGAGGTCCTTTGCACCTCAGTGAGACCCGGTTTCAAAAATAAAGATTAAAGCCGGGTGTGCTGGCACATGTTTGTAATCCCCCTGCTTGGGAGGCGGAGACAGGAGGATCATGCAGGTTCAAAGCCAGCCTCACTGGCTTAAGATACCTTGTTTCCAATAAAATATAAAAAAGGTCTGGGAGTGTAGCCCGGAGGTAGAAGGGTTCCATCCCTAGTACCACCAAAAAAAAAAAAAAAAAAGAATAAAAAATAGTGTTGGGGATGTAGTTGGAGGTAGAATGCCCCTGGGTTCCATCCCTAATTCCACAAAAAATAAAAAATAAAAAAAAATAAGTTGCCATTTTTGATCCTCTAAATTTGAGAATTTAAGTTGTTGTCAGATAATTACAGATTTAGGTAATTAAAGCCAGGCATGGTGATGCACACTTGTAATCCCAGTACTTGGGAGGGGAAGATTGTAGGATCAAAGATTTGGGGCCAGCCTCAGCTACTTAGTGAGACTGATTCAAAATAAAAGAAAATAGGGCTGGGATGTGGCTTAGAGGTAGAATGCCTCAAGGGTTCAATTCCCAATACCATCCTCACACAAAAAAGATTTAAATAATTAACATTTTCTCTGAAACATTAATTTTATCTTTCCTATTTTTTAGGTTGCAAATTGCTTTATAAACATGACTTGGGAAAACGCTGGGGAAGTCACTGTAAAATGTGCAGTTATTGTTTACAGACATCTCCCAAATTGGTACAGAATAATTTGGGAGGAAAGGTGGAAGACTTTTGTTGTGAAGAATGCATGTCCAAATACACAGTTTTGTTCTATCAGGTAATATATAATTCACATTTGTGTGTTTTTTTAAAGTGGTAGTATGAATTAACTGCTTAGATTTTATGTAGAACAATTTAGTCACTTAAAACTCTCAAATTTTATTAAATACAAGATTTAGAAAGACTTTGAATGTCACTGAAATTTTAATTTTTTTGCTTTTGTTTGTTGGTATTGGGTATTGGTCCTAGGAGGTAGTCTACCTCCAAGCTATATTTCTCACCCCAGCTCTATTTTTACATTTTATCTTATTCTGGGACAGAGTCTCACTAAGTAGCCAAGAGTCTTACCAATTTGCTAAGGCTGGCCTCAAACCTAGGATCCTCCTAGTAATCTCCAAAATACTGAGATTACAGGTGTGTGCTGCCATATCTGGCTCCTTTTGTTTTTAATATCTTATAGAAATCATATCAGTCTTTAATACATTAAAATATTTAAAATTATAATTTTATTAATTTAATATATTTATTTTATATTATATATATATATATATATATTATATTTTTTTGTGGTACTAGGGATAGAACCCAGAGGCTTTCTATCCCTGGGCTACACTCCCAGTCCTATTTTTTTATACTTTATTTGGAAACGGGGTCTCGCTAAGTTGCTGAGAGCGTCACTAAGTAGCTGAGGCTGGCTTTGAACCTGTACAGTCCTCCTGTTGCAGTCTCCCAAATGCTGGGATTACAAGTGTGCGCCACCACCCTCGGCTCTAATATTTAAAAACAGTGAATTTTTCTTCTGAAGTCTGAGATTGATATACCTTGTTTTAAGTTAAACTTCACTATTTTAAATTACTTTTTATTGCCGGGTGTGGTGGCGCACGCTTGTAATCCTCGCACTTGGGAGGCGGAGACAGGAGGATCGCGTAGGTTCGAAGCCAGCCGCGCTGGCATAAGAGACCCTATTTCAAAAATATAAAATAGAGCTGGGAGTGTAGCCCAGAGGTAGAAGGGCTTCCAGGAACCCCAGTACCACTAAAAAAAAAAAAAAAGATAAATTACTTTTTATTTAGTCTCTATAATATGATTTGTTTTTTAATAATTGTGTAGTATTAAAATCATTAGTAAATAAATGTTTATCATTTTAGAAAGTCACCATTCAGTTTTATGATTTAAATTAATTTTCTTACTTATTTCTGTGTTCTCTCAGATCACAGATAGTTTCTTTTTTGGGAGGTGGTATTGGGGTTTGAATTCAGGGGCATTCTACCTCTGAGCTATATCCTAGTCATTTTTTATTTTGAAATAGGGTCTGGCTAAGTTGCTGAGGGCCTCACTAACTTGTTGTGGCTGGCCTTGAACCTACAATCTTTTTAAGTCTTAGCTTCCCAGCTCCTGGGATTACAGGTGTGCACCATCTCACTCAGCTAATTTGTTTCTTCTTTACCATCTTCTGTTTTGGTTTCAGATGGCCAAGTGTGATGGTTGTAAACGACAGGGTAAACTCAGTGAGTCATTGAAATGGCGAGGGGAAATCAAGCATTTTTGTAACCTGCTTTGTATCTTGATGTTCTGCAATCAGCAAAGTGTTTGTGACCAACCTTCACAAAACAATGCAGGTAAAATTAAATTCATGGAGTTGTGGGTACTGTAAGAAGCAAAATACTTTTCTTTTAGAAATTAGACTTTAATTATCAATAATTTTATGACATGCAAAGTTTCATTGTGTTCAAATGGCATTAACATTTAGATTCTCTTTTGTTGAATAACTTAGATTAAAGCCAGCAAATTTTTTTTGTTTTGTTTTATACATATTTTAAATGTTCTCTTAAAATACTGAGTCAATCAAAGCCTGGAAGTACTTAAATTTATGGGAAAAGATGATAGTTAATGGCTTATAATTGCATATATAGACCTTAACTTCCTTAAAAAATATTTGAGATTAATAACAAAAGACATTGCCTTTAGATATGCCAAATACATATTTAGGCCACTTAATCTTAGAAGCACAAAATTCTCATCATCTTGAAAGGTAAAATGGTTTAACATGTGTAGTATATCTTTGTATATAGAAACAAACTACATAAACTTTTTTTTTCTTTTAGCCGGGCGTGGTGGCACACGCTTGTAACCTCTACGCTTGGGAGGCGGAGACAGGAGGATCGGGCAGGTTCGAAGCCAACTGTGCTGGCTTAAGAGACCCTGTTTCCAAATAAAACAGTATAAAAATAGGTCTGGGAGTGTAACCTGTAGGTAGAAGGGTTTCCAGGAATCCCAGTACCACCAAAACACACACACACACACACACACACACACACACACACACAAACAAAACTTTTTTTTTTAATGTGAAATCTGGATTTAATAAACATGTTAGGCTTGCTCGCTCACTCTCATTCATTCAATTCATTCATTCTTTTGTGGTATATGGAATTGAACCCAGGGTCATTCTACCTCAGAGCAACACTCCCCAGCCTTTTTTTTTTTTATTCTTTATTTTGAAACAGATTCTCACTACGTTACAGAGGGCCTCACTAAGTAGCTGAGTCTGGCCACTTAGTGATCCTCCTGTCTCAGCCTCCCAAGCACTGAGATTACAAGCATGTGCCACCACTCCCAGCTCATGTTAGGCTTTATGTTCATTAAATCTACCCCATTAATGGTATTGTTCTTTAGAGGTTTTTATTGTTGGTTTTCAAGAGAGATTATGTGCATTTTTATACAATAAAGCACATGAAGACTTTTTTTTGTGTGTGTGTGTGGTTCTGGCGATTGAGCCCAGGGGCATTCTACCTGCAAGATACACCCCCCCAGCCCTATTTTTATGCATTATTTTGAAACAGAATCTCACTAAGTTGCAGAGGGCCTCACAACTTGCTAAGGCTGGTTCGTGAGCCTGTGATCCTCCTGTCTCAGCCTCCCAAATACTGGAATTACAAGCATGTGCCACAATATTTGGCCTGTTTTCTACTTTTTAATTAGTAAAAATTAAAAGTCTTCTATGAGCCGGATGTGGAGGTGCACACTTGTAATACCAGTACTTAGAAGGCTGAAACAGGAAGATTGTAGTTCGCAACCAGCCTCTGCAAGTTGTGAGGCCCTCCACAACTTAGTGAGATCCTGTTTCAAAATAAAGAATAAAAACAGAGCTGGGGCTATAGCTCAGAGGTAGAATTCCTCTAGGTTCAACCTCCTGTAACACAAAAGAAAGAAAGAAAGAAAAAAACCTAGATAATCCTGAAGTGATTCTGCTCCAACAGAAATTACTCAAACCTGAAATCAGTGCTTAACTCCCTTGAGGTTTCTGTGGAAGAACATATAAGATATAAATTACATGAGGTTTCTTTATTTTTGTTTATTTTAATCAGCGAATATTTCCATGGTTCAAGCTGCTTCTGCAGGGCCCCCATCTCTCAGAAAAGATTCAACTCCAGTTATAGCTAATGTGGTATCATTGGCAAGTGCTCCTGCTGCTCAGCCCACAGTGAATTCTAACAGTGTCTTACAAGGTATGTCTTGATGTAAAAGCATTTATGTAGTCTTTCTAAGTTCAGTAGTGATTCTCTACCTGTTCTTATTTTCACATATTTGGCATATTTATATTAGCAGTGGTGCTTCATTGTGGGTTGCTTACTTCTCTGAATAGTGTTACATGTCTCTCTTTGTCATCCTGTACTTTAGAAGTGCTGGTTTTTTCCCAAAGAATTTGATAAATGTTCTTAGTATGAGACTTTGTGTTTATGAACAAATAATAAATCATTATTTATGGGTCAGTAATTTTAATGCTAATGTTTAAATAATTTTAAAAGATGCTAAATTTATGCTTTAATTTATTAAGGTGCAGTTCCAACAGTAACAGCGAAAATCATTGGGGATGTAAGTTATATTATTTTTATTTGTATTGTTACTGTATTTATTTTATACTTTTATGCAATACAAATACATCTGAGCTGATTTGTCCTCTTATTTAAGATATAAAGTAAATTTCATGAGTTCGAGTTATTTTTAGTTTTTTTTTTTTTTGTGGTGGTACTAGGGGTGGAATCCAGAGGCTTTCTACCTCTGGGCTACACTCCCAGACCTTTTTTTTTTTTTTGAAACAGGGTCTCACTAAGTTGCAGAGAGCCTCACTAAGTAGCTGAGGCTGGCTTCGAACCTGTGCGATCCTCTTGTCTCAGCCGCCCAAGCACGGGGATTGTAATTGTGTGCCACCACGCCCAGCTTTCATGAGTTATTTTAATCTCCTTTAGGAATAGGATTTTCTGGCTCTTGAATTAGGTCTTTTGCTTTCTACCATTACTGAAGTTATTTTGTGTGTGTGTGTGTGTGTGTGTGTGTGTGTGTGTGTGTGTGTGTGTGTGTGTGTTTTGGTGGTACTGGAAATTGAACCCAGGAGCATTCTACCTCCGAGCCACACCCCTAGCCGTACTTTATTCTTGATTTTTAAACAGGGCCTTACTAAGTAGCAGAGGGCCTCACAAGTTGATGAGGCTAACTGCAAACCTTCGGTCCTTCTGCTTTACTCTCTCAAGTACTGGGATTACAAGTGTGTGCCACCATGTGCCCTGCTCACTGAATATTTAAAAAGAAAAATTGTATTGAGTTTAATTATAGAGAATTTAGGCATTTTATCTTTTGAACTACTGTAATTAATTATTCTTTAATATTTTTTACTGTTTCTTAGAAGAAAATAATGATCAAAATTCATGACTAAAATAATAGCATTTCTAAAGTGTTTACTGGTCTGTGGAATAATTCACATTATCTTTATTCAAGTTATTTAAATGATCAAAAGGGTTGGGTGTGGTGGTGCACGCTTGTAATCCCAGTGCTTGGGAGGCTGAGACAGGAGGATCTCACAGGTTCAAAGCCAGCCTCAGTTACTTAGTGAGTCTTTCAGGAACTTAGTGAGACCCTGTTTCCAAATAAAGTATAAAATAGGTCTGGGAGTATAGCTCGGAGGTAGAAAAGCCCCTGGGTTCCACCCCCAGTACCACCAAAAAAAAAAAAAAAAAAAATCAAAAGGATTCTATTACTCCTAGTTAAGTCCTCTAGGAATGAATCTCTTATTCCTCTCAGTCAAGAAGTAACAGTTTTTGGTTTTGGTGGTACTGGGGATTTAACCCAGGAGCATTCTACTTCATAACTACATTCTACTTCATAACTACATCTGTAGCCTTTATTTATTTATTTTTTTGAAATAATGTCTTAAGTTGCTGAGGTTGGGCTCAAAACTGGAATCTTAGCTAGGCATGGTGGCGCAAGCTTATAATCCCCGCCCTTGGGAGGGGGAGACAGGAGGATTGCGTAGGTTTGAAGCTAGCCCTTCTGGCTTAAGAGACCCTGTTTCCAATAAAAATATAAAATAGGTCTGGGAGTGTAGCCCGGAGGTAGAAGGGTTTCCAGGAACCCCAGTACCACCAAAAAATCAAACTGGAATCTTACATGACCCTCTTAAATACTGGGATTACAGGTATGTGCCACCTCAACCTCACCTAGCAACAGTTCTTATTTTATTTTAGTTATTTGGTGGTACTGGGGATGGAACCCTTATACTTCTGGGCTACATTCCCAGACCTATTTTATATTTTTATTTGGAAACAGGGTTTCTTAAGCCAGCGAGGTTGGCTTTGAACCTGTGCGATCTTCCTGTCTCCGCCTCTCAAGCGTGAGGATTACAAGCAAGAGCCCCCACGCCCAACCAACAGTTTTTATTTTAAACTCAGCCAGCATTTTTTTGTGTGTGTGTGTGTGGTACTGAGGGTGGAACCCAGAGGCATTCTACCTCCAAGCTATACTCCCAGCCCTATTTTTTTGTTCCTTATTTTTGAAACAGGTTCTCACTGGGCTGTTCACAAACGGCAATCCTCCTGTTTTAGCCTTCTGAATGCTGAGATTACAAGTGTGCACCACCACACTCACCTTTTCAGCCAGCATTGTTACTGATTATCATATGTTAAAATAGGATTAATATTTTTCTTGGTGAAGAGAAAATTTTTCTTGATTACTAAATATTTTTCTGAGTTACTAAGTATGTTAAATCAGTATATAATTATTAAGCTGGGTGTGTTGACACACACTTGTAATCCCAGTACTTGGAAGGATGAGTTAGGAGAATAGTAGATTTAAGGACATCCTCAGCAACCTTATATCAAAACAAAAAAGTAAAATTTCTGGGCTGGGCATGGTGGTGCACACTTGTAATCCCAGCACTTGGGAGGCTGAGACAGGAGGATCCACAGGTTTAAAGCCAGCCTCAGCTACTTAGTGAGGCTCTCAGCAACTTAGACTCTGTTTCCAAATAAAATATAAAATAGGTCTGGGAGTATAGCCCAGAGGTAGAAAAGCCCCAGCACCACACACACACACACAAAATAAACAAATAAAATAAAAATGCTAGGGATGAAACTCATGGGTAGAACACCACTGGGTTCAGTTCCCAGTACCATATAAACACACACACACACACACACACACACACACATACATGTTTATTTGTTAAAATACTCTACGATTTCCAGTAATATTTCAGAATATTATAGCCTGGTATGGAGATACATACTTGTAATCTCAGTACTTGGGAGCTAAGACAGGAGGATCACAGGTTTGCAGCCAGCATCAGCTACTTAGTGAGGCCCTTCTCATCTTAATGAGACCCTGTTTCAAAATAAAGAATAAAATATAGGGCTGGGGTTGTAGCTCAGAGGTAGAATACCCCTTGGTTCAATTCCCTTGTACGTCAAAAGAAAAATAAGTAAATAAAAAGAATTTGTGTTTGGCACTGGGGATTGAGCCCAGGGGCATTCTACCTTTGAGCTATACCTCCAACTCTTTTTTTTTTGTTGTTGTAGTGGGGTTCCTGGAAACCCTTCTACCTCTGGGCTACACTCCCAGACCTATTTTTATACTTTTTTAAATTTAGAAACAGGGTCTCTTAAGTCAGAGAGGCTGGCTTCGAACCTGCACGATCCTCCTATCTCCGCCTCCCAAGCACGGGGATTACAAGTGTGCATCACCATGCCAGGCACAACTCTAATTATATATATATTTGGAACAAAGTGTTGCGAGAGTCTTGTTACTTGCTGGCTGTCTTCAAATATTTCTCACATTTAGTTGAATATTTGGGTTTTTTTCTGCGTAGTTCCAGCATGCTATTTCTTTAGAAATTATAACATTTCTTTTAATTAATGGTAACATTTTGAAAACCTCTGGTTTCTGATTTCCCTTTTGTCTAGGCAAGTACTCAGACAGATGTCCTGAAACTGCCACCTTCCCAACCTCCAAGGCTTTTAAAGAACAAAGCTTTATTGTGCAAACCCATCACACAGACTAAAGCCACTTCCTGCAAACCACATACCCAAAACAAAGAGTGCCAGACAGGTATGTGCCTTGGGTTTGACTTTTTTTGGGGGGTAGAAGGGAGAAATATGGAATCTGCTAATGTTAAGTACACACTTTTTTCTAGGTAATATGTTTGGTTGCTTGTGCTGCCAAGTTAGTTCTCACAGGATCCCTATGAGTAATATATTTTTCCTATCTGAGACTTAACAAGTTAGTTTAAAGAAAAGGAAGGTAATTGATAATAGCATACTGTCAACACTCATTTAATTTCCTTATTAATGACTGTAATCTGACAGAGTAAGCATATGCTTTGGAATAATATATATAAATAGGCTCTTAATTAAGAGGTGCTGTTGTATCAACAGCTACACAGTGTTTTGTTGTTGTTTGCCTCTTTGTTCTCACTTTTTTCTCTCCTGTTTTGGATTGAACCCAGGACCTTTTGCATGTCATAACTCCAACCCTTTATACTCTCTTTTAATAAAGTTCATTGTAACACATGTCGTGGCACATACCTATATGATCCCAGTACCTGAGAGACTGACAGAGGAGGATCACAGGTTTAAGGCCAGCCGGAGCAACTTAGTGAGGTCCTCAGCAACTTAGATTGTGTTTTAATATAAAGAATAAAATAGGTCTGGGGTATAGCTCAGAGGTATAAAGCTCCTGGCTTCAATCGCCATTTTCACAAAAATAAATAAAGTTCCCTAGCTTTGGGAGAGCTTTGAAGCTTTCTTTTCATATGAGCTACCTCTTGCCCTAAAAAAAAAAAAATCCTTGTGCCACTTCTCTGGGAGCTGGATAGGGAAGTAGCTTCATGTCTTTGTAGTTGGCCTCTCTTGTCATGGAACTTTTACCTTACAAGGGAGATGGGGTGAGGTGACTTGGATCCCAGTATTCTTGGCTTCCCATTCATGCCCTGCAGCCGGGATTTGACTGGAGCTTGACCACACACCAGGAATTTAGCTTCTTCAGCTTTGAGTTGGGGAAATGAGAAATGCTAGTGACCACCTATCTTGATAAGTTTGGCAACCCTTCTTTGGCATCTGAGGAAAAGCCCATTCTTCCTTCCCACAGCTTCCCAAATTGGAGCTTCTGTCAAATTGAACTGACCTAAGTTTGGGTAATGGAGCAGATGGTGGCCATAATGTCACAGACTCTATTTTTGCTAAACTTTTAATAGATTTCTTTAAGAAATGTTTTTTCATTTGTTGTATGCCCTTAGCACAATTTCCCAAATGTATGTTTAGTAGTTTTCATTTACTTTGCTTCTTTGTCTAGGGAATGACAAACTTTGCTTGTTTGTCTACATTGTTCATCATGTAGCCATCCACAAGTCTCAGAATTTTAAATAGAATGGAATCTTTGATTCCTAGACCCAAGAAATTATCCTGTAGGTCAGTGCTTAAACATTAATGTGCAAAGCTGAGTATGGTGGCACATGCTTGCAATACCAGTACTTGGAAGGCTGGGATGGGAAGATCCCAGGTTCTCCACAGCCTCAGCTACTTAGTGAAGCCCTCTGCTTCAAAATAAAGAAAAAAATTGGGACTTGGGATGCAGCTCAGAAGTAGAATGTCCCTGGGTTCCATCTCTAGTACCCCCCCCCCCAAAAAAAGGATGCTTTATTAGCCAGATGTGGTGTCTCACTCCTGTAATCCCATTACTTGGGAAGCTGAGACAGAAGGATTAAAGTTTTGAGACCAGCCTCAGCAATTTAGTAAGGTTCTCAGCAACTTAGCAAGACTTGTTTTAAAATAAAAAGTTAAGTAGGGCTGGGATAGTAGCTCAGAGAGAGAATGCCCCAGATTCAATCTCCAGAACCCTCCACCCACCAAAAATCCACACTGTATACACACCCCAATGCATTTGTTTGTTTGTTTTGTGGTCATGGGAATTAACCTGAGGGGCCTTCTACTTCCAAGCTATACCTCCAGCCCTTTCTTTTTGCCTTACTGGGGATAGAACCCAGAGGCAGTCTACTTCCTATTTTTTATTTTGAACAAGTTCTCACTAAGTTGCTGAGGCTGGTCTTGAATCTGTGGTTCTGCTCTCTCAGCCTATGAAATACCGGGATTACAAGTGTGTTCCACCATGCCCAGCTGTTTTTTGTTTTTTTTTTAAAGAAAGTTTTTCTAGGTTGCTGTGAGTCCCTCTATGTTGATCAGGCTGTGCTTAAACTTGTCATGCTTCTGTTTGAACCTCCCGAGCACTGGGATCACAGGCATGTGCCACTATGCCCCAATCAAAGTGACTTTTCTTTTCTTTTCTTTTCTTTTCTTTTCTTTTCTTTTCTTTTTTTTTTTTTTTTTTTGGTACTGGGATGGAACCCAGGGGCCTTCTACCTCCGGGCTACACTCCCAGACCTATTTTATATTTTATTTGGAAACAGGGTCTCTTAAACCAGCTGAGGCTGGCTTCGAACCTGCGCGATCCTCCTGTTTCAGCCTCCCAAGCACAGGGATTATAAGCGTGCGCCACCATGCCCAGCAGAGTATTATTTTCAATGCATGTGTAAACTGTTCTATAATCAGATCAGGGTAATTGACATATCCATCACTTTAAACATTTATTACTTTTTTATGTTGGAAATCATCAAAGTTGTCTCTAATACCTATCTTGAAATATACAATGAATTGTTGCCAACCATTGTTACCCCACTGTATTATACAACATTAGAAGTATTTTACTTAAGAAGGCCCCTTAGCCTTGTACACTTTACATATTATTTAAAGAAATGTCTATTCAGATGATTAGTCAATTTTAAAATTTCTTTAAGTTTTTAGATTTTTAAAAATTTCCTAAGTATTCTGGTTATTGATTTTTTTTTTTTTTTTGGTCTGATGAATATTTTGCATATATTTTCTTGTTTTCTTTGATTCTTAATTTCACGTGTTCCCAATTATCATTTTCATTGCTTGTGCTTTTGGGGTTATATCCAAAATATCTTTATCCAGACCAGTTTCCAAAAAGTTTTCTCTTAGTAATTTCATGGTTGTGGTCTTGCATTTAAATCTTTGATTTATTTGAGTTCATTTTTTGCATATGGTGAGAAATAGGAATCTTGGTTTATTCTTCTGCATATGGCTATTTCATCTTCCTAATATCATTTACTGAATATACTGTCATTTCTCTAATGTATATTTTTGGAGCTTACATTTACTTTGAGCCTAAATACCTATAATCTTTTTTAGAAATAAATTTTATTAATGTTTTAAAACTCTGTTTTTTGTGATAATTTTTTCTCTCTAGAAGACACTCCAAGTCAGCCACAGATTATTGTGGTGCCAGTTCCTGTGCCAGTGTTTGTACCCATACCTCTTCATCTTTATACCCAGTATGCTCCAGTTCCCTTTGGAATTCCTGTTCCTGTGAGTAATCGTTTAGAAATCAAGACATTTGCCGGGCGTGGTGGCGCACGCTTGTAATCCCAGCATTCGGGAGGCTGAGACCGGAGGATCGCGGTTTGCGGACAGCCTCAGCTTATAGTGAGGCCCTCTGCAACTCAGTGAGACCTGGTTTCAAAATAAAGAATAAAAATAGGGCAGGGGGTGTAGTTCGGAGGTAAAATGCCCCTGGGTTCCATCCCCAGACCCGCAAAAAAAAAAAAAAGGAAAAGAAATCAAGACATTTTTTTTTCTGTTAAATTTTATGGCCCTTTAAAGAAACATTTCACTTGTTGGTAAAAGATACCTGGTGCTGGTTGGCATGTATAATGTTACTATTGCTTAATATCGAGTATATAGAATACTACTCTTATTTGTACTATGCTCTCTGCTTAGTTTGATATTGCTTTAACAAAAAAAAAAAATTTATACAAAGCTGGGTGTGGTGGTGTATACCTGTAAATCTTAGTACTTGGGTGGCTGAGACAGGAGGATCACAGTTTCAAGGCCAATTCAGCAACTCATTGAGACCCTGTTTCAAAATACAACATTAAAAAAAAATGCTAGGGTGTAACTTGAAGGTAGAAGGACTCTGGGATCAATCCTTAATAAAAAAACAAAAACAAAAAAGAAAACCTCCATACAGAGTAAGACTATTAAAGTAGCTGGGTGTGGTGGCACTTGCTTGTAATCCCAGCATTTGGGAAGTGGAGACCTGAGGATTGTGGTGTGTGTACAGCCTTGGCTACTTAAGCCCTTTCCAACTCAGTGAGACCTAGTTTCAAAAATGAAAAGACTTAAAAAAAATAGGGCTGGGGTATAGCTTTGAGGTACAGTGTCCCTGGGTTCCACCCCTCATACCACTATGAATAAATAAATATAAATAAATATTAAAATAGATAATGATCAGGAAGAGCATGTTAGAATTCTGGATTCTAGCAAGGTTGTATTTCTCAGTGGGTGTTTTGTTTTGAACCCAGGGGCTTTCTACCCCACCCCACTCCAGCTACACCCCCAGCCCTGTTTTTTGTTCTTTATTTTGTAACAGGGTTTCTCTAAGTTTGAAAGGGCCTTGCTAAGTAGCTGAGGCTCTCTGCGAACCTATGATCTTCTTGTCTCAGCCTACAAAGTATTGAAATTATAAGCATGCACCATCACCTGCCATTTTTCAGTTTTCATTAAAGAATAATATATTCTTAGTCAGGTGCTATGGTACATGTCTGTAATCCCAGTTCTTGGGAGGCTGAGATAGGAGGATCATAGGTTTGAGTACAGCCTCAGCCACTTAGCAAAACTCTGTTTCAAAATTAAAAAAAAAAAAAAAATTTATGTGCTGAACGTGCTGAGAGTATAGCTCAGAGATAGTTTGTCCCTGGGTTCAATCCCCAGTGCCAGTGAATAAACAGAGGAATGAACAAAAGATTCTCTTTTTAAATTGTGTGTATATTTTTCCTATACCGTATCATTAAGGGAAACATGTATGTAAAGCAAGTAATATAAACAAGAACAGTTTCAAAAACTAAATTCAACAGTGTTATAGAATTATTCTTGAATCATTCCTTTTTTGGTTGTTTTGTGGTACTAAGTATTGAACACTGAGCATTCTGCCTCCAAGCTATATACCCCAGTTCTATTTTTTTTTTTCCTGGTACTGGGGATGGAACCCAGGGGCATTCTACCTCCAAGCTCCACCCCCAGCCCTATTTTTTATTCTTTATTTTGAAACAGGGTCTCACTGAGTTGCAAAGGGCCTTACTAAGTAGCTGAGGTTGTCTGCAAACTGCGATCCTTCTGTCTCAGCTTTCTGAATGCTGAGATTACAAGTATGCACCACCATGCCCGGCTCCTTTTTTTGTTTTTGTTTTTGTTATATTCTTTCTTTTGAAATAGGGTTTCACTAAGTTGCTGAGGCTGATCTTAAACCTGTGATTCTCCTCTCTCAGCCTCACAAGTACTGGGATTACAATCATGTGTCACCATGCCCGGCAGAATTATTCTTTTGGTGGATTCAGAGTCATGTTTTGTTGAGTGTTCAAAAAAACTCTTACTGAGTTTTTATTGTAATGGCTCTAGTCTTACAAAAATGTACAACCAGCTCTATATAATCATCATCAGCAATGAGAATATCTTGAACCGCATTATTTTAATACTTAAATCATCTCATCAGTAATGGTTTTGCCAACAGTCCTATTGTGTAAGAAACTTTCAGTCCATCCTTGGATCTTTTAGATGCCTGTCCCCATGCTTATTCCATCCTCAATGGATAATGAAGGTAAAGTCACTGAGAGTATTGAAGACATTAAGGACAAGCTTCCTGCACATCCATTTGAAGCTGATCTCCTTGAGATGGCAGAAATGATTGCAGAAGATGAAGAAAAGGAGAAGGCTCTGTCTCAGGGAGGTTGGTACAGTCTTTAAAAGAAAGAAAAAGTCACAAATTTTCTGGTAACACAAGTAATTTTAAACTTCATAATGGTCTTCTGCTTTTATATATATTCAAAGCTATTATCTATACATAAAAATTTCTGATGCATAATCAACAGCAGGCTGATAAGAGAGTAAATAGAACCTTGGGACAGAAAAGCTTTTGGCTCAAAATATTCTATAGATAAATCTTATTGTATTAGTTTGGAATAGGATAAAAGTAATAGTTAATATCCGTGTGTGCTTACCCTACTTTAGGCATTGTCCTATGGGGATTGTATGTTGCCTCATTTAATCATCACAACAGCCCTATGAGGAGGTATTGTATACTGTGGATTTTTCATCTGAAAAATGAGAATATTAGTTTTGACTTATCGATGCCATCAGGAAGTATGGAAGCAGAACTCAGATCTAAATCTGTCTGACTCCGAATCCCATAGAAACCAGAACTCAATTATCCATATTACAGAAACATTTCTATCCTGAACTAGGACCTCCTTGATTCTTTTTTTTCATATAAGATAGAGAATACCGTAATTATAATCATCAAAATATGTAGGTGATTTTATGCAGAGGACTTTTTTTGTTTGTTTTGTAATACCGGGGATTAAAACCAAGCTATAACCCAGCCCTTTTTATTTTTGTTTAGATATTGGGTCTCCTAGGTTGCTGAGAGTCTTCCACTGTTTCTGAGGATGTCCTTGAGCCTGCTGGCCTTCTGTCACCTCCCAAGTACTAAGATTACAGGCCTGTGCCACCACACACAGATTCAACGCCTTTTTTATATATATCACTGATGAACCAAAAATTTTCTCTTTTCTCAGTATTATTCAGTGGTAGATTTTAGAAAACTAACCATTGAATTGAGTTTTTCATAGAAAATAATACGTGATTTTCTAAACATGGTAGGATTTGGGGAAACTGTCAACTTTTCTATTGCATTGGCAGTAAGTTTTTAAATTACACTTTAAAAACAAACGCAGGGGCATTGTACCTTCTGAGCTACACTTCCAGCCCCCACCACTTTTTAATTTTTATTCTTTATTACTCTTTATTTTTGAAACAGGGTCTCACTGAGTTGCGAAGGACCTTGCTAAGTAGCTGAGGCTGTCATGAACCATGATCCTCCAGTCCCCGCCTCCCAAATGCTGGGATTGCAATCCTGTCCCACCACACCTGGCTAAATTACACATATTCTAAGAGATTGGTTGAACTTTATTTATTTTTGTCTCAGTGTTTCTCATGTCATTTTGCTCTTTAATATTATCTCATAATTCAGACTCATTTTTATATGGAGTTTAATATCTTCAAATTGTGTCCTAACGTTTGATCTCCTTTCAGATAAAAATTCAGATTTTGATCAGATAATTTTCAGATAAAATTCAGATAATTCTTGATGATAACTTTTTTTTCTTCCTTCCATAATTAATTAATTAATTATTGCCGTACTGGGAATTGGACCCAGGGGCATTCTACCTTTGAACTATATATCCCAACCCTATTTTATATTCTTTATTTTGAAACAGTCTCATTAAGTTGCATAGGGCCTCACTAAGTAGCTGAAGCTGACTTTGAACTTGTGATCCTCCTGTCTCAGCCTCCCAAGTACTGGGATCACAAGCATGAGCCACCATGCCCCAGATGTCCCTCTTTATTTTTTTATTTTAAGAAACATCTTGCTCGGTTGCTAAGACTAGCCTTAGATTTGGGATCCTCCTGCCTCAGCATTGAAAGTAGCTCGGAAAGCCTGTGGCACCATGAGTTTATGTAACTTTTAATTACATTCTAAGTCTTTTGGCCTTTCAATCAAATGTTAAAGATTATGTATATTTGGGGCAGGGATAATTTTATTTTTAAACAGATTTGTCTTTATTTCCTTTTTTTATTACTTTTTTATTTTTGGTCGCACTGAGGATGGAACCCTTCTACCTCTGGGCTACACTCCCAGACCTATTTTATATTTTTTATTTGGAAACAGGGTCCCTTAAGCCAGTGAGGCTGGCTTTGAACCTGCCAAGCATGCGCCACCATACCCAGCTTTTTTTTTTTTTTTTTTTTGGTGGTATCATGGATTGAATCCAAGGGCAGTCTTCCTCTGAGTTACAACTTTAGCCCTATTTTATTTTTTATTTTGAAATGATCTTGTTAGGTTTTCTGAATTTCTCTGAGTTCCTTCTCAAACCTGCCAATCTGGGATTACAGAAATGTGGACTACACCTAGCTCTTGATTTGTTGACCCTTGAATAAATGTGTATGGAAGTTTCACAGAAAAGGATACTACATTGTCGCTGGGCTTGGTTGCACACGCGTGTAATCCTAGTACTTGGGAGGCTGAGACAGGAGTATCGCAGGTTTGTGGCCAGCCTCAGCTATGTAGTGAGGCCCTCTGCAACTTACAGAGACCTTGTTTCAAAATAAAGAATTAAAAATAGGGCTGAGCCGGGCGTGTTGGCGCACGCTTGTAATCCCAGCATTCGGGAGGCTGAGACCTGGAGATCGCGGTTCGCGGACAGCCTCAGCTACTTAGTGAGGCTCTCCGCAACTCAGTGAGACCCAGTTTCAAAATAAAGAATAAAAATAGGGCAGGGGGTGTAGGTCAGAGGTCGAATACCCCTGGGTTCCATCCCCAGACCCGCAAAAAAAATAAATAAATAAAAAATAAAAATAAAAATAGGGCTAGATGTATAGCTCAGAGGTAGAATGGCCCTTGGGTTTCATCCCCAGTACCATCATAAAAAAAGAAAAAGAAAGAGGGAGGGAGGGAGGGAGGGAGGGAGGGGGAGAGGAGAGGAGAGGAGAGGATACCACATACCATGAGCATATAAACTCTAGAGTCTACTCTCTAGGTAGCCTCTTTTCTGATGCTCTCTGGAAGGGCAGCCACTATTGCTGGTGGTAATGGTTGTTCACTTCTTTTCCCACAGTGTTTAATTACTTGAATGCACTGCCCTCCGTGTGTGTATAGGGCCTCTGCACCTAGAGCCTAGAGCAGGTAGCCCCTCTATTTACAGTGCTGCCCTGTGTGATCTTGGAGTTATCTCACTCTGCGCTTTTCTTCTTCCTTAGGATCCCAAACTTCTGAACAGGAGCTCTTTCTAGACACCAAGATATTTGAAAAAGGTTTGTGATAAACAATACTTTGCTTCTTGCAAATCCTAGCCATTGTTAGTAGTAGAAACCAATAAATTAGTATTTGTGTGTTTAATATTTGCAGTTTTGTTGAGTGTGACTGTGTGTGTTACTGAAGACTGAACTCAGAGGCATTCTACCTTCGAGCTATCCCTAGCCTTTAAAATTATTATTTTTTTTTTAAATTTTGAAACCATGTCCTGTGAAATTGCTGGGTATCTCACTAAGTTGCTGAGGCTGGCCTCAAATCAAACCTTCAATTTTCCTGTCTCACCTGGTGTACAATCCTACCTCAATTTTATCTTTTTTTTTGGGGGGGGGTATTGGGTATTGATCCCAGGGGCATTCTATTTCAGACCCACACTACGGCCCTATTTTCCATTCTTTATTTTGAAACAGGGTCTCACTAAGTTGTGTAGGCCCTCAGCCTCACTAAGTAGCTGAGGCTGGCTGCGAACTTGTGATCTTCCTGGGTCAGCTTTTCAAGTACTAGGATTACAAGTATGCCCCACCACAAACAGCTTACCTATTTTTTTTTTTTTTTTTTTTTTTGCTGGTACTGGGGTTTCTGGAAGCCCTTCTACCTCTGGGCTACACTCCCAGACCTATTTTTACATTTTCATTTTGGAAACAGGGTCTCCTAAGCCAGCGCGCGCGGCTGGCTTCGAACCTGCGCTATCCTCCTGTCTCTGCCTCCCAAGCGCGGGGATTACAAGCGTGCGCCACCACGCCCGGCGAGCTTACCTATTTTTAATATCTGGTGTATGCTAATTTGTAGTGAGAATTAAAAAAAAGGTACCCAGCCAGGCGTGATGACGTACACATACATACATACATACATACATACATACATACATACATATATACATACATACATACAAAAAAATAGACTAAAAAAATAGGCTGGAGGTGTAGCTTAGATGTACAATGCCCCTGGATTGCATCCCCAGTACCACACACACACACACACACACACACACACACACACACAAAAGTACACAAAGGATGTGTAATGTTTACCAAGAGACAGGAATGGTTACGAGACTACAGTTCCAGCAGTTTGCCTATAATCTCCCCAGCTCCGGAGGCTGAAGCAGGAGGATTGCAAATTCAAGGCCAACCTTTAATTTAGGGAGACTGTATCCCAGTTTTTTTTAACAAATTGGGCTGGTGATGTAGCTCAATGGTAAGTGCCTCTGGGTTCAAGTCCCAGTACTGCTCCCCCCCAAAGTGCTTACCAAGATGAATTCAGATTACACATCAGGTTACTTCATTGTTTTCTGTCTGTTTGTTTAGACTTGTTGGGGATTGAACCTCAGGGCAGTCGACCTCTGCGCTACACCCCCAGTCCGATTTTTTATTCTTTATTTTGAAACAGGGTCTCACTAAGTTGCAGAAGGCCTCTTTAAGTAGCTGAGGCCGGCCACGACCCTAGATCCTCCTGTCTCAGCCTACCAAGTACTGGGATTACAAGCGTGCGCCCCCCGCCTGGCTAGGTTACTTCATTGTTGAGTGTGGTAATTGTGCACTGACCATATTTTTTGTGTTGCTGTTTAGACGTTTGGGAAGGTTTCTGAGCATGCCAAGAGGCTATCTTTTTCTAAGAGCTTGTATTCTTTGTATTTCAGACCAGGGAAGTACATACAGTGGTGATCTTGAATCAGAGGCAGTGTCTACTCCCCATAGCTGGGAGGAAGAGTTGAATCATTATGCCTTAAAGTCAAATGCTCTGCAAGAAGCTGACTCAGAACTGAAGCAGTTCTCAAAAGGGGAAACTGAACAGGATCTTGAAGCAGATTTTCCATCAGGTTTGTGCAACATAACTCGTCCACCAAAGTCCTTTAATATAGATGATTGGTAAGGCCCCACATTGACATTAGTAAGTACTTAAAATATGTTAACAAGAGATAAGCCAGGCATGGTGGCGCAAGCTTGTAACTCCAGTACTTGGGAGGCTGAGACAGGACGATTGCAGGTTCAAGGATGGTCTAAGCAAGTTGTGAGACTTTTCTTAATCTAGTAAGACTCTGTTTCCACGAGAAAATTGGAGTCGGGTGTGGTGGCGCACACATGTAATACTAATACGTGGGAGGATAAAATAGGAGGATTACAGTTTTGAGGACAGCCTCAGCTACTTAGTGAAGCACTAGGAGACCTTGTTTCTATATAATAAAATAGGGCTAGGGGTATACCTTGAAGGTAGAATACCCCTGGTAGAATAGAATACCTCTGGGTTCAATCTCAAGTAACACACACACACACACACACACACACACACACACACACGGAATAGAATTGTGCTGGAGGTGTAGAACGCCTCTGGGTTCAAAACCCAGTAAGACGCCATATATATATTCCGGGCGTGGTGGCACACACTTGTAATCTCAGCATTCAGGAGGCTGAGACATGAGGATCGTGGTTCGTGGACAGCGTCAGCTACTTAGTGAGGCCCTTTGCAACTCAGTGAGACCCTGTTTCAAAATAAAAAGAATAAAAAATAGGGCTGGGGTATAGCTCAGAGGCAGAATGCCCCTAGGTTTTATCCCCCATTACTGCCAATGTGTGTGTGTGTGTGTGTGTGTGTGTGTGTGTGTGTGTGTGTGTGTAGTGTGTGTGTTACACAAACATAATAGAGATAATAATCTAGGGCAAAGTGTTTTCTGCCTTTGTGGATTGTAATTTGTATCACAATGTTCTTATAGATAGTTATTTGATTTTTTAATATATATTGGTGAATTATAGTTATCCATCACATTGTAGTTCAGACTGATAGGGACATATATGTATCTATCATTGGGTAAGCTTCCTCCTAGCTAATCCCTTCCCCATATATGATATTAAGATTGGCATTAAAATTTTACATGTGTACATAATGTCAGTGGTTAATGTTTTTCTTAACTTTCCTACAGTAGCCATTTATAAGAGGCTTTTTCTTTCTTATTTTTGTGTGTGGTACTGGGGATGGAATCCAGAGACATTCTACCTCCAGGCTCCACGTCCCGTCCTATTTTATTTTTTATTTGAAAAAAGTCTTCTTTTTTTTTTTTGGTGGTACTAGGGTTCCTGGAAGCCCTTCTAACTCCGGGTTACACTCCCAGACCTATTTTTTTTTAATATTTTTTTATTTGGAAACAGGGTCTCTTAAGCCTGCGAGCCTGGCTTCGAACCTGCATGATCCTCCTGTCTCCGCCTCCCAAAAGCGGGCGCCACCACGCCTGGCTGAAACAGTCTTTCTAAATTGATGAAAGCTTCACTAAATTGCTTTGTCCAGTGTCGAACCTACACTTCTCCTGTCTCAGCCTCCCAAATACTGGAATTACAGGCCTGTGGTACCACACGTCTGGTTATAAGAGGTTTTCTTGATTGTTTATAAAATTTTCCTAAAGTACCATATACTTTGTTTCTCTTAAGTATATAGGTGAAATTCTCATTTTATCATAAAATAATAAGTACAGTAATGATTATCTACTATTTCTTTCCCTGGTATAAGTTTGTATTTAAATCTGAGAGTTATTTACCTCACATTGTGCTTTGTCCTGATTATTATAGAATCCTTTGATCCACTTAATAAAGGACAGGGAATCCAGGCACGCTCCCGAACAAGACGAAGACACAGAGATGGCTTCCCTCAACCCAGGCGAAGAGTAAGCAACAGCTTAATTTTTCTGGAGTCTTCTTCCTTAATTCTACTAGTACTTATTAGTTCCTACTCTTTACAAAACTCTATTATAGCCAGAAATCAGAGTGTTTCATACATTATTGTCCAACTTCTTTGTGTGTTTGTATGGGCGGAGGTTGCTGGGGATCTAACCAAGGCAGGGCTATATCCCAGCCCAGTTTTATATTTTATTTTTTAAACAATCTCACTAAAGTTACTACGAGCTGGCTTCAAACTTAGAGATCCTCCTTTCTCAATCTTTCAAATACAGGGATTATATTATAGGTTCCTCAATCTTATGTTTTTGAACTTTTGCTTTTGTTTCTTTCTGGGTCACCCCACCCCTTTTCTTTTTTTCTTTTCAGTTATGGGGATCAAATTTAGGGCCTAATGCATGCCAGGCAAGTGCTCTGCCGGTTAACTAGACTTTTTGTTTTTTTTTGTTTTGTTTGAACCCACGGGCATTCTACCTCTGAGCTACATACACCCTCAGCCCTATTTCATTTTAATTTTTAAATTTGAAACAGGGTCTCACTAAGTTGCTAATGCTGGTCTTGAACTTCATATCCACTTGTTTCAGCTTCCCACAATGGGGAGTACAAGTGTGTGCTAGCACACCTAGCTGGTATTTGTCTCTTAAAATCTTGTCAAGAGTTTAATTTGTTACAATATAATTGTGTGTGTGTGTTTTGTGTTGTGTTCTATTAGGTATTGAGGCATTCTATCTCTAAGATATACTCCCACACCTTTTATTTATTTATTTATTTATTTTCTGGTACTGGGGATGGAACCTAGGGACATTTTATCTCCAAGTGACACCCCCAGCCCTATTTTTTATTCTTTATTTTCAGACAGGGCCTACTAAGTAGCTGAGGCTGTCCATGAACTGCTATCTCCTGTCACCGCCTTCCAAGTGCTGAGATTACATGCATGTGCCACAACGCTTTGCCTTGATTTTTTTTTCTTCTTAATTCTTTATTTTGTAACAGGGTCTCACTAAGTTGCAGAGGGCCTCACTAAAGTAGCTGAAGCTGGCCTTGAACCTGCATGATCCTCCAGTCTCAGCCTTCCAACTACTGGAATTACAAGCATGTGCCACCACCTCTGACTTTATTATTTGTTTTGAAACAAGGTCTTGCCAGATTGCTGAGAGCCTCACCAGATTCCTATATTGGTCTTCCAACCTGCGATCCTCCTATCCCAGCCTCCCAAGTACTAGGATTATAGACATCTGCCACCAGGCTTGGCTTTTATAATTCTTTTTCATATTATTTTTATTTTTTAAAAGTAAATTTTGAGCCAGGCATGGTGGAACATGTTTGTAATCTCAGTACTTGGGAGGCTGAGATAGGAGGATCACAGGTTGGAGGAACACTCCCGCAATTTGGTGAGGCTACTTAGTGAGACCCTCCACAACTTAGTAAGACCCTATTTCAAAAAAAAAGAGTAAACTATAGGGCTGGGATTGTAGCTTGGAAGTAGGATGCCCTTGAGGTCAATCTCTAGTAACCTCTCCCCCCCAAAAAAATCTAAATTTTGCTTTCTTAATATTCTCTAATGCTGAAGCTCCCTGTTGTAATTAATTAATTAATTAATTTTGGTGGTACTGGGGTTCCTGGAAACCCTTCTACCTTCGGGCTATACTCCCAGACCTATTTTATATTTTTTATTTGGAAACAGGGTCTCTTAAGCCAGCAAGGCTGGCTTCCAACCTGCGCGATCCTCCTGTCTCCGCCTTCCAAACACGGGGATTACAAGTGTGTGCCACCACACCCGGCCAAGATTTATTTATTTTTTGTGGTACTGGGGATGGAACCCAGCGGCATTCTACCTCTGAGGTACACCAACAGCCCTATTTTCTGTTCTTTACTTGGAAACAGGGTCTCACTGAGTTGCAACTATTTATTATTAGTGGTACTAGGGATTGAACCCAGGGGCATCCTTCCTCTGAGTTCCATTAACCCAGCTCTGCTTTTTATTTTAAAACAAATTTCACTGAATTGGGGAGGGCCTCACTAAGTAGCTGAGGCTGGCTCTGAACTGTGATCATTCTATCTCTGCCTCCCAAGAACTGGGATTACAAGTGTGTACCACCATGCCCAGATTCTCTCTTTATATAGTAAAATATAATAGTGAAATTGATAAAGGCTGTTTTTTGTATTAATTTCTTTTTTTTCTTTTTTTTTTTTTTAGTACTGAAGATGGAACCCAGGGACATTCTATCTCCAAGCTATACCCCCATCCCTGTTTTTTATTCTTTATTTTGAAAGAGGTCTCACTAAGTTGTGGAGAGTCTCACTAAGTAGCTGAGTCTGGCCATGAACCAGTGGTCCTCTTGTCTCAGCCTATCAAGTACTGTGATTACAAGTGTATACCACCACGCCTGGCTTGATTGGTTTCTTTCATCCCAAACCTAAAAAAATAGTAGCTGTACCCAGGCATGGTGACCCCATACCTGTAATTCTAGTAATTGGCAGGATGACACTATAGGATTGTAGGTTCAAGGACTACCTCAGCAGTTTAGCAAGACTGTCAGCAAACTAGCAAGACCTTGTTTTAAAAAAAATACTGTTAGGCATATAGATCACAGGTAAAATGCCCCTGTGTTTAATTCTCAGTACACCCCACCCACACACTCACACACAAACAGAAAATACAAGCCTTTTAAAAAATGGCCTCTTAAGCTGGGAGTGGTGGCGCACGCTTGTAATCCCCGCGCTTGGGAGGCTGAGACAGGAGGATTGCGCAGGTTCGAAGCCAGCCTCAGCTAATTAGTGAGGCTCTCAGCAACTTAGGGACACCCTGTTTCCAAATAAAATATAAAATGGGTCTGGGAGTATAGCCTGGAGGTAGAAAGCCTCTGGGTTCTACCCCCAGTACCACCAAAAAAATAAAAATAAATAAAATTAAATTAAAAATGGCCTCTTTTGAGTTATAATTACTTTTTTTTTTTTTTTTTTTTTTTTTTTTGGTGGTGGCAGTGCTGGGGATTGAACCCAGGAGTTTTTTTTAAATCTATAAACAATACTCCCAGCCCTGTTTTGTTTTTATTTGAAAAAAGGATCTCGCTAGGTTGATGATAGTCTTACTACTTGCTGAGGTTGTCCTCAGATCTGCGATCTTCCTGTTTCACTCTCTCAAGTACAGGAATTATGGTCATGCTCCTCCACACCTTTTACATTTAACATTTTTCTTTTTGTAGTACTGGGGATGGAACCCAGGGGCTTTTCTACCTCCGGACTATTCTCCCAGACCTACTTTATACTTTTTATTTGGAAATAGGGTCTCACTAAGTTGCTGAGAGCTTCACTAAGTAGCTGAGAGCCTCACCAAGTAGCTGAGGCTGGCTTCAAACCTGTGCAATCCTCCTGTCTCAGCCTCCCAAGAGCTGGGATTACAAGCATGTGCCACCACTCCTGGCAAACAATTTTTAATTTCTAAAGGTATAGCGTGATGGGCATTGAGAAGTGTATGTAAGTATGTTTAACTACTACCATAATAATGAATAATTTCATTGTACCAAAAAATTTGCTTAGATGGGCATGATGCAGCACAGGTGTAATCCCAGTACTTGGGAGGCTGAGACAGAAGGATTATAGGTTCAGTTCCAACCTCAGCAATGTAATGAGTCCTTCCACAATTTAGACCCTGTTTCAAAATAAAATAAAAAAAAAAGGACTGGTGGTGTAGCTCAAAGGTAGAATACCCCTGGGTTCAATACCTGGTATCATACATATAAAAAGAAGTTCTTAGAAGCTGGGCGTGGTAAACCGGGCGTGGTGGCGCACGCTTATAATCCCAGCATTTGGGAGGCTGAGACTGGAGGATCGCGGTTCACAGACAGCCTCAGCTCCTTAGTGAGGCCCTCTGCAACTCACTGGTTTCAAAATAAAGAATAAAAAATAGGGGAGGGGATGTAGCTCGAAGGTCGAATGCCCCCGGGTTCCATCCCCAGACCCGCAGAAGAAAAGAAAAAACCCAGTTCTTAGTTAGACCCTTTTTCAGTCATTCTCATTTGCAAGTGCTGACATCAATCAGTCTGCTGTGTGAATTGATGTAAATAGCGCTGCTTTGCTTTTTCTTTTCTTTCTTTCTCCTTCCTTCCTTCCTTCCTTCCTTCCTTCCTTCCTTCCTTCCTTCCTTCCTTCCTTTCTTTCTTTCTTTTTGTGTGTGTGTTACTGGGGATGGAACCCAGGAGCATTCTACTTCTGAGCTATACCCCTGCCCAATTTTTTATTTTTTATTTTGAAACAGGGTCTCACTGAGTTGCAGAGGGCCTAACAAAGTAGCTGAGGCTGTCCACAAACCATAATCCTCCAGTGTCAACCTCCCAAATGCTGGGATTACAAGTGTGCACCACCATGCCCAGCCTTTTCTTTGCTTTTTCTAAAGTTTCATAAGGCCTGCTGGCATGGTGGCACGTTTTTATAATCCTATGTTTGGGTGGCTGAGGCAGGAGGATAGCAGGTTCCAAGCCAGCCTCAGCTACTTAGGCCCTCTGCAACTTAGTGAGACCCTATTTCAAAATAAATAATAAAAAATAGGAATGGGCGTGTAGCTCGCAGATAGAATGTCTCTGTGTTCAAATCCCTATCTGTCTTTCTGTCTCTTTCTGTCTCTCTCTATGTCTCTGTGTGTCTCTCTCTTGAACACACACACACACACACACACATACACAGTGGATACACCATTTTGCATTCCGCAGTGTAAATCTGTAAGCTTCATGACTTTTTTAACACTTGATATTATGGAGTTTGAATTTAATAATTTTAATGATGTTGTAATAGTTCATCGTTGTGATTTTGTGTTTCCCTAATGACTTATGATTCTAAGCATCTTTTCATAAGCATATTCACAGCTGTGAGTAACAGTACACCTATAATTCCAATATTGGGAAGACTGAGACAGGAGGATTCCAGGTTCAAGCCAATATAGTGAGAGGATCAGCAACTTAGACTATTCAAATGTAAAACAGAGTTGGGAGTGTAGCTGGGGGGTAGAATGCCCCTGGTTTTACTTCCCAGTATCACACAGAAAAAATAAAACCTAAGCATATTCACCAATTTTGTTTCTTTTTTTTTGCTGAGTATTAAAATCCTTTGCATGCTTTTTGTTCTGTTGCATTTTATATCTATTTATCTATCTATATATACTTTTGTGTGGGGGGGTGTAGATAGTTGTCACTGAGTTGTAAATATTCTTTGTTTTGTTTTGGGTCCTAGGAATTGAATCCAGGGGCATTTTACCCTAGGTAGAATTGGATTTATAATTTTTTCTTCTTCTTTCTTTCTCTGGTACTTTGGATTGAAGCTAGGACCTTGTGCATACTGGGAAAGCACTGTACTATATCACTCAACTACTTCCCCAGCTATAATTCCTTTTTTGACACATGAAGTATTTGTAATTGCTTAATTTACTTGACATCTTTTCATCATTATTTTCTAATTTAATTGTAGAGGATTTATAGAGTCCTATTTTAAAGTCCAGAATATGATTTATTTATAATTTATTTATTTATTTATTTTTTTTTTTTTTTTGGTGGTACTGGGGGTAGGATCCAGGGGCTTTCTACTTCCAGGCTATACTCCCAGACCTATTTTATACTTTATATGGAAACAGGTTCTCACCAAGTTTCTTTCTTTTTTTTCTTTTCTTTCTTTTCCCTCCCTCCCTCCCTCCCTCCCTCCCTCCCTCCCTCCCTCCCTCCCTCCCTCCCTCTCTCTCTCTCTCTTTCTTTCTTTCTTTCTTTCTTTCTTTCTTTCTTTCTTTCTTTCTTTCTTTCTTTCTTTCTTTCTTTCTTTCGTGGTACTGAGGTTCCTGAAAGCCCTTCTACCTCCAGGCTATACTCCCAGACCTATTTTATACTTTTTTTTTTAATTTTTGGAAGCAGGGTGTCTTAAGCCAGCATGGCTGGCTTCAAACCTGCACGATCCTCCTGTCTCCACCTCCCAAGCGCGGGGATTACAAGCGTGCGCCACCACACCCAGCTCTCACCAAGTTTCTGACAGCCTCACTAAGCTGAGGCTGGCTTCGAACCTATATAATCCTCCTGTCTCAGCCTCCCAGGTGCGGGGATTACATGCATGCGCCATCACCCCTGGCTTTTATTTATTTATTTTTGTGGCACTGTGCTGTTTTATTTTAATATCAAAACTGGGTTCTTGCTAGATTGATGAGTCTCACTACTCACTGACACTTTTCTGGCACTTGTGATCCTCCTGTCTCAGGCTCCCAAGTACAGGGATTATAAGCATATGCCACCATGCCTGGCTCATATATTCCTTTAAACACACCCAAGTATTAGTAACAGTCATTCTCATCCATTTGGTCCAATATCTGGAAAATAGTATGTACCCATACAGTTTGTTTTTCTACAATTAAGGTTTTTCTTTCTCATATAGATTGGATTAGATAATCTCTAAAGCCCTTTCCATCTTTGAAGACTCTTGATTCTTAAAAGATCCCAAACTACATTTTATAGTCTGTCCATTTTTTGAATTCTCACAGGGACGGAAGAAGTCAGTAGTGGCTGTGGAGCCCAGAAGTCTTATTCAGGGAGCCTTTCAAGGGTGTTCTGTATCTGGAATGACTCTGAAGTACATGTATGGAGTGAATGCCTGGAAGAACTGGGTTCAGTGGAAAAATGCCAAGGAAGAGCAAGGCGATTTAAAGTGTGGAGGTAAACACACAGTATGAATTTGTGCCTTTATTTATGAGGGAGAAATGTAAATAAATTCAGCAAGCTACCCAGAAGGGATGAATCTTAAATCAGAATCCCTATAAAACCTTGAATCTAGCCAGGCGTGATGGCGTACACTTGTAATCCCAGCACTTGGGAGGCTGAGACGGGAGGATTGTGTAAGTTTGAAGCCAGCCTCAGCTACTTAGTGAGGCTCTCAACAACTTAGTGAGACGCTGTTTCCAAATAAAATATAAAATAGGTCTGAGAGTATAGCCCGGAGGTAGAAAAGCCCCTGGGTTCCACCCTCAGTACCAAATTAAAAAAAAACACACCTTGAATCTGGCTTTACTTCACCTATTCCTAATTCATTATTAGTTGAACTTCTCATTTTTCTCTCCTTATCAGGAGGTGAACATGCCTCATCCAGCCCATGTTCTGACCCCTTAGGAAATGCTCAAGAACAGACAGTCTCTCAAGAATCTTCAGAGCCAAGCTATAGAGGTAAACTTGTTTCTATCCATTTGTTGAGAATTATTTATAATATTTAATTTAAACTTGTAACACCTCGGCCTGGTGATTACGATTGTAATCCCAGTACTAGGGAGGCCGAAACAGGTTCATGGCCAGCCTCAACTACTTATAGAGGCCCTCCACAACTTAGTGAGACCCTGTTGCAAAATAAAATAATAAAATAGTGCTGTAATTTTAATTCAGAGGTAGAATGCCCCTGGGTTTCATACCCAGTAAAAACACACACACACATACACACACTCCCCACACACACCACACACACACACACACACACCGCCCACCCAGCCGGGCTTGGTGGTGCACGGTTGTAATCCCCGCACGTGGGAGGCGGAGATCGAAGCCAGCCTCGCTGGCTTAAGAGACCCTGTTTCCAAATAAAAATATAAAAAATAGGTCTGAATATAGTCTGGAGGGAGAAGGGTTTCCAGGAACCCTAGTACCACCAAAAAAAAAAAAAAAATTAATAATAATAAAATAAAATACAAAATTTTTGAGTCTTAGATAAGAAAGAAATTAATATCCAAGTATCCAATCCTTAGCCTTATAGATGATTGAAACAGGAGCCAGGCGTGGTGGCGCACGTTTGTAATCCTAGCATTCAGGAGGCTTAGACGGGAGGATCACATTCACTGACAGCCTCAGCTACTTAGTGAGGCCCTCACAACTTAGTGAGACTCGTTTTCAAAATAAAGAATATAAAAATAGGGCAGGGGGTGTAGCTTGGAGGTCAAATGCCCCTGGGTTCCATCCCTAGACCTGCAAAAAGAAAAAAAGAACAGAAACAGGGTCTTGCTAGAGGGCAGTGGGTATTGAACCTAGAGGCATTCTATCTTCAAGCTACATCCTCAGTCCTATTTATTTATTTATTTATTTATTTATTTATTGGTACTTAGTGTGGAACTTAGAGGCATTTTACCTCTGGGCTACACCCCAGCCCTATTTTATTTTTTGGTTAGAAAGAGGGTCTTACTAGGTTGATAAGTATTTCATCACTTGCTGAGACTGTCCTTGAACCTGCGATTCTCCTGTCTCAGACTCTCAAGTACTAGGATTATAAGTGTGTACCACCACTCTCTGCTCAATTTTTTTTTGGGGGGGTGGTGGTACTGGGATTGGAACCCAGAGGATTTCTACCTCCGGGCTATACTCCTAGCCCTATTTTATATCTTATTTGGAAACAGGGTCTCACTAAGCTGCTGAGAGTCTCACTAAGTAGCTGAGTCTGGCTTCGAACCTGTACGATCCTCTTGTCTCAGCCTCCCAAGCACAGGGATTCCAAGTGTGCACCACCATGCCTGGTTCTCTGCTCAATTTTTAAGTTTTGAAACAAGGTCTTGCTAAATTGCTGAGACTAAACCCGAGCTTCTTCTCTCTCGGCCTCCCAAGTACTGGGATTGCAGGCATACACCACTACATACGGCTTTTATTTTTTATTTTTCATAGGGTCTCACTAACTTGCTAAGATGGCTTCACACCTACAATCCTCCTGTCTCATCCTCCGAAGTGTTGGGTTATGTGCCACCATGCATGGCTATGTATAATCTTTATGGAATGTGATAGAGTAGAAATGGATGAATGTGTCCATTGTAACTAGATTTTTTTGTTGCTTTCCAACTGTTTCTTGTCCCTTACAACTGGGTGATTGCATAGACTCTTGGCTTTACCTGATACGGGTCTATTCTGGTCTTAGGGTACATGCAACCTGCCTTATTGAATGGTCAATTGCTTGCTGTTCCTGGGGTATGACTGAGTTCCTGAGGAACAACTTGAGTTCCTGCAGATAAATGTAACCTGTCTGATCCAAGGCTATGTAAATATCCTCATATTATGGCCATTTATTAGGCCTATCATCACCTACTTTGAAGTATAGCACTCTGTCTCAAAAAAAAGAAAAGAAAAGAAATCAAGTGCAGTGACATGCACATCTACTTGGGAGACTGAGGTGGGAGAATCACTTGAGCTTTTAAGTTCTAGATCAACCTGGGCAACATGCAAGCCTTTGTCTTAAGAAGGGGAGATAGTGGAGCCGGGCGTGGTGGCCCACACTTGTAATCCCAGGATTTAGGAGGCTGAGACCTGAGGATCATTGTTCGCGGACAGCCTCAGCTACTTAGTGAGGCCCTTCGCAGCTCAGTGAGACCCTGTTTCAAAATAAAGAATAAAAAATTGGGCAAGGGGTATAGCTCGGAGGTCAAATGCCTCTGGGTTCCATCCCCAGACCCTTAAAAAAAAAAAAAAAAGAAAGAAAGAAAGGGTGAAGCCGGGCGTGGTGGCTCACGCTTGTAATCCCAGCATTCGGGAGGCTGAGACCATAGGATCGCTGTTCATGGACAGCCTCAGCTACTTAGTGAGGCCCTTTGCAATGCAACTCAGTGAGACCCAGTTTCGAAATAAAGAATAAAAAATCGGGCAGGGGGTGTAGCTGGGAGGTCGAATGCCCCTGGGTTTCCATCCCCAGACCTGCAAAAAAAAAAAAAAAAAAGGTGATAGTGAATATGGAGAGGTAATACTGTTTTAAACTACAAGGTTTAAATGCAGTAGCCATAGGAGATGCATACCATTCATCCCTTAAAATACTTACTGAATGTTTATTATGTATCAGGCATGGTTGCTAGGTTCTGGAGTGAAAAGGTCAAACATGGTCCTAAGCCACAGGAGCCGGGAGTGGTTGTGCATGCTTGTAGTCCTAGTACTTGGGAGCCTGAGACAGGAGATTGCAGGATTGCAGGTTCAAGGCCAGCCTTAGAAACTTAGTGAGGCCCTCTGCCACTAATAAGTGAGACCTTATTTCAAGATAAGAAAATAGGACCTGGTGGGTAGCTCAGAGGCCTCTGTTCAACCAGAGGAAGTCCAAGTTTATCTATGAAAATATGCAACCTTATATAAATGCAGTAAAGCAATGACTAGAAAGAGTAGTTTTTTGTTTGTTTGTTTTTTGGTGATACTAGGGATGGAACCTAGGGGCCTTCTACCTTCGGGCTACACTCCCAGACCTATTTATTTATATTTTATTTGGAAACAGGGTCTCTTAAGCCAGCTGAGGCTCGCTTCGAACCTACACCATCCTTCTGTCTCAGCCTCCCAATTACAGGGATTACAAGCATGCACCACCACGCCCAACTAGAAAGAGTGTTTTAATTCTAACCCTACAACTGGATGAACTTGTAGGAGCTCTATAAATCAAAGTAGTTATCTTCCCTCCTCAAGATTAATTTATTTTTTGTCTTCAAAATTTTAATATGATACAAGAAGCTTATCATGATCTCCCTACCCTGCCCTTCCTGTATATGTGTGTGGTACTAGGATCAAACTCAGAGACATGTTACCTCTTAGGTGCACCCAGCTCTGTTTAATTTTTTATTTTGAGATAGGTCTCACTAAATTGCCGAAATCTTGCTATGTAGCTGAGGCTGTCCTCCAATCTACAATCCTGTCTCTCAGCCTCCCATGTACTGGGATCATAGCCATGCACCGCCATGCTCAGTACCTCTTCACCTTTTTTTTTTTTTTTTTTTTTTGGTGGTACTGGGGTTCCTGGAAGCCCTCCTTCCTCCGGGCTACACTCCCAGACCTATTTTATATTTTTGAAACAGGGTCTCTTACACCAGCACGGCTGGCTTCGAACCTGCGCGATCCTCCTGTCTCCGCCTCCCAAGCGCAGGGATTACAAGCGTGTGCCACCACGTCCGGCCCTCTTCACCTTTTAATGTCTAGTCTACGTCACTTCCTGTAGAATCTAGACTGATTCTTCTCCGTTAGGCATTTTTTATTTGCTGTCACAGAATCTTTATAAAAAGAAAACCTCTGCCATCGTACCTATTGCACTATATGTACTACGTTGTCTTTATTTCCCTAACTGAAAATCCTTGAGAATAAGGATCCGGTGGTTTTTTTGTCTTTTTTTGTTTTTTGGTGGTTCAACATGGGCATTCTATCTCTGAGCTGACACCTCCGGTCTTTTTGTATTTCTGGCTTTGAAACATGGTCTTGATAGGTTGCTGAGTGTCACTACTTTCCTGAAGCTGTCCATGAATCTGCAATTCTCCTGTCTCAACCTCCCAAGTACTGGGATTATAGGGGTGTGCCACCATGCCCAGTTCTAAGATTTTTTTTTTTTTTTATGCAGTACTGGGAATTGGGGATGGAACCAAGGGGCATTCTACCACAAGCTTACACCCTCAGCCGTGTGTGTGTGTGTGTGTGTGTGTGTGTGTGTGTGTGTGTGTGTATAATTTTGTTGTTCTTGTTGTTTGTTTGTTTTTAGTTCTTTTATATTTGAAACAGGGTCTCACTGAGTTGCAAAGGGCCTCGCTAAGTAGCTGAGGCCGTCAGCGAACCGTGATCCTCTGGTCTCCATCTCCCAAATGCTGGGATTACAAGTGTGTGCCACCACACCTGGCCTAGGATCTGTTTTTCTGTTTTATTTTTTGGTGGTACTGGGGGTGGAACCCAGAGGCTTCCTACCTCCAGGCTATACTCCCAGACCTATTTTTACATTGTATTTGGAAACAGGGTCTCACCATGTTGCTGAGTTCCTCACTAAGTAGCTGAGACTGGCTTCGAACCTGTGGGATCCTCCTGTTTCAGCCTCCCAAGCGCGGGGATTGCAGGCGTGCGATGCCACACCCAGCTGTAGGATCTGTTTTTAATCCATAGTCTTTACTAATATGCTTGGGTACAGTGCTATTTCTTCAGTGAATCAACTAAAATCACTATTTGTTTTAAGTTAATGTTTCAGATGTTTTCTACTTTTCCACAGTCCGCTCTATCAAGCTGAAGGAAGATATTCTGTCCTGCACTTTTGCTGAATTGAGTTTGGGCTTATGCCAGTTTATCCAAGAAGTGCGGAGACCAAATGGTGAAAAATATGATCCAGACAGTATCTTATACTTGTGCCTTGGAATTCAGCAGGTATCAAATAACTATTATGAAGTTATTACATTTTAATAATTCTGAGAGAACTTGTGAATTAAGCTGGAACATTATAATGTATGTTGGTTTCATATAGTATTGTTGCATATAGTACTTTACTAATGAACCACTCTTTTATCTAATTGTTTCTTGAGTGTTATAAGCAGTTAAGTTTTTTTTTTTTGTTTGTTTTTTTTTCTTACAATACTGGGGATTGAACCCAGGGACATTTAATCTCCAAGCTCCACCACCAGCCCTATTTTTATTCTTTATTTAAAAAATCAGTCTCACTAAATTGTGGAGGGCCTCACTAAGTAGCTGAGGCTAAAGTTACTGAGGCTCAAACCTGAAATCCTTCTGTCACAGCCCCCAAATACTGGGATTATAAGCATGCACCACCATTCCTGGCTTGCCATGCAGTAAATATTAAGAAACATTCAATCAGTTTTTTCAAAAGTTATTCTTAACTGTAAGATTCTATTTTGTTTTCTTTTATTTACTTTTCTTTTTGGTATTGGGCATTGTACCTCTGAGTTATGTGCCCAGCCCTTTTTAACCTCCAAGCTACACCCCCTGCCCTATTTTTTATTCTTTATTTTGAAACAGGGTCTCACTAAGTTGCAGAGGGCTTCACTAAGTAGCTGAGGCTGTCCACAAACCACGATCCTCTGGTCTCAGCCTCCCGAAAGCTGGGATTACAAGCATGCACCACCACTCCCGGCAAAAAAATTTTTTTTTTCTTGATACTCGTGATTGACTCCAGGCATTCTACTTCTGAGTTGCTCTCCCAGCCCTATTTTATTTTTTATTTTGATACAGGGTTTCTATCTAACCCATAATCCTCCTGTGCCAGCTTCCCAAGTACTGGGCTTACAGGTGTGTGCCACTATGCCCAACTTTTAACTATAAGATTTTTTTTTTTTTTTTTTTTTTGCGGTGCTGAGGATGGAACCCAGAGGCATTCTACCTCTGAGCTATAACCCCAGTCCTATTTTTTTTTATTCTTTATTTTGAAACAGGGTCTCATTGAGTTGCAAAGGGCCTCACTAAGTAGCTGAGGCTGTCCTCAAACTGTGATCTTCTGTTTCACCTCCCAAATGCTGGGATTATAAGTGTTTGCCACCACACTCAGCTACCTATAGGATTTTAAAAAGTTACTTATGCTGACATCTCAAACTTACTTTTTGTTCTGACTATAAAAATAACTATGGGAACTGGGCGCACACTTGTAATCCCAGCATTCAGGAGGCTGAGACAGGAGGATCGTGGTTTGAAGACAGCCTCAGCTACTTAGTGAGGTTGTTTGCAACTCAGTGAGACCCTGTTTCAAAATAAAGAATAAAAAATAGGGGTGAGAGTGTAGTTCAGAGGTAGGATGCCCCTGTGTTCCATCCCCAGACCTGCAAAAATAAATACATACATAAATACATACATAAATAAATAAAATAAGTTCAAAGATAAAGCTGGATGCAATGGGCATGCTTTAAATCCCAATACTTGGTAGGCTGAGACAGGAAGATCCCAGACTCATGGCCATACCCTTTGCAATTTAGTGAGGCTGTTTCAAAATAAAATAATAAAATAGTGCTAGGAGTGTAGCTCAGACGTAGAATGCCCGGGAGATCCCAGTACCACAAAAAGAATCCCATTAGGTGTTTTGTGTCTATTTGCTACATCTTCACTCAAACTGATAGTTCCTCATTAGCTTTGGTATTAGCATACATAACCAAGAATTACTAGCCATCCTGTGTGAAAAGCATCTATAAATCAGTAAGAGCATACAGTAAGAAAAGAAATTGGCAAGAGATACAAATGGTCAATAACAGAAAACATGGATAAATAAACAAAATGTACCAGGTACCACTTAATGATAACTTACTATGTAGGCTATGCATCATAGTAAGACCATTGGATACAGTAACTCACACGTTTGAGTTACCATATGAAGAATAGGAACTACTATTATTATATTTTCCACTTGTCAACCTGAGGCACAGAGAGGTTAAAACTTGGCCAGAAGTCTCAGATATAGTAAGTGGAAGCGCCAAGGCTCATGATTGTGATCACTGTGCTTTCATGCCTCGCAAATATTAAAAGGTGCTCATGTGAAATCAGCAAACATTTTATCTGTTAGCTGGATTAAACATCTGAAAGGTTGAGTTTGATGACAAGTGTTAGTAAAATACATTTGTACACTATTGTCAGTTTTTTCTGAGGGTAGTTTGACAGTAGTCATTAAATGAGATTCTTTCTTTCTTTCTTTCTTTCTTTCTTTCTTTCTTTCTTTCTTTCTTTCTTTCTGTGTGTTACTGGGGATGGAACTCAGGGGCTTTCTACCTCTGGGCTACATTCCTAGACCTATTTTATATTTTTTTATTTGGAAACAGGGTCTCACTTAGTTGCTGAAAGTCTCACTATAAGTAGCTGAGGCTGGCTTTGAACCTGCATGATCCTCTTACCTCAGCCTCCCAAGTACTGGTATTACAAGCATGCACCACCTAGCCCAGATGCTATTAAAATTTTAAATGTCCTAGTACAGTCAGGCGTGGTGACTCACAAGTCATAGATTCAAGGCCAACCTCAGCAACTTAGTGAAACCCTCTTTCAAAATAATGAATAAAAATGGCTGAGGATGTAGCATGAAGGTAGAATGGCTGTGGTTTCGATCCCCAGCACCAGAAAATAAATAAGGAAACAATAAGAGCCCTAGTACTTGGAGGTTGAGACAAGAGGATCACCATTTCAAGGCAGTTGCTTAGTAACTTAGCAAGGCTCTTTTTCAAAATTAATAAAAAGAGCCAGGCTTGGTAGCACACGCTTGTAATCCAAGTACTTGGGAGGCTGAGACAGGAGGATCATGCAGATTTGAAGCCAGACTCAGCTACTTTGTGAGGCTCTCAGCAACTTAGACTCTGTTTCCAAATAAAATATAAAATAGGTCTGAATGTGTAGCCCAGAGGTAGAAGGCCACTGGATTCTATCCTCAGTACCACACACAAAAAAAAGGAATTAAAATAGCTAGGGGTGTATATAGCTCAGTGGTGGGATGCTCCTGAGTTCATTCTCTATAACCACACACACACACACAAATTTTGTAGTGCATATAGATTCTTCAACCTAACAAATCCATTGAGTAGTATATGTCCTCAGAGGAATACACACAAACACACACACGCACACACGTATTTTCATCGTACTTTCTTTTCTTTTTTCTTTTTTGACAGAACCAGGAATTGAATCCAGGGGTATTCTTCTTCCAAGCTATGCCACCAGCCCTATCTATCTATCTATCTCTCTCTCTCTCTCTCTCTCTCTCTCTCTCTCTCTCTCTCTCTTTCTTTCTTTCTTTCTTTCTTTCTTTCATACTAGGGTTCCTGGAAACCTTCTACCTCCGAGCTACACTCCTAGACCTATTTTATACTTTTTATTTGAAAAAATCTGCATGATCCTCCTGTCTCCGCCTCCCAAGCACAGGGATTACAAGCATGTGCCACCACGCCCAGCCTATTCTTTATTTTGAAACAGAATATCACTAGGTAGCTGAGGCTGGCAGGGATCCTGTGATCCTTCTGACTCAGCCTGCCAAGTACTTTTTTATAGGCATGCACCACTACACCCTGCTCTGTAACATTATTTTCAACAGCAAAAAATTAGAAACCAAGTGTTAATCAAAATTTATTATTCAATGCCAGGCGTGGTGGCGCACGCTTATAATCCCCGTGCTTGGGAGGCTGAGACAGGAGGATCGCATGGGTTCAAAGCCAGCCTCAGCTACTTAGTGAGGCTCTTGGCAACTTAGTGAGACCCTGTTTCCAAATAAAATATTAAAAAAAAAGGTCTGGGAGTATAGCCCAGAGGTAGAAAGCCTCTGGGTTCCACCCCCAGTACCACCAAAAAATAAAATAAAATAAAAATTTATTATTCAGTCAACTATAAAATGTGCAGACTGCGGAATTAGTATGGATATATTAACAGAAGAAATGATATGCTTTTATATGTACTGGCATAGAAAATTCTTTGAGGAATCAAGTGTGGTGGTATACTCTTGTAATCCTAGTACTTGGGAGGCTGAGACAGTAGTATCGCAGATTCATGGCCAGCTTCAGTATTTAGTGAAACCTTGTTTCCAAATACAAAATAAAATAGGGTTGGGGGTGTAGCTTGGATGTAGAATTGAGCCTCTGGGTTCAATTCCCAGTTCTCTCCTCACACATACACATAAACTATGTATATGGTCTGGTATTTATTTGTTGGTTCTTGTTATGAGAAAAATATGCTTAACACAATTTACCCTTTTTTATAGTACTGGGGATGGAACTCAGGGACATTTCTAGCTCTGAGCTACACCTCCAGGCTTATATTGTATTCTTTTTTTTTTTTTTTTTTTTGGTGGTACTGGGGTTCCTGGAAGCCTTTCTACCTCCGGGATACATTCCCATGGGCCACACTCCCAGACCTTTTTTTTTTTTTTTTTTTTTTTTACTTTTTATGTGGAAACAGGGTCTCTTAAACCAGCAAGTCTGGCTCCGAACCAGCGCGATCCTCCTGTCTCAGCCTCCCAAGCGCGGGGATTACAAGTGTGAGCCACCATGCCCGGCTTATATTGTATTCTTTATTTGGAAACGATCTCACTAAGAAGTTGCCGAGGGCCATGCACCACCATGCCTGGCCACCAATTTTAGTTGTGTAGTTTGGTGGGATTAATGACTATATTCACAGACTAATTTCACAAACTGTATTTGTCACCATCTAGTTTCTTCTATCCCTTCAAATGGAAACCTCATATTCATTCAGAAGTCACTCCATTATTCTTTCTATTTTGTCCATGGCAACTCACTTTACTTTCTTTCCTTAGCATTGCCTATTCTGGATATTTCACACCAATGGATTTGTGCACTGTGTGGCCTTTTGTATCTGGCTTTTTTCCCTCTCCATGATATTTTCAAAGTTTATTCATGATGTAACATAAATCAATACTTCATTCTTTTTTATGGTGAATAATACTCCATTGCATGGATATATGTTTGTCCATTCATCCATTTATGGACATTTGATTTGTTAACGCACTTTGGTGAGTGAATAGTATTGCTGTGATAGTCCATTTACAAGTGTTTGTGTGAGAAATTGTTTTCAGTTCTTTTGTGTATATACCTAAGAGTGTAATTGTGTGGATATATGGTAACTATGATTACCTTGTTGAGGAATCTCCAAACTGTTGTATATATCAGCAGCACCATTTTATGTTCCTAGAAGTAATACATGAAGATTTCCAAATTCTCATAAACAGTTGTTGACTATACACACTGCAATTCGCCCAATTCTGAGGGTCCATACTAGGATCTCAAACATGTTAGTATGAGTGTTCTGCCATGAAGCTACATCCCTACCTCACCTGTTTTTAAAAGTGACGATCTGCCGGGCGTGGTGGCGCACACTTGTAATCCCTGTGCTTGGGAGGCTGAGACAGGAGGATTGCGCAGGTTCAAAGCCAGCCTCAGCTACTTAGTGAGGCTCTCGGCAACTTAGTGAGACCCTGTTTCCAAATAAAATATAAAAAAATAGGTCTGGGAGTATAGCCTGGAGGGAGAAAGCCTCTGGGTTCCACCCCCAGTACCACCAAAAAATAATAATAAATAAAAGTGACGATCCTAATAGATAGGTAGTCATACCTCATTGTGTTTTTGATTTGCATTTCCTTGATGACATTAGGCATCTTTTCATGTCCTTAGGGCAATTTCAGATTATTTCATAGCATGATGCTTTGGGGACCATTAATGTGTGATGGCCTTGAAATACACATTCTCATACTATATCTCTTAATTGATACATAGTTAATAAATTAGAATATTCTATCCTTGGGATAGAAGCCCTGTGATATAGGAAGGGATGTTGAATTAAAGTGAACTCATCACTAAAGCAGATGTTATAAAGAGTACTGATAGGGCTTCTGTAAGTGGTCGGGGCTTGAGTAAGTCAACACTTTATGATAGGCACAGGCTTGGTTGACCATTAGAAATTATCACATAAAGCCGGGCGTGGCAGCGCACGCTTGTAATCCCAGCATTTGGGAGGCTGAGACTGGAGGATCCAGGTTCGAGGACAGCTTCAGCTACATAGTGAGGCCCTCTGCAACTCAGTGAGACCTGGTTTCAAAATAAAGAATAAAAAATAGGGCAGGGGGTATAGCTCAGAGGTCAAATGCCCTTGGGTTCCATCCCCAGACCCGCAAAAAAAATAAAAAGAAAAGAAAAGAAATCACATAAGGATAGGCTAATTAGAAGAGTAAATACATAAGCCTGAATTAAGGCTACAGTTAATCCTAGAATTATTAATAAATGTAAATAAAACACTTCAAGGGCTAATTGATGTGAAGACTAATGGTGCTCTCCAATTAGACATGAAAATACGTCTCTTGCTGTAATGTTGGCTGTTTTAGACCACTAGAGCTATTTGCTTATAAAAAGGCTAGTGGTTTCCATAATTTGCTAGTATTGGAATTAGCAGCATGGATGTTCCTTGGGATAGAAAATAGACTTAGGGATGCTTGATTTGTAGTAAAATCCAGTGATAACTGTTCCCGCTCATGGGGGAATGGCTATACCTATAGCTGAGTGCTAGGAGTAAATGAGCAGGACAAGAGTTCTAGGAGATTTATTGATCCTATAAATATAATTAATTAATCTTTTGTGGTACTGGCAACTTAATGAGAGCTTGTCTTAAAAAATAATTAAAAGGGGTAGGGATGTAACTCAGTGATAGAGTGCTTTCACAAGACTCTAGGTTCAACCCCCAATACTGTTAAAAAAAAAAAAGAAATTAGAAAAAAAAAAGAAATTAGAAAAACCTGTATGGCTGGGAGTGGTGTATATTTGTAATCCCAGCATTTGGGAGGCTGAGACAGGAGGATTACAGGTTCGCAGCCAGCCTCAGCTACCTAGTGAGGTCCTCTGCAACTTAGTGAGACCCTGTTTCAAGATAAAGAAGAAAAAGTCGGGCTTGGTGGTGCACGGTTGTAATCCCAGCATTCGGGAGGCTGAGACAGGAGAATCATGGTTCACAGACAGCCTCAGTGACTACTTAGGTCCTTTGCAACTCAGACTCTGTTTCAAAATAAGGAATAAAAAGAAAAATAGGGCTGGGGCTGTAGCTCAGAGGTAGAATGCTCCTGGGTTCCATCCCCATTACTGCAGAAATCAACCAATTAATCAATCAATCAATCAGTCATGTATGTAGCCAAGCATGTTGGTGCACTCTTGTAATCCCAGTACTTGGGAGGCTGAGACAGAAATATCTGGGTTTGCAGCCAGCCTCGGCTAGTTATTGAGGTCCTCCGTAACTTAGATTCAAAATAAAGAATAAAAAACAGGGCTGAGGGTATACCTCGGAGGTAGAATGGCCCTGGGTTCGATCCCCAGCACCGCAAAAAAAAAAAAAAAAAGTATGTAAAGTGGGTGTGATGGCACACACCTGTAATCTTAGCACGTGAGAGGCTGAGACAGGAGGATTGCAGGTTTTAGGACAGCCTCAGCAAGTAGTGAGACTTTCATCTATCCAGTGAGGCCCTATTTCAAAATAAAAATAATATAGGGTCGAGGGGCCAAGCATGATGGCGCATGCTTGTAATACCAGCATTCGGGAGGCTGAGACTGGAGGATCACAGTTTGCAAACAGCCTCAGCTACTTAGTGAGGCCCTCTGCAACTTTAGTGAGACCCTGTTTCAAAATAAAAAAATAGAGTTCCATCCCCAAGCCCACCAAAAAAAAAAAAAAAAAAATAGGGTTGAGGATATAACTCATAGGTAGAATGCCCCTGGATTCTACCGGTGCCACAAAAAAATCCATGTATATAATGTGAATTGATGTAATTGTATAAGTGCACAAAATTTTTTTTAAAGATTGAAATGTCTTTGCATATGAATAGTAATTTGAATAGTCTCTTCTACTTTTTCTGTGTTTAAAAGTTTTTTTATAATGAGGATAAAATATTTTTATGTTGAGAAAAATCACATTTTTTAATACTAATAAATGAATTCAGGAGTATTCTATCTCCAAACCTTATTTTTAATTTTTATTTGGAAACAGGGTCTTGCTAGGTTGATGAGAGTCTCACTACTTGCTGAGGCTGTCCTCAAACCTGCAATCCTCCTGTTTCAGCCTCCCAAATGCTGGGATTACAAGCATGTGCCATCATGCCCAGCTTGGAAAATCACTATTAAATAAAGAAAAAAGATAGTTTTTATCCAATTATAAAACTGTAATTTGTCAGTAAGATCATAAATTGCCTTCAAACAGGCCTCATAAAAATTTAAATAGACATAGTGTATAATTTTCTCCAGATTATATATAGATAGAAATGCAGGACATCATTATAGCTATGGCTAAATTAAAAACAAAATTTTACCTGGGTGTGGTGGTCGCTTGTAATCCTAGAACTTTGTGAGGCTGAGACAGGAGGATTGCAGGTTCCAGGACAGCCTAAGCAATTTAGCAAGATCCTGTTTCAAAATAAAAAGGGATGAGGGTGGAACTCAGAGGTCCCCTGTGCTTATTCCCCAGTAACACACACACACACACACACACACACACACACACACACACAGCCTTAAAACCAAAAGCTATTGGACGTGTAGCTCAGTACTTTGGAAACTTAGATGGTAAGCTCACAGGTTCAAGGACAGCCTCAGCAAATATGGAGACTTATCAACCTAGGTGAGACCCTGTTTCAAAATAAAAATAAAAGTCAGGCTTGGTGGCACACGTTTGTAATCCCAGCAATTAGGGAGGCTGAGACAGGAGGATTGTGGTTCATGGACAGCCTCAGCTACTTGGTGAGGCCCTTTGGAACTCAGTGAGACCCTGTTTCAAAATAAAAAATAAGGCTGAGGGTGTAGCTGAGACGTAGAATGCCCCTGAGTTCCATCCCCAGCACTGCAATAAATAAATAAATAAATAAATAAATAAATAAATAAATCTTTACTGCCCTTTTTTTTGGTGGTACTGGGAATGGAACCCTTCTACCTCCGGGCTACACTCCCAGACCTCAGACCTATTTTATAATTTATTTGCAAACAGGGTCTCTTAAGCCAGCACGGCTGGCTTCGAACTTGCATGATCTTCCTGTCTCTGCCTCCCAAGTGCGGGGATTACAAGCGTGAGCCACCACGCCCAGCTACCCATGTTTTAAAAAGAAACGTTACCTTGCCAGGTCCGTACTGAGGATAACTCGGTTAATGTGAAGTAGACCTCTAACTTAAATCCTTGCATTTTTGACATTGATCCTTAAAATACTTATAAGTTGAACATGACTTACAGTATTATAGAGGCAAAATGAAGGGAAAAGTACCTTAGTAATAACATAAACTTGTCTTTTCTCTGTATCAATATGTAATTTCTTTTTTCTTTTAGTACCTGTTTGAAAATGGTAGAATAGATAACATTTTTACTGAGCCCTATTCCAGATTTATGATTGAACTTACCAAACTTTTGAAAATATGGGAACCTACAATACTTCCTAATGGTAGGATGATTATTTTTTATTTTGTTTTTATAATATGCTTTTTAAATTGCTTAGGTCTTATAATTATCTTTTTATAAAATTGTTCATTTCATATGTCTGTCTTGTTTTATAAGTTTTTGAGAAAAGTCTTTGGTTTATTATTGAATATTATAGTAAAACCAATATTCCTGCAGTGCATGTATAGTTCCATTGCTGAAAACTAAAATGAAGTTTAGAGGCTCTAGTTGCCTATTTAGAAGCGCTGTTCACCTGGTACTGTCAGAAGCTGCACACTTGTTACTGCCTACCAGCGGTGGACCTTTTCCAGGTTATGGACGAGTTATGTTCTCATCCATTATCTTCGACCTTGTACCATCAGAGAAGTCCATAATTAACTCTGCATCTCAGGCTCCTTGGCTGTGAGTGGAGAGGTTGAGTGTTATGCTCATAAATATGTCCCTTTCAGGCAGGCTGCTGGGCACCTTTGAAGCATTTTGATGCTTTTAGCATAAGGAGAGGGGGCTAGGGACATAGATTTGGAAGTGATTAAGTCATATTTGTGGTTAATCTCCCAAGAGTAGACCGCAGGAGCAGCAACAAAGAGGATTGAGAGAATATAAGGAAAGACCTACATTTAAGCATACCATTAGGAAGATGGTTACTTTTCAATAAGAATCCCAGATCAGTTATCCAGAAGTAATCATGTTGATATAAATGAAAAAGGGATAGGAGTGAGACGTCATCTGTCTTAGTAAGACTGAGGCACCTCTAGCAGGAAGTTCTGTTCTCTCCCTGGACAGGAGCTGGTAATGGTTGTCCAGGAGCTGTATCTGGCCTGTTCCCTCTTTTTGTAAGCCATGAACTAAAAATTGTTTTTATACTTTTAAAAGGTTGGAAAGATATGAAATTCAGATTTGTCCAAAAAACAAATTTTACTGGCATATAACCTATCTCTTTGTTTTATATATTATCTTTAGTTCCTTAGTTTTTATAATAATAGTTTTTCAGAGCCTGTATGGTCCACAAAACCTAAAATGTTTACTCTCTGGCACTTCACAGAAAAGCTTGCCCTACTTCCTGATGAGGGAATGCTCAGTGTTTACTAGGTGGAATGCTCTGCCCTCCCTCCAATGCTGGGGGTTAAGTCCGGGGCCTTGTTTATGCTAGGAAAGCACAATATCTCTGAGCCACGCCCCTGCCACCTTCTTTATGGTCTCTCTTTTTCTCCATAAGGAAGGAGGGGGAAAGAGGAACAGCCTTTACCTTATTATATTCTTTACCTAGAATTGAGAGTTTATGTAGTGCTGTGTAGCAGGAGCTCAGTACTGTCTCTTCCCCCTCTGTCCAGGTTACATGTTCTCTCGCATCGAAGAAGAGCATTTGTGGGAGTGCAAACAGCTGGGCGCTTACTCACCAATCGTCCTCTTAAACACCCTCCTTTTTTTCAATACCAAATACTTTCAACTAAAGAATGTTACTGAGCACTTGAAGCTTTCTTTTGCCCATGTGATGAGGCGGACCAGGACTCTGAAGTACAGTACCAAGATGACATATCTGAGGTTCTTCCCACCTTTACAGAAGCAGGAGTCAGAGCCAGGTGTGTGGTGGTGTCTGTGAGGTTTCTCTTTGAAGCCTCATTAGTACTAAAACAGAGTTATTGCAGAGGAGTGATTGTAAATTGTACACACAGGAGAGAGTACTGTAGCTTTCTTTTAACATTTGAATATTTTCCTCTGTTGTCAGGGATATCTTAAAGGCTTACTTCATGAAAGCAATCACTTGCTTCAGCATACTTAAATTGGATTTTAAATTAAAAATACTGGGCCAGCTGTGTGGCGCACGCTTGTAATCCCCGCGCTTGGGAGGCAGAGACAGGAGGATTGCGCAGGTTCAAAACCAGCTGCGCTAGCTTAAGAGACCCTGTTTCTAAATAAAAAAGAAGTATAAAATAGGTCTGGGAGTGTATCCCAGAGGCTGAAGGGTTTCCAGGAACCCCAGTACCACCAAAAAAAAAAAAAAAAGAAAATACTGTACCAGGCATGATAGTGCACATCTATATTCCCAGTACTTGGGATGTTGAGACAGGAGGATCACTGATTCAAGACCAGCCTAAGCAACCTAGTGAGGTCCTCAGTAAAATGGTGAGACCCTTAGTCGGGCGTGGTGGCACACGCTTGTAATCCCCGCGCTTGGGAGGCTGAGACAGGAGGATCGCACGGGTTCGAAGCCAGCCTCAGCTACTTAGTGAGGCTTTCTGCAACTTAGTGAGACCCTGTCTCCATATAAAATTTTAAAAAAAAGGTCTGGGAGTATAGCCCAGGATAGAAAGCCTCTGGATTTCACCCCCAGTGCCACCAAAAAAAAATAAATAAAATAGTGAGACCCTGTCGCAAAAAATAAAAAGGGTGGGGGTATAGCTCAGAGGTAGACTACTCCTGGGTCCAATCCCTAGGACCAAAAAAAAAGAAAAAAAAAAGGAAAGAAAGAAAGAAAATACTTTTTAGAAATACCAGTTCAAGGCCAGGCTTGGTGATGCACGCTTGTAATCCCAGCATTTGGGAGGCTGAAACAGGAAGATCATGGTTCAAGGACAGCCTCAGCTATTAGTGAGGCCCTTTGCAACTCAGTGAGACCCTGTTTCAAAATAAAGAATAAAAATAGGGCTAGGGTGTGTAGCTTGGAGGTAGAATGCCCCTGGGTTCCATCCCCAGTACCACAAGAAGGAGGGAAGGAAGGAAGGAAGGGAAGAAAAGAAAGAAATACCAGTTTAAGAGCCAGGTGTGATGGACCACGCTTGTAATCCCAGTACTTTGGTGGCTGAGGTGGGAGGACTGGAGTTCACCAACAACCTCAGCTACTTTAGTGAGACCCTGTTTCAAAATAAGAATAAAAAATAAGGTAGGAATATAGCTCAGAGGTAGAATGCCCCTGTACTGCCAAAAAGAAAAAAGAAAAGAAAGAAATACCAATTTGATTGGGTAGAGTCAAAATAATCTACATTTAAATATTTCTCAGGGAATTTAAATATACAACCAGGATGAGAATCACTGATTTCTAGGGATCAGATAAGTGAATTGGTAGGTAAAAGAAATCTGCTTAACTTTTATGTTGTTTCTAATTCTGTCTTTGACCATTTTGTAGTTAATACTGTGAAATTCTGAAAGAACTTAAAAGCCAGCCGAGCGTGGTGGCACACGCTTGTAATCCCAGCATTTGGGAGGCTGAGACTAGAGGATCACGGTTCACGGACAGCCTCAGCTACTTAGTGAGGTCCTTTGCAACTCAGTGAGACCCAGTTTCAAAATAAAGCATAAAAAAATGGGGCCAAGGGTGTAGCTTGGAGGGAGATGTCCTGGGGTTCCATCTCCAGTACTGCTAAAAAAAAAGAACTTAAAAACTGACCTTATACTATACTGCTTTTATACATAGTAAAGTTCACAGTGGCAGTTTTATTAGATGGCTTCATCTATGTTCCAAAAACAGCCTCTTAAATAATAACAGGGTTTGTTGTTGTTGTTGTTGTTGTTGTTGTTGTTGTTGTTAGCTTTTGCAGTACTGAGGCTAGTACCCAGGAATGCTTTTTTATTTTTTTATTTTTGGTGGTGGTGATGGTACTGGGGTTCCTAGAAACCCTTCTACCTCTGGGCTACACTCCCAGACACCTATTTTTTATATTTTTTTATTTGGAAACAGGGTTACAAGCATGTGCCACCATGCCTGGCTTAATTTTTTTTTTATTTTGGGGGGGGTTGTACTGGGGTTCCTGGAAACCCTTCTACCTCCAGGCTACACTCCCAGACCTACTTTACATGTTTTTTGTTGGTTGGTTTTTTTTTTGTTTTGTTTTTTTTTGGAAACAGGGTCTCTTTTTTTGTTTGTTTGTTTGTTTTGGTGGTACTAGGGTTCCTGGAAACCCTTCTACCTCTGGGCTATACTCCCAGACCTATTTTTTATGCTTTTTTATTTGGAAACAGGGTCTCTTAAGCCAGCACAGCTGGCTTCGAACCTGCTCGATCCTCCTGTCTCCGCCTCCCAAGCCGGGGATTACAAGAGTGTGCTACCACGCCCGGCAGCAGGGTCTCTTAAACCAGCAAGGCTGGCTTTTTTTGTTTGTTTGGTGTTTTTTTCTTTGGTGATACTGGGGTAGAACCCAGAGGCTTTCTACCTCCGGGCTATACTCCTAGACCTTTTTTATATTTTATTTGGAAACAGGGTCTCACTAAGTTGCGATCCTCCTGTCTCAGCCTCCCAAACTCGGGGATTACAAGCATGAGCCACCACGCCTGCCCAGCAGCCTGCAAGGCTGGCTTTGAACCAGTGTGATCCTCCTGTCTCCGCCTCCCAAACGGGGTGGTGGGGGTGTATTACAAGCGTGCACCACCACACCTGGCTCTCCAACCTTTTTATCTTTTATTTTGAGCCAGTCTACCTTAGAATTTGTGATCTTTCTGCCTTGGCCTCCGTTCCTTTTTAATGTTTAAAAATTTAATATTGGCATTATAATATAAAACTAGAAATTAAATTTACTAATTTTGGCCAGAATCATAAGTTCTAAAAATGTCCCAAATGATTTGTTAGTTCTAAGAGTCAAATATATATATTTTTTGATGGAACTAGGGATGGAACCCTTCTACCTCCGGGCTACACTCCCAGACCCATTTTATATTTTATTTGGAAACAGGGTCTCTTAAGCCTGCAAGGCTGGCTTCCAACCTGTGCGATCCTCCTGTCTCTGCCTCCCAAGCCTGGGGATTACAAGTGTGCGCCACCACGCCTGGCAAGTCAAGTATATTTTTAATATGAGGATTTAAAATTTCTGAATCCAAAATCTATAAATAATTGTGATGTGAAACTCTGTAGCAAACTGTTTTCAGTTGCTCCTTTTAAATGTACTGTTTTCACCGAGTGTCAATGTTCTATTTCTTTAGTTTTGTTCATATGTAACCTCATTTGTACTCTTACTTGATACTAATTGGAGACAATAAGATATTTCTGCTTTTAGATTAGGTGCTTGACAAAGTTGGTGATAAATTTAGCTTTTCCTAAATAGCAAAGTTTTCTATGTAGCCTTTAAATAGAAAACCAAGGTGAATTTTGTTAAAAGTATTAATGCAGGAAGCTGAGTAAAGTACTGAATAAGCCAGTTGTTTGGAGCAGCTTTAAAAGAAGAAAGCCTTTTCCCTTGGGTTCTCAAGTCCACCAAGTATTAAACATTGAATGAAGAAATGGGAAAGAAACAGCCTTCTTTTCATATCTTTACCCTGGCTTCTTTCTAATAACCCTTGACTTCTGCAAAATTCTACCAATGAGAAAGGGTTTGCTCTTTTCCTATAAAATGATCAACTTACTGAGAATTTTTCCTAAGAAAGATGGCCGTTTCTCACAACAGTGGCACAAATAAAAGTAACTTGAACAAGTGCACCCAGTAGGCAGTGATGCCCAACAGTAGAATTTTCAGATAAAGATGACAACTTATGTCATAAACTCAGCTACAATAGAAGCCCATGTGGAGCACTTTATTCTGCCTTGACCTTGCTGTGGCTTGGGAAGCCTACACCTAATCCAAGTCTCTATCAAACGCTCAGAATAGAGACATAGTCACCAGCACCATACTTTTTGCCATGGTTGCCTCTACTTGGTGATCCACAACCTATAACTCCCACAGGACAGGCACTTTGTTTTGTTTAATGCTATAAACCCAGCCCTTAGGATGAAGACTGGCACATCCATAAGAGTGCAGGAAACACTGTTGAATGAGCAGGTGAAGGGAAGGAGTGCAGAGTTCTGGCTGTAAAGCAAAGCTCATTGGGTGTCTTGACACTTGAAATACAGACTTTTGTAATTTATGGTTATTTCCTGTCTCAAGATAAACTAACTGTTGGCAAGAGGAAACGAAATGAAGATGATGAGGTCCCGATGGGTGTGGAGATGGCAGAGAATACTGACAACCCGCTCAGGTGTCCAGTCCGACTTTATGAGTTTTACCTGTCAAAATGGTAAGTGATCTCTCTTTGTACTCAGTATAGTGGACTTCAGACCTCAGTCAACACAGTGTGGGTTTGATGCCTGAATATTAGAAATGTTGCTGCTTGTGACCTTAAGCAGGGATTTTCCTCTAATTTCATTATTTCTTCATTCTCATATCTGCCTAATTTTGAATAAAAGAATAGATTGCCTTGATAGTACCCCAAATTTTCTGAAAAGCAAGAATCACTGCCTGTGCTTGATATTTATAAGTATTACCCAGCCTTTTAAAGTACTGAAATTTTTGTCAGATATGGTAGCACACACCTGTAATCCCAGTACTTAGGAGGATAACACTGGAGGAACACAGGTTCAAGGCTAGCCTTAGCAATGTAGTACGTCAGTGTATGTGTGTGTCTCTGTCTCTCCCACTCTCGCTCGCTGACTCGCTCACAGAGGGCCTCACTAAGTAGCTGAGGCTGGCTATGAACCTGAGATCCTCCTGTCTTAGCCTCTCAAGTATTGGGATTACAAGCATGTACCACCATGCCTGGCTAGTAAGATTCTTAACAACCTAGTGAGACCCTGTTTCAAAACAAAAGTGCTGAGGGGTATAGCCTGGAGGTAAAATACCTCTAGGTTCAATCCCCAGTACCAAAAAATTGATTTTTTTTTCCCCTGAGTTTTTTTCTTTTTGTTTTGTTTTGTTTATGATACTGGGGATTAAACACATGGGCATTCTACCTCTGAGTTATATCCAGTTATACCCCTAGCCCCATTTTACTTTATTTATTTATTATTATTATTATTATTATTATTATTATTATTATTATTATTATTATTTTTGGTGGTACTGGGGTTCCTGGAAGCCCTTCTCCCTCCGGGCTACACTTCCAGAACTATTTTTACATTTTTATTTGGAAACAGGGTCTCCTAAACCAGCGTACGTGGCTGGCTTCGAACCTGCGTGATCCTCCTGTCTCCGCCTCCCAAGCTCCGGGATTACAAGCGTGCCGGGCGTGGTGGCGCACACTTGTAATCCCTGTGCTTGGGAGGCGGAGACAGGAGGATCGTGCAGGTTTGAAGCCAGCCATGCTGGCTTAAGAGACCCTGTTTCAAAAATATATAATAGGTCTGAGAGTGTAGCCCGGAGGTAGAAGGGCTTCCAGGAACCCCAGTACCACCAAAAAAAAAAAAAAAAAAAAAAAAAAAACAACAGATACTAGGGATTGAAGTTATACTCCCAACCCAATTTTATCTGTTATTTTGGAACAGGGCCTCGCTAAATTGCAGAGGGCCTCGCTTAGTTGCTGAACCTGGCTTCAAACCTTTGATCCTCCTGTCTCAGCCTCCCAAGTACTGGTATTATCAGAGTGACACCACATCTGGTTGGTTGGTTTGTTTGTTTGTTTGTTTGTTTTATTTTTGCGGGTCTGGGGGTGGAACCCAGGGGCATTCACTTCTGAGCTACGCCTCCTGCCCTATATTTTATTCTTTATTTTGAAACAGGGTCTCACTAAGTTACGGAGTATTTTTTATTTTTTGAAACAGCATCTTTCTAAGTTACTTTAAGCTGTCTTCAAACCTACAATCTGCCTGTCTCAGCCTCTCAAGTACTGGGATATCAAGTGTGTACCACTGAACTCATCCTTTTTATTTTTTATTTTGAAACAGGGTCTCACTAAGTGCCCAGGTTAGTCTCAAACTTGTAATCTTCCTGCCTCAGCCTCCTGAGTCACTGGGATTAAAGGAGTATATCACTGTACCCAGGAGAATTGAAAACTTTTTAAGTGGTCCTTTTCTAGAGGCATTTGAGTATCAAATTGTATGAGCCATGCTAAAGCAATTTTTTTTCTTAAAAAAAAATAAGGTTGGCTACATTTTCCTTGTGCTATTAAATGTCCTTAAGTATCATTTAGGATACTGGGCACTTAGGATACATGGTTCTTGGCCATAGTGTCCCATGAGTTGACTTTTTGGTTGTACCTAATATTTAAGTACTAAAGTCTGATTTTTCACTTTGTCTTACCTTAATGTACTCACTTTCAACCTAATATGACTTTTTTTTTTTTTTTTTTGGTGGTACTGGGGTTCCTGGAAGCCCTTCTACCTCCGGGCTACACTCCCAGACCTATTTTTACATTTTTATATTTGGAAACAGGGTCTCCTAAGCCAACGCGCGCGGCTGGCTTTGAACCTGCGCGATCCTCCTGTCTCTGCCTCCCAAGCGCGGGGATTACAAGCGTGCGCCGCCACGCCCGGCATGACTTTTTGAGTGTATAAAAAAATGTGGAGTTAGAAGTCACTCCGGGGAAGCCAGGCGTGGTGGCACACCCTTGTAATCTCAGCATTTGGGAGGCTGAGACAGAAAGATCACGGTTTGTGGCCAGCCTCAGCTACTTAGTGAGGCCCTTTGTAACTCAGTGAGATCCTGTTTTCAAAACAAAGAGTTAAAAATAGGGTATAGCTCAGAGGTAGAACGCCCCTGAGTTCTATCTCCAGTACCACACACACACACACACAAAAAGTTACTCTGGGGAGAAAAATGTCAAGAAACCTTTTTATCCCTGTGGTTATGTTGTTTATCTATGATGGTGAGTCACAATGGAAAGAATTGAGAGTCTTTATATAAAAGAATACTTAATATTTCCTGTACTTTCTGATCCCTAATTTTCTTTTTTTCTCCCGTGGATAGTTCTGAAAGTGTGAAACAGAGGAATGATGTGTTTTACCTTCAGCCTGAGCGCGCCTGTGTCCCGAATAGCCCCATGTGGTACTCCACATTCCCGATAGACCCTGGTACCCTGGACACCATGTTAACACGTATTCTCATGGTGAGGGAAGTCCATGAAGAACTTGCCAAAGCCAAATCTGAAGACTCTGATGTTGAATTATCAGATTAAGACGGAAGTGAGGTTCCTATTTTCATACACATGGGTATGCACCAAACTGTGAATGCATCCAGCTGTTGGAAAGCGCTGTATAAGTCCAGGTCCTCTCGACTTCATTATGAGACTGGGAAAGCAATGCCTCGTGAGCCACGGTGTGGACGGAAAAGGAAAGCTGAAGGGAAGAATCCGAACTGAGAAGTATTCTTTGGCAGTGATAGAGTTCTTAGACATCTTCAGATTGACTAACCAATTTCTCTGAGTGGTGCATAATATTATTTTGTTCGGGAATAACAAATTGTGGAATATTTTTAAGGAAAACTGTTGTATAAAACTCTACCATAGTAACCTTAGACCTTAGAGAGGTGGCTTTGGAGTGAGACCTTGGCTACTTGAGCAAGCCCTCCTTAAAAGCAAGCTCTCTATAAAAGTCAGGGGAGAAATCAGTACAGAGCTGAGAGTAACACCATATGAGGACTGTGGGACCCAGGCGTGAAGACCCAGTAAAAATACTCAACTTTTTAAAAAAGATAGTGAAATGATCTTGATTTTGATTTTCACTGCCAAGCCAATTATGTGAAGGATAGAAGCCTCAAGTACTTGTATCATGGGTCCCTCACATCAGGGAAAATGACTTTCACTCCTGTTCACATAATAATGTGTCCCTTTCATTTTCTGGGTCTAGCCTTCTCAGCTGTGGGTCAGGACGTGGGTAACCAAGGTAAAGGGGATAATATTCCATAAACTCTTCTGCACACAGGAATCTGTGGAGCCCATCAGACCCCAAGTGTCTCGAAACCTCTGTGGAGGACCCAGTGACCACCCACTTGTCTGGGTGCCGCTGTGTTGCTGCTGCCGTGGCCTGAGCTGTGCCGCACAGGGACGGGGCTCTCCTTTGTTTTCATTTTTCCCAATGGCAGCTTTTTCTCCCCTTGTTTTACCTTCTATTTCCCAAATGATTCCTCTTATTTTGTCTTTTGCACCAGTTTTTGGAGACCCTTGTCATTTCTAAAAAAACAGTCTCTCTCCTTAACTCTGGCAAACCCCGTGGGCAATTCCACAAAGACACAGTATTACTTAGGTGTTCGAATTATGGTAGAAAAGGTCTTCGTAGGTTCCTGTGTAAAGCATTTGGAAGATGACCTTGTTGCCCTAAGAAACTTGAAAAATAGGGCTTCAGGGGTAAGGATACAAAGACATCGACTGTCTTGCATATCCTGCTGGTCTTCTTATAGCATTATTCCAAACTCTAGCTGTTTTCGTAGTTCCCTGAGGACTTCAAGTCATAGGTGTGCGTGACACATCTCCTTCCTCGCCGTTCTCAGTCCCCCAGTGTTCTGAATCACAGCTTTTATGATACCGGCCAATCACTGAACTTCTTTAGCTGAGTTTAACTTAGCCTTATGCTAAAATTGAGATGTGTTTAAAAGTTTCTTAGAAAGTTTTAACTTTGTAAGACTTTTCAGTATGTCCCATATTTTAGGTGGGGATGGCGTTTTTGTTTGTTGAAACAAATGAAAATCATTTAACTATAATAATTTTAAAGTGGGCCTTTTGACATTGTGTACTTGTTGCTTCTGTCCCTCTGCCTGTAACAAATCTCACTTTAGTTACCAAGAACTGTGTGAAAGAAGTAAATCTGCCCCGATTCTGTGCGATTTATTCCATCTGTATTGTCATTTCTGACTGGAAAACATCTTACATCCAGACCTTGTTAAATTGGAGAAAAAACAATTGGTTTGTCTGATAAGTCTGCCAATAAACCATACAGAAACATCAGGTGTAATAGTCCCGCTATACAAATTTTATGGTTTGTATATTCACTAACATTTTCCCCATCTGTAGTTGTATGAAAAAAATAATATTAGCATAGTAGATAAATTGTTATAAAATATCAGAAAGAAAAAAAAAATCTGTACTGAGAATAACCAACACCCAGATAAATGACTGTATCAGGATTCCATCTGCATGTTAGTACACAGAGTTGCCCAGAACCCTAATTTGTAAGAGAAAATACTGATTATTGGTCATTCTTCATAAGTGTAGCTGTTGATGTTGTGTCCACTTGTTTGCTTTTTAAATTTTATTAAAATTGTATAAAATTACATATTTTTCCCCGGGAGAGAAAAAACATCAAACAAAAAAGAAACAAATCATCCTTTCTGTTCTTTTGGTTTTTAACCACTTTTGGGTTTTCCCTTTGCAGAAACCACAGAAATATTCCCTTAGAATAAAATAGTATATTTGTATTTGATGGGTGAATTCTTTTTTCTTTATGTCTTGAAAGAAGTTAAATCTTTTTTCTATTTGGCCTTAGTGTTATGACCCAGCAGATAGGAAATTTACAAAGAAAAAGTGCAATTTTCAGAGAGAGAAAAAATTATTTGACTTTTATTCAATCCAGTAAACACTGTTTCATTGCTGAGTCCTTTCATATTTTTCCTTTTTTCCAAAAGCCTTGTTTACATTTTTACTCAGTTCACTGGCCATATTCAAAACCCCAACAACTAAAAATGTCAGGTATCATGTATTTATTCAATTTCAGGCAAAAAAAAAAATTCCCCTCAGTACTGAAGATCGAATCTAGGAGCATTCTTACCTCTGAGCTACAACCCAGCCCTTTTATGTTTATTTTCTTATTTTGAAACGGTCTCGCTAAGTTGCTGAGGCTGGCATCAACTATGTGATCCTCCTGGCTCTGCCTCCCAAGTACTAGGCTTACAGGTATGTCAGAAGGAGCACATGCATCATAAATGCCCTTAATCTGAAATTTCTCTTCTTTGATCACTTTAGCATCGGTGTACCTGTCTCATTGGAACCTCCCCACGTGTATTAGCAGGGCTCCCTGGGAAGATGGGTGCATGTCCCCCTGCCTTGCAGCTGTCAGTGACCAAGGAACCAACGCGATGGTGGCAGAGCCGAGTTTACAGGCCACACCTGTCAGGGAAGACGGCCGCCCCTGCCTGCCCCTGGCCCGCAGCTGCAGTGTGGCTCTCACTGAGCCGGCTTTGCACGTCAGGGAAAGCGCGGCGATCGGGCCACTGGCCCTGGGCTGAGCATGAGCCCAGGCCTTCACATAAGAAAGGAACTTTCCATCTTCCTTAAGCTATTGTTATTTGGTGCCCATTCAAGTAGCCAAATCCCAGTATCTTTTTCTTTTATCCCTGATGTTCATGATTGAACCCAAGGACATTCTAACTTTGAGTTACACCCTCAACCTTTATTTATTTATTTATTATTTATTTATTTATTTATTTATTTATTTATTTTTGCGGGTCTGGGAGTGGAACCCAGGGGCATTTGACCTTCGAGCTATACCCCTTCCCCTATTTTTTAATTCTTTTTTTTTTTTTTTTTTTTTTGGTGGTACTGTAATTCCTGGAAGCCCTTCTACCTCTGGGCTACACTCCCAGACCTATTTTATATTTTTTTATTTTTGGAAACAGGGTCTCTTAAGCCAGCACGGCTGGCTTCGAACCTGTGCGATCCTCCTGTCTCCGCCTCCCAAGTGTGGGGATTACAGGTGTGCGCCACTATCGTCCCCTAAGACTCCGACCCTCAGGGACTTAGAGAACGACACAGACACCTCTTCAGCTGAAACATGAATTCTTCTTTAATGGATCCTTAATATGTCTCTTCTTCTTCCTCTATGTCTCAATATGTCTCTTCTTCCTTCTTTCATGCATACAGCAAGCACAATATATATCAGCATCATAATCCCTCCCTCTATTCCCTACCAACCCCAAGCTTCCCACAGCTAGGGCATGCACATTTCTGACTCTCTCATAGGCAGGCTGGTGGTAGCACGAGGCGCTGCGTCACTGATCATTCTGCAGGCACGTAGCATGGCACACTGCGCATGCTCAAGGAGACATCCATCTTGTGAGTCTTATGACTTGGCTGCAAGCCTAGGCGCCATCTTGAGTCCACGCTGGCAATAAGCCTGGGTGCCATCTCGGTCCAGCCGAGTGGGCCCCGACATGCCACCACGCCTGGCTTTTCAGCCTTTATTTTGGAACAGGGTCTCTTTAAATTTCTGAGGGTCTTGCTAAGTTGCTGAGGCTGGTCTCAAACCCTACTTCTGTGTCAGCCTCCCGTGTCTTGGGATTGGATTACAGGCGTGTGCCACCTCTCCTGGCTCACACCAGTACCCTAATGCACACACTTTACTCACTGCCTTATTACTGATTAACAGTGGGAAGTTCTGATCACAACTCTAAGGAAAAATTAAATGAAAAACATCAGTTTTGGAAGAGGAGAAATAAATTATTATTTTTAGAAGTCCAGGAACGCCTCTGTATACAAGAGGGGAATCGATCGAGTTTTGTTTTTGTGGTGCTGGGAGATTAAGCCTAGGGACATTCTATCACTGAGCTACATCTCAGTCCCATTTGATTTTTTATTTTGAAACAATTGCCTACAGTCTCACTGAATTATTGAGGCTGGCTTCAAACCTGCAGTCCTTCCGTTTCAGATCCAGGTACTGGGATTACAGGTGTGCACCATCTGGCCCAACGAGCTAGTTAAGCCTGACAAGTTAAAATTTGTAAAGCTGGCTCTGGTGGTGCACGCTTGTAATCTCAGAGGCAAAGATGGGAGGATCACACAGGTTCAAAGCCAGCCTCAGCTACTTAGGCTCTCAGCAATTTAGTGAGACCCTGTTTCCAAAAAATATATAAAATAGGTCTGGGGGTGTAGCCCGGAGGCAGAAGGCCTCTGAGGTCCATCCCCAGTACCACCCCCAAAAAAAAATTCTAGCTTTTTTTTTATAAGAACACTAACCTATTAGGTAATATAATTGAAACTATCTACAGTAGCAACAAAACTGTAAAAGTAGATGTAACACACAAGAGCCCCCCTGCGCCTGTGTTGTAGTAGATGGTATTAGAAAACTGGCATTTTACATGGAGGAAAATAAAACAAGATCCCTAATATTCAGAACTGGAATCGACTGAATTAAAGACCTAGGTGAAAGGGAAAGTATACAGTTAATGAGTACAGGGGAGTACAGGTGCAGGTTGCTGCTGCACCTGCAGCTGAGTGGGGACAGGAGTAGTACTGGAGCATGAAACGGTCTCAGCTTCCTAAGGCTTGAAACTGCAATCCTGTCTCGGCCTCCCAGTTACTGAGATTACACCTGCAATACCCATAAGCCACTGCACGCAGCTGAGCTACTTAAATCAAATCCCAGCCAGGCATGGTGGCACACACCTGTAATCCCAGTACTTGGGAGGTTGAGACAGTAGGATCCCAGGTTAGAGGCCAGCCTTGGCAATTAAGCACTCTGCAGTTTAGTGATACCCTGTTTCAAGAATAAAAAATAGAAGCCATGCATGGTGGCGCACGCTTGTAATCCAGCATTTGGGAGGCTGAGACCAGAGGATCGTGGTTCGCGGACAGCCTCAGCTACTTAGTTAGGCTCTTTGCAACTCAGTGAGACTGTTTCAAAATAAAGAATAAAAAATTGGGCAGAGGGTGTAGCTTGGAGGTTGAATACCCCTGGGTTCCATCCCCAGACCTGCAATAAATAAATAAAAATGAAAAATAGAGCTGGGAGTGTAGCTTGGAGGTAGAATGTCCCTGGGTTCAGTAGCTTGGAGGTAGAATGTCCCTGGGTTCAATCCCCAGTACTGGAAAAAAATGAAAGTCTGGTGTCAGCCAGGTGTGGTGGCGCACACTTGTAATCCCAGTATGTGGGAGGCTGAGACGAGGATCGCAGGTTGAAAGCCGGCCTTAGCCACTTAGGGAAGCTCTCTGCAACTTAGACCCTGTTTCCAAGTGAAAAATAGGGCTGGGGGCGTAGCTCAGAGGTAGAAATGTCCCTGGGTTCAACCCTCAGTCTCACACACACACACACACACACACACACCACACGCGCGCGCCTGGTGCTTGGTGCTTCTTGTTCCTTTGTAATTGAGTCCCCATCCGAGCTTTCAGAAATTTTTGTCTTTCACTAAAATGCTTCTGGTTTCACATTTTCCTTCCTCCTCACTCTGTTCTTTCACCACTTCTTCAAATATTTCCTCTGCTTTTTCCCGCCCTCCCCGGCTCCCGCTCTGACTCCGTCCAGGCCGCTCTGTTGTGTTGCCACCGCTGCACCTTTTTCTGCTTGCTTTTGTGAAGACCTCAGTGTACTGCTCCAGCTTTCCCACTGTTTGAGCTGTATCCATTAAGTTTTTCACATTTAATATTTCTACTTCTTTTTCAAATCGCTAGGAGAATGCCGGGTGTGGTGGCGCACGCTTGTAATCCCAGCATTCGGGAGGCTGAGACCTGGAGGATCACGATTCGCAGGCAGCCTCATCATCTACTTAGTGAGGCCCTCTGCAACTCAGTGAGACCCGGTTTCAAAATAAAGAATAAAAAAAAAAAAAAAATAGGGCAGGGGGTGTAGCTCGGAGGTCAAATGCCCCTGGGATCCATCCCCAGACCTGCAAAAATTAACAAACTAAAAACAAATCGCTAGGAGTTTCCTATTTATATTGTGTCTCTGTCTCTCAGTGCTGAAGATTGAACCCAGGGGCATTCAACCTCCGAGCTACACCCCCTGCCCAATTTTGTATTCTTTATTTTGAAACCGGGTCTCACTGAGTTGCAGAGGGCCTAAGTAGCTGAGGCTGTCCGCGAACCGCGATCCTCTGGTCTCAGCCTCCCGAATGCTGGGACTACAAGCGTGCACCACCAGGCCCAGCTTCCATTTTACTTTTCTATTTTATTTTCTTTGGACATGGTCTCACCACGTTGCTGACAGCCTCATTAAGTTTCTCAGGCTGGCTTTGAAACGGTGATGCTCCTGTTTCAGCCTCTCAAGTACTGGAATCACAGGCGTGTGCCCCATGTTTGGCTTTGCCTCACCATGAATTCTTGGACAGTACAGTTGCTGGGCGTGGGGCTGGTGGTGCTCCTCACGGGGCAGCTGGCTGTTCCAGCCTGTGAGCGCTTGTTCCCTCCGCACCAGCTCCTCTGTCTGGTCATGTCTTTTGGTGAAGGGCCGTAGCAGCCCCTGTGTTGTCCCTACCAGAGCTTAACACACAGAATGACCTCTGGCACCGCTCTCCCAGCAACTGCTCAGATTCCCCTGCAGAGCATTGGGCAGCTGCAGGACCTGGAAGGGGTGCAGCTCCCAGGGGCCACCGGCCGAGCAGAGCCTCAGCTGCCCCATGCAGCCCGAGCTCGCCCTGGCCGGTCGTAGCCTGCGTTTCCCCCCATGTCTGCTCCCCCTTCAGCGTGTAATATCCTGGTCTCAGGGGTGCTCAGAGGGTTTGGGGATCTTCTCTTCTTTTGGCTTGGGTTCACTTGGTGTCTGAAATGCAGAAGGTTGCCTTGTTTACTAAATCAGAGAGCTATCTGGCTTTTCCAAAGAGCACCATGTTCCTCTTTGGGGAAGGGAGCCAGTAGCTACATCATGATTTTCTATCTTCTGTTGGCCTTTTATTTTCAGTCTTTCAGTGTCAAATCTAAGTGTCTCTCATATAAATATTTGCAATGATATACGCTCTGTTAAACTTCTTTTCGAGGGTAGTGGTTTTACAATCCAGTCTGACAATTCTGCCCATGACGTGGTGAAACGTTTTACTTAACTTTTTTACTGAGGATTCGCACAGGACACAATGAGCTACATTCTCATTTTTTTTTAAATTTTTGAGATAGGGTCTCACTAAGATTCTAAGACTCTCAGATTAGCCTCAAACTTGTAATCCTCTTGCTCCAACCTTCCAAGTCATTAGAATTATGAGGTGAGATTTTTTTTTTTTTTTTTTTTTTACTGATTGTTGTTTATATGGTACTGAGGATTGAGCCCAGGGACATTTTACTTCCAAGCCACACACCCCAGCCTTATTATTTTTTAATTTGGAAACAGGATCTTGACAAATTACTGAGGCTATCATCGAACCTGTGATCCTCCTGTCTCAGCCTCCCAAGTACTGGGATTATAGGTGTGTGCCACTGCACCTGGCTTTAGTATAAGCGCTACTAAAGCAAACACTACTTGTGTCTTTTTGTTTTTTGTGGTACTGGGGTGGAACCCAGGGGCTTTTCTACCTCTGGGCTACACTCCCAGACCTATTTCATACTTTATTTGGAAACAGGGTCTCACTAAGTTACTGAGAGCATCACTAAGTAGCTGAGGCTGGCTTTGACACTGTGTGATCCTCCTGTCTCTCAGCCTCTGAAGCGCGGGGATTAAGTGTCCTCCACCATGGCCGGCTACTCATGACTTAAATGCTGTTTTTTTTACCTCTCCATTCCTGCTTCCTGTTTGGTTGGCTGAAATATTTTTTTTCTTTGGCTTAGATGGTATATATTCTAAGTCTGGGTTTCTTAATATTTATAATAATGTAACATGCCTGGTTTATTTATTATTATTATTATTATTATTATTATTATTACTATTATTATTTTGGTGGTACTGGGGGTGGACTCCAGAGGCTTTCTACCTCCGGACTTTACTTCCAGACCTATTTTATATTTTATTTGAAAACAGGGTCTCACTAAGTTGCTGAGAGCCTCACTAAGTAGCTGAGGCTGGCTTCAAACCTGAGTGATCCTCCTGTCTCAGCCTCCCAAGCACTGGGATTACAGCGTGCACCACCATGCTCGGGTTTTTATTTTTGGTGGTACTGGGGATGAAACTCAGGGAACTTAAACCTCCGGGCTACACCCCCTGCCCTATTTTTTATTCTTTATTTTGAAACGGTCTCACTGAGTTGCAGAGGGCCTCACTACGTAGCTGAGGCCGTCTGCGAACCGCGATCCTCTGGTCTCAGCCTCCCGAATGCTGGGATTACAAGCGTGCGCCACCACACCCGGCTGTTAGCCAGCATTTTTATCTTTCTTCCATGAAAGAACCTTAAGCCAGTCGTAGTGGCGCACGCTTGTATCTTTGTACTGGGGAGGCTGAGACAGGAGGATCACGGATGTACAGCCAGCCTCAGCAGCCTAAGTTGCTCACTAATGAGGTCCTCTGCAGCTTAGTGAGACTGTTTCAAAGTAAATAAACAGAGCTGGCATTGAGCTGAGGTAGAATGCCCCTGGTTCCAGTCCCAGCACCACACATACAAAAAGGGACCTTATTTGCTTTGGTTTGTCACCACTGCACCATCTTACATGTCACTGACCAATACTTAGCCATCTCTTGATCGGTCCTGAGTAGTATCACCTGGAACTTACTGGGCCAAGTTGCATCAGAGCGTCCACTGGGCAGAAGCCAGCAGTAGCCAGGTCTCCCTTCCAGCTGACGTTTTGAGAAAGGCCTCAGTGTCCTGCACTCCCAGCACCCTGCCATGGGTACAGGTTAAAGTGCACCCAGCCACTGTGGGTGCGACTAGGGATGTGCTGGTGACGAGGACGTTCACTTGGTGTCTTTGAAGTGCTGAAGGTGACGTCGTTTTTCCAAGTAAGAGTATGGTAGTTGGCATCTCCAAAGAGTTTAAAAGTGCTTCATGCTTTGAGAGCTGACCTGGGCGCGTGGAGATGAGGTGGGATAAATGCTGTGGAGCTGTTTCTCCTGAAGATAACTGTGTCGATGTTCCTGGACTGCTCTACTGCTGTCCCTCAGTCACCTAAGGGTGCGTATGGGCCCATCTTTGAGCAGATACTCTTGTGTTTTGTTTCCATGTAACAGAATCAAAACGGGAAGGCTTTTGGGTAATGACTCCTCCCAGGTCATCTACTTATCACATGAGATGCTTCATTTATTGTGTGTGTGTGTGTGTGTGTGTGTGTGTGTGTGTGTGTGTGTGTGTGTGTCTGTGTATGGGGATTGAACCCAGGGACGTACCCCTAGCTCTCATTTTTCATTTGGAAACAGATTGCTAAGAGTCTCACTACCATTGGTTTCCAACCGCTAGCCTCCTGCCTCAGCCTCCCGAGTCCTAGGATTAGAGGCGTGTGCCACCACACCAGCATATTTATCTGTTTTCATTCTTTGGAGTGCTAGGGATCAGACCCAGGACCTTGTGCCTGCCAGGCAAGTGCTGTCCCACTGAACTACATCCTCACCCCATAAGAAGTTTGATTTTCTGTGCTTAGAGGTAAAGTGTTATGAACAGAAGCTATGGCTTTAGCCTCATGAACTTGCTAGCAGATGGAAGAAAAAGGGCCAGTGCTGAACAGAGTGTAAATGGCAGGGGAGATGGTGACGCCCAGGAGTGTGGGTTTCCGAAGTGGCTACCTGAGGACAAAGGGCAGTGCCCGGCCAGAAGCTTCCGCTGCTTCAGCAGGACAGCACTGACCTGTCTTAACCCTTTTTTGGGCCACCTAATAAATGCTAAGAGAAACCAAGTGACTGCAGGTGTCCCCTGATTCTAGTCCCATTTGGTGTCACTACTGTCCATGCTGGGAGCCCAGGTTGGCTCCAGTGTTTACCAACATCGTTTCCCTGATGGGCACCGGGCCCTTCAGAGGTGCTGGGGGTGGTGATTACTGGCACATTACCAAGCTAATGGCTTTCCTCCATGAAGCCATATTTCCACTTGAATGATACTGAAATACTGTGGCCATTCACAACACAAAGGTTCAGCTAAACACTTTGCACTGGATTTGGCTTTGCTCCTGGAGGCAAGGTCATAGAAATGAGCATTTGAAAATGAGTTCAAGCCGAGGAGGCTGAGACAGGAGGATCATGCAGGTTCGAAGCCAGCCTCAGCTACTTAGTGAGGCCCTTTGCAACTCAGTGAGACCCTGATTCAAAATAAAGAATAAAAAATAGGGCCAGGTGTGGTGGCGCACGCTTGTAATCCCAGCATTTGGGAGGCTGAGACCTGGAGGATTGCAGTTCGCGGACAGCCTCAGCTAACTTCGTGAGGCCCTCTGCAACTCAGTGAGACCCGGTTTCAAAATAAGGAATAAAAAATAGGGCAGGGGGTGTAGCCTGGAGGTCAAATGCCCCTGGGTTCCATCCCCAGACCCGCAAAAAAAAAAAAAAAAAAAATAGGGCTGGGGATGTCACTCAGAGGTAGAATGCCCCTGGGTTCCATCCCTAGTACCACAAAAAAAAAAAAAAAAAAAAAAAGAAAAAAAGAAAAGAAAGGAAAGAAAGAAAGAAAAGTCCCGTTTTCTGGGCTACGAGGTGCAGGACCGGGTGCGATGCCTCCTGTTGGTCCTGGGGTGAGGGTGGGTCCCTCACACACAGATCTGGCATTTGCGCACATTCCTGCGTCCACTCCAAGCATCTGGGAATGCCGCTCTCGCCATCGGGATGACCTGAGGTATCATGGCCGCTCTGCAGAAAAGAAACAAAAAGCCTGTGACCTAGACCTGTACCTCGACCCTGGTGTGCTCCCCTGCAGAGGCCTGGGCCAAGGCTTTCTCGTACTTGTCGAGGCCCAGCACAGAAGCAAGCCTGGGCCCCACCACTGTCCATTAGCTATCACTTAAAAAAAAAACAGTACGCCGGGCGTGGTAGCGCACGCTTGTGTTCCTAGTACTTGGAAGGCTGAGACAGGAGGGTCACAGGTTCACGGCCAGCCTCAGCAACTTAGTGAGGCCCTCTGCAACTTAATGAGATCATGTTTCAAAATAAAGAGTTTTAAAAAAATAGGGTTGGGGTGTAGAGGTAGAATGCCTCTGGGTTCAATCTTCAGTAGGGCAAAAAAAAAAGGCAACAGCACAACAAAATTTCACAACAATTAAGTGGCCTTCTGGCAGGACAACTCTTGTAAATGGCGCCTGGGACCGGGTCCCTCCATCTCCAGGTGTCTCCACTGTGACTGCAGCATCCTCAGGTGGCCTCTGGAGCTGGTCAGCAGAGGTGAGTGAGGGCCCTTGGGGAGCATGTGCTGGGATAGGGACGAAGATGCCCAGGCTCTGCAGAAGGACAAGGACCTGGGTTTGGTGAATGGCCGACCTCAAGGACCTCTCCCTGAGCCGATCAGGGTACTGAGTGCCTTTTCTTTTTGTCTGTCTAAACCCAACTGGTTTGCAGGTTTCAGGTTTTCAGTGCTTTTTAAAAGTCCCCCAAGTGACTGTAGTAAGGAGCCAGAGAACAGAGAGCCAGGAACAGGAACAGGAGCATGCTGATTGATTAGAAGGAGGGGAAGGTCGACCCAGCGGGGCGGTGGGACAGGCGCAGTGGACTTGCTGGGAGAGGAGGGGGCATCTGCATTCCAAGGCCTGACCTTCTCCCCATGAGAGAGATTGTTTTGTTCCTTGTGACTGAGGGAGCCTAATAATAGCCTCTAATGTCAAACCTGAGCAACGCGGCCCTCCTGAGGAGGAAGGGGGGTTCTATTTGGGGCAGCACCTAGACAAAAGCTCATGCCATCTAGGCCCTGCAGGGGGCATGAGAGTGGACACCCCTAAGAATAGGACATTCGGTAGACACCACAGCCAGGGAGCTGGCGAGGTGGGAGGCGTCACAGTAGTGGCCCAGAGTGACCAGAGAATAGACGGTCCTCAAACTAGTCAACACAAGTCCACGGCGTCAGGGCCTGCTCCGCACGCCTCGACCATGTGCTGGGCTGATGGCCCACAACTGCAGCCCCCTCAGTGCACACGAGAAGCCACGGGTTAGAGGGAAGCTGGAGAACAGCTGGTCTCAGACACACCACCGGGATCCCGGGGCTGCAGCCTCTGGGTGGAGCTTCCTCTGCACAGCACCTGGTGGTGTTTAAGAAATGGAAGGGGGTGGTACACCTTGTAATCCCAGTACTTGGAAGGCTGAGACAGGAGGATCACGGTTCTTGGACAGCCTTGGCAACTTAGTGAGACCCTGCTTAAAAATAAAGAATAAAAAATAGGGCTTGAGCCGGGCGTGGTGGCGCATGCTTGTAATCCCCAAGCTTGGGAGGCGGAGACAGGAGAATCGCGCAGGATCGCGCAGGTTCAAAGCCAGCTGTGCTGGCTTAAGAGACCCTGTTTCCAAATATAAAAAAATATAAAATAGGTCTGGGAGTGTAGCCTGGAGGTAGAAGGGCTTTCAGGAACCCCAGTACCACAAAAAAAAGAATGGGGCTGGGGTATAGCTTGGAGTTAGAATGCCCCTGGGTTCCATCCCCAGCACCACCACCAAAATATGAAAATAAAAATAAAAGAAATGGAAGGGTCTTCTCTGCTGGCCTTTTCCTGGCCATTCTAGGAAACAAAAGACAGGGAGGCCCCCAGGGAGGGTGGAGGAGCCAACCATGTTTGGTCAGGCAGGGGCTGCCAGGCTGAAATCCAGTGTTATTTCAGTAAGGATGGTAAGGATAAACCAGAGCTGGGGTAGTCTGGCTGTGCCTAAGACATAGTCACTAGTAGACAGGAGCCCACCCTGACCTTAGAATACTGTTTACCAGCTTGACCACAGGGGCCCATGAACCATGTCTGTGTTAACAAAAGGTCTGAGTAGAAAGGACAAAAACACCCTTAAATCCAAAGGGCAAGCGGACAGGTGGCCCATGCTCGTAGCCCCAGCATTTGGGAGGCTATGAAGGAGGATCAGCCCCAGCTACTTAGTGAAGCCCTTTGCAACTCAGTAAAACCCTGTTTCAAAATAAAGAATAAAAATTAGGACTGGGATGTAGATTGGAGGTAGAATGCCCCTGGGTTCCATCCTCAGTACTAAAAAAATAACAACAACAAAAAAAAAAAAACCAAAGGGCAGCAGTAGCCAGCCGGGCCATGCCATCCACCATTGCAGACAGGGCGCAGGACCAAGGCCACGCATGCTGAGGGCCGGGTGACCTTCCGGGCTGCACGGGTGGAGGGACTACGGCAGGTCAGAGATGTAGGCGCACAATTAAATACATGTTTAATCATGTCACAACACAGTAGTGCAGTAGTAGAAATTGTCAATCTCTTTTCAAAAGTCCTTTCCCCAAAGCACCCCTTCCTCACTCCCAGATGCCACGGCTTAAGCCCAGTGGCGGGCGCGGCCCTCTCTGCTCAAGGGGCTGAGCCTCCAAGTCAGTCGCCTCTGAACAGCCAAGAGCCCTCTGAGGAGCTGCCGCAGCACTCAGCACATGCGCAAGGGCAGACGGTGGGCGGGGGACGGCCACAGTGGGCGGTCACTCATGCGCGTGCCACGACATTCCAGTCTGTGGCTGGCTCCTCTGGGAACATGGAGTGGGGCCCGAGCCCCGCAGCAGCCGGTGCCGGTCGGAGGAAGAGGAAGGGACACCTGCGTCCAGCCTGGGTGCTGACGGCACAGCCAGAGAGGCAGCTCCCCAAGGAGCAGCCCTGTGCAGTCGCTGTGGGCGCCACGTCCTCGGGGCCTCGCCAGGGGGCGCACTGTGACCCCAAGGAGAACAAACTGGGCCCGCTGTGTGGCTCTCTGGGGCCAGTGAGGGCTCTGCGGGCTGTGTTTACCCTGGGCGGGAGGAGATGTTTGCAGAACAGGTTTGAAGAGGAAACCTCCTCATTCACAGCTTCATTCGCGGTTCCTGGAGAGTCTGTGATTCAAGTACCAGCAGTTGGGGTGGGCGGTGGGTGGAGTGACCAGCAGGGCAGGAGGAGGGAGCCGGCCCTGGGAGATGGCCCAGGACTACAAGATCTCTTCCCGGGGACTCCTGGCCTTGAGCGGGGTCTGTCCGTTGGGCAGGGAGCCGTTCTGGCCATGCAGGAGCTTGCCCTTCTCCCGGTCTGGCCACGTGAAGATGGCGTCGTCGCTGTCCAGCTCCGACTCAGAGTGCATCAGGCTGCTGCTCAGCGCCGGGCCTTTCTGTTTGGTGCCTGCAAGGGGGGCAGGAGTCCCAGCGTCAGGGGCCAGCCCTTCCCAGCCTGAAGAGGAGCTGGGGAACGGGACAGCCGTGGCAGGTGGAAGGGGCACGCCCAGTCCCGGAAGTGCCAGTGCGCCCAGCCTGGACCTCAGGCCTGGCTCTGTGGCTTCCTCCAGCCTGCGCTTTGGCTAGTGCCACCTGGTGACATTCTCTCTCCTTTTAGATTGGAGTGAGAGCCAGGCCCGGGGGCTGAGCTATCTCCTGGTGCCCCGTGGGCCCCTCCCTTGCTCTGGCTGTGTGGGGACTGCAGGTGGAGAGAGGAACATGGCAGAAGCAGGGTCTCAGGCAGTCCTGGCCGTCAGCTCACAGAACACACAAGTCAAAAGCTGTGAGAGCCAGGCGTGGTGGCGCACGCTTGTAATCCCAGCATTTGGGAGGCTGAGACTGGAGGATCGTGGTTTGTGGACAGCCTCAGCTACTTAGTGAGACCCTCCGCAACTCAGTGAGACCCGGTTTCAAAATAAAGAATAAAAAATTGGGCACGGGGTGTAGCTTGGTGGTCAAATGCCCCTGGGTTCCATCCCCAGACCCGCAAAAAAAAAAAAAAAAAAAAAAACAAAAAACAAAAAAACAACGGTGAGCAAAGCTAGGCGTGGTGGCGCACGCTTGTAATCCCCACGCTTGGGAGGCTGAGACAGGAGGATCGCACAGGTTCGAGGCTAGCCTCTGCTACTGAGTGAGGCTCTCAGCAATTTAGTGAGATCTTGTTTCCAAATAAAATAGAAATAGGTCTGGGAGTATAACCTGGAGGTAGAAAGCTCCTGGGTTCCATCCCCAGTACCACAAAAAAAAAAAAAAAAAAAAAAAAGGCCAAGAGAAGCTGGGTCAGAAGTGGCACCAAGACCCTGCGAGCCTTGAGAGTCCCCTCCTCTGCGGCCTCCAGAGGGGTCACAGATGCAAATGGTGGTCTGCCCATAGCCTCAGAGCAGATGAGCAAGATGGCTGCCCTCTGCTGGTGCAAATATTCAAAAGAAAGCAAGAGGGAGGCTAAACTGAGAACCACCAGAGATACCCCACCTGCCGATGCTCAGGGCCCCTCCTTCCTTACACAGGCATCCAGTCAGGGGAGACCCCCCCGCCAGACTCACTCAGGTCCTCCAGCAGCTCCTGAGTGGATTTCACCACTAAAATGACAAGCTGAGCCCTGGGTTAGGGGAAGCTGAACATGGCATCACCATGGCTCGACACCTCTCCTAGTGTGACACCTATCAAGTCTATACACATGGCCACCAAAGGCAGACAGGAATGTTCCCCACAGCCCTAAGAGCCAAAGTGGAAGGAACCAACTGCCATCATCAACACAAACGGTGAATATATCCATCAGTGGAAACTGGACAGCAACGCGAATGAGGGCAATGCTGTTACGCAGAACGCAGAGGGAGCCCAATGCAATTCTAATCACACTCCAAGACACCAGCCGTCACGCGGGGCCCTGACAGTGTGCAAAGGGGCTGGGCCGCTGCTGCCGAGTGCGTTCACCTGAGGCCCACTGCTGCTTGAGGAGTTTCTCTACAGATTAGGTTGAACCACATAAAATTGCCATTTTTGTAGGTCAAAATTTAAAATCAGTCATTTCATACAGTCCAACCTACTATATCTTTTGTATGTGTGTGATACTGGGGATTGAACCCAAGGACATTCTACCTCTGAGCTCCACTCCCAAAGCGATTTTTTATTCTTAAGTTTTGAAAGCAGGCTCTCACCAAGTTGCAGAGGGCTTCACAAGTTGCTGAGGCTGGCTGCAAACATGGGAACCTTTTGTCTCAGCCTCCCAAGTACTGGGATTACAAGTGTGTGCCACCACGCCCAGCTCAACCTACTACACTTTAATAGAAAGTTGTGAAATAAAAATCAACAGACAACACAAAACCCACATGCTGACTGTAGCCCCGGTCTCCCGAGGGTCGGCCCCCACGCAACTCTGCAGCCCTCAATGCCTGAAAGCACCCTGGGCAGCCAGGCACAGCACCAGCCTGTCACATGCCCCCACACCACACCTTGTGCACATAACCCTGAGGCTCTGCAGGGCCCCACCCTGCACACACCGCTGGTCCTGGGGAGCCAGGCGCCTCCAGCCACCAAGGCCACATGCTGAGCCAGGCTCCCTGCAAACACGCTGCTTGGCACTGCCCAGAGCCAACACAGACCCCCACACCCCGGCCCGCGGACGCTGCAGCGCCCTTTCCTTCCTCCATAGGAACCTCAGCTCCAGCAGGACCCGACTTCTGCGTGTCTGCTTCCTCTCACAAGTCTGGCAGAGGAAGTCCTGGCCCGCCTTACCACCAGCCGCCACTACGCACTGCTCCGCTCTAGCTCTGCAGGTGGCCAGCAAACACTGCCCCCACGCTCTGGACCCCCTCCTTCAGGTCCACCTTGGCTGCTGCTGTGGTGCTGGGCCCCACCAGCAGGCCAAAGACAAGGCCCTCCCCTGCACAGCCCCTAATGCTGAGGATAACCGAACTGGCCCAGCTGGCCTCACAGAAGGCCAAGAAGGGAAGGAACCTTCTAGAGCACTCAGGAGCCACGGGTATATTTTGTCTTGACGGTGATGGGAAGAGACATCTTCAGAGTGCTAGCTTAGGAAAATTACCTGGTGGCAATGTATCAATAGTTGAGGGGAGAGGCTACAGGCAGGGAGGTTGCAAGGGGGATTGTGCAGTGGTCCTCAGAGGACAGTGGCTGGAACGGCAGGGTATGAAGCGGGACAGCCAGGGCCAAGGCGGACTCCAGCCTGAGACACAGTGAGAGCGCGACCCCCCGGGAGCCGGGACACCAGGTGCCGACTGGGCGAGATGAACGCGGCTGGCCACCTCTGAGCTACATCCCTACGCCTATTTTATCTTGCAGCACTGGGGATGGAACCCAGGGGCAGTCTACCTCTGAACTACGTCCCCAGCCCTAATTTTTATTCTTTATGTTGAAACAGGGTCTCACTAAGTAGCTGAGGCTGGCTGTGAACCTGCGACCCTCCTGTCTCAGCCTCCCAAGTGCTGGGAATACAAGCGTGTGCCACCACGCCTGGCTAAGTGCTACTTTTTAAGACTTTATTATCACATTTTATATATTTGTGAGCACAACTTTGGGAGATAAGGGGGGATGAGAAAGAGATTTCTGGGTAGGAACACGAACCCGCAGATTCTGTTCAGGAAAGAGGGAGATCAGCCAGGAGGAAGACCCCAGGGAAGCAAACTGACAAAGCTCACAAGGCCGTGTCAGCCAGGCCAAAGGCGGCCACCTTTGTGCTGGAAATAGGAAGGTTTCCAGGGGGTGGGAGAACATGGTTGGAGCGACGCACAGGGCAGCCTTGGCCTCCGTGGGGAGCCGCAGTACTCACTGGAGCGGCTTAGGGGCAGGCGGCCCCCACCTCCGGCAGCCGTGCCATCTCCCCTCACAGACATTCTGAGGCATGGCCTGTGTGGGGACACTCTACCCACTAGGTTTCCCCCAGCGCAAAGCTTCACGCAGGAAGGATGTTAGATATAAACAGCTCCGTTGGCAGAGGGTTTAGGTTGCGCATAGGGAGCGCAGCTCCCATAAACTCAGGGCATCTGTTCTGCCCCCACGAAGTGGCCGAGCCCAGCCAGGAAGAGGCCCGCGACCCACGGCGCCTCTCCCAGTGCCACCTTGGAAGCCCGCATGGGAGACGCCCGACAGCAGGGTGGTCCGCCTGAGACAGGGCGCAGCTGCCTGCAGCCCCAGCTCCGTCCGGTGGTGGGAGAGATGGGGAGGGAAGTTTCAGGCACTAGCACTAGGTCTGCCCAGAAAGGACAGTCTGGGCAGGCATAAGGGAGCAAGGCCCCTGGCCCTGACCGCTCGGGCCTGAGGGCGGGCAGGCAGAGAAGGCCGAATGCCAGCAGAGTGAAGGGCACCAAGGAGCTCGGCCCGCTCAGGCAGCGCCGCCCTCCCCTTAGTGGCCAAAGGAACAAATGCTGCTGGCCGCGGGCGCACTAGAGGGTGGGGCTCGGCTCCCGGCGCCTACCTGCTCGAGAGGCCGGCTTCAGCTCCAGGCTTTCCTGATCGGTGGCATCCAGGACCTTGTACCTGCTTTTCCTCTTGGTTTTTCCTTTTTGCCTAAAACACACAATTTCCACCCCTGCTCAGGAAAGAGGTTCTGTGTCCGTCCCTGCAGGGGTTGGCTGGGGGGGTGTCTCTCCAGCACAGTGATTTATCCCTCAAAAACTGATCCTCACAGTCCTAAGCAAGGAGCTGGACCACCTGAGATGGACTCGCCACTCCACTGTGCTGCAGGCGGACCACTGAGGTGCGCAGCAGGCCACCCCTCTGCTCCAGGGCATGGGGAGCCGGTGCCACGTTGGAGGCCGGGTGGCTGGCTTGGGCAGCTGGGATGCTGAAAAAGTCCAAGCTCTATAGGAAGTAATATCACAGGTTAAATCCCAGCCCTGCTGCTTACTGACTGGGCCTCAGACAGGTGGTATGGTGTCCTGAGCCTGCGTTTCTCCACTCTAAGATGGAGAAAGACTTATGTGTACAGAAAAGATATTACCTACAAAACGTTACCATGACACACAGTGAACAGAGCAATCACACCTAGCAATAACAAAACACATACAATGAACGTAACCGTGAAACATCCTGCCACCAGGAAGAAGACTGGAAAGAACCCTAGTACAGTTCTAGGTTAAGTCTACGACTGTATAGAAATATACATGCAAACACTTCTCAACAGGACAACAGCCGTGTTCAAGTGTGAGGCTGAGGCCACGCCCCGCTGGTTCCAGAAGGCAGGCGTCTACGGTGAGGGCCCTGCGGCTGAAGAGGAGTGCCATGCCCAGGCCTGGGGTGAGGAAAGTCTCTGCGCAGGCGGGGTGGGCCAGACCATGCTGACCATGACTGGGGACCCAGCGTGGTGCTTCGAGTGGACAGTGCCCAAGTGAACTTCACAGGGGAATCCATCTTACCTCTTGCAACAGCAGATGGCAGTCCAAGACAGGACGCCCAAGGCGACGACAATGACAAAGGCAGCGATGATCACATACAGCACACTCCACTCTGCCGAGAAACCAGAAGCATGAGGGCTGGGCAGAGAGATGAGCAAGGAGGTGTGGGCGCCATCGGGGCAGCTTCACACTGCAGACAAGAGTGTGTCCAGGCTGCCCAGGAAAGGGAGACCTTGGAGTCCAGGGCAGCCGAAGCTTGCAGGCTTCCAAGCCGGCCCTGCGCCAGGGGGCCCAGGCCCACACAGCATGCAGACGCACCGAGCTCTCGGCCAGGGGACTGCAGCTCCATCAGGCCAGGCTCCCAAGGGACAGAGGCCCGCAGCGGGCCGTAGGCTGAGCATGCGCTGGTCTGACTTAACCTGCTTCTTCACATGGCTGCTTCTTGTCTTCTTTTATGAGGTACTGGAGATTGAACCAGGGCGCTCACCACTGAGCCGCATCCCTAGCTCTTCCTTTCTTGAGACAGGGCCTCCCAGAGCCCAGGCGGCCTCGCTCACAGTCCCTGCCTCCGCTTTCTGAGTAGCTGGGACGACAGGGCAGCCCCTCCAGCACAGATGCGCGCTCCCCACACGGCACTCACCACAGTTGCTGTCTCCGTCCCGCAGCCGCACCTTGATGAAGTTCTCCATCCAGAAGGGGTCGCAGATGCAGCGCTTGGTGAATGAGTCGCAGTGGCCGTGCTCCGAGCAGTTCAGCTGACACGCTGAAGACAGCACAAGGGTGGAAACGTCAGCAATGCCAGGGCCAGGGCGACCCTTGCGCCCAGCACCCAGGGCCCAGGAAGATGCCAGGCACCCACTTGAGCTCCGTGGCGTGCTCCTGTCTCCTTGCCCAAGACAGAGGAGGGAAAAGCACCCCAGAGACAGCTCCACTGTCTCCCCATTCTCTGCATTAGCGAGTCTCATTGTTATGTCTCACACACCCCCTTCTCAGAACAATGTAAGTGCAGAAGTACAGCTCATCCTATCACAGAGGAAGCAGTTATATTGAATGTGGTCTGGAAATATTTAAGAACACAAGTTTTTAATATTAGAGATAGTAATATGTTTTTATTAAACCATTGAGATGATTTATTAATGAGTAACAACTGTTATAATTGTGTGTGTGTGTTGCTGGGGATTGAACCCAGGGGGTATTCTACCTTTGAGATACACCCCCAGCCCTATTTTATTTTTTATTTTGAAACAGAGCCTCACTAAGTTGCTGAGGGTCTAAGATGCTGCAGCTGGCTGCAAACCTGCAATCCTGTCTCAGCCTCCCAAGTAGTGGGATTAGATTACAGGCGTGTGCCACCACGTCTGGCTACACTATCATAATTCTGAAATAATCATGAGTAAAAGCAGTACTTTGTCATGTGACATGCGTGGAAGTCACAGATTCTGCCAGTACTATCCGACCCATAACTGAGGGAGAGCTCTGGCCTGAGGTTGAAGATGAGGGCGTCTTTTTCTGCTCGGGCTCACAGGCTGCCTGCACAAAAGCATCTCAGAGCCCGGCGCCCATGGTGAGAACCCCGAGATGAACCCCAAGCCCTCACGCCAGCGGCGGTGAAGGTGAGGGAGGACCTGCGTTTCCATCCTCAGAAGGAGAAGAGGCGGAGGCAGAGGGGACTGGCAGGCTCTCGCTCCCTCCTCCCAGAAATACTCACTGACGGTGTTGATTTCCAGGGCTCTGAATATCAGGAAGTCTGCCTTCTGCTTCTGCAGCTCACTCCTGAGCATCGCTGCCACCTCATGGCCCTTGAAGATCTGGTGGGGAGGCTCGTTTTGAACAAAAAACACCATCTTGGTGCTGCAGAGACAGCGACAATAGGAATGAGCTAACGCAGCCAGCTCCTAATTACTAAGTACCGTCTGCTAGCACCAGACACTGCTGAGTACCACATGCACGCTGTGACAGCGGGCCAGTGAAAAAGGTGCAATCAGAGTCATCTTCATTATAGAGGACAGCACTGGGGATCAGAGGGGTCGAGTAACTTGCCCAAGGTCACACAGTTAATTATGGCAGAACCAGAGCCCCACTGGGTCCTGTCCGACTCCAAAGCCTATAATTTTCTTTTCTTTTTTTTTTTCTTTTTTAAGTCCTGCATATTGAACTTCATTTGCCTCCAAACTACACACCCTCTGCCCTAATTTTCATTTTGAAACAGGGTTTCACTACACTGCAGAGGGCCTCACTAAGTACTTGAGGCTGGCTGCGATCCTCCTATCTCAGCTTCCCAAGTACTGGGATTACAAACATGTGCCACCATGCCTGGCTCAAAGTCTATACTTTAATTGTGTGTGTGTGTGTGTGTGTGTGTGTGTGTGATGTACTGTGGATGGAACCCAGTGGTATTCTATCTCTGAGCTATACCTCCAGCCCTATTTTTTTATTCTTTATTTTGAAACAAGGTCTGAGTTGCAAAGGGCCTCACTAAGTAGTAGCTGAGGCTGTCCTCAACCACGATCCTCCTGTCTCAGCCTCCCAAATGCTGAGATTACAAGCATGTGCAAAACACCCACGTGTCAAAGCCTATAAATTTTTTTTTTTTTTGGTGGTACTGGGGTTCCTGGGAACCCTTCTACCTCTGGGCTATACTCCCAGACCCATTTTTATATTTTTATTTGGAAACAGGGTCTCTTAAGCCAGTGAGGCTGGCTTCGAACCAGTGCGATCCTCCTGTCTCTGCCTCCCAAGCGCAGGTATTACAAGCGTGCGCCACCACACCCAGCTCAAAGCCTATAATTTAAAATGCCCTCAGCTGCCTCAGGTAACAGGATGATCCGTTCCAAACAGCTAACTGGAGGATGAGAAGAATGGGGACTTGGTTCTGGCTACCCATGCTATCAGCCTGTGCTTAGCTAAGACAGTGGTGCTGCTGGGGTTGTGGCTCAGTCTGAAACAAACCACGGTGCTTTTTTTTTTTTTTTTTTTTTTTTTTGAGGTACCGGGGATGGAATTCAGGGACATTCTACTTCCGAGCTATACCCCTTGCCCTATTTTTTATTCTTTATTTGGAAACAGGGTCACAGTGAGTTGCAAAGGGCCTAAGTAGCTGAGGCTGACTGTGAACCTGGATCCTCCTGTTCCTGCCTCCCAAATGGTGGGATTACAAGCGCATGCCATCACGCCCAGCCAAAGCACAGTGCTTTTTAAAATGTAAACTCTTGGAAAGCATCGAAGATTACCATAGGCCAAAACACAACTGAAACAACTATTTCTATGATAGCAAAAAGAAAGACCCTTTGCAGTAACGTGGCTGGCCTCGCCACTGTCTTAATCCACGGCCAGGGTCTTTGTTGCTGATTGCAGGCCGCGTTTGAAACTCACATCTGGCTAGCACACAATCTGTTCTCTACGCCTCAGCCTTACATTTTGATAACCTGCTTCTTGAGTTCCATGTTAGTCTCATAAATCAAACCTTCCCGCGTAGTGGGCCACACTGGGTTTGTGGGTGTGCCCAAGATACCAAGCTCCTCAATATGCAAGCTGGCTGTGGGGACAGTGGCATCCTGGGGCACCGGACAGGCTGTTCCAGTCCAAGTAGCTTTTATGTTTATGCTGAGGTGCCATGCAAATAGTTATTGTTTTCTATGTGTGGCCTGAAATGAAAGCTTGGGAGAAACTGTTATCGACTAAAAGCTTGCTCCACAGTGATAACGATGGGCCCTCACAAATGCCAGAATCAAGAAACAGACCTTTGCCATAAAAGATGTATGGGTCATTCTCCTTACTCTTCCCCAGTCACCAACCTCATGCTTATAGTTTCAATCTCTGTCAGTATACCAACAAGTCAGATTTTCATGTCCTCTCCCCATAGCACCAGTAGGGAGCAGTCTATACCAGCAAATGCTTAAAAGAACACCTTCCTCAGATGTCTCAAATCCAACATGTCCCTAAGTAAACTCCAGAAAATAACCACTGAACTAAAGGCTATGTTAGGGACTTATAAAAATATGATCTTGCCAGGCATGGTGGCACACATGTGTTTGTAAGCCAGTACTTGGGAGGATTGCAGATTCATGGCCAGCCTCATCTACTTAGGCCCTCCACAACTTAGTGAGACTAAAACTTTTAGAATAAAATAGGGATGGGGGTATAGCTTGGAGGTAGAATGCCCCTGAGTTCAATCCCCAGTACCAATATGTATGTATCTTATTTAATCCTCAATATAAAATCCTATAAAACAGGTAGCAGATCCTTCACAGAGCGCTGAGGCGGCCTGTGCTCCTCCAGGGCTCCAGCGCGTTGTGCGCTCGGGGCCAGGGCAGCTCCCCGCTGTAATGCACGACCTCCCGCAGCCCGCGCTCCTCCTGAATTCCTCCGTCTGTCCAAGCCACAAGTCCAGATGCTTCTATTTTCCTCAGGCCCCACAGGCAGCAGTGTCAGGTCTGAGCAAACCCAACAGTGCTCTCACCAGCCCTCTGGCCAACTGCCCAGCCAGCTCCCACCACCATGAACCAGCATAAGCAGCCATTCGCCCCATTCCTCCTCCCAGGCTAATCAGCATAGCTTTCAAAAGAAGAGTCCTAATCATGCTGTCCTGGTCTAGTCTACCGTGACTCATATCAGATTATTCCCGGGGAGCTGTTAAGCGTTAGGTGTCCAGGGCCCGCCCCAGTGGAATCTTCACCTCCAGGGATGAGGCCCGGGCAGTGGTGTATTCATAAAGCTCCAGGTAATTAAGGCCGTGCATTGAGACTGTGAACCACCACCCTCCGTCACCTCTAAACTTGACTGAAAATTCTAATACTGTGTATAGCCAGCAACCCCACGATGCACCCCGGAGATGCCCTGACCCCCACCCCTCCTTCCATGCTCAGGGCCCACAGCCTTGCCCCACTCAGACACCACAGCGCTCCCTCCCTTACTCCTGTCTCCAGAGCGGCAGCTCCTGCTGCTCCAGCCAGGACTTGCCTGCCTCATTTTCCTCCACAGGCTCCCCTCAGTCCATGCAAAGGCACAAGATTTCCTGTCTTAGAAGGTATCCCCAAGAGCCGGGTGTGGTGGCGCACACTTGTAATCCCAGCATTCGGGAGGCTGAGACAGAAGGATCGCGCTTTGCGGACAGCTTCAGCTACTTAGTGAGGCCCTCTGTAACTTAGTGAGACCCTGTTGCAAAATAAAGAATAAAAAATAGGGCAGGGGGTGTAGCTCGGAGGTCAAATGCCTCTGGGTTCCATCCCCAGACCCGCAAAAAAAAAAAAAAGGTGTCCCCACATCCCACCCCCACAGGACTCCCAGCACCAGCTGCTGCAGAGGCTTCCTGGTACCAGCTCGGTACCCACTGACCACCATGGGCGTCTGGGGAGCAGCACTGTGGCTGTCTTCCGCTGCAGGCTCTGTGCACGGGCGTTCACGTGCAGCACAGCTGCAGCCCACCTTCCTGCTGCCTCCCAGCTGCTCCTTCTAGTCTCCTTTGCCGTCTCTTCCCGCCTCATCCTTCAATACTGATGTGCTCCAGAATTCTGTCCTCTTGATGAACCCTCCTCACGGCTTCCACTCCGGCCCAGATGCCTGCGACTTCCCATCTCTGGATCTTCCCTCCACCCCAAGTTTCAGCCTATATTTGTAACTATCTGGAACACCCCCAAGTATCCCAGGAAACACCCCAAATTCAGTAATCAAAATAGGTAATTCCAGCCAGGCGTGGTGGTGCACGCTTGTAATCCCCGCACTTGGGAGGCAGAGACAGGAGGATCACGCTGGTTCGAAGCCAACCGCGAGCGCGCTGGCTTAGGAGACCCTGTTTCCAGATAAAAATGTAAAAATAGGTCTGGGAGTGTAGCCCGGAGGTAGAAGGGCTTCCAGGAACCCCAGTACCACCACCAAAAAAAAAAAAAAAAAAAAAAGGTAATTCCGCTCCCTCATCTCAGCGAATGGCCTCAACCACCAACCACACAGCCAAACCAAAGCCCGCACGCCTTGCCAGGCTCTGCTCACAGCACTCAGCTCCACAGCACTCTGCTAATCTACCCGAGTCTCTCTTCACCGCAGCCCTGCTTCCTCCATGGCCTTAACGCAGAGACCACCACCTTTTATTAAATTAGTCAAGAGTTTCCTGACTGGCCCCTAGCCTTAGCATCCACACTATTAATCTAAATATGGTGTTTCCTTGCTCTTAAAAAAAACAAAACACAAAAAACAAAAAACCTGAGCTGGGCATGGGAAGCTGAGACAGGAGGATCGCACAGGTTCAAAGCCAGCCTCAGCTACTTAGTGAGGCTCTCAACAACTTAGGGAGACCCTGTTTCCGAATAAAATATAAAATAGATCTGGGAGTATAGCGCAGAGGTAGAAGGCCCCTGGGTTCCATCCCCAGTACCATTAAAAAAAAAAAAAACCCACTGGGCACAGCAGTGCATGCCTGTAATCCCAGTACTTGGTAGGGTGAAATAGAAGGATCAGAGGTTCAAGGTCTGGCTCAGAAATTTAACAAGACCTTCAGTAAACTAATGAGACCCAAATTAAAAAGTAAAATAGAGCTAGGGTATAGCTAAGAGGTAGAATGCCTCTGGGTTCAATTCCTAGTACCAAAAACAAACAAAACTGCATACATAAAAATAAACTAACTTGGGTCCTTACCCTCTGAACTGTCAAAATGAAACTCCTTGAGGCAGCATGTGCCTGTAATTCCTGTACTTGGGAGGCTGAGACAGGAGGAATGCAGGTTAAAAAGGAGCCTCAGCAACTTAGCAAGGCTCTCAGCCAACCTAGCAAAATCGGGTTTCAAGATAAAAAATAAAAAGGGCTAGGGATGTAGCTCGGAGGCAGAATGCTCCTGGGTTCCATCCCCAGTACCACACACAAAAACAAACAAACAAACACAAACAACTCAACCCCCTAGCTTGCATGCAGCTGTTCTCAGGCACCAGAGCCAGCCATTTATCCATGGCCACACCCTGGGGCCACTAAAACAACTTCCTCCAGAGGAACCTGCCTTGCCTACCTCAGGCCACTACTAGAGCTGCTCCCTCTTCTCCACTCCCTTCTGGTGAGTGCAAGTTTTACTTCTGCAAAGTGTTTGGGCTACGTTCTACCCCGCTGTCCTGGAATTCTTCCCGAATTGCCTGCCCTCACCTCACGGTTCTGTGGCCACACACCGTCAAATGTGCCCTGCATGTAGATGTATGCTCCTTGATTACCTCCCTCAGCACACGGCTGGCGGCAGGGATGGACCCCCGGATCCTGCAGCCCATACCTGGCTGAGCGTCTAGTGCTGAAGAGCAAGGCGGACACTGGGTGGCTCCTGGTCAGAGCGCCCACCCTTCTCTATCTGGCTTGCCACTTTTCAGCTCAGTCAAGAAGCCTAGAGGCCCCTGGTCTTTTCTTTTCTCCCCCCATTCATTACCCAGCTACCTCTGCTCCGTGTACGGCTGAATCTTTTGCACAATGATGTCAGAATCCAGCACCCCCAGGAGGACCCCAATCTGGCGGATGAACATCCCCTTCAGCCTCTCAGTTAGCTGACTGACGTTGACATCCAAGATGATCTCCACCAGGTTGCTTTTCCTGGGATCTGGAAAGGAGGCGGATCAGTCATGGCTCTGGAAGTAGGAGAGGTAACACAGACCTGCCACGCGCATGGCTCCGGCACAGGAGGGAAAGTGCGGCAGCCTGCAGACCTCCTTCAAGTGGGAAAGAGATGGTGAGTCCCGATGAAGCAATCTGGGCTGGCTTGGAAAGTTACCCAGCAACCTCAGAACCGGGAGTAGGACTGAGCAGTGAGGGAGGAAGAACCTGCAGCCTTTGTTTTAAAAGCTCCTGCCCCTTGGACTGCTGAGCTCTCCAGGCCCGGTGGGGGGGGGCCACACAGTCTCCCCTGATCCCCATCGCGTGTTCAGGAACTTGCTGTACATTTTCTACAACAATGGGAGGAAAACTGTCCATCTCAAACATCTTATCATCCCTACAGGTTCAAATACAGTAAACAGGGAATCCAGGTAGCCAAGGGGCAAGGGTTTCAACCTCAGAGCAAGCTCACAGCTACACTGCCTCTGTGAATCCTAGAACTGGGATTCATGGCTTCTGAAAATGTCCTAAAGACTGTTCCACACTTAGGAGTTAACATCGACCATTCAGAATACCTGATCTGCATATGGATTGCATACTGATGTACCATTTTCCTGTTCTGATCTAATCTGGAATGGAGGAGAGACTTGAAGGTGGTGTCCTTCCTAGAGGCAGGACGAAGACTGGAAGACCCCCCAAGGCCCCTTCCCATGTAAGCCGTCTACACACAAGCGTGACCTGGGTGGCGGAAGCAGGATTATTTGACACCTGCTCAGCGAAGCTCAGACTTAAAAGCTCCGCCCCCAGCTCCACACTCCTCTCCTCCCTGTCACCAAATTAGTCTCAAAGCAAAACAAAAACATGGTTCTATTTAAGAAGTAAATTTTATTTCTGAAAATCTCAAAAAAGTACAGGCCACCAGTTCCTTTACCTTCCTTGGCTTGTCAAATAGAGCCTGAGGCTCAACTTATAAAAATAAATTGTTTTCTGCATCTGGGTGCTGATGAGACACCATGACTCAAGCTGTGCCTGTGCTCAGATTCCCAGCGCACCCTGCGCCCTGTCCTCAGTCACGTGGAGAGGAGGACACGCTGGGCCGGGCCCAAAGGCCTGGCTTTGACACAACTGCTGTGTGACCTGAACAAGCCCTGCCCTCTCTGTGGGGAGCAGGGGGTCTGTATTCCTGCGTGGCAGAGGGGGCTGTGGGAAGGGACGTCTCTGAGGTTTGTTTCGCAGCTGGCTGTGTGCGGCCTGCACTCACCAGGCTTCACTTCCACTGTGGTCCGGTCTGTGTCGCTCTCACCCTTCGCGTCAGTCACCTTCAGGTGGAACGTGTAGGTGCCCTCAACCAGGTCGGAAAGGAAGAGGACTGGGTGGCGGTCAGAATGGTTCAACACCTCCTGCAGGGTGAACAGCACATCCATGTTGCAGAACGGAGCATCACTCCTTTTTGGAGGCAGTTACTGGCTCTGCAGGAATCAGGCAGTATCTGGGCCGGGCTAGTTCAACTCTGGGCATTTCCTAATCCATAACCACCCTGTTAGGATGAGGGCACAGAAATCACGCTGTGCCATACCAGCTGCAGAATGCCCCATGGTAAGTCATTTAATCTTTGTTTTTCAGAGAACAGTCGGGTAATCAGGCTTGACACAGGAGCTCCTTGGTTAAAACAATTCTGAAGAGTTGGTTCCCTCCCAACCCAGCCTGCTGCTCAGACTGGCGCACTCACCCCTGCTGCTGGGCTCCCCTCGTCTCGAGTCCAGAGGTAGCTGACTATCCCCTTGTCGTCTGAGGACTTGGAGCCATCCAGCTCTGCTGTGTTCGTGGGCAAGGTGATCACCACATTCCCAGTTATCTTGGCTGTAGGTGCTTTGTTCATTTCTACCCAAGAAAAGCCATTGAAATAATGTGACATTCTGGAAAGAAAGAATGCTGCCCCTGATGCGCATGGGACAAGTAAACACCAAGAGCATCTTAAATGGGGAGCTAGTTTAGTGCCTGGCAGATTGAAAGGCACCAGCAGCACCACAGCCATGTTCTCCTGACACTGTGTAGCAGAGGGGCCACGTATGTTCTCCCTGCTACGTGAGAACAGCCTTCCCAGAGGAAACTCGTTCTCTGCTTTGGAGGATCACACACAACAGCCCAAAGTGGTTTACAAACTTGGGGTTTAAGTTCCATCCAGCAAACATTACAAATTCTCCTTTAAAGACTAAAAAATAGGGCTGAGGTTGTAGCTTGGAGGTAGAATGCTTCTGGGTTCCATCCCAGTACCACAAGAAACAAACAAAACAAAAAAATTAAGGTAGTCGGGCATGGTAATCCTAATAATTGGGAGGCTGAGACAGAAGGATCCAGGTTCGCAGCCAGCCTCAGCTACTTAGTGAGGCCTTCCACAACTTAGTGAAACCCTGTTTCAAAATAAAAAATAGAGCCGAGCATGGTGGCCACGCTTGTAATCCCCGCGCTTGGGAGGCAGAGACAGGAGGATCGCACAGGTTCGAAGCCAGCCGCACGCGCTGGCTTAGGAGACCCTGTTTCCAAATTTTTAAAAAATGTAAAAATAGGTCTGGGAGTGTAGCCCGGAGGTAGAAGGGCTTCCAGGAACCCCAGTACCACCAAAAAAAAAAGAAGAAGAAGAAGAAGAAGAAGAAGAAGAAGAAGAAGAAGGAGGAGGAGGAGGAGGAGGAGGAGGAGGAGGAGAAGGAGAAGGAGAAGGAGAAGGAGAAGGAGAAGGAGAAGGAGAAGGAGAAGGAGAAGGAGAAGGAGAAGGAGAAGGAGAAGGAGAAGGAGGAGAGAGCCGAGTGTGGTGGCCATGCTTGTAATCCCAGCATTCAGGAGGTGGAGACTGGAGGATGATCGCGGTTCATAGACAGCCTCAGCTACTTAGTGAGGCCCTTCGCAACTCAGTGAGAACTTTTTCAAAAATAAAAGACTAAAAAATACAGCTGGGGGTGTAGCTTGGAGGTAGAATGCCCCTGGGTTCCATTTCTAGTACTTTTATATAAAAATAAAGAATAGGACCGGGGGTATAGCTCAGAGGTAGAATGACCCTAGTTCAATCCCCAGTACTTTACAAAGACACACACACACACACATACACACACACGCGCGCGCACACACACACACACACACACACACACACACACACAATCTTAAGATGAAGCCAGATGTGGTGGTGCACACTTGTAATCCCAGTACTTGGGATGCTGAAACAAGAAAGAGGATTGCAGGTTTGAGACCATCGGCCTTGTGGGTCACTGTGCCTGCAAACTAGGGCACCACCAAACCCGCCTGAAGTCAGTCTCAGCCACAGGTTCAAGGACAGGCACAAAGCAGCAGTGCAGCAGTCATGCCATGGCCTGCCAGCAGGTGTCACTGTAGCCAGGAGGACAGCCACAGGAACACAGGTCTAGCAGCACAGGCAACATCAAAGAGCAGTGGAAAGACCCCTTAGTTCTCTCCCTATCCAACTGAGGAGGCGAGAGGGAAAGAGGAAGGAAAAGAGGGAGGGAGAGAGGAAGGAAGAGTTAGAAGAAGGGAGAGGGTGGAGAGGTGGGAAGGGGAGGAAGGGAGGGAAGTTAAAATTCACCTTCCAGTGCTGCTCTCACCCCAAACTTCTTCCCCACCTCTTCTCTAACTGATTTCTATAGCCAAACAAGACAGGGCATGTTCCTCAGCACCTGACCCAGAGAGGCCCAAGGTACCTTCTTTGACAATGACGTTCACAGAGCTCTGGCTCTGCAGGCTCCGCTCGTCCTTGACAGTCAAGGTGAACACGTAGGCCCCCACTTGCAGCCCGCTCACAGTGGCCACGCTGCTGTTGGCGTTCTCCAGCTGCGCCCCATCAGGTCCCCTGGACAAAGACAATAAGCGAGGGTGGAGCTGAGCCTGCTCCGCTGCTGCTGCTCCCCCAGCCCTGGCACAGCAGGAGGGGACAGCCACCACCTCAGCTCAGATGAGGACAATTGTTTTCCAGACCTTGATAGGATGTGTTTAAAAATATTCCGTTTGGACAAAGTGTCAGTTGGCCCAAAAATACAGGTTACCTGCTGGTCAGAAAATTCCACTCACCAGTTTTTAGACACATCCAGGCTTATCCTTTTTATGAGCTTCTAGAGCATTCAGACTCTTTACTGCTCTCGTTTATAAAAAGGAACAGTTCTCAGAGCAGGTCTGTGATCAAAAGAATGCTTTAAGAGTGATGTTTCTGAAAAGCATTTCTGGCCCAGTAGTTGGTTCAACTCTTGCCAGACAAGAAGCAAAATGCTTCTAAATCACATGCCAAGTCCCTCCTGATAAAGTCAAGGAAAGGAAAGGACCAAGGATGCAGAGGACCTTTGGAGACAAAGTGTCTGTTCAGCAGCTCCATCAGCAAAACTCCCTCCAGTCATGCACAGGGCCACAGAGGACCAGGATACCTGTGTCCAGCCCTTCCCCTCCTGCTCAGCAAGCAGCCTGGAGCAAAGAGTGAGCTGGGCCCACACCCAGGCACAGGGCTGCACAAGGCCAGAGCCCTGGGCACCCTAGCTTCCTTTAAAATGAGCATAAACTGCAGAAATCTGTAGACTCCAGAGTTTTCTTTGTTTCATTTCTTTTTTCTTTTTTCTTTTTCTTTTTTTTTTTTTATTTGGAAACAGGGTCTCTTAAGCTAGCGAGGCTGGCTTCGAACCTGCGCGATCCTCCTGTCTCCATCTCCCAAGAGTGCGCCACCACGCTGGCTTTTTGCTTTTTAAATGTATTACTTCTGATCCTGCTAACTTCTCCTGAAACAGATTCTCCTTCATGACGCTCTGCTAAGCATTTTCTGCTGCAAATACCACTAAAACTCAACTAAAAAGTTCAACAGGCCTATCCTCAATAAACAAATACAGCAGGAAACAGCAGGCTGAAGAAGACTGGGTTCTCCAAACAGAGAACAGAGCTGTGTGAAATAATGTCTAACATCCAACTCAGCAATCGTTGAGTAGCTTCTACAGTGAAATTAAAGTCCTTTTCCACCTAGCTCTAATGCCCTTGTCAAAGAAAGAGAAAAAAATATTTATATAGCCAGGTATGGTAGCACATGTTTATAATCCCATTTCTTGGGAGACAGAAGGACTGCAGGTTCAAAGCCAGCCTCAGCAACATAGCAATACCTTGTTTCCATATAATTTTTTTTTTTTCCAGTACTGGGGATGGAACTCAGGGCAGTCTATCTCTTAGCTACTCCCCCAGCCCTATTTTTTATTCTTTATTTTAAAACAGGGTCTCACTGAGTTGCAAAGGGCCTCACTAAGTAGTAGCTGAGGCTGTCTTTAAACTGTGGTCCTTCTTTCTCAGCTTTCCAAATGCTGGGATTACAAGCGCATGCCACCACACCCGGCCTAAAATTTTTTCAAAAAGAGCTAGATACTTAGCTTGGAAGTATGTCAGAATGGCCCTGGGTTCAATATCTAACACAAACACACACACACACACACACACACACACACACACACACACACACGTAAAACAAAATCCCAGTCTGTTCTGTGGCCGTTGTCTTTGGAAATTAAGAAAGCTTTAACTCTTCTTTAGAATTATTTTGTTTCCTGTGGGATCCTGCAAAAAATTGTATTTCATTTGTTAGGGTGTGAAGGAACTGAAACAGACGGTGAGAACCAAGAATTGTTCAATTAGGTAATTTCAGCTCAATTAGCATTATTTTGGCTCCAGTCTTTGGCCTCTGGCTAACTTAATTGGTATATGGTGTCTTCCAAAAACAGTAACAGAGTAATGCTTTCATTTTACAGATGAATCTTCAGTTTCTCTTAGGAGTTGCTTGCCCCATCTCCAAGCCAGCCTCACCCAGTTAATTTTGAGTGACAGTATTTTTCTGCTCCATTACCCCTCTCAGCCTGCCTCTCACATGTAATTAAACTATGCATTTCAGCAGATGGATCTTACCTACAAATGCTCTACCTGGGGACAAGCTGATGGAAAGCATTCCATTCTTTTTTTCTTCCAAAAATTATTTGTAATATTTTCTTAAGAGCTAAAGTGTGGGATTATAAGCATTTCATTCTCAATAACCCTCTTAGATAAGCCAATAAAACCAAGTTAACTCCTAAAATCAAGCAAAGCTTTGCTCGCCCAAGGCCTAGACCCTTATAGATTGGGGTTCTGTGTTGACACTCACTGGGTTTTCTCCCAGAGATAGGAGATAATTCTCTGATCATCTGAGCTCTTGCTGCCATCCAGGGTTGTGCTGTCCACAGGCAGGGTCAGCTCTTTATCTGGGCCTGCGTCTGCCTGAGGAGGTTTGTTGTTTTCTAGAGACAGAGAGACATGGAGGTCAAAAGTAGCCCGTCCAGGTGGGAAAGGAGAGGCCCCAACGGGACATGTCCTGGTAGCCACGTCTACTTCTTAGCTCACAGAACTGTTGGGATATGTGGGAGGGAGGGATACTATCAAGGAGCTCACAATGAAGATACGACTGAAGGGCATCAAACGATTCTGGAAGAAACACAGCAGAGTTATAATACCCTGCTCAATCTAAAGTCTAATGCTACAGGATTTCGTAAGAGGGCTTTCCTAAGGAAGTAAGTTTAAAACTGATCCGTAAAAAAACAAGGTAGAATCTGGGATGGCAGAGGCCCTAACTCCTACGTCTCCAAAGGCACAAGAACCAGCCAAGGGAAGGGTGCGAGCTGAGGCCGGGAGCTCCCTCAGCTGCAGCTGTGAAGAATGCACTCAGGGACTGGAAGGAAGACACTGCCCTCAGAAGCTCTGGAGAGAGCGCCTTCGCTCCCACTCTCATGCTCCTCTCCCCAAGGCCAACAGGCCGGCCATCAGAAGAGCCTGAGTCCTAAGGACGGCACTCACCAGGCTGCACGATGACGGTCACCTGCGCAGTGGCCTGCTGCCCGATGGTGTCAGTCACTGTGAGCTGGTAAGTATAGTCTCCTTCTTGCATTGCAGAGAGCTGCAGGGTCGGTGTTCTAACACCCTGCACACAGAAATAGGAGTGGAGAAGTGGGCACTCAAAACCACAACATCCCACAATAATTCCTACTCTGGTAGCAAAGATTTCCTTGGTTTTCTTTTCTTTTATTGAAAATGGTATACATTTAAACTGTGCTTGGTGCCCCCCATTCCCCCCCCCAACAATGAGTGTCCAGGTTAACCATGCTATATTCATACTTTTACACATATTCAGATATAACTCTTCCATTAATCAACCTCAGCCTCTTCCTCTCCTACCCTTCCATTCGAGCTTTGCTGAGGTTTCCCCTCCATTATCTGGAGTCCCTCTGGTATCCCAGTGCTCCCTAGTTTGGGCATGTTAGAGGAAACATATGTCCCTTCTGATTTCCTTGGTTTTCTCTCTCTTTCTTTCTTCTTTCTTTCTTTCTTTCTTTCTTTCTTTCTTCCTTCCTTCCTTCCTTCCTTCCTTCCTTCCTTCCTTCCTTTCTTTCTTTCTTTCTTTCTTTGTGGTACTGGGGTTCCTGGAAGCCCTTCTACCTCTGGGCTACACTTCCAGACCTATTTTTTAATATTTTTATTTGGAAACAGGGTCTCTTAAACTAGTGAGGCTGGCTTCGAACCTGTGTCATCCTCTTGTCTCCACCTCCCAAGCACGGGGATTACAAGCGTGTACCACCACGCCTGGCCTGATTTCTTTGGTTTTCTAAGCTGAAGTTGGTATTGGGCTGGCACCTCCCAGGTCAGTGTAACTAACACAATTGTGGAAGCAGACCTCAGGTGACATCTAGCTGCTAAGCATTTGCACAAATTCTACAACAGCAGTGAAGCCTGAAACACTGTAGAAAATAGAGCTAGGTAAAGTGTGGGCTATAAGTCATGCCTCAAAGCTAGAAACAGAATATGGACTATCAGAAGGAACATTATAAATAATGTAGGGCTGCCTGGCACAGTGGTGCACTCTTGTAATCCCAGTACTTGGGAGGCTGAGATAGGAGGAATGCAAGTTCAAAGCCAGCCTCAGCCACTTAGTGAGGCTCTCAGCAACCTAGAGAGATCTTGTTTCCAAATAAGAAATAAAATCGGGCTGGGGGTGTAGCTCGGAGGTAGATGGCCTTTAGGTTCAATCCTCAGTATCACAATAATTAGTTAATTAATTTAGGGCACACTTTCAACACAGAAGCTTCCTACGGAACAGTGGTCAAAAACTGGCAGCCTGTGGACTTTGTTTGGTCTGTAATGTCAAAAAAATTAGAATGGTCACATCAAGGACTTGAATTCTGCCTGCTCTTGAGAAGCTGGACCACCAGGCAATACTAGGACCATATGGCAGAATCACTCAAAGCAAAGAACAGAGGGCCCTGTGGTCAGGGCTCAGACACTCCATCCACTGCAGCCCCGCCCAGCTTCTTAAAATTTTACTTAAAATTTCCAGGACTTGGGAGGCTGAAACGGGAGGATCACAGATTTGTGGCCAGCCTCAGCAACTTGGTGAGACTCTGTTCCAAATAAAAAATACATTCCCACGCTTGGGAGGGGGAGACAGGAGGATTGTGCAGGTTCGAAGCCAGCCGTGCTGGCTTAAAAGACCCTGTTTCCAAATAAAAATATAAAAAATAGGTCTGGGAGTATAGCCCGGAGCTAGAAGGGCTTCCAGGAACCCCAGAACCACAAATGAAATAAAATAAAATAAAAATAAATAATATAAAGTACAAAGAGGCCAGGCACGGTGGCGCATGCTTGTAATCCCAGCATTTGGGAGGCGTAGACCAGAGGATCACAGTTCGCGGACAGCTTCAGCTACTTAGTGAGGCCCTTTGCAACTTAGTAAGACCCTGTTTCAAAAACTAAAAAGACTTAAAAAATAGGGCTGGGGGTGTAGCTTGGAGGTAAAATGACCCTAGGTTCCATCCCCAGTACTGAAAAAAAAAAAAAAATACAAAGGGCTGAGTGTGTAGCTCCGAAGTAGACTGTCCCTGGGCTCAACCCTCAGTACAAAACAACAACAACAACAACAACAACAACAACAACCACCACCACCACCTACTTAATGTGACCTGCTGGTGACTGATTTAATCTCCCCTAAGTAGCTCCAGGAAGAAGGTGTCCTTTGTCAGACAATCTACTCTAACTGGCAACAGAGTTGATGAAGATTTGTGCCCGGTGGCTTCTGAGTACTTTGACTATCTGGCACTACCCGAAACAATAACATTTCTCACACTCCCAGACCTATTTTTATACTTTTTTATTTGGAAACAGGGTCTCTGAAGCCAGCCACGCGCAAGCTGGCTTTTTTTTTTTTTTTTAATAGTAAAGGTTTAAGATAGAGATTATTACTAACCTGTTCCTCAAAGCCCCCCCCCCCCTCTCGCCCCCCAACAGTCTCCTTCCCTCCACCAAACTTTCTGGGCTTGTTTTAGATTTTCTTTCTTTACTTCCTTTTTTTTTTTTTTTTTTTTGTACTAGAGAATGAACCCAGGGGTATTCTACCCCTGAGCTATATCCTTAGCCCTTTATATTTTATTATTTAGAAACAGGGTCGCCGGGCGTGGTGGCACATGCTTGTAATCCCAGCTTTTGGGAGGCTAAGACAGGAGGATTGCAGTTCAAGGACAGCCTCCACTACTTAGTGAGGCCCTCTGCAACTTAGTGAGATCCTATTTCAAAATAAAGAATAAAAAATAGGGCAGGGGGTATAGCTTGGAGGACGAATGCCCCTGGGTTCCATCCCCGGACCTGGAAAGAAAGAAAGAAAGAAAGAAAGAAAGAAAGAAAGAAAGAAAGAAAGAAAGAAAGAAAGAAAGAAAGAAAGAAGAAAGGAAGGAAGGAAGGAAGGAAGGAAGGAGGGAGGGAAAAGGAAAGGAAAAGAAAAGGAAAGGAAAGAAAGAAACAGCATCTCACTAAGTTGCTGACGGCCTCACTAAATTGCTGAGGCTGGCTTAGAACATACACTAAGGTCCTCCTGTCTCGGACTCTCAAGTATTGAGATTACAAGTGTGCGCCACGATGCCTGGCACCTGAACTTAAAAAAATCTAAATGGCTGGCATGGTGGTACACACCAGTACTTTGGAAGTTGAGACAGGAGGATTGCAGGTTTGAGGACAGCCTTAGCAAGTAGTGAGACTCTCAACTCAGTATAACACTAAGGTAGAATGCCTCTGGATTCCATGTCTAGTACCACAGAAAAAGAAAATCTAAATGCATAAATCTGACTTTGGTAATTAAAATGCAGGAGAAATAAGCATTAGACGGGTGGCCCAAATCCAGTGGCTCTTCCTCCCCAGTGAGAAGACAGGAAGCAAGCCATCTCACCTGCATCTCCACCACCTTCCCCTTGCTGCTCGGGCTGAGTGACCACTCGTAGCTGGTGATGCCATGGTCATCCGTGCTCTGGTTCCCAAAGAGAGTGATGGAGTTCTGAGGCAGGGTGATCACTTGGTTGGGGCCTGCGTTGGCCACGGGTGGGTAATCCACAGCTTTGTTCACTGTCAGGCTCGCTGTGGTGGAGTTGGTGGCCCCATCAGAGTCCACTACAGTCAGGCTGTCAGGGCAGACAGAGGCGTACACTGAGGGACAGGTTTCAGGGGAGAGGAGTAAAACTAGAGGGCTAAACATCAAGACTAAGAAGGTGGCAGGATTATTATTCTTACCCTTCCTCCTGAAGAGCAGAGTAACACAAAGCTAGAGTTGACTGAGGGTGTACTATGTGCCAGGCACTGTTCCAAGTTCTTTATCTCTCACTGAACCCACTCAAAAGCTCTGTACAGCACTACCTTCTAGGCCTCCTTGCATATAACAGAAGACTGAGGTAAAGAGGAAAAGGAACGTGCTCAAGGCTATACATACATCACAACAGCAGTGGATTCAGGATCTGACGAGCTCTGCTCCCCATGCACATCTATCTGCGTGCCAAGCCCTTACCAACATCGTCCAATACAGACCTCAGGACAGTCATTAGAGTGGGATCCTATACGCACTCTACAGGAGCCTCAGAGAGGCAAGCATCCTGCCAGGGCTATGTGATCAACTAAGATGCAGGCCCACTCTTCAGAAGAGATCATCCCTGGCCCAGGGGCCCGAGGACTTCACAGATACACACTCCATGGACCATGACACCTCAGGCAGACAGCCTCTGGGACGGAGCAGGAGGGCTGGATCCAGGAAGGCAGGAGTTTGAGATAGAAATGAATTCTCCCACGCAACAGGCCCACAGTTTGTGCCAGTGAGAAACAGGATTTGCAAGAGGAAAAAAAAATGTTCTTTTATAAGAGCAGGCTTTTACCTAAATGATGCCTTCCAGCTGAACAGCCTAAAACTTCTCATGCCACCTAAAAAAATGTGAGCATAAGCAAGCAAGGAGGTTTGGGATCCTTCCATTTTGCTGACAGAATGAGGAAAAGCACAGAAAAGACATGCAGTTTGTTTAAATTGCACCACCAGCCTCAAACAGGACTAGATGTCTGTGGGGTTTTATCTCATGATCTCACCTTCTACCTGTGGCCTGAAGAAGATTGCTGGTATTACAACCTTTAGGAAAAAAGCACAAAACCCAAGACACAGATATATGTACACCTCAGCAAGACCTGGAGAAGGAAAGTCACTGATGTTTGGCCCCTTCCCCAGTCTCCCTGTTGTCTAAATGGGTGTCCTTGTTAAAATACCCATCGTCTCCTATCTTAGAATAGAAGCAAAGAGACAGCAAGATCGCAGCTGCCCACTGCTCTAACTTTCACCCCAAACAGTCCCTGGTTTGCTTGCAGAGATACTGGAAGAAAACAAAAACTGACCACAGGGCCAGGGAAGGAGACTACGGCCACATCTAAGTAGCAGAGAAGGCACGTGAGCCATAACTAGTTGCACCTTAATCAAATCCAAATCCATCGTCTCACCAATTAAAAAATAAACACTGAAGGGCTAGGGAAAAGAATTCCTCTCCATGACACATCTGCTCATCAAACTCTAGTCTACCATTGTGCTAAAAATCCCAGACCCATGCCGAGTGTGGTGGTGCACGCTTGTAATCCTCGTGCTTAGGAGGCGTACAGGAGGATGGCGCAGGTTCAAAGCCAGCCATGCTGGCTTAAGAGACCCTGTTTCCAAATAAAAATATTTTTAAAAAAATAGGTCTGGGAGTGTAGCCCGGAGGTAGAAGGGTTTCCAGGAACCCCAGTACCACAAAAAAAAAAAAAAAAAAAAAAAAAAAAAAAAGCCCAGACGCAGCCAGGCGTGGTGGCGCACACTTGTATTGCCAGCATTCGGAAGGCCGAGACAAGGAGGATCGCGGTTCGTGAACAGCCTCAGCTACTCAGTGAGGCCCTCTGCAACTCACTGAGACCCTGTTTCAAAATAAAGAAAAAAAATATGGCTGGGGGTGTAGCTTGGAAGTAAAATCCCCCTGGCTTCCATCCCCAGACCCACACACACACAAAAAAAAGCCCAGATCCAGGAGTCAATGCTATGTGACCTGGGGCAAATCACTTAGCCTCTTTGTGCCAAACTTTCCTAACATGTGAAATCTGCATAACCATAATGATTGTTATACAAAGTAAATGAGATATGACAAGAACTATGAACAATACTTAGCACACACTCGTGTTTAAGAATACACCCGCTTAGCTGGGTGTGGTGGTGCAGGCTTGTAATTCCATTCCTGGTTGGGGGCAGGGGATGAAAAAGGAGGATCGCAGGTTCAAAGCTAGCCTCAGCAACCTCGTTGAGGCCCTCTGCAACTTAGTGAGACCCTGTTTTAAAGTAAAAAATAAAACAGAGCTGAGGGGTAGTATGCCCCTAAAATCAATCCTCAGTACCACCAAAACAAAAACAAACCCAGCTTTTATTATCTTTTTTTTTTTCTAGTACCAGAGATTGAACCCAGGGGCATTCTACCTTATACCTTCAAGCTACACTCCCATCCCTATTTTTTATTCTTTATTTTGAAATAGGTTCTCACTAAGTTGTGAATGGCCTAACGAAGTAGCTGAGGCTATCTGAGAACCTGCAATCCTCCTGTCTCAGCCTCCCAAGTATTGGGATTATTAGTGTGTGCCACCACACCTGGCTTATTATCATTATTCTTTAAGAGTTTCAATTTGGCCCAGGCTAAATTTCATATGGAAAATTTCCCATTTGGGGAATTTAAGGTAAAAACCAATTCAACATTTTATTTTAAGCCAATGACAAGGCTCCAATAATGTTCTTGAACCTCCCTTCCACTTAGCTCAAGTTTTGAAATAGAGGCTGCTGCTAAGCTAGAATCTGTATAGGACACTCATCTTGGTGTCCCCAGCAGAGCCTAAGGCTTGATAAGTCTCAGCCCCACAGAGACAGACACCTGGGAATAAGCCATCACACTACTTGAATATGGCATCACACTACTGAGGCAGCGGTGAGGCCACGAGCACAACGGCAAGAGGAGAATGGGATTCCGTGAGATCTCAGAGCATCTCACAGAAAACTAAGCGGTCCTTGAGAATAGGCAGGACCTCAACATGGCAAGAGCAGTCAAGGAAACAAAACATATATGGATCAAGTCAAGGAATGGAGTGGAATGAGCTCTGACTTGGGGGGTCAGAGAATCTTTAACTTGTAGCTGTGCAACTTCAGAAGGCACTAAACATGAGCAGCTGCATTTTCTCAGCTGTAGAATGAAGACAGTATCGTTGACATATGGTATTTGTATGATGCTCATGAACATGTGCTTTGTAACATAAAAAGAATTATGCAAGTATAAGGGTTACAGAGAGTCAGCCTTCATGCTCATTAAGTGCATTAAAATGTCTGCTGGGGATGATGGCACATACTTGTAATCCCAGAATTTGGGAGGTTAAGACTGGAGGATCATGGTTCGCAGACAGCCTTAGCTACTTAGTGAGGCTCTCCGCAACTTAGTAAGACCCTGTTTCAAAATAAAGAATAAAAAATAGAGCAGGAGGTGTAGCTCAGAGGTAGAATGTCCCTGGGTTCCATCTCCAGACCCGCAAAACAAAAAAAGGAAAGACTTGAGTCATCCAGCCAGGTATGGTGCCTCATGTCTGTAATTCCAGTATGTAAGGGGCTGAAACAGGAGGATCCTGGGCTTGAGGATGGCCCCCAGCAATGCAGCAAGACTCTCAGCAACCTAGTGAGACCTTATTTACAAATAAAAAATAAAATAGGACTTGCGGTGTATCTCAGAGGTAGAATGCCCCTGGGTTCCATCTCCAGGACCAAATCATCATCATCATCATCATCATCATCATCATCATCATCATCATCATCATCATCATTATTGAGTCATCCTAAGGTGAGGAAGTATTTTCCAAAGGGTGTGGACAAGAGGGGAGAAGCTTCCTTCTCAATTTTGTCTGAGAAAAGGCAAAGGAAGGTGGGCCCTTTGTTTTGCTTAATGGCAGAAATCCTAGAAGATCCCCAGAGATCTCCCTGATGAGGCTTGGAGAAGTACTGACTGCAGCAAATCCTGATCTGTGCCCTGAATACTTGCCACTGTCATATTCCCAGAAAACTGACCCAACTCAACAGGGAACCGACATGTGCAACACATGAGCGGGGCGGGCCTAGGGGCAATGCAAATCTAAACCCTGATTTACCTGAAGGTGTAGTTTCCAGGGACCAGTTTACTGAGCTTTAGTATGGCTGTATCTTCAGAAATCTTCTCTTCTCTCAGAGGCCCCTTGAGCTCCTCCCAATGATACTGGACGATTTTATCATCATCAGTACTTTCTGGACCACAAAGAATATCAGTTACAACACAAGGATGCTGGGTCTCAGCACTTATCCAGTTTATACAAACCAGGGCAACTCCCCAAAGGGCTGAAGCTAGGAAAACTACATGAAACCACAGACTCTCTCTGGAGAGTTTCTTCCCTAGGAATACTGGGTCATTCTGCCTCTCCATGAATGTTCCACTGTGTACTATTCCAAGGATTCTAACATAGGGAATCACTGGTTAAAATGCTTTGAATGAAAAGTCAATAATGTTTTTAGGAGTGGGTAAAAGAAGCTTTATTTCATTAATATGTGCAAAAACCAATAAACTAATAATTATTAAACACATGAAAACATACTCAAACCTCATTAAAAAGAAGTGCAAATTAAGCCATGCATGGTGGCACACATTTGTAAGGCTAAGACAGGAGGATCACAGGTTCAAGGTTAGTCTAAGCTACTTAAGGAGGCCCTCTACAACTTAGAGAGACCCTGTTTCAAAATAAAGAATAAAAAATAGGGCTGGGGGTATAGCTTGGAGGTAGAAAGCCCTGGCTTTCATCCCGAGTACGGCCAAAAAAAAGTGCAAATTAAAATTACACTTAAGATAGCATTCACACATATGATACTGTGTGTGTGTGTGTGTGTGTGTGTGTGTGTGTGTGTGTGTGTTTGTGGTTGTGTGTTACTACAAATGAAATCAGGGGATTCTACCTCTGAGCTATACCTCAGCCTTATTTGATTTTTTATTTGGAAATTGGGTCTTGCTAGGTTGCTGAGAGCTTTCCTAAGTTGCTAAAGCTGGCTTTGAATCTGAGAGCCTCCTGTCTTAGCCTCCCAAGTGCCAGGATTATAGGTGTGTGCCACCATGTCCAGAAATATGCTACATTTTAATCTACCAGATTTTTTTTCATGTGTGTGGTACTGGGAGTGGAACCCTCCCAGACCTATTTTATACTTTATTTGGAAACAGGGTCTCACTAAGTTGCTGAGAGCCTCACTAAGTAGCTGAGGATGGCTTTGAACCTGTGCAATCCTCCTGTCTTAGCCTCCTAAACACTAGGATTACAAGCGTGCGCCACCACGCCTGGCAATCTACCAGATTATTTTTAAAAAAGGTTTCATGACACATTATATGGATGAAGATGTGGAGCCAAGTGTGGTGGCGCACGCTTGTAATCCCAGCATTTGGGAGGCTGAGACAGGAGGATCGTGGTTCACGGACAGCCTCAGCTACTTAGTGAGGCCCTTTGCAAATCAGTGAGACCCTGTTTCAAAATAAAGAAAAAAAAGTATGTCTAGGCGTGTAGCTTGGAGGTAGAATGCCCCTGGGTTCCATCCCAAGTACTGAAAAAAAAAAAAAAACAACCAAAAACCAGACGTAGACGTAGAGAAAGCAGTCTTCCCAATCACGGTGGAAGCATAAATTGATATAATGAATTATTCTATAATGAATGCTTTGGCAATATTTATCTTTGCCAAGTATTTATCTGCCTGATTTTATTTTTGTTTTTGTTACTGGGGATTGAACCCAGAGGCATTCTACCTCTGAGCTACACGCCCAGAACTTTTGATTTTTTTTTTTTTTTTTTTTTGTGACACTGGGGTTCCTGGAAGCCCTTCTACTTCCGGACTACACTCCCATACCTATTTTTATATTTTTATTTGAAAACAGGGTCTCTTAAGCCAGCGCGGCTGGCTTCGAACCTGCGCGATCCTCCTGTCTCCGCTTCCCAAGCGCAGGGATTACAAACGTGCGCCATCACACCCGGTGCCCTTTTGATTTTTTATTTTGAAACTAAGTGTTGCTAAGTTGCGGAGGATCTCATTCAGCTGCTCAGAGGCTAGCTTTGACCCTGCAATCCTCCTGTCCCAGCCTAAGTACTCGAATTACAGGCATAAACTAGTACACCTGATTTTTTCTTTTTAATTTTAAGAAACAACAACAAAAAAAAGCCAGGCATAGTGGTTTGGGAGGCTGAGACAGAAGGATTGTGGTTCATGGACAGCCTCAGCTACTTAGTGAGGCTTTTAGCAAATCAGTGAGACCCAGTTTCAAAATAAAAAAAGAAATAAAATAGGGCTGGGGGTGCTGCTTGGAGGTAGAATGCCCCTGGGTTCCATCCCCAGTACCATCCCCCCCAAAAAAAAGAAAAAATTAAAGTATGCCTGTAATCCCAGTATTACTTGAGAAGCTAAGATAGGAGGATTGCAGGTTTGAAGCCAACCTCAGCAACTTAGCAAGACCCTATTTCCAAATGAAAAATAACAGGACTGAGAAATATAATTAGGAGGTCGAATATCCCTGGGTTCAATCCCCAGGAACACAAAACAAGACAAAATCAAACAATGAGGGTCCAGGTCTGCAATTCTTCTAGAATTTATACTACTAGAATTTATATATATTATTTTTATTTATTATTATTATTATTATTATTATTATTATTATTATTAGTGGTGGTACTGGGGTTCCTGGAAGTCTTTCTATCTCCGGGCTACACTCCCAGACCTATTTTTTATTTTTTATTTGGAAACAGGATCTCCTAAGCCAGCGTGCGTGGCTAGCTTCAAACCTGCGCGATCCTCCTGTCTCTGCCTCCCAAGAGCGGGGATTACAAGCGTGCGCTACCACGCCCGGCAATACTACATATATATTTAACACATATGTTAAGCATAATGTTGATAAGATTATTTATTTATTTATTTATTTATTTATTTATTTATTTATTTATTTTGCAGTACTGGGGATGGAACCCAGGGGCATTCTACCTCTGAGCTACACCACCAGCCCTATTTTTTATTCTTTATTTTGAAATAGGGTCTCACTAAATTCCAGAGGGCCTCACTAAGTAGCCAAGGCTGGCCTAGAAGCCAGATCCTCCCATCTCAGCCTCCCAAATGCTGGGATTACAAGCATGCGCCACCATGCCCAGTGACAAAATTATTTATGATAAGTCATAACAGCAAAAGAATGAGCATACTTAATGAGGTTCTCCATAACTTAGTGAGACCCTGTTTCAAAATAAAGAGGGCTGGGGGTATAGCTTGAAGTTAGAATGCCCCTGGGTTCAACTACCAGTACCATCAAATAAATAAATAAATAAATAAATAAATAAATAAATAAATAAAGTAAGCCGAGCGTGGTGGCGCACGCTTATAATCCCCGTGCTTGGGAGGCGAGACGGATCGCTCAGGTTCGAAGCCAGCCTTGCGGGCTTGAGACCTTGTTTCCAAATAAAAATATAAAATATAAAATAGGTCTGGGAATGTAGCCTGGAGGTAGAAAGGTTTCCAGGAACCCCAGTACCACCAAAAAAATTTTAATGGTCATCAAGTCATCTACAGAGATTGAAAACAAGGCTTCTGCAACTTAGTGAGACCCTGTTTCAAAATAAAGAATAAAAATTGGGCAGGGAGTGTAGCTCGGAGGTAGAATGTCCCTGCGTTCCATTCCCAGACCCACATGAAGAAAGAAAGAGAGAGAGAGAGAGAGAGAGAGAGAGAGAGAAAGAAAGAAAGATGAGAAGAGAAGAAATAGGGCTAGGAATGTAGCTTGAAGGTAGAATGCCCCTGGGTTCCATCCCCAGGACCGTGGGGGAAAAAAAAAAAAAAAGGATCGATAAGTATTTCATGTACTGATTTGGAAAATTTCCCTAACATATACAGACAGGCATTATACACAAAGGACAGTGCTCAAACAAGTTATCATTTGTATAAACAAGAGGATAAATACTATGTACATATTTTCTTATACATGCATAAAATATCTCTGGAAGCATACAATAAAATATCATTAGTTGTATGGGTGAAACTAAATAGTTGGGAGACAGAGATGGTATGATTCTTTTCACTGTATACCTCTACTTTATTTTTAAATTAATTTATTTTGCAGTAATGAGGATTGAACCCAGGGCATTCTAACTCTGAGTTACAGCCTCAAACCTATTTTATTTTTAAAATTTGAAATAAGGTCTCACTAGGTTGCTGACAGTCTCACTAAGGTCCTGAGGCTGGCCTTGAATATGCGACCTTCTTGTCTCAGCCTCCCAAATACTGGGATTGCAGGCATGGGCCACCATGCCCAGCCATTGTGTATTATTAAAATTCTGGCGTTAGGTAAACCCTTTTTTTACCACTCTCTACAATAAGTGCTACTTCTCTCTTGGCCTGTTGTCTTATTCTCTTGGCCAGAATTATTGGCATAAAATGCCTAACCTTGTTAGAGAATCCTTTACCAAAGAATGACTGTATCTATTAAGAAGCACTGCTGGTGCCAAGACAGTCAGAGTGATGGGCTTTAATGAAAATCAAAAGAAACCAAACAAAGACTGGTGAGAAGATAGGCCTGAAACCACCTGTATACACAGACAAGGAAAAGAATAAGACCCAGAAGTCCCCATCACCCATCAGGTGGCACTACTCAGAGGGGTTAGTGTTAGTGAGCCCTGCCAGGGTGTAGACCACATCTTGTGAGTCTTCTCAGAAGGAGGCTGGTCAGCAGTCTTACCAGGAAGTGATGGCTGGGTGAGAGCTCCTACATAGGCCTCTCAGTTACATATTGCCACTGACAGCAAGAAACACTGTGTCCACAACCAAGAAAGGAAACCCCATCCAAACAAATCTGAAAACCATCAGTTTCAACTAGAGTAATTCCAAATACAGGCATAATCTCACTTTCTTTCCATCTCAGAGCAGAAATATTACTTTGAACAAACCACATGAGGATTTTAAATAGGGCCTGTCTGGTTGGTTACTAACTAATCAGTTGCTTCAGATGTTGGTCATCCCATAACGTGGTCAAGAAGACTGGCATAAGTGGAGCGCAGAGACGGCTGGCCCTAACCTATCAGGGCACAGTGAGCGCTCTCGACAACGTCATGCTCAGACAAGTACTCACGGCTGCCATCGATGACTGTAGAAGTGGTTGGCAGAGAGATCTCCTGGAACTGAGGCGACACAATAGCAACAGGAGGCTGATTCTTACGAGGCTCTGCAAGAAAGTGACCCAGAAAACACTGGGGGAGGAGCTTTAGGACTTATAGGAGGGACAGACTATATCTGAGTGGATCACACATCAGTAATTTCCATTCTGTAAATAATGGGATGGACACAAGACTGGGCTGCCATTCTAACATAAGAAACCTGGAGCATACAGTTCTCTTCAAACCTGACCACTTCTCAGCCCGCATCCTGCGCGTTCTCTGAACGTTCGCGTGTGTCTAACTCATGGGAAGCCCTGTGGCAGCCGGTGGCTGCTTTCAAGCCAGCCTGATACAGTGGACAAACAAGTTTGTGGAGTAAAACCCTGGCAGGCATACCATGCAGCAGTGTAGACCACAGAGAAAGATAACAAGTGACTTCTCAACATCCCTGAGGTGATGGTGTGCGAGGTAACTAGGGCTGTCTGTGTGCAGTGGGGCCACATGCCGCTCTGGTCCACCTGGACACTGATCATGCTGACCACAGAGGTCACCATGCTGGTGACAACTCAGGGACTTGCTGTGCTCTCAAATAGGCTTTGCCAATGACTGCATCCCCAGCCCGCTAATCACATCTTTAAGGTAAAAAGAAAAATGGGACAAAATTACCTGGGCCAAAAAGCTCAAGGAATGAAAAGAAAATCTATTACCAAAAAAGACAAAAAAAAAAAAAAAAAAAAAAAAGCCAGCCGTGGTGGTGCACGCTTGTAATCCCAGTACTTGAGAGGCTAAAACAGAAGGATTGCAGGTTTGCAGCCAGCCTCAGCAACTTGTGAGAGCCTCCAAAAATAAAGAATAAAATAGAGCTGGGGGTGTAGCTCAGAGGTAGAACATCCCTGGGTTCAATACCCAGTATTGAAAAAGACAAAAAAGACAAAAAAAGACAAAAAATAGTATTAATTTGTGCCAGTACATGTGCCTCTTTCTCCCTTCTAAATTTCTCTGAAAATGCAAAACAAGAAACCTTGCTATTGCACTGTGGTCTGCCATCAGTGGCTCATTTGTAATGAATGACGGAGCAAGGCAAGGTGGAGCATACCTGCAATCCTACGGCTTGGGAAGCTGAGACAGGAGGGTGGCAAGTTCATGGGCAACCTCAGCAACTTACAAAGGCTCTCAGCAGTGAGACTGTTTCAAAATAAAAAATAAGAAAAGGACTGAGGGTCTAGCTTGGAGACAGAACAACCCTGGGTTCAGTCCCCAGTACCACCAAAAAAAGAAAAGAAAAAAAAATGACAGGATAAATTTGCTTTCCAAGGTGTAAAAGACTAGCAGGGTTTAAATGAGGAATTCTAGCTGAGCATGGTGGTACACTCCTGCAATACCAGTAACTTGGAAGGCTGAGGCAGGAGGATCATAGTTCATGGCCAACCTCAGCAACTTCGTGAGGCTCTCTGCAACTTATTGAGACCCTATTTTTTATTTATTTATTTATTTATTTATTTATTTATTTATTTATTTATTTTTTGTGTGTGGTGGTACTGGGGGTGGAACTCAGAGGCTTTCTACCTCCGGGCTAAACTCCCAGACCTTTTTAAAAATATTTTTATTTGGAAACAGTGTCTCACTAAGTTGCTGAGAGCCTCACTAAGTAGCTGACACTGGCTTCGAATCCGTGTGATCCTCCTGTCTCAGCTTCCCAAGCGCAGGGATTACAAGCGTGCGCCACCACGCCTGGCTGAGACCCTATTTTTTAAAATAAGAATAAAATAGTACTGAGGGTGTAGCTCAAAGGTAGAATGCCCCTGGATGTCACCCCCAGCATCACACACACACAATTATATTTTAAAAAATGAGGAATTCTGTGTACAAAGGCCCACATCTCTGGAAAGCCATCAGGAGGAACCAGTCTCTTGCCTGGTGGTCCTTCTGCATGCCTCCCCTGAGCCCCTGGCTTCCTTGTGTGTCTTAGTTACAACACGGTCCTCTCCCAGCATAGCCTAGTTAGAGAAGCAGTTCTCTGGTCAATGGATACTTCGTAGGGCACAGTGCTTGTGGGCCCTGTGACTAATGTTCCTCTGCCACACCCAGTGTTACAGACTTCATTGCCATAATCTTTTACTGCACTGAAATGGGAATTGCCCAATAGCTCTATGATGAAAAAAGAATGAGGATTAAAGACACCAAGTCAATTCTCCTTCACAGGAGTCTGGCAGAGGGAGCAGCAAGCCACAGCCTGGGCTGGAGACACATACCTGGCTTTACCGTCACGTTCACGTAGCCTTCCCCATGAGCATTCTGACCATCCACAATCACTTTGAATTCATACAGGCCTGGAGTAAGCTGTGGAAGAGAGATCCTTTAGACAACCACAAAAGCAGCAGGTGTGCTAAGAGAACACAGACACCTAGCTTTCCCATGCTGGATCCTGCACTCTTTTCCTGCCCTTTCTTCAACATGGGAAAGGAAAGTAGCTAAAGAGATTAAGCAGCAAGATAAACTAAAAAGAAACATGGCTTTTAGTGTGAATCTTATTACTGGCTGCCTCTAGAACAACAGAAGGGATTTCAATCTCCCTGTACTCCCATTTTCTTTTCAGAAGAACATTACGGGCCCAACCATCCTACATCAGTTATGAAATTGAAATAATCATCTCTTCAAAGAAAAACATCTTGTAATGATACCAAATAGTTCCCAAATATCTGAATATTTCCCCTCCCGATTCCTACTAACTGCATAAACACAACATAAAGGGAAAAATAAAACCACTCCCATCTCACCACCCCTGCACATCGACTCATCCTATTTCTCTAGTTCTTCCTAATCCTTGAATACATATAAAAGATAGTCTTATACAGTTCATTCACTCAACAAACACTTATTGAAAATTAATCATGTACCAGTCACTGTCCCGGTTGGGGTATGGAGGTGGTTAAGGTAAGATCCCCACCTTTGAGGAGCTCAGATTTCAGTGGTATTTGGAGTCTAGCTAAAATCAAGTTATTAGATCCTTTATTATTCTTTCTTCTACTCATTTAGCATAAATCATTCCCCTATTACAATACAATCTTTTATTTATTTATTTATTTATTTATTTATTTATTTATTTTCGGGTCCGGGGATGAAACCCGGGGGCATTCAACCTCTGAGCTATACCCCCTGCCCTATTTTTATTTATTTTGAAACCAGGTCTCACTGAGTTGCACAGGGCCTCACTAAGTAGCTAAGGCTGTCCGCGAACCACGATCTTCTGGTCTCAGCCTCCCAAATGCTGGGATTACAAGCATGTGCCACCACGCCCGGCAACAATACAATCTTTTAATATTCATCTTAATGACTAAGAACAATACATAAATAAATATGTCATTGACAGGTGTGGTGGAGCACATCTCAGTATTGGGGAGGCTGAGACAGGAGGATCGCAGGTTTGCAGCCAGCCTCAGCTACTTAATGAGACCCTTCACAACTTAGTGAGACCTTGTTTCAAAATAAATAATAACAAATAGGGTTGGGAGTATAGCTCAGAGGTAGAATGCCCTGGGTTCAATCCCCAGTACTGCAAAAAATTTTTAAAAATTAAAAAAAAATATGTCCTAATTCATATAAGCATCCCACATTGTTGGATACTTGGGTTGCTTCCAAAGTCTTCCCATTATGACTGCTGCTATAATGGACATCTTTGTGGACAATGAGGGTGCTCTTTCTTTTGAGTCATTTCCTTTGGGTAAATACTGTGACCACGGGTAGCATCTGTGACCATTTTCTCCTTGTAATGCTTTCACCTCTCTACACACAGCAGCTTCCTCTTGTTTCCCCTCCCTGCCATCCCTGACAGTGCCCCAGGATGCCAGCTGCAGCCTTCACTCCACATGCTCTTCCCAGCTGATCTTGGCTAAGCCTATGGCTCAATTATCATCTATCTGAGGCTGATATGTAAATTTATCTCTCTGGCCCAGATGTGACTCCTGGTCTCTAGCCCCTTTCCTCTAATTCTAACAGGACAACTCCACTCAAATTATCTCACAAGTTCCTCAAACTGACTCTGCCCCCAAATGAATCTTCTGCAAATCTCTCCAAACCTGCTGCTCTTTCTGTGCTCCTTATTTCAGTGAGCACCCACCTAGTGCCTAAGCCCAAAGCTACAATTAACCTAGTCCCCTCTTCCCTAGCACCCCATACTAGCCACTGGCCATCACATTCTTTCAAGTTAACCTCCATACTATTTCCCAAATCTATTTACTTCATCTATACTGCATTCACCTTCCTTCTCCCCCCCCCCCTTTTTTTTTTTTGGTACTATGGATGGAGCCCAGTGGCATTCTGCATCCAAGCTATATCCCTGACCCTTATTTTTTTTTATTTTAAAACAGGGCCTCACTAAGTTGCTAAAGCTGGCTTTGACCCTGTGATCCTCCTGTCTCAGTCACTGGGATTACAGGCATTCACGCCAAGACCTGCTTACCCTATTTCTTATCCACTCAATACAACAGGTCTTAAAAGCCTGGGCTCAGAAATGGAATGCTTTAGTTCAAGCCTGACATTTGATAGCTTTGTAAACTTTGGCCAGACCAAAAATTTCCTTTTTTCAATATTTAGTTTCATTACCTTGGGATATTATGAAAATTGGAAGAAATAATTGAGTAAAACAATTAGCACCAAGCCTGACATATAGTATGAGCTCATTAGCTGGTTTCTCATTGTATCTTCAGGATAATATCATTTCAATAGATTCCTCACTGGTCTTCCCAGTTAAGAGTCTTATCTCCTCCAATCTGTGGACAGGGAGATCTCTTTAAACTGAAAGTCTGCACATGTCTTTCTCCTGCTTAAAACCTTTCAAAGGCTCCCTGTCCCCTTTACATAAGATCAAGGTACTTCATTTGGCACCAGGCGCTGCTCCCTCTGGCCTCCCCTCTCTCTAACCTATTTACACCACTGCTTTTCTCTGCCCAAGCATCCACCCACACCTTGCTCCTTTTCCCCCTATTTTCTCTCCTAATTTTGACCGAGTAAATATGCTGCTTCTTTGCTTGGGATTTTCTTCCTCTACCCTTTCAGACCCAAGTAGGCAAACTTTTAGAAATCTACTCTAGCTCCCCAGGCCTTCAATGACCCCTGCACTGACCTAGTGGATCAACTTCTCTCATTATCTACTTCCAGTCAGTGTTATCTAGACTCTGCTATCCTTGTATGCTAAGAATATGATTAATTCACTGTTTAATCCCACACAGCTGCCACATGACCAGTGTACAAGGAATAGCTGTTGAATGAATGAATCAATGAAATTGCTGGGCCAAAGAATATAAACATTGTTATGGCTCTTAATAACTATACTGATTCCCAAAGATACTGAGTCAATGTATACAGTCATATGGCCACAAATAGCTTATCTACCAAATTCTGCAATCCTTATGTTATCCTTCAAAGCTGTTTAGTGTATATTTTCAGCTATTGCTACCATGCTGGTACAGTCTTCTCACCAAAAATTAAAATTTGAGAATCATACACTAACAAACACTGGATGTCAGCCAATCAGACACTTGAAGGTTCTGCTTCTGAAAGATAATTCCCAACTTCAGTGTGGACAGAAAATTTTACATTATCCAGTTTAGAAAACAGTCTCTACCTTCTACCTCTCTACCTTCTCCCTGCAGAGGCCTAAGAAGCAAATTCACCTTGGACAGTTTCAAGAATTGGGAATGTTTCCCTTCCATTTCTCCACTGTAGTCTTCAGGATGAGTAATCAGCTGCCAGTCGTAGGTGTAGGTTTCTCCTATAGAAGGGCAGTGACAAAAATCATGAAAACACACACCTACACACAAAGAGACTGCCAATAGCGAATCTCTTCTAGATCTTGACAAGGCCTTCGTCTTTAGGACTGTGCCCCACAGCCTGTAGGGAAACCAAACCATCTGCTGAGAGAAAGGGTGATTCTGCTGACTCAGCCCCACAGGGGCATCTTCCATACTCTCTCTCTCAACTGCTCACTCCTGCCCCATCCCACCCTCCGGCCAAGTGTCCCGAAAAAAAAAAAAAATAAATAACAGGTTGTTCAGGGTTTGATACCTCACTGAAAACACATGCTCTCGTAATCGCTATAGGTGAACTCATTGGGAACAAAGGCCATTTTCTTGTAAAACTTCTTTTGCAACAAAGAACAGCAATGACTTCTAAATAACATGGTTCAAAAATAGCTTTTTAGAGAACTCTAACAATGCTCGTCTCACTGAGGTCATCACACCCTAGTGAGTTAAAAGAGCTACTTCATTCCTGCTGAGCTAAATAACACACTGCAGAAGACAACAGGGCATGGCCCATTTAAGACAGGCCCCAATGAAACTGATTAAGATCAACTGAAGCATTAAACGGTACTCGGTCCTCGGTCCTCATTTGCAGCTCAGATTGTAACACTGGGGAGCTTGCAAGAGGAGACTCCTGTTATCTAACGGGAATCCCTCCCCAGTAAAAGTGGCCTTAAACCTTCTCTTTCTTCCTTTCTATCCCTGATTTTTTTTTTTTTTTAAGGAAAATTTTTTGGCTAGGGAAAGGTGGGATTTAGCAGGAAGGTTTAAGTTACTAAACAAAAGAGTGAGAAAGAAAATCTCAAATGCTTAGTAGATTACAGTCATCTTTTTAATGAGTTCAAATATTAAAGTTTAAACTTGGAGATGGGTATGGTGGTATATGCCTGTAATCCCAGTACTTGGGAAGTTGAGACAGGAGGATGACAGGTTTGAGGACAGCCTCTGAAGGTAGTGAGAGACTTTCATCAACCTAGCTAGACCCTGTTTCAGGTGAGGCATGGTAGCACACACTTGTAATCCCACATCCAGGAGGTGGAGACCAGAGGATCACAGTTCGCAGACAACCTCGGCTACTTAGTGAGACCCTTCACAACTCAGTGAGACCCTGTTTCAAAATAAAGAATAAAAAAAAAAATAGGGCTGGGGGTGTAGCTTAGAGGTATATTGCCCCTGGGGTTCCATCCCTAGTACCACACACACACACACACACAAAAAAAAAAAAAAAAGTGGCTGGGAAGGTATAGCTCAGAAGTAGAATGCCCCCGAGTTCAATCTTCAGTACCACAAAAATAATTAAGTAAAGTTAGCATTAGCATTTGGAATTTAATTCCAAGCTATCCTTCGTCTGAAGACCAGGTTTCATTTTGTAAGCCTGGAACTCAACAAGCTAATATTGTTTTGGCTAGCTGCAGTTGCTCTCATAATGTATCTGCAAAAGACAGGTCAGGATGGGCAGGAAGAAGCAGCAGGGGCAGGACTCACACTTGCCAAAAGACATTTCTTCCAACTGTAGTTGGCAATGATTTTCCACACAGAAAGCAAACACACTAATTTAGGAACTGATAATTTTATAATATTGAAAGTTAGCAACAATGATGTCCAAAAAGGACAATATTCCTGGGACAGAGAAGCTCGGGGGATGAATTATGCCTTATAGGCATATATTTGCCTAAGGGCAGGAACAACTGAGTACAGATCTTTTAGAACGCTAGCTGTAATGATTAGGATAGTGGTTTTGAAACTGGACCCTGGAACCCCACAGGGATGGTACTGGGCAGAAGAGGGATGAAGAACATACAGGGTCTGCCTCAGTGCCCCCAGTCTTTGAAAGCTTGAAACCATCCAGTTCATGGATTTAATTAAAGCTGAAGAATTGGGCAGAGGAGAGATGATGCTAAGCATCTGTTTCAGAACTGATTTGTTTTAGAATAGTAATTTCCAAGATTAAAGTCAGAAAAATGTATAGGCACATAGTTTTTTTGTTGTTGTTGCTTGTTTGCGATACCAGGTATGGAACCCAGGGGCATTCTATCTCTGAGCTACATCCCCAGCCCTATTTATTAGTCTTTTTATTTTTGAAACAGGGTCTCACTGAGTTGCAAAGGGCCTCGCTAAGTGGCTGAGGCTGTCCCTGAACCGCGATCCTCCAGTCTCTGCCTCCCAAATGCTGGGATTATAAGCATGCGCCACCACACATGGCATGAGTTTTGTGTTTTTTTTTTTTTTTTTTAAATAATAAAGGCCAAGTGTGGTGGCACACACTTGTAATCCCAGCACTTGGGAGGCTGAGACAGGAGGATCATGCAGGTTCGAAGCCAGCCTCAGCTACTCAGTGAAGCTCTCAGCAACTTAGTGAACCCTGTTTCCAAATTTAAAAAAAAAAAAAAAATAGGTCTGGGAGTGTAGCCCGGAGGTAGAAAGCCCCTGGGTTCCATCTCCAGTAAAATAATTAATAATAATAATAATTATAATAATAATAATAATAAAGAGTACCCAGCATAACTTCTCAAAAGGAGTGCAAGTATTTGCTGCTCAATTCGGTTCTTTCCTATTTCAACTTTCAAAGGCCACACAATCCGCTACAGTAACTCATCACCCAAGGAAGAAGGGAAAGAGCTTCTCTAAAGGAAGGTGGAAGGAATTGACAAAGGAAACTCAATTTGAGAGCAAAAATATAGAACAGAGGGAGATTGATGTTCTGAAAAGGTATTTTTTACCTATATATACTGTTGGTATTAGACCCACAATATTAAAATAGAAACGTGTACATAAGCTGGAAGGACCCATTCTGAGGGTGGAAGAACGTCCTACCTGACTGGCCAGTCCCAGGTGCTAGTGCTTCCCTCACACCACTGGCAGTTTGAAGAGAATATGTTTGTGTTTTTAAGTCATGTTTTGTTACATTAACATATACTTCAAAGGTGAATAGATGTTCACAATACAAAAGTTTTCTTAAATAGGGAGTTAATCATCACTCATTTACATATTTTATAAATTTGAATTTTGTATATCACAAATTGAGCTTGTATTTTTTAAGTGACAAATGTATATGAGCAGTAGTTGAGTAATTTCTCTCCAAGTTCTATATTTGCCATTTAATAATTGTTTGGCCAAAATAAACAGGTTAAGCTGAGGCTCCGTTTCTTCTATTTTAAATGGGTATAATACAACTGACCACATAACATCTACACTTAAATGAACATAAGTTCCATGCTAAGTACAGAACGAGGTGACTTATACACTAACTTATCTTGCCCCCGAAGTAACTCTAGGAAGTAGGAATTATTACTCCCACTTTATCAAAATACAGAAATTCAGAGAAGTCATTGCAAAATCATTCTGCTAATGACTGGGTGTGCTGGGATTTGAATCCAGGCTTGACCTGAAAGCCCATGATCTAAAACCCTATATTATACTGTCTACTGTATTACATGAATATTATACACCCACATGCCATAATCTTAGCCTCAATGGATGCTTAAAGAGTAAATGAGTTGAGATACATAAGTTACAAATTGAAATGTTACCTGAATGGGAAGGGATTTTTACCTTTCTGTGGATCTTGGAGAACAAATGCATTTAATTGAACTTCATTCTTGGGCAGAGTCATCTGGACACTCTTTCCAGCAGATACCACCAGTTTCTTTATTACTAGAAACAAAGTAAATATACCAGAGATAAGAAACAGATCCAGCTTGTACCATTCTCTCCTTTTACGATCAAACTCCTTTCCTGAATGACATTCAGCTACTGCCTTCATTTCCTAATTATTTCCTACATTTTAATGCCCTGACATTTGATTCTGCCTCACAATGAGGCGCTTTCTGACAGATCTAAGAGTTGTGTCTCAACCCTACCCACCACTTGGGTGCATTGTCTACTGCTAACTTCTACATCTGAGAGCTCTTGGTTATCATGATACTGTCTTCTATTTGTTCTGCTTTTTTTTTTTTTTTTTTTTGGTACTGGGAATAAAACTCAGGGGGGTTCTACCTCCAAGCTACATTCTCATCTCTTTTCACTTTTTATTTTGAAACAGGATCTCATTAAGTTACTATGGGTCTGGATAAATTGCAGAGGCTATCTTTGAACCTGGGATCCTCCTGTCTCAGCTTCTCAACTACTGGGCTTATAGTCATGCACCACCACTCCTGGCCTTTTCTGACTTCTTCCCCATTGTATTGTTTTAAATTTTTATTTATTTAAAAAAACTTTTTTTGCAGTACTAGGGATGAAACCCAGGGGTATTCTACCTCCAAGATATATCCCCAGCCCTATTTTTTATTCTTTATTTTGAAACAGGGTCTCACTAAGTTGCAGAGGACCTCACTAAGTAGCCAAGGCTGTCCACAAACCTGTGATACTCCTGTTCAGCTTCCCAAGTACTGGGATTACTCTCCATTGTATTTTAACGATGGTCTGTCCCTAAGTCCTCCTTATATACTACTTTCAACACAGTTCAAATTCTTCTCGAGGGGCGTATTCATTTCGAGTCACCCCACCCCATGCCACTTTGGCATGGGGCTGTATTTCTATTTTCTGTATTTCTATATTTTTAATAAACTTCTTTAAATCTTCAAAAAAATTCTTCTCAAGGATCATCTTTCTGTTGCTAAATAACTTGTTAATAAGATACATAAATAAGAAAGGCAAATATCAGTCATAAGGCCTGCCTTTCTTTCCATTCTGGTTGCTACAACCATTGACTCATTGTTCACAATTAGATTACCCAGGAATCTTAATTAGTCTCCCTTCTGCTAGCTCTCCCCATTCCAATCTATTCTGTCTTCCTGTAACGCCCACCACCATTGGTCTTCCTAAAATACTCACACACCATGTTGCTCTGCTATTTAGGACCCCTGCTCTGACACCATGTCTAAGGCCACACTCCTAACCTGGCATTAGAGCACCACCACCATCTGATGGCAAGTTCTTGCCCTCACCACCCAATTCTGCTCCCGGTTATGTTAATTTTCCCTCTTGTTCTTTAGAAAGGCCATGGTCTACTCTGAGGACTTTGCTAAAGCTTTTTCTTTAGTTGGGATGATTGCTTTTCTGTATTCTAAATACAGAATTTCATTCTTAACTTTAAAACTGTGTCCAAGAAATCTTTCAGACCACTTCAGTTCAAAGTGACCCAGTCCTTGGGTCACGTTAGCACTCTTGGAATGGCCAACTCAGTAAATAGTGATGAACTGTTCTTCTATTCGCCAGCTAGTTCACTGGCATTACTGGCATTCTGAGGCAGATGACTCTTTGTTGGGGACAGGGAGACTGTCCTGATCACCAGAGGATGACTAGCGGTACCCCTGGCTCACCCATTAGATGTCAATAGCACATGCCCACCCCCAGCTGGAACTACCAAAAATGTTAGCAGACCATTGAGAACCACTAATTATATAAATCTTATTCCTGCTCTGACAATAGCTATTCATCATTTGGTACGATACCTCAACACTAGGAAAGCTTAAAGCAAACAGTAGTTTGATGAACTCCTATTTCAAGACTAGGAGGTGAAGAGTGCTTCCCAGATAGATATGAAACTTGAGATTTATCTGCCTCGGCTTCAGAACAGCACACTTGGAGAAAAAATGAAGCCATCTTTTATGGGAGCTGTAGCCTTTAGATGTCCCCAGGAGACAGAATAAGAGCTCTCTAAAATGACTTTCAGAAAAAGAAAAAGAAAATCATTACACTTAGAGAGAGCACAATGGGCTCAAAAATGGCTGTTCAACACAGTACAACCCAGCCCCTCACAGCTACACTGGAAATTACTGTGGTGCTTCAGGACTGAAACTTCAAAATATCATGTTAGATCACTACCAAAGAAGACCCTAGGAAATGAAAAATTAGTTTTCACTGGCTTTGCTTTACCTTCTTGGCTTTTTTCAGAGTTAACCATTAACCATTTATTAAGCATTGACACTACATATTTTAGAAGAGCACCCAGGAAACTCAGACCAATTAAGGCAATACTCTAGATATAAATCTCCTTCTTATAGGCTGCTTTAAAAATAAAGATGTTTAGCCAGATGTACTGCCACATGCTTGTAATCTCAGTACTTAGGAGGCTGAGACAAGATGATTGTGGGTTTGTAGAGTGAGGCTCTCAGAAACTTAGTGAGACCTTCTTACCAAATAAGAAAAAAAAAAGGACTGGGGGTATACCATGGAGATAGAATGCCTCTAGGTTCAAACCCCAGTAACCTAAAAAAAAAAAAAAAAAAAAAAAAAAGCCGGGCGTGGTGGCACATGCTTGTAATCCCGTGCTTGGGAGGCAGAGACAGGAGGATCGTGCAGGTTCGAAGCCAGCCGTGCTCGCTGGCTTAGGAGATCCTGTTTCCAAATAAAAATGTAAAAATAGGTCTGGGAGTGTAGCCCAGAGGTAGAAGGGCTTCCAGGAACCCCAGTACCACCCCCCCCCAAAAAAATCAACAAAATAAAGCTAAAAAGATAGCTAAAAAAGTAAATAAATAAATAAAGATGTTTTAGCTATGCATGGTGGCACATGCCTATAACCCCAGGTACTCTGGAGGCTGAGGCAGGAAGATCACAAATTCTGGGCAACTTAACTAAAGTTGTCTCAAAATGAAAACAAAAGGGCTAGAATATAGCTCGGTGGTTAGAATGCCCCTGGGTTCAATCCCAAGTACCATAAAAAATAATAATAACAATAATATATAGAAATCAGATGCCCTTCAAATCAGAGAGAAAAATATCTAACCTACAACCAGCCTTTCAGAAGGCAAACAGGTGCATCAATTCAACTTCTTCTCCCCAGTAGCCTGTTTGTTTGATTCCTTGCACATTACTTACTCCTGCTTTTAAGTCACAGTGGACTCTGTTTCTGGGAAAATGAGCCTCATAAAATTCCACAAGCTGGGGACTTGCTGAGAAAAGGACTTAGAGCCCTAATTCCCACAACTGCAGGGATACTGACAGGGCTATTTTTCTCTAACAGACAGCACTCAAGTCATGCCTTCCTTAGCTCTCTCCTCTATAAGGGACACTGATCAAATGTTCCACTTTACTAACCTACCTCTAAGGGCAGGAGCAAGGGCCTCACCTGGATATGGTGCTGAGGTACTCTGAGAAGAGGCCTGGGGGGTAGGGGTAGCATAACTGTAGGAGGGAGCCACTGGAAGGGGGGTGGCAGTTTGAATTCTCCCAGGACTTTTTACTTGCTGAGTGCTGGGTATAGCACCGGGATCCTCTGCTGTTTCAGGTTGGACTGATACATTCTTTGGCCAACCAGGAATCTCTGCAGTCAGGTCTGTGATTAAGGGACTGGAAATTGTAACTGCCTTGTGGACCTAAAGAAATGCAAAAATTAATTTGAGTAGGCAAAAGTCAAATAGTTACTCAGCTTATATCTCACGAAACAATAACAAATTAAATGATTTCTTGAAAAATGCAAAAATGTCAAAAATATTAAAGAAATTCATCTTACCACCTGCTATAGTTTGGATCTAGAATGTGAGTGTCTCCCATAGGCTCATTTGTTGAAGATTTGTTCCCCAGCCCATGGCACTATTGATAAGTGATAGAAATGTAAGGAAGTGTGGACTAGTTGGGAGAACTGGTCACTGGGGATGTGTCCTTGAAGGTTACATCTGGTACCCGCCCATTCCGCTCTGTTTGCTTCCTGAATGCCATGAGGTGAGCAGCTTTGCTCTTCCACTTACTCCTACCATGATGCTCTGCTTCATCACAGGCCCCAAAGCAACAGCACCAGGAGACCAGGAACTGAAATCTCAACAACTGTGAGCCAAAATAAAAATTTCCTCCTTTTGGGTTGTTTTTCTCAGGTATTTTGTCACAGCAATGAAAAGCTAACATAACACCCAAAGAAAAATAGCATTTAAACTGTTGAAATAAACTCAGCACAGAGGCATATGCCTATAACCACAGTACTTGGGAAGCTGAGAAAGGAGGATCACGGGTTTGAGGCCAGTGTCAGGAACTTAGGGAGCCCCTCAACAACTTAGTCTCTGTTTTAAAATAAAACAAATAAAAAGGGTTGGGAGTGTAGCTCAGAGGTAGAATGCTCCTGGGTTCAATCTCCAGTGCCAATAAAATAAAATTTAGATATAAGGGCTGAGAGTTTAGCATAGAAACACAACACTTGCCTAACATTCAGGAAAGCCTGTGTTTAATCCCTGGCACTGCAAATGAACAAACAAAAAGCTGATATAAATTTAATCAGGTATTTTCCATGCAGAGTTTTTATTACAGGTTGCAAACACCTGTAATTCCAGTACTTGAGAAGCTGACACAAGAGGATCATAGGTTTGCAGACAGCCTCAGCAACTTAGCAAGGCAATTCTCAACTTAGTAAAACCCTGTTTCAAAATAAAAAATAAAATAGGGCTGGGAGATGCTGGGCGTGGTGGCACACACTTGTAATTCCATGCTTGGGAGGTGGAGACAGGAGGATCGCGCAGGTTCGAATCCAGCCACACTGGCTTAAGAGACCCTGTTTCCAAATAAAAAGTATAAAATAGGTCTGGGAGTGTAGTCCGGAGGTAGAAGCGTTTCCAGGAACCCCAGTACCACCAAAAACAAACAAACAAACAAAAAACAAAACAAAAAAAAATAAGCCTGGGAGTATAGCTCTGAGGTATGATGCTTCTGGGTTGAATCCCCAGAACCACAAAATATTAAAATAAAATAGTAAATGCTAAGACAGGAGCATGCCACATTTGAGGCCAATCTGAGCAACATAATGAGACCTTTTGTCAACATTTTTTTTTAAAAAAGGGCAGATGTATGAGTGAGGGTGTATCTCAGTGGTATAGCACCCCTGAATTCAATCTCTAATGCCACAAAATAAGTGATATAACCATGCTACATATACTTTTATCTTTAAGTCTACTCTTTCTTTCCTTGCTTCTCTCCTCCCCTTTCATTTTTTCTTTTCTTTTCTGTGTGTAGAGTACTGGGGACTGAATCCACGGGTATCCTACCTGTGAGCTATACCCCCAGCTCTATTTTTTATTCTTTATTTTGGAACAGGGTCTCACTGAGTTGCAGAGGGCCTCACTAAGTAGCTGAAGTGGGCCATGAACCTGCAATCCTTCTGTCTCATCCTTCCCAAATTTTAAGCATTTTGCCGGGCATGGTGCTGCATGCTTGTAATCCCTGCACTTGGGAGGCTGAGACAGGAGGATTGCACGGGTTCGAAGCCAGCCTCAGCTACTTAGTGAGGCTCTCAGCAACTTAGTGAGACCCTGTTTCCAAATAAAATATAAAAAAGGTCTGGGAGTATAGCCTGGAGGTAGAAAGCTTCTGGGTTCCACCCCCAGTACCACCCCACAAAAAAATTTTTAAGCATTTTTTTTTTTTACTGGGGATTGAACAAGGGGTATTTACCTCTGAGCTACAACTCTAGCCCCATTTTATTTTTGTAATCTTAGAACAAGGTCTCACTAAGTTGCTGAGAGCCTTGCTAAGTTGCTGAGCTGCCCTACATCCTGTGATACTCCAGTCTCAACCTCCCAAGTAATGGAATTACAGGCACATGTCACCACGCTTGACTTCTTTTTTTTTGGTGGTACTGGGTTCCTGGAAGCCCTCTACCTCTGGGCTACACTCCCAGACCTATTTTATATTTTTTTAATTTAGAAACAGGGTCTCCTAAGCCAGCGTGCGAGGCTGGCTTCGAACCTGCGCGATCCTCCTGTCTCCGCCTCCCAAGCGTGGGGATTACAAGCGTGCGCCACCACACCCGGCCTGCTTGACTTCTTTTAAGTATATATTTAAAAGCTACTTTGAGCTGGTTATGGTGGCACATGATTGTAATCCCTGCGCTTGGGAGGTGGAGACAGGAGGATCGCGCAGGTTCGAAGCCAGCCCCACTGGCTTAAGAGACCCTGTTTTCAAATTTTAAAAAAATATAAAATTAGGTCTGGGAGTGTAGCCCGGAGGTAGAAGGGTTTCCAGGAATCCCAGTACCACCAAAAAAAAAAAAAAAAAAAAGCTACTTTGAGCCAGGCATGGTGGAGCACATTTGTAATCCCAGCATTTGGGAGGCTGAGACAGGAGGATAGCAGTTCGCAGACAGCCTCAGCTACTTAGTGAGGCCCTCTGCAATTCAGTGAGACCCTGTTTCAAAATAAAGAATAAAAAATCCAGCTAATAAGGCTGTGGGTGTAGCTCAGAGGTAGACTGCCTCAGAGTTCCATTCCTAGTACTGCCAAAAATAAATAAGTAAATATATAAATAAATAAACAAATAAAATAAAAGCTACTTTGAAGTCTTTGTCTAGTAAGCCTAATGCTTGGGCCCACTCAGAATTCATTTCTATCAACTATTTTTTTTCAGTGAATGTTGGTCACACTTTATTGATTCTTTCAGGTCTTATAATAGTTGGTTGAAAACTGGACATTTTAGATAATAAAATTCTAGATTGTTTTATTTTTCTGAGCTATTGTACTGATTGTGTGTGTGTGTGTGTGTGTGTGTGTGTGTGTGTGGTACTAGGGGTGGAACCCAGGGGCATTCTACCTCCGAGCTACACCCCCAGCCCTATTTTTTATTCTTTATTTTGAAACAGGGTCTCACTGAGTTGCAGAGGGCCTCACTAAATAGCTGAGGCTGTCCTCGAACCCTGATCCTCCTGTCTCAGCCTCTCAAATGCTGGGATTACAAGCGTGCAACACCATGCCCGACTTATGTACTGATTATTTTTAGAAACTTGCCTGTACTTACACTACCGAATCTGACCCCCCCCATCTTGGTAGTTGTCTCTGCTCAGTTTGTTTGTTTGTTAGTTTTGTTTTTAAGCCTGGTTTCTTTGGGATCAATGCTATTTGCATAGTTTAATATTCAATGATTTGAGCAGAGGTTGTTTATACACTTAAGTACATAAAGCTTTGTCCTTTAATAATCTATCTGTATTGCTTGAAGAATGCATTCAAAATTATAATTCTTAAGGATTACCTAAATTTTGCTTCTTAGCAGGCACTCTTGGGTCTCTTTTGCACATATAATGAGTTTGCCAGACATCCAGGAATATGTAGAGAGCGTCTCTTAGTCTATCTATGGCTCTCTTATTTTTCAGAATCTTTTCCTAATATTTCTGGCAGGTCCACAAGAACTGCATCTTCTAGCTAGCAAAACTATGCATTTTCTTCATTTGATCCTAATCAAGTTGCCACTTTTAGTTGGCAAAGCTGTGATTTTTCACCCTCTGCTCCAAATGAATTCCACAATCTCTGTTAGGAAAGTTATTAGTTTTCACACTCAGCCAAACAATGGAAGTTCCACAATTCTTCTCACCAAAGCTGAGTGCTGGAAGGAAAAAAATGAGAAAAGCCCCAGGAAGATCACCGATGCCCACTATGTTCCAAACATTACCAGGTTTTTAAGAATAATTTCTTCTTGTCTGTTTTATTTCTAGTATCCTAAAATATTTGATTTTGTCTGTTTTATATTTTTATAAAAAATTTACCAGTCCCTTCTTGCTGCCACAAATGAAAGTGCTCTTGTTTTTAATTCCCATTTCAGAAACTGTTCCCATTTCTCTTTTGAAATTCCTTGTTTGTCCACTCACTAAAATTATTTCCTTTAATTCTCTGGATGTACCTGTAGCAGCGACTTTGCAGTCGCTGACCACTAATTCCTACAACTGATCAACCTGGAGCCAGTCCCTATCACGGCCTTTCTTCCCCAAGTAAGTGTGGCTCTTTCCTGTTCCTTTGCATGTCTAGTAATTTGTGGTTGAATTCTGGACAATCTGTCTAAAACACAGATGGATATGGATACTACTGTGTTTTCTTTGGGAGTAGTGGGGGTCTTTCCCTAGCAGGCAAGTAACTTACCTGGACTTAAATTATAAACTTTGCCTTTCATACAGTGTTGAACAGCTGATATCTTTGAGTAATCTGTACAGCTACTTTTGCAGCCTGGTGTACTACAGGTTTGCCTTTGTAATCGATGACTGGCAAGAATTTTTTTATACTCATTTTCTGGGCCTAGTCTCACTGTGCTATGCTTACTTTGGGGGATTCCTTTCTAATTTCTCAGCCTTAGACTCTGTCCTCTGACAGACACACCTCAAGATCTTAAGAGTTTGAATTTCTCCCACCTGGTTCCCCATGATTAGATGATACACTTGGTTTAAAACACAATAAAGAGACAAGCATGGTGGTGCATACTTGTAATCCCAGTACTTGAGAGGCTGAAACAGGAGAATCGCAGGTTCAAGAGCAGCCTCAGCAACTTTGTGAGGCCATCTACAACTTAGTGAGCCCCTGTTTCAAAATAAAGGGTTGAGCAGGAGGATCACACAGTTTCGAAGCCAGCCTTAGCTTAGTGACGCTCTCAGCAACTTAGTGAGACCCTGTTTCCAAATAAAATATAAAAAAGGTCTGGGAGTATAGCCTGGAGGTAGAAAGCCTCTGGGTTCCACCCCCAGTACCAAAATAAAAATAAAAATAAAGGGTTGAGGGTATAGCTTGAAGGTAGAATGACCCTGGGTCCAATCCCCAGTACAGCAAAAGAAAGAAAGGAAGGAAGGAAGGAAGAAAGAAAGAAAGAAAGAAAGAAAGAAAGAAAGCAAGCAAGCCAGCCACAGTAAACTCACAGAGCTTCCCTGGTATATATTCTGTCTTCAAAGACAGATCTCTGCCTATCTGATACCTGCCTGCTCTTTCATCAAGCCTCCTGGAGTCCCCACACACATGTATAATATAAAAGTTAAGCCAGGGATTTCAGTTTATAGTCAGGTAACAAGGTTCATCCTTTTCTGTGGCTTTCTTACTTATAGGGCCCTCCTGCTAAATTTCCAGATGTTCTTTATACTGGGAACTCTGTTCTTGGCCACCATACGTCTATAAGGCTGGGGTTTGCCATGCCACTTTCCTCTGTTGTGGAGGTGTTAAATGCCTCCAAGTAAAAATTTTAAAATGCTGCAAATTCACAATTTTTATAATTTTCAGTTGCCATTTTTCAAAATCAAAATTTTCTCTAGCTTCTGTATCTTTTCCAGTTCCCTTAGATCCTCTTTTTAAGAAACAGATTTTATTATTATTATCTGTGGGAAGGTACAGAAGACTACTTCATTCTGCCATCACTACTGAAAATTCCCCCTATGGGATGGATTTTAAAATATTAAGGGTCTAATATTTGTAAAGCTGAAATAGATCTGGGATTTGGGGATAAGAATCTAAGATGACACTCATAATTCTAGTTGGGTGAGGGACTGGCTACAATAGTACAAAAAACCAAGAGAGACTACAGAAGAGTAACTTTAAGGAAGTAACAGGCAAATTATGTTTTAGACATACTAAATCTAAAGTACCTCTAAGGAATTCTGACGGAGACTCAGACTTGGATTCAAGTTCCCACAGTTCCTGTAGTTCAAGTTCCTGTAGCTTCAGCTACAGGAAAGGATGAACTACAACAAGAAGAGAATACAGGCAAAGGAAACAGAAGTTTAGAAATAGGATACTTGGAGCCGGGCGTGGTGGCGCATGCTTGTAATACCCGCGCTTGGGAGGCAGAGACAGGAGGATCGCGCAGGTTCGTAGTCAGCCTCTATGGCTTAAGAGACACTGTTTTCAAATGAATAAAAAATATAAAATAGGTCTGGGAGTATAGCCCGGAGGTAGAAGGGCTTCCAGGAACCCCAGTACCACCAAAATAAATAAATAAATAAATAAATAAATAAATAAATAAATAAATAATAAATAGGATACTTGGGAAATATCAAGGCTTAAAATGTGAACAGATGAAATATCCACAAAATGACCAAAAATGTATGGTAAGAAAAGAGCCAGGGAAGTGTATCATGACAAGAAACAAGAGATGGCTACAACCAGTATGAAACCATGCAGAGAGGTCCAATCAAATAAAGACTAAGAGGAGTACAATCAAATAAAGAGGTACAATCAAATAAAGACTAAGAGGATGCAGCTGTCATCTATGAAGTCACTGGTGGTCTCAGCAAGAGTGGCTTCAGTAGAAACCAAATTCCACAGGGCTGAGGACTGAATAAAGTGCATGAAGGCAGGTAGGGGCTATCTTTGATATTTATGAATAAAAATTATGAATGTACAATGGAAGAGTAACTTAAGATGCAAGTAGACAAGATCAAGGACTTATCTGGAAGTACCAAGTCTGAATAACTGGCGTCATGTTCTTAACTGAAAATACAACAACTGTAGAGCCAGGTATGCTGGCACACACCTGTGACCCCAGAAACTTGGGAGATTCAGGAGGATTGCAGGTTTGAGGCCAGGCTCAGTATCCCAGAGAGCCCTTTTACCCAGAGGCTTTCTACTTCTGGGCTATACTCCCAGACCCATTTTATATTTTATTTGGAAACAGGGTCTAACTAAGTTGCTGAGAGCCTCACTAAGTAGCTGAGGCTGGCTTTGAACCTGTGCAATCCTCCTGTCTCAGCCTCCCAAGCGTGGGGATTACAAGCGTACACCACCACGCCTGGCTTTCTAGAAAGCACGTTTCAAAAATAAAAACAAAAAAATTTTAAGGGGTTGGGGGTAGCTGGAGGTAGAACACTCTTGGGTTTATTCCCTAGTACCACAAGAACAGAGGTTAGGGTATGTGCAAACATTAAGAGAGTATCAGTCCCCAGTCAGGGAAGTGAATATCAGAGAAGGCTTCCTAGAAGAAGTGAAGTCTGGAATGAATCTTGAAGAATATAAGTAGTTGTTTTGGAGGTGAATGCCAATTTTTTTTAAAGCAGGAAGGACAAAAATCATGGTGGGTTTCTGTTTCCAGTAAAAATGGAATAAATAATAGAGATCAGATTTATCCTCCTATCTGAAATAATTTGTGTGTGTGGCACTGGAGATTAAACCCAGAGGTACTCTACCTCCAAACTACATTTTTATTTCCTATTTATTTATTTATTTATTTTTAATTGTATGTGTGGTACTGGGGATTAAACCCAAGGGCATTCTACCTCCAAGCTACACCCCTAACCTGTTTATTCTTTATTTTTAAACAGAATCTCACTAAATTACAGAAGGCCTCACAGTTGCTGAGGCTGTTTTCAAACCTGTGATCCACCTGTCTCAGCCTCCCAAGTACTGGGATTATAAGCATGGGCCACCACACCTGGCTACTTGAAATAATTTGAAAACCCAGACTAAACATATGAAACAACGGCAAGACACGGGGCATCAGGTAATTAAAAAAAAAAAAAAAAAAAGCCATTCCTAGCTGGGCATGGTGGCACATGCTTGTAATCCCAGCATTTGGGAGGCTGAGACCAGAGTATCTCATTTTGTGGAAAGCCTCAACTACTTAGTGAGGCCACCCGCAACTCAGTGAGACCCTGTTTCAAAATAAAGAATAAAAAATTGGGCAGGGGGTGTAGCTCGGGGGTCAAATACCTCTGGGTTCCATCCCCAGACCCACCAAGAAAAAAAAAGAAAAAGCCATTCCTGAGCTTAAAAAAAAAAAAGTGAGGCCGTATTTGCTCTAGTTGGCTGGAGAAAACTTTTAGGCCATGGCATAGAAAGGAAGAATGCAGACAGAGGTCAGCAGTGTAGAGACAGAATTCTGACTCTCAAGGAAACTTCCTCAAGTACTGAGCATCTCATGTATGCAAAGTCACAGGAGGAGGAACTCTAGACGGAGAGAAACTACAGATGAGCAAATAAGGTGGCCCACCTGAGGGGATGGGAGGGGGAAGAGAAAAACTCCCTAATGTACATGATGCACATTCACAAACATATCAATCACTAAGCCAAACAAGAGAAGGAGGGAGTGGGGAGGGAAAGGGTAGGAGTGTGGAGGGAATGGAGCAGGAGCTGGGTAAGGGTTAATTGAGTGATGTGTGCATGTATCCCTCTACCATCTTGTACTCCATTAAGACATATGACTACAATGCACCAATAAAAACTTTTTACAATTTACCAAGTTTTAACACCACTCTGAGTGGCATGATAAAATCCAGTGCCACAGCCCTGTCCTGCCTGGTACATGAATCACCCCTTTGCCAAGTGTATCCATGCTGTCTTTGCTATCCAAACGTTAGTCACTGAGTAGTCATGTTGGTTACCAGATCAACTGTCACCATATCACAGTGCCTGTGTTCAAGTAACACTTATTTTACTTAATACATTAATTGTTCTATTTTATTTATTATTATTATTTATTTCAGTTAGACTCTGCTATAGTTTGGATTGGAAATGTCCCCAAAGACCCATGTGTTGATGACTCTTGGTCCCCAGCCAATAGCAGGGAGGGAGGAGTGTGAACATTCTAGAAGTGAAACTAGCTAGTAGTGATGTACTCCTGTAATCACAGATAACTAGCAGGGATTAAAAGTTTGAGGTCAGCCTCTGCAATTTAGCGAAACCCTGTCTCAAAATAAAATTAAAAATAAAAGGACTAAAGAATGTAGCTCAGTGGTAAAGAGCCCTAAGTTCAAACCCCAGTACTGAGGAAGGAAAACACAGAGAGAGATGGGGATTAGCTGGGGAAATGAGGCCACTGAAGGCATGTCCTTAAAGAGGACACTGGGACTCAGGCCCCTCACTGTTTTCTGCTTCTGCTGCCATGAGGCCTCTTCTGCCATGCACTCCCACAGAAATGTACTGTGCTGCCAGAATCAAGAGCAATAAGCCAACTGACCACACACTGAAGCCTTTGGAACTGAGTCAAAATAAACTTTACCTCCTTATGATTGTCTCAAGTATTTTGTTACAGCAACAGAAAGCTGACCACCACAGTCTCTTACTATACTTAGTTTGTAAATATATATGGAAAAAAATATAGTCTACAGAGGGTTCAATACTAATGCAATTCCATGCATACACAGGGGGTCTTGTGACAAGGGAGATTACTACTATAGTAGGAAGGGACATAGAAGGCAAACTTCTGGAGTTGAATATTACAATACCTGAAATAAAAATACATTGTAGAGATCTAATGGCAGATTAGACAATGTAGAAGAAAAGATTAGTAGATTTTATGATTTTAACAAAAGTTACTCAACATGAAACAGAAAAAAGACTGCAAAGAAATGAACAGAATATCAATAAACTATGAAATAAATTCAAGTTATCAAATATGCTTGTAATTAGACTTCTCAAAGGGAAGGAAGGAAGAAGACTACTTGAAGAAAAATGATAAATGATTTTCTAATTTTTTGCTTTTTGTGGTTCTAAGGACAGAACCCAGGGGCATTCTATCTACAAGCTGCAAACCCAGCTCTACTTTTTATTCTTTATTTTGAAATAGGGTCTCATCAAGTTGTGGAGGGTCTAAGTAGCTGAGGCTGGCTGCGAACCTGCATGTATGTCTACAAAAGTATTATTTTTATCCCATTATGATGTATGAATACAGTGCACCAATAAAAAAATTTAAAAAAATAAGTAGGAAAAAAGGAAAGGAGAGAAGGAAGGGAGAGGATACAGAGAAAAAAAGAAGAAAGAATATGGGCTCATAGTTTTTATCAAAGTGGAAAATCATGCTGGGTGTGGTGGTACACGCCTGCAATACCAGTACTTGGGAGGCTGAGACAGGAGGATTTCAGGTTTGCAGCCAGCCTCAGCAATTTAGCAATTTAGTGAGGCACTTTGCAACTTAGACCCTGTTTCAAAATAAAGAATAAAAAATAGGGCTGGGGGTGTAGCTCAGAGGTAGAATGCCCCTGGGTTCCATCCCCAGTACCTAAAAAAAACATACATGCACACATCGCCCAGTTGGCCCCTACCCGATCCCCACCCCGTTCCCTCCCCATCCCTCCTTCCCATGCTTGGCTTAGTGGTTGACATCTAGTATTATAGCAATTTATCCAATATTAACAATGATAATCTCACATAACAGTTTCATTTGTCTGATACCAAGCTTTTGATGACTTAAAGATAACATTTCAACATTTCTTTTTGCTTTCTTACCAGAGAATATTTATTTTTCTTTCTTAAGGTGAAACTATCATATGTTTATTTATTTTTCACAAAAAATCTATCCTAATTTGGAATATAGACTCTAGATACCCAAAACGATCTCAAAAAAGAACAAAGCTAAAACATGTATATTTTCTGATTTCAGACCATAAAAAGCTACAATAACTGAAACAGTGTAGTACTGTTATAGAGGCAGATATATAAACCATTGGAATTAAATAAAAGCCTAGAGATAAATTCTTCCATATATTGTCAAGTTATTTTTGACAAGGTTTTCACGAACATTTGGTGGAGGAAATAATTATCTTTTAATTAAATGTTGTTGAAAAATAATAATTACATGAAAAAGAATAAAATTGGACCCTTACCTAACACCATATACAAATATTAACTCAAAATAGATAAAAGACCTAAATATAAATCTTAAGACTATAAACTTTTAGAAGAAAATATGGGTCATTAAACCTCACAACTTTGAAATTGGCAGTGATTTCTTGGATATGATTTCAATGGCACAGGCAACAAAAGGGTAAACAAACTCCCTAACAAATAAAAAATAAAAACATATTGTATATCCAAAGACAATGTAAACAGAGTTAAAAGTTACTGATAGAATGAAATAAAATATTTCCAAATGCTATATCTGAAGGTATATTAATATTCCAACTAGAAATCCTAAGAATTAGCATCAATAAAAGCAAACAATACAATTTAGAGATAGGTAAAAGACTAACATAAATAATGAATCTCCACAGATAACCAATCTTAGTTGTCTGTTGGATGGAAAATCTTGTTTCTCTGGTTCTGGTGTGTGTTACCTAATTCTTCTTTGTAGTTAATCTCTTTGAGTATTTTCTCTAGCGCTGGTTTTGAAGACATAAATTCCTTCAGTTTCTGTTTGTCATGGAAGCTTCTTATTTCCCCATCTAATTTGATAGAAAGTTTTGCTGGGTAGGAAATTTTTGGCTGGAAGTTGTTTTCTTTCAGAGTTTGGAATATGTTACTCCAAGCCCTTCTGGCTCTCATGACTTGGTTTGGGAAGTCTGGAGTGATTCTAATTGGTTTGCCTCTGAATGTCACTTGGCCCTTTGTTTTTGTTGCCTTTAAGATTCTCTGCTTGGCTTCCACATTGGTCATTTTGACAATTATGTGGCGTGGGGATCCTCTTCTCTGATCCTGTCTAAAGGGAGTTCTATAAGTTTCCTGCCTGTGTATCGACCTCTTGCTCTATGTTTGGAAAATTTTCTGCTATTATTTCTTTGAAGATATTACTGATCCCTTTGGTTTCACCTTCTTTTCCTTCCTCTATTCCAATTATTCTTAGGTTAGCTCTATTAAAATGGGCCCATATTTCTTCAATGTCAGATTCCTGCTGTCAGATTTTTTTTTCTAAATTAGAAACTATGCGTTCATTTTTTAAATGATCTTCTAAGAGCAAGATTCAATTCTCCATGTGGTCTAGTCGGTTGTTTGTTCTTTGAATTGAGGCCTTTACTTCATTAATTGCATCCTTTATCTCTTTTGGCTCTCTCTGAATTCTTTTAGAAACACCTCTATTTTTTCTACAGTTATTTTCCTGATTTGATCTTCTAGAAATCTCTGAATTTCTGTTTTATCAGGTTCTGATGTTGTGGGGTTGTGGACATTCATTGCTCCATTGTTATTCCTCTTTCCCATGATTTCGGAAGTTTGTGCCTTCTCTGGGTTCTTCCCTTGGGTCACTACGACTTCACTTAAGATGCTCTGGATCTCGAGTCTGTGGTATCTCAGTCCCCACTACTCCTTTACTGGGTTGTATCACAGAGTCTCAGACCTAGGGAGTCAATCGAGGCTGCTTTAGACCATGGGGGGGTGCCTGGTTGGGCATTCTCCTATGGTGTGATATCTCTGCCACCGCCACTCCCCCACTGGGTCAAGTTCCTGGGAGTCAGTACTGGGATTTCTCCTCCAGGGCCCGCAATTTGACTCACTGTTATTGAGTGCGCAGATGGAGCTGTAGTGGACTCGGTGAATTTGCTGCTATTGCCGCCAGTGGCAATATAGCGCTGCTGTCACGCCCTTGGCCGTGAGGCTTGCGTATTTCTTTTCTGTTTTTGAGCTTTGCTCTGAGTCCCTGCGGGGTGTGCTGAGCCCAGCCCCTGGGAGCTTTAGATGCTCCCTGTGACGAGAAATCTGCCGAATTCCTCCCGGCTGATCCGCAGTGGCTCACCTCGGCTCGCTGGCCGCCGCTCCTCTCTGGAGCCTGGTGGGCTGTTTAGTGCATTGGTCTGTGGCCGTTCGGTGAGCTCACCGCTGCCGCCGGAAGTAAGGCGCTGCTGCTGCATCCTCAGCTGTGAGACTGGCGTATCTCCTCTGTGGCTCTGAGCTCTGTTCCGAGTCCCCCTCCTCTCTGGGGCCTGGTGCTGCAGGGAAGATGGCGCCCCCCGCTTCGTGCCGCAGCTCCGGCCGCAGCACTGCAGTCTGGTTTTTTTCTGGTGTCTCGTTTTTCCAGCCCTCTTTTTCTCTGTCCTTTGTAATTACATTTTTTGTTTCTCTGCTGATGGTGTTTTCTGGCTATGAAAGGCGCTGATTTCGTGGTAATAGAGATTGGTTGTTAGCGGGGCTCGTAAGCCCCACATTCCTCTGTCGCCATCTTCCCAGTAGTCTATCCCAACTTATTTTTTGTGTGTGTGTGATTCTGAGGATGAAACTCAGGGACATTCTACCTCCAAACTACACACCCAGCCCATTTTTTTTTTTTTTTTTTTTTGGTGGTACTGGGGTTCCACCTCCAGGCTACACTCCCAGACCTACTTTTACATTTTTGTTTGGAAACAGGGTCTCCTAAGCCAGCGCGCGCGGCTGGCTTCGAACCTGCGCGATCCTCCTGTCTCTGCCTCCCAAGCGCGGGGATTACAAGCGTGCGCCACCACGCCCGGCCTATTCTTTTATTTTTAAACATGGTCTCATTAAATTGTAGAGGGCCTCACTAAGTTGCTGAGGCTGGCTGCAAACCTGAGATTCTCCTGTCTCAGCCTCCCAAGAACTTAACTAAGATTTATTTATTTATTTATTTATTTATTTCAATGGTACTGTGGGTGGAACCCAGGGGCTTTTCTACCTCGGGGCTATACTCCCAGCCCTATTTTATACTTTATTCCAAAACAGGGCCTCATTAAGTTGCTAAGAGACTCCCTAAGTAGCTGAGACTAGCTTCGAACCTGTGCGATTCTCCTGTCTCAGTCTCCCAAGAGCTTGGATTACAAGTGTGCAACACCACGCCTGGCTTGAGATTTATTTAAATAGTGAAAATGTTTAAATAAATTTTTAAAAAGTAAGAAAGAGCTGGGCATGGTAGCACACACCTGTAATCCCAGTACTTGGGAGGATGAGGCAGAAGAATCATAGGTTTGAGGGCAACCTCAGTAAGTAGTGAGACTCTCATCAACCTAGAGAGAGAGCAAAATAAAAATAGGGCTGAGAGTGAAGCTTGGAAGTAGAATGCCCCTGGGTTCAACCCCAAGCATCCCAATGAATAAATAAATAAGTACATAAATAATAAATAAATTTCAATTAGCATTTTCCTTTTTATTTTTAATACTTTAAAGACATTATGCCACTGCTTCTACTTTGCATCGTTAGCAACTTAATGAGACCCTGTTTCAAAATAAAAAATAAAAAGGGCTTGGGTTGTATCTCAGAGGTAGACTACTCCTGAGTTCAATTCCTAGTACCAAAAAAAAAAAATTAAGGTGAAGCCAGACATGGTGGCACATGCTTAGAATCCCAGAACACCAACTAGGTATACCGATAACCCCAATATAAATCTCTCTAAATAACTGGTGGAAAAAAAAGATGGAAAACCTAAATATAGAGAAAACTTGAATAATAACTGGTGACATTTTTATAGATATGTATATATGTTAAAACTAACCAAATTGTGCACTGTGTGTGTGTGTGTGTGTGTGTGTGTGTGTGTGTGTGTGTTACTGAGGGTAGAAACCAGGGCCTTCTACCTCCAGGTTATACCCCAGCCCTATTTTATATTTTATTTTGTGGTACTAGGGATGAAACCCAAGGGCATTCTACCTTTGCTCTCCACCCCCAGTTCTATTTTTTATTCTTTATTTTTTGAAAAAGGGTCTGAGTTGCAAAGGGTCTCCCTAAGCAGCTGAAGCTGTCCACAAACCATGAGCCTCCTGTCTCAGTCTCCCAAATGCTGGGATTACAAGCGTGTGCCACCACATCCTTATTTTTTATTTGGAAACAGGGTCTCACTAAGTAGCTGAGGCTGGCCACGAACCTGTGATACTGCTGACTTAGCCTCCCAAATACTGGGATTACAAGTATGCATCACCACACATGGCTTAAAATTGTCTACTTTAAATATGTGCAGTTTATGGTAGGGTAATTATACTTTTGGAAGAGGCAGTGCTGGGGATCAATCCCAGAACCTGGTGCCTGCTAGGCAAGTGCTATACCACTGTGCTTCACCCCCAACTCCAAAATTAAACTTTATGAAAAGCTCTTTTTAACAAATATGCTGCCTACAGAAGAACAATATTTCATTTGGGGTAGAATGAAAAGTAGAAGGACAGAACAAAAGAGCTATTCATGCAAAAAAAAAAAAAGTGTGTTTAATGGTTGCACAATGTCCAGTTTCCCCTTAAAAAACAAACTGCTTCTACTTCTTTCATTAAACAAATAGAACCCCATCATTGTGTGTAAAGTTTTCTTTAGAAATTATTGCTTTAGAATTGATTCCCAAAGCCGGGAGTGGCGGCGCACACTTGTAATCCCAGCTTTTGGGAGGCTGAGACAGGAGGATCGCACAGGTTCAAAGCCAGCCTCAGCTACTTAGTGAGGCTCTCAGCAACCTAGTGAGACCCTGTTTTCAAATAAAATATAAAATAGGTCTGGAAGTATATCTCATAGGTAGAAAAGCCCCTGGATTCCACCCCTAGTACCACACACCAAAAAAAAAAAAAAAATTGATTCCCAGAAGTTGAAAATAAAGGGTATAAATATTTTAAAGTTGGGCAGACAAATTTTTATTTTTAAAAGAACAGCTTGTTTATCATTTATTTATTTTCAAAGAAACAGAAAAAAGAGACATAGAACAAAGTATTTTACTACTTCACAAACTAAGAGGTAGTTCTGAAATTTCCTTGTGCCACGCTTTTCTGGCACCTGACAGAAATCATAAAAATTAATGCAATTCTTTTTTTTTTTTTTTGGAAACAGGGTTTTGCTAGGTTGTTGAGAGTGTTGCTAAATTGCTAAGGTTGGTTTTGAACCTGCAATCCTCCTGTCTTAGCCTCCCAAGTATTGGAATTATAGGTGTGCTCCACAATACCTGGCAAACTAACTCAATTCTGAAGTAACCATACATCACACAATAATGCCCCAGGTGAAAAACCTGTTTGTTCTTCAAAGAAGCCTCATTCACAATGATGAGAAGTTTTAATTCACATTTTCTTTCTCTATATCTCCCTCTCTCTTTTCTTCTTTCACTTTCCTCCCTGCCCTTACTCTGAGGCTGCTCTCTCCAAATCAAGCAAATCAACTCTGGTGATTAATTCAAGATGACCAAACAAAACCCTTCCTCTCTCTACTCCACTTTGAGTAGAAGACTGCAGGGCACACACAGGATGCTCACCCTCTTCAGGTCACATCATCATGGTCCAGATAGGGCTTTCCTTGGTGACATACATGCTATCCTGGTGTGTACTTATAGAAATAATTCACAAAATTCAGCCTTCAACACACTTTGAAACACAACTATATTGAAAAACAAAAAACAAGAGTAACGACAAAAAAACCTACCATGGTCACTAAAAAAAGTCCTACTGGAGGAAAGACAATGTCTTCCTCAGTAGCAAAGCCAATGGGAACAACAAGCTAAGGCTGCAGAACATGGCAGGGGTTTGTTTGTTTGTTTTGCTGGTACTAGGGATTGAACACAGGGGCATTCTACCTCCAAGTTATATCCCCAGCCCTACTTTTTATTCTTTATTTTGAAACAGAGTCTCACTAAGTTGCAGAGAGCCTTACTAAATACCTGGGGCTGGAAGACAACCTGTGATTCTCCTGTCTTAGCCTCCCAAGTATTATAAGCATGTACCACCACTATCTTTGTAGCAGTTAGTTTCTGAGAGAAACAAAGACCATCCATGACAGGGAGAAAGACGGAAGGATAGCCACCTGTGGTACTAAATAAGAATGGCTCAAGTCCTTCTAGCTAGCAAGGATCTGTTAATAGACTCACACTGATACCCTCATTATCTCTTGCTTCATAATTGCTATGGATTGAATGTTTATGTCCCCCTACCAATGCATATGTTAAAAACCAAACCCCCAATGTGCTAGTATTTGTAGGTGGGCCTTTGGAGGGTAACCAGTGCCCTTATTGTTTGTGTGTGTGTGTGTGTGTGTGTGTGTGTGTGTGTGTGTGTGTGGTACTGGGGATTGGACCCAGGGGTGTTCTACCTCCAAGCAATACCCTCAGCCCTTTTTATTTCTTGTCTTAAAACAGGGGTTTCACTAGGCTGCTGAGGATTTCGCTAAGTTGCTGAAGCTGTCCTCAAACCTGAGATCCTCCTCCTTCCTCAATATCCCAAGCACTGGTATTACACCTATGCGCCACCACACCTAGCTGATGGGTGCCCTTATAAAACTGGCCTAAGGAAGGCTGCTTACCTCTTCTATCAAGCGAGGACACAGCTAGGAGGCAATGTCTATTAGGTACAGGTCCTTCATCAGACAAACAATCTGGTGGGCCCTCATCTTGGACTTCACAACCTCCACTGTGAGAAATAAATTTCTGTTGTTTGGAAGCCATTCGATTTAAGGTATTTTGTTATAGTAATCAAAATGGACTAAGACAGTAGGTCAGCTTACAGAATAGTTAACAAATATAACTTCTAACTTGCTGCAGATAGTAAAAAGCCAGTGAGTAGATTAAAGAATCTGAACTCTTCGGAGATCAAAGGAGAAAACGGGTAGTTAAAAGAGAAAAAAATAAGGAAACAGTATTATGTATTGCTGTTCAGAAACTAATACTTTTGGGGGGCATATTGAGGATTGAACCTAGGGGCATTCTACCTCTAAACTATATCCCCTAGCCCTTTTTTATTTTTTATTTTGAAACAGGGTCTTGCTAAGTTGCAGAAGTAGGCCTCCAATCAGTGATCTTCCTATTTCAACCTCCCAAGTACTGGGATTACAGGCATGTTGCCACCATGCTCAGCTAGAAACTAATACTTTTTTTGTTGTTGTTGTTGCGGTACTGAAGATTGAACCCAGGGGCATATTATCTCTGAGCTACGTCCCCAGCCTGATTTTATTCTTTATTTTAAAACAGTATCTCACTAAGCTGCAGAGGGACTCACTAAGTAGCTGGGGCTGGCTACAAACCATGATCCTCCTGTCTCAGCCTCCCAAGTACTGGAATTACAAATGTGTGCCACCATGCCCAGCAAAACAAATACTCTTTAAAAAGGAAAACTACAACTGCAGGGATTTGTCATGTCCACACACAACAAGGAAGCAGGCTGCCCCATTTTTCTATAGAGACAAAAGCCCCTCATAGAAGATTAGAATGGAGGAGGAGTGACTTAGTGAATATAATTGCACAGCCAGTACTGGAAGTGTCTTAAGTTACTGAGGGGTGAGAAGTGTAGGTAAATTATGCAAGCCAGAGGTCTGGAAGGGGGCCTGGGGCTAGAGGAATCTTTGGCAAAGGTTTTTATTTTGTCTATCAGACAACTGAGTAAGAATATTGGGAAAAGTGAGGTCCTGAGGGATTCCAAATTTTTCAGGAAGCAATAACCAAAAGAATTAATGAACTCTTGGCAACATCATAAGTCTAAAGGGTTTATAGGAACTTTACAAGCAAAACCAAAGCAAGCAAGCAAAAAGCCCTGAAAAACAAAATAAAACAAAAACACAAGCATGAAGGGAAACAGAGCTGCTGGGGCTGCTGTCCCTGATTATGTAAGCTCCCTATCGCCCACACTCCACGCCTCTATCTTCTGATAAGAGGTAAGCTCAGGCCTTGCACAGTTCTCAGGGAAAGACAGCAGAAAGGTGTGGGGTGCTTGGCTCATTTATCCTCTCTGTTCTGTGTTCAACAGACAGCCACTAACTTTGAAATGCTGCAATTCAGGACTGGGAACAGGGAAATGATGGTGGCAGAAAGGATACCTCGGTCTTCCTAGAGCCAGACTTTACATGTGGGGTTACCTACATGGCCTTTCACTCCTGGGCTCAGAGAAAGCACCCCTTCTCTTTCACAAAGCAAGACTGGCAGCAATTCATCACCAGGAGCTAAACCACTTATACTGAGCACATGCCAAGATCCAGTTAACAAGCATGATGCCCCCTCTGCCAACTATTGAGAGGTTCATGGCACAGAAAGGGTGCTGTACTTAAACCAAGTAGGACAAGTTTCTCTTTCTTTAAGTGGAGAGAGGAATGACATTCCTTTCCACTTTGGGAAATGCAAAAGGTCCACAATACCAGCTTTTGGATATGGTATAAGTAGATATCCAGACGAATGAAAAATGCATTGTGACAACCCAATGTCTTTGCAGCCCTGCAGGCCATTTTAGGCAAGACGAGAGCAATTTATGATACAATTTCTCCCTACTTTAGATGCAGAGCTGCTTGACCTACCTCAGTGAAAGCAGTATAAACTAGAAACTAATGCTGCTAGCCAGTCATCCCTAATTAAGAGGAGACCTGAGTGCATACATTTCTCTTCCTATCCTTGGTGCATTAAGCAGAAGTTTGAACTCTCAAGTTCTCTCCCAGAAGAAATGCCTACTAGCTAACTATTCAGAATGCACAAAGCAATCTTACCACCTTTAAGAGCTAACCACGGTTTTCTGGGTAAGAACCAAGTTCCTAAGAATAGCATATAAGGTCTAATATAACTTGTATGGATTTGAAGACTTCCATTTATTAGCAATGCTTACAGTCCTCAATTTGTGATGTTAAGCTAGGTATGGTAGCACACACCTACAGTTCCAGCTACTTTGCAGGCTGAAATAAGAGGATCATAAGTTTGAGGCCAGCCTAGATAACTTAGCAAGGCCTTGCTTCAAAATAAAAAATTAAAAGAGCAGGGGATATAGTGTGCCATCTCCTATCCTTCCCAATGGCAATTCCACTCTTATTCTCTACAGGGTTCCTGTCAGTTCTCTCATAGCACTCCGTACATATTCTCTCATAACCCACCTTGAGCATACAACTATTTAATTATAGAAATGAAATATCTGATTTCCTTGCCAGAGTACAAGGTCTATGGGGCAGGAATCATATACATAATATTCATTATAATATGTCTAGTACCCAGCTCAGTTTAGTACCTTGCACATAGTAGATGTACAATAAATACTTGCTGGCTGACCGAACCTTTGCAAATACTGTGGCTCTGTACAAAGTGCTTTTCACTACCTTTAGCTCTCTAGTGAAATCCTATACATCCTTCAGGAAACATTGCTCATCTCTGTCAAGTCCTACTTGCACATATATGCTACCTGCCTGCTCAAGCAAATGGCTTCCTCTTTGTGTTCTTACTGCATTGTACACATAAATAACAACTATTGTTAATGCAGTAATTATACACTATTGTAAATGCTTAATTTCTTCTCCACTAGACTATAAATTCCCTGAGAGTATGGACCATATCTTTTTCACTTTTGTAATATCTAGTGTTTAGAAAAGTACCAGGCATTGCTAGTAGATTTTCATAAATGTCTATGGATAAATTAAACCTAAGAATTATATTCCCTAACACAGCATTGAAAGGGTTTTTTTTAGCCAGGCGTGGTGGCGCACGCTTGTAATCCCAGCATTCAGGAGGCTGAGACCTGGAGGTATCACGGTTCGCAGACAGCCTCAGCTACTTAGTGAGGCCCTTCTGAAACTCAGTAAGACCCGGTTTCAAAATAAAGAATAAAAAATGGGGCAGGAGGTGTAGCTCGGAGGTCGAATGCCCCTTGGTCCCATCCCCAGACCTGCAAAGAAAAGAAAGGAAAAAAAATAAAAAAGAAAAGAAAGGGTTTTTCTGATTATTAAAACTAGATTCTGGTTCTAGCTATGCTATTCACTATTATTCATGATTATGGGCAAGTTGTTCAGGCTTTTGGGGCCTCAGTTTCCTCAATAGTAAAACAGGGCTAACAATACCTACTTAGAAATAATGCTATACGAATTAAGCAACATGACATAATACAGTGATTAGCACGCACAGTGCCTGGCATGTAGTAGCCTCCCCAACTCTGGCTTCAACTTGACAGAGACAACTAGGACAAAACAAATACAAAAATAAAGTCACAGTGATCAAGAGACTGAGCATAGGGTGAGTCATTCCTATAAATCATTTGCTCAGGAAGTTTAACAATGAAGAAACATAACAAGCAGAATAAACTCTCCTGGTGGCATGTCCCTTGGCATATGCAGCTCGGTGAGAATTCACCCCAGAGACCACTTGGCTAATGGCCACATCCAGCTTCCCCGCCCAGCAGGTCGGATCCTAGTGTGCAGTACCAAGCATAGTTAATTCAGACTGGAATAGAAACTGCCTCATAAGGAATGTGTTTACAGGGGGAGATGGAGGAGGGGAACTTGACTGCGGCTACATCAATCAACTGTTTTGCAATCTGGCAGAAAACACTGCAGAACTGTTGGTGGAGACTAACACCCACACAGCCGCACTTACCTGTAGTCAAGAATCAGCTTAGTCTAGATAATGAGCAGCTTTTGCTTTTATCAAAACAATGGTTGGACCTGCATAAAGTGGACCGGTTAACGGGCAAATTGTCCCTGTACCTCTGGGCAGTACCAACAAAGATGAGACCCAGCAACTTTACACATGCCTTCCTCAGCCTCAGCACTGCCCACAGCATGGGCTTCATCGGTAGTGTGTGGACATGAAAGAGCAGAGCACAGTTTCTCTGCACCTTATTCCTAACGTGCTTACCTCTGCAGAGCCGCTGGTAGCCAGATCCCCTACTTCGCTGGAGTCATTCACTTTAGATTGCTGTGTCACTACAGGTGGGACGACTCCTTCCCCAAGACTCTCCCTCTTCCGAAGCTTCCTGATTAAGCTCTGCTGGTCACTGGAAGATACAGCAGGTCTGAGTGGAGCTCTGGGTGGGCTCTGCCTCCTCCAAAATGCCCTGCTCCAACCTAGCCCTAGAAGATGTGGTTCATCATCTTCAGATAGAAAGCCCGTATCATCTGCAGTTTGAAATTCATTTAAAAGTACCAGCATGGAATTGGAGGACTCTGTCCTAAAAGACTGGCAACTCTTGGGCTTGCTGCAGTCTGCCTGGATGCACATTCCTTCTAGCCACCAAAGGGCATGGCAGGCCGAGTCCTGGCAACAGGCAGCCCAACATGACTGGAGAGAGGGGGTTCCTTTAAGAAGCCGGAGGTGATTTTCTCCCCCAGTTCTCAGGCCAACTCCAAACTGTGTCTTCCCCTGGAGGCACCTGCTCTCATTGGCATCTAAAAGCAAAGAATGAAAATGCTTTATTTATTTATTTATTTTTGTGGAGATAGGGATAAAACCAGGGGTATTCTCTCTCCGAGCTATACCTCCAGTACAGCCCAGTTTTTTAAAAATTTATTTTTTTTATTGGTGCACTGTATTCATACATCATAATGGGATAAAAATAATACTTTTGTAGACATACATGCACATATCGCCCAAATAGCCCCTACCCGATCCCCACCCCATTCCCTCCCCATCCCTTCTTCCCATGCTTGGCTTAGTGGTTGACATCTAGTATTATAGCAATTTATCCAATATTAACAATGATAATCTCACATAACAGTTTCATTTGTCTGATACCAAGCTTTTGATGACTTAAAGATAACATTTCAATATTTCTTTTTGCTTTCTTTCTTAGCAGAGAATATTTTTTTTGGTGAAACTATCATACATTTATTTATTTATTTTTCAGAAAAAATCTATCCTAATGTGGAATATAGACTCTAGATACCCAAAATAATCTCAAAAAAAAAAAAACAAAGCTAGAAGATGTATATTTTCTGATTTCAAACTGTATAAAGCTACAATAATTGAAACAGTGTAGTACTGTTATAGAGGCAGATATATAAACCATTGGAGTTAAATAAAAGCCTAGAGATAAATTCTTCCATATATTGTCAAGTTATTTTTGACAAGGTTTCCACGAACATTTGGTGGAAGAAATAATAATCTTTTAACTAAATATTGTTGAAAAATAACAATTACATAAAAAAGAATAAAATTGGACCCTTACCTAACACCATATACAAATATTAACTCAAAATAGATAAAAGGCCTAAATATAAATCTTAAGACTATAAAATTTTAGAAGAAAATCTGGGTCATTAAACCTCACAACATTGAAATTGGCAGTGATTTCTTGGATATGATTTCAATGGCACAGGCAACAAAAGGGTAAACAAACTTCCTAAAAATTAAAAAAAAATTGTATATCCAAAGACAATGTAAACAGAGTTAAAAGATACTGATAGAATGAAATAAAATATTTCCAAATGCTATATCTGAAGGTATATTAATATTCCAACTAGAAATCCTAAAAATTAGCATCAATAAAAGCAAACAATACAATTTAGAGATAGGTAAAAGACTAACATAAATAATGAATCTCCACAGATAACCAATCTTAGTTGTCTGTTGGATGGAAAATCTTGTTTCTCTGGTTCTGGTGTGTGTTACCTAATTCTTCTTTGTAGTTAATCTCTTTGAGTATTTTCTCTAGCGCTGGTTTTGAAGACAAATTCCTTCAGTTTCTGTTTGTCATGGAAGCTTCTTATTTCCCCATCTAATTTGACAGAAAGTTTTGCTGGGTAGGAAATTTTTGGCTGGAAGTTGTTTTCTTTCAGAGTTTGGAATATGTTACTCCAAGCCCTTCTGGCTCTCATGACTTGGTTTGGGAAGTCTGGAGTGATTCTAATTGGTTTGCCTCTGAATGTCACTTGGCCCTTTGTTTTTGTTGCCTTTAAGATTCTCTGCTTGGCTTCTACATTGGTCATTTTGACAATTATGTGGCGTGGGGATCCTCTTCTCCGATCCTGTCTAAAGGGGGTTCTATAAGTTTCCTGGACCTGTGTATCAACCTCTTGCTCTATGCTTGGAAAATTTTCTGCTATTACTTCCTTGAAGAGATTATTGATCCCTTTGGTTTCACCTTCTTTTCCTTCCTCTATTCCAATTATTCTTAGGTTAGCTCTATTAAAATGGGCCCATAGTTCTTCAATGTCAGATTCCTGCTGTCAGATTTTTTTTTCTAATTTAGAAACTATGTGTTCATTTTTGGAGTGCTCATCTTCTAAGAGCAAGATTCAATTCTCCATGTGGTCTAGTCGGTTGTTTGTTCTTTGAATTGAGGCCTTTACTTCATTAATTGCATCCTTTATCTCTTTTTGGCTCTCTCTGAATTCTTTTCGAAACACCTCTATTTTTTCTACAGTTATTTTTCTGATTTGATCTTCTAGAAATCTCTGAATTTCTGTTTTATCAGGTTCTGATGTTGTAGGGTTGTGGGCATTCATTGCTCCATTGTTATTCCTCTTTCCCATGATTTCGGAAGTTTGTGCCTTCTCTGGGTTCTTCCCTTGGGTCACTACAACTTCACTTAAGGTGCTCTGGATCTCGAGTCTGTGGTATCTCAGTCCCCACTACTCCTTTACTGGGTTGTATCACAGAGTCTCAGACCCAGGGAGTCAATCAAGGCTGCTTTAGACCATGGAGGGGTGCCAGGGTGGACGTTCTCCTATGGTGTGATCTCTGCCACCGCCACTCTCCCACTGGGTCAACTCCCTGGGAGTGCTGTACTGGGATTTCTTCTCTAGGGGCCGCAATTTGACTCACTGTTGTTGAGTGTGCCAATGGAGCTGTGATGGAGCTGTAGTGGACTCGGTGAATTCGCTGCTGCCGCCACCGGTAACAATATGGCACCGCTGCTATGCCCTCGGCCGTGAGGCTGGCGTATTTCTTCTCTTGTTTTGCGCTCCGCTCTGAGTCCCTGCAGGGTGTGCTGAGCCCAGCCTCTGGGAGCTTTAGATGCTCCCTGCGCCGAGAAATCTGCCGAATTCCGCCCGGCTGATCCACAACGGCTCACCTCGGCTCGCTGTCCGCCGCTCCTCTCTGGAGCCTGGTGGGCTGTTGAGTGTGTTCATCTGGAGCAGTCCAGTGAATTCGCCGCTGCCGCCGGCAGTAAGACACTGCTGCCGCGTCCTTGGGCGTGAGGCCGGCATATCTCCTCTGTGGCTCTGAGCTCCATTCTGAGTCCCCCTCCTCTTTGGGGCCTGGTGCTGCAAGGAAAGATGGCACCCGCCGCTCCGCTCCACGACTCCAGCAGCAGCACTGTGATCTGGTTTCTTTCTGTGTCTCGTTTTTCCAGCCCTCTTTTTCTCTGTCCCTTGTAGTTACATTTTTTGTTTCTCTGCTGATGGTGTTTTCTGACTATGAAAGGCGCTGATTTTGTAGTAATAGAGATTGTAGTAATAGAGATTGGCTTATGAGCCCCGCTTTTCTCCATCGCCATCTTCCCGGAAGTCTCCCCAATTTTTTATTCTTTGTTTTGAAACAGGGTCTCACTAAATTGCAGAGGGCCTCACTAAGTAGCTGAGGCTGTCCACAAACTCAGATCCTCCTGTCTCAGCCTCCCAAGTACTGGGATTACAAGCATGCGCCACCACTCCTAGTTCTAAAAACACTTTAAAATGAAACAAAAACAGTTTACAGCTCCATAAAGGGCCCTGAACACCAACATTTAAGGCTATTTTGAACATAAGTTTTAAGAGGGTGAGAAAACTGTCAAGTGAGTGGAACAGAGGAAGCAAAAGACAATGTTTTTTTGGCTCAAGATATCTTAGCTTGTAGGAGCATTGCTCCACATTGATCAATGTCCCCTTCTCAATGAATGTGTGCCACACAGAGCCTTCCCAGAGAGTCGAGCTGATGAAACAAGAAACAACAAGAAGCACTATGCTCATGAGAATATATGGGGGTGTTACCGCCAAAGTGTTTGCCAGGGATGATATGAAGACTATGGCACAAGAAGAACAGGCAGCTGAATGCACTGGGATACTCCTCCCACTGACCTGGAGGCAACACGAGCTGAGTACTCTTGACCTCATGACATCTATAAGTACATTCACTTCTAACCAGCTGTTTGCCAAAGTCAGTTGGTTTTGCATTTCATGGTGTCAGCCAGAGGAGTAGTGGAGTAATGAAGAATACCAAAAATTTCAGTCATGAGCGGGATGTGTTAGAAGGAACTATTGAATGATAAGCCATGTCTTGATAAGAAATAAAGGAAAAGAAGTACAACAGTGACCTACTATGGGCAACCTAGATAACATGATCCAAAATTCTAGCAAATATTGTTTTATGTTAAGTTTATCTTTGGGCTATAGAACTATTTCTGGGATGACATTGATTTTTCTTCATATACTACCTCACCTGTTTTGTCAAATGAATTAACATCAAAACATAGTCTAAGCCAGGTGTGGTGGCTCACGCTTGTAATCCCAGCATTTGGGAGGCTGAAACCGGAGGATTGCGGTTTGCAGACAGCCTCAGCTACTTAGTGAGGCCCTCCGCAAATCAGTGAGACCCGATTTCAAAATAAGGAATAAAGAATGGGCAGGGGGTGTAGCTCAGAGGTCAAATGCCCCTGGGTTCCATCCCCACGCCCGAAAAAAAAAAAAAAAAGTCTAAACTGGGCATGGTAGTGCACACTTATAATCCCAGTACTTGGGAGACCGAGACAGGAGGATCCCAGGCTTGAGGCCAGCCTCAGCAACTTAGTAAGGGCCTCCACAACCTAGTAAGACCCTGTTTCAAAATAAAATAATAAAATAGAGCTGGGGGTGCCGGGGATGGTGGCACATGCTTTAAATTCCAGTACTTGAGAGACTGAGAAAGGAAGATCCAGTTTCACTGCACAGCCTCAGCTTCTTAGTGAGGCCCTCTGCAACTTAGTGAGACTCTGTTTCCAAGTAAGGAGTAAAAAATCAAGCTGGGGGTGGAGCTTGGAGGCAGAACGTCCCTGGGTTCAGTCCCCAACACCCCCCCCACACTCTGTAGATGTATGGTGGTGTGCACCTGTACACCTGAAAGTGAGAGCCCTAGAAGTTTGATTCATTCCTCTTTCAAAATATTTCATGAGCTGTGGTGGCAGAGCCTGTAATCCCAGTACTTGGGAGGCTGAGACAGGAGGATCACAGGTCTGAGGACTGCCTCAGTAAGCAGTGAGACTCTCATCAACCTAACAAGATTCTATTTCAAAATAAAAGTAAAATAGGACTGGAGGTATATCTTGGAGGTAGAATGCCCCTGGGTTCAATCCCTAGCACCAAAAAATAAAAAATAAAAATAAAATACTTCATGAGCCAGGTATAGTGGTGCATACTTATAATCCTAGTACTTGGGAGGCCAAGACAAGAGGACTGCTGGTTTTCAGCCAGCCTCAGTAATTTAGGGAGGCCCTCAGCAGCTCAGTGAGGCCCTGTTTCAAAATAAAAAATAAAAGAGAGCTGGAGTATAGCTCACAGATAGAATGCCCCTGACTTCAATCCCCAGTACCACATACACACAAGTATATATGACTATAAATGTGTATGTACATATACACACATATATATATACGTATATATATATACACACATACATACACATTCTAAAGGAAAGTTGTTATGAGTCATTTTTAAGGTCTGAGTTATATAGGTATCTATAATTACTGTGGTCAGGGTTAGAGAGGAACAAAACCAGACTGAGGCAAAGAGAAGCGCCCCAGGCACATTTAAGTAGATGTTCACTCTCAGAGTCATATGAGTTCAGGATAAGCTTACAAAACTTTCACAGGGAATGTCTCTAAATTTCATGCTCTGAACATTTCTCTTCCCTCACCTTAGTCCTGGCTCTGGAATTAAAATATAAATCAAGTGTTGAAATTACACAGAGAGAACGTGCAGTGGAATCAAAGCATTGAGAAGGGTTGCTATGTCTGCATGTACATGTTCTGTGAAGGGCTCTGACTAAAGCAACAACCTGATAATCAGCCATACCCAACTTGACTCCCACAAAATTCTTACTAAATATTCAACAGACTAACTGTGGACACTAATCAAGTAGGAGATAAAAGGAAGATAAAGGCAGGCTTCAGGACTACTGAGTCAGAAGTACTATGTCTGGAAGCCAGCCTGCCACTGTTCTCTAAAAGAAAAGGAAGATTACATTGGCACCAACCGAAAGCCAGAAAAGGCAACTTACAAGGCCAACAAGAGCATAACTTCCTTATGAAATGATAGGCAATGAAGACAAAAATGAAGCTACCAAGAGCTACAGAAACGCCCTCTACCCCTTACCCACCTCCCACCGGCACTCAGCTCAGCAAGAGTGCTCTGAGTGCGCAGACTTTGCTGGAATCGGTAAACTGACATCAGTAGTTACTGTCAGTTACCCTTATGTCAACTTATCTTCGTTCTTTTCAAAACAATTCTCTCATAGCTAACATACTGAAGAAGTAAACATGATAAAATAACTTATACTTTTTTGGTAAGCTACTAGTTCACTTAATTTCTTAAAAATGCACTGTGACTGGCCGGGCGTGGTGGCGCACGCTTGTAATCTCCGCGCTTGGGAGGCGGAGACAGAAAGATCACGCAGGTTTGAAGCCAGCCGCACTGGCTTAAGAGAGCCTGTTTCCAAATAAAAAGTATAAAATAGGTCTGGGAGTGTAGTCCGGAGGTAGAAGGGCTTCCAGGAGCCCCAGTACCACCAATAAATAAATAAATAAATAAATAAATAAATAAATAAATAAGCAAGCACTGTGACTACTGGATATAGTGGCATACACACTTGTAATCTCAGTACTTGGGAAGCTGAGACAGGAGGATTGCAGGATTGAGGACAGCCTCAGCAAGTAATGAGATTCTCATTCACCTAGCCAGACCCTACTTTCAAATATAAATAAAATATGTCTGGGGATATAACTCAGAGGTAGAATGCCCCTGGGTTCAATCCCAACACACACACACACACACACACACACACACACACACACACACACACTGTGACTTCTACTTCTTCCCTGGAAGAAGGCCTTTCTATAGGATTTATCCTCCCACCCTAAGTTTGTAGAAAAGAGACAAAATATATGAAGCAAATGTTTGTTGGAAAATAGGCAGTGCAGGACGGTGCACCCTGGAAGAAAAGAAGCAAACCCACAAGCCCCGTGATCACCCTGGCTTTGTGCTGAGGCCTGCACTAGACCATGGCACAGGCAAGGGGAATCTATGCAGAGCTGTGTGGTCTTGCTGGCTGAGGGGATAAAGAGTTCAGGGCAGCTGTGACTGCTGGCAATTTTTAACAAAATATCAGAAGGAAGTAAGCCACACAGATAAAGAACTCCAAACACCTGAATCTGAAGAGTCTTTGGCTCAGTACTAAATCTATGTTAAGTGTAAGTTGAAAGTACATAAGTAAATTAGGAAATATTTTTAACGAAATAAAAATGAAAATACAAGGCTGGGTGTGGTGGCACACTCCTATAATCCCAGGATTTGAGATAGGAGAATTCTAAGTTCAAAGCCAGTCTCAGCAAATTAGCAAGATGCTGTTTCAAAAAAAAGTTTAAATGAGGGCTGGGGGGTGCAGCTCAGAGGTAGAATGCTTCTGGCTTCAATCTCCAGCATGACAAAAAAAAAAAAAAAAAGAAAAAAGAAAAAAGAGAAGAATACAGAATTTGTGAGATACAGTAAAAGCAGTACTTAGAGGTATAGTCATAGCTTTAGATGCTTATTTCAGAAAGTAAGAAAAAGATATAATCAGTGATTTAGAGAGACATATAGGGAAAATGCCAAACGTGACAAAGGCAGAGTTAGAGTAATATAGTTGCAGGTCAAGGAATGAAAAAGATTCCACAGTGACCACCAGAACCTAGGGAGAGGCAAGGAAAGAATGTATCCAGACTCACAAAAGAAACCAATCACAATTATACCTTGATTTTGGATGTCTAGCCTCCAGAACCATTAGTTTAGGAGTCCATCCTCATATGGAAGAATCATTAAGGAGACAGATGGCTCCAAATCTATCAAAAGACATGGACCACTAACACTTGGAGATGTAGCTGTGGCCTTTACTCAAACTGAAAGGAGAAATCTGATGCCACTCAGTGGGCCCTGTATAGATATGATGCTGGAATACTATGGAAATCTGGTCTCTCTCTTCCCTCTCCTCATATCTATCTATCTATCTATCTATCTATCTATCTATCTATCTCTCTCTCTCTCTCTCTCTCTCTCTCCCTCTCTCTCTCCCTCTCTCTCTCTCTCTCTCTCCCTCTCTCTCTTTGTACTAGGAATTAAACCCAGGGGCATTCCAACTCCAAGCTACACCCACTCCCAGCCCTATTTTTTATTATTTTTATCTTAATGGAGTACAAGATGGTGGAGGTACACATGCACACATCACTCATTTAGCCCTTACCTAATTCCTGCCCCATTCCCTCCCCCTCCCTCCTTCTCATGTTTGGATTAGTGATTGATATTGATATGTTTGTTAAAGTACATCATGTGCAGCCGGGCGTGGTGGCGCACGCTTGTAATCCCAGCATTCGGGAGGCTGAGACCAGGATTTAGGTTCGTGGACAGCCTCAGCTACTTAGTGAGGCCCTTCACAATTAGTGAGACCCTGTTTCAAAATAAAGAATAAAAAAATAGGGCAGGGGGTATAGCTCGGAGGACAAATGCCTCTGGGTTCCATCTCCAGACCGCCCCCCCCCCAAAAAAAAAGTGCATTATGTGCAGTAGAGAATTTCCCTCTCCCCTCCTCCCATCCCTTAGATCAGCCTCCTTGCTCATCTACACAGTCTCCTTCATCTAGAGTTCCTCCTCCTATGACCCACTTTCTCCCAGGCTTCCACATATCAGGGAGAGCATCCAATTTCTTATTTTTCGTGACTGACTAATCTCACTTGGCACAATGCCCTCCAGTTCTATCCATTGCCCTGTAAATGATGTAACTGTGTTTTTCTTTATGTCTGAGTAGAATTCCACTGTGTACATATCCCACAGTTTTGTAATCCATTGATCTGTTGATGGACATCTTGGCTGGTTCCATAGTTTGGCAATGGTGAATTGTACAGCTATGAACATAGATATGCATACATTAGTTTGGTAGTTTGGTTTCCATTCTTTTGGGTAGATACCCAGAGTGGTATTGCTGGATCATATGGTAGATTTGTGCCCATCCTTCTGAGGATCCTCCATACTGTTTTCCAAAGTGGTTTTACTAATTTGCAATCCTACCAACAATGTATTAGAGTTCCCACTTCTCCACATCCTCACTAGCATTTGTTGTTGTTTGTGTTTTGAATGATTGCCATTCTAGTTGGGGTTAGGTGAAATCTCAGGGTAGTTTTGATTTGTATCTCTCTAATTTGCTAATGATGTTGAGTATTTTTTCATGCGTTTATTGGCCATTTGAATTTCTTCTTTCGTGAAGTATCTATTTAGTTCACTTGCCCATTTTTTGATTGGGTTATTTGTTTTCTTAGTGCTGAGTTTCTTACACTTATTTTTTGAAACAGAGTCTCATAGCCGGGCATGGTGACGCACACTTGTAATCTCAGCATTTGTGAGACTGAGACAGGAGGATCCCGGTTTGCAGACAGCCTCAGCTACTTAGCTCTTCTGCAACTTAGTGAGACCCTGTTTCAAAATAAAGAATAAAAAATAAGGCTGGGGTGTCACTCGGAGATAGAATGCCCCTGGGTTCCACCCCCAGTTCCACAATAATTAATTAATTAATTAATTAAACAGACAGCGTCTCACTAAGTTGCTGAGGCTGGCCACAAACCTACAGTCCTCCTGTCTCAGCTTCCCAAGTACTGGGATTATAAGCAAGCACCATCATGCTTGGCTGCCTTCTCTTTCAAACCATAATTATTCACCCAATTGAAGCAAGAGACAGATCCCTGGATGGAGTTGTGAGATGTTCCATCAGGCCAGACATGGTAGTGCATGCTTGGAATCCCAGCGTTTGGAAGGCTGAGACAAGAGGATAAGGTAAGAATCCCATAATGTAAAGAATGTGGGATAGTATTTGTGAACAAGCTATTCCACTATCATCTCTTTTAAATCATCATAAAATTCACATAGGCAAGAAACTATATTTGTATTGAATGTGAGAAATTCCTCAAGAAGCATTCAACACTTATTAATCATCAGATAATTTTAAATAAATATAGAATAATATAAATAAATATAGAAACTCCATAAAGTTAATGAGTGTGAAAAGCTCTCAGAAAGAATTCTAACCTTTCAAAGTCATTGGAGAATTCACAACAGTCAGAAACTTTACACATACCATGACCGTGAATGTCTTTGTGCAAAAGTCAGTCCTTAGTTGTCATGAGAGGATACAAAATAAAGAGAATAATAAAGAGAAGTCTTTTAAACATATAAAATGTAGGAAAGCTTTCAAAGATAATTAAACTGAATCAGACCATCAAAAAATCCATCCTGGAGCTGGGCGTGGTGGTGCATGCTTATAATCCCAGCATTTAGGAGGCTGAGACAGGAGGATCACGGTTTGTGGCCAGCCCCAGCTTCTACTTAGTGAGGCCCTTTGCAACTGAGTGAGACCCTGTTTCAAAATAACAAATAAAAAGTAGGGCTGGGGGTATAGCTCGAGGTAGAATGCCCCTGGGTTCCATCACTAGTATGGCAAAAAATAAAGAAAAGGAAAGAAAAGAAAGAAAAGGAAAAGAAAAGAAAAGCAAAAGAAAAGAAAAGGCATCCTGGTAAGAAACTGTATCAGTATAAGCATTAAAAAAAAAAAAAAAACTTCAGAAAGGGCTCAACTCTTATTAGTATCAAATAATGCAGATAGAAGAGAAACGCTATCACTACTGCAAAGGTGAAACTCAAGGATAGCTCATCATTTTCTGGACATTAGAAAACTGAGAGTGGAAATAAACCCATCAGTGTGTTAACTGTGAGAAAGCTAGGAGGGAGAGCTAATCCATACTGAACAGCAGGGAATTCATACTGAAGAAAACTCTTTCACCTTAAGAGATGTGGAAAAGCCTTCAGGCACAGCATCAGAGAATCCATATTTCACAATGGTTATGAATGTGGAAGGCTTCTCCCCCAAAGTTTGGCCCTTTAACAACATATAAAAATTATTATTATTATTTTTTTTTGGTACTGGGGATAAAACCCAGGAGCATTCTACCTCCAAGCTACACTCCCAGCCATATTTTTTATTCAATTTATTTATTGATTGATTGATTGATTTTGTGGTACTGGGGATGGAACTCAGGGGCAGTTTCCTGTGAACTACATTCCCAGTCCTATTTTTTATTCTTTATTTTGAAACAGGGTCTCACTGAGTTGCAAAGGACCTCGCTAAGTAGCTGAGGCTGTCTGCAAACTGCAATCCTCCCATCTCAGCCTCCTGAATGCTGGGATTACAAGCATGTGCCACAATGCCTGGCTAGTCCTTTCATTTTTTTTACTTATTTTTTTATTTTTATGTGGATCATACTGAAAATGGCATACATTCAGACTGTGCTTATTGCCCTCTCCTTTTGTTTTATTTTATTATTATTATTATTTATTATTATTATTTTTTTTTTTTTTTTGGTGGTACTGGGGTTCCTGGAAGCCCTTCTACCTCTGGGCTACTCTCCCAGACCTATTTTTACATTTTTATTTGGAAACAGGGTCTCCGAAGCCAGCGCGCGCGGCTGGCTTCGAACCTGCGTGATCCTCCTGTCTCTGCCTCCCAAGCGCGGGGATTACAAGCGTGCGCCACCACGCCTGGCCTCTCCTTTTATTTTTGAAACAGGGTCTCACTGAGTTGCAAAGTGATCTGGGAACCGTGATCCTCCAGTTTCTACATCCTGAATGCTGGGATTACAAGTATGCGCCACCATGCCCAGCCTATTTTTTATTATTTATTTTAAAATAGTGTCTTACTGAGTTTCAAAGGGCCTCACTAAGTAGCTGATGCTGTCCGCAAACCGCAATCCTCCTGTCGCAGCCTCCCAATGGCTGGGATTACAAGCGTGCGCCACCACAAACAGTTGAAAATTCTTAACAAAGAAATAGACATCAAATGTAGTGTAAAGACAAAACAAAATGCATCAACATGGTACATCACGGCAAAGTATTATTCCTTCTAACTATCAAAGAGGAACTGCCAATAAATTACATATTTAACAAAAGCATTGTGTACACCTCTATCCTGAAAGCCTTCTCATCTGTGAGAAGATATTTTCATTATATCAAAATTTATACTGGTGAAATTTCGGGGGTGAGGTCGAGAACTAGGGATTGAACCCAGGAGCATTCTACCTTTGAGTTAAACACCTGAAAATTTTATTTTTTTTCATTTTTTCAAATAAGAGTCTCACTAAGTTGTTGAGGTTCTCACTAAGTTGCCTAGGCTGATCCTGAACCTGCAATTCTCTTGTCTCATCCTCTCAAGTACTGTGATTATAGGCACAACCAGCTTATACTAGTGAAATATCTGAAGAACTCAAATGTCTTTCAATATGTAAATACCTATTACAGAATATAGCACAGTAACTGAGAAGAATAAGGCAGAATTCTATATACAGCCATAGTAATATCCCCATGATACCTTAAGTTAAAAAAGCAAGTTGCAAAGCCGGGTGTGGTGGCACACACTTGTAATCACTGTGCTTGGGAGGCGGAGAAGGATCACACATGCTCAAAGCCAGATGCGCTGGCTTAAGAGACCCTGTTTCCAAATAAAAATATAAAATAGGTCTGGAAGTGTAGCCCGGAGGTAGAAGGGCTTCCAAAAACCCCAGTACCACCAAAAAAAAAAAAAAAAAAAAAAAAGGAAGTTGCAGCCAGGTGTGATGGCACACTCTTGTAATCTCAGTACTTGGGAGGCTAAAAGAGAAAGATCACAGGTTCAAAGCCAGTCTAGGCAATTTAGCAAGGCTCTCAGTAACCTAGTGAGACCCTGTTTCCAAATAAGAAATAAAATTGCAGTAGGAGTGTAGTTTGGAGGTAGAATGCCTCTGGATTCAATCCCCAGTACAAAAAAAAAAAAAACAAGTTGCAGCCCAGAACTGGGATACAGGCATGTACCATCATACTTGGCTCTTCTTTTTTTTATTTTGAAAAAAGGTCTTGCTAAGTTGCCCAGGATAGCCTCAAATTTGGGTGTGATCCTCCTGCCTCAGCCACCTGAGTCTCTGGGATTATAAGTGTGCACAACCATATTGGCCAACTTCAAGTATTTTTGAGCCTTCGTAATGGCCCTCTACAACTATGAACTTATTAACAAGGCAGCCATCTACCTTTGTATTTCCTATATTAGTTCTTTCTACGAGAATAGCTAAGTGATATGGCCCATCAACTTGATGCCAACATACACGTTTAGAAGGTCATAAAGACTGTATTACAAGATGAAAAACTATTTACAATGTAATGATAAGAGTAAAAAAACTAAATATAAAAGTATACCCATAGTCAAATTCCCTGAGGAGATGATAACTGGGACCTAAGGGATGAGTAGAAAATAAAGCAAAGAAGACAGCAGACTCTGGCTGCTGCTGCTACTACTACTACTACTAATAATAATAACTGAAATGGGGAAAGAGAGATGAAATGTACACAATAATAAATGCAGGACTATAAATTATAAAAGTTATTGAAGAAAAAGAATTCAGCCTTTATAAAACAAAGGTAGCTAAACCTGGAATTTGTTGTAAAGATACATAAACACTACATGAATGGATCAAAAATATTCAAAGTATATAGAGAAAAATATTGGAAAAACTTAAAATCTATCAATCAAGACCTGGCTAGCCAGGCATGGTGGTGCATGCTTGTAATCTCAGTACTAGGGAGGGTAAGATAGGAGGATTGCAGGTTCCTGGCCAGCCTCAGCTACTGAGACGCTGTTTCAAAATAAAGAATAAAAAATAGGGCTGAGATATAACTCGGAGGTAGAATACCCCTGGGTTCCATCCCTAGTACCACAAAAAAAAGAAAAAAAAAAAAAAGAAAGAAGAAATGGCTAAATAAATTATGGAAGACCCTTGCAGCAACAGGGCTGAATAAAGCCACTCTATAGAGTTCTGATAAAGGAATGCTATTCAGGACACATTATGTAAAAAAAAAAGGTACAGAGTGTGTGAGCAGTGTGCTACAATTTGTGGAGGGAGCACAGAATACATTGTATAGTACACAGACAGTATTTTAGGAATAGTCAAGAAATTGGATTGGTTGCCTTTAGGAAGGGAAAAGAGCTAGGAGACTGACACAGAATATCTTTTATACCTTTTGAATTTGTATTATTTACATGCATTATCTTTTTTATACTTTTATTGCTGCACTGTAATTATACATCATATTGAGGTATAGAGTGGTAGGACTATATACGCATACAACACTTGATGTGTTTCCCTTCAGATCCCATTCCACTCCCTCTCCTTCCCTGTACATGTTATTAAGATTGGTATTGGTAATTTCATATCTGTACATAGCGTTATTTAAATTTTTTGTGTGTAGTACTGATGATTAAACCCAAGGCATTTTACCTCTGAGCTATACCCCAGCCTTATTTATTTATTTATTTATTTATTTATTTATTTATTTATTGTGGGAATAGGGATTAAACCCATGGGTTCTATTACACCCAGCCCTATTTTATTTTTTACTTTTGATACAGGGCCTCACTAAATTGCAGATTGCCTCACTAAGTTGCTGAGGGTGGCCTTGAACTTGTGATCCTCCTGTCTCAGCTTCCCAAATACTCTATGCAACCACACTTGGTTTAAATATATTACCTTTTGAAAATTAATTTTTAAAAGTTAAACAAAATATTCTATGGATTTTTAGGGATTTTAGAATGAAGATAAAAAAAAAAAAAACCAGATATGGAGCTAGGAGTGGTGATCCACACCTGACATCCTAATACCTGGGAGGCTGAAACAGGAGGATTGCAGGTTCGAGAACAGCCTCAGCAAGTAGTAAAGATTCTCATCAACCTAATATGACCCTGTTTCAAGATAAAAATAAAAAATAGGGCTAGGGGTGTAAGTTGGAGATAGAATGCCTCTGTGATCAATCCACAGTACAAAAAAAAAAAAAAAAAGGCCAGACATGACATCTATAATCTCAGTACCTGAGACAGAAAGATGGCAGCTTTGAAGTCAGTGCACTATAACTTAGCAAGCCCCAAAATAAAAAATAAAAGAGCTGGAGTAGCTCAATGGTAGAGAACCCCTGGGTTCAACTACCAGTACCACAAACAACAAACAAAAAAAGAATAAAGATCAAAATCCTTAACACAGGGCTGGGGTGTGGCTCAGTGGTCAAGCACTCACCTAGCATGAGTCAGCCCTTGACTTGACTCCCCAGCACCAAAATAAAAAAATAAAAAAAATAAAAATCCTAACATAATCTAAAAAGGCCCTGCGTGGTCTGGACCATGCTCTCCCTCCTCTGTGTTCCAACCCACCAGCCTTCTTCCCTTCCTTAAATGAACCGTCTCCCTCCCGTCAGTAGCAGGCCTTTGCACATGCAGCTCCACTACCTGGAACGGTGATGACTCCCTTACCCATCCAGTTTACACAGCTCAGCAGCATCTCCTCAGAGAAGCCCCCATTTGTTCAAATCTTTTCTGCTCATTACAGTATAAATTTTAGAACTGTGTCTGGGTCTTTTTTATTTTTATTTATTCACGTGCCTCCCACACACACACATTATTCAATCTCAAGTCTGAGCAAAGGGATTAGGATATTTTAGGTGTTTAAAGAAAAAAACCTAGCCGGGTGTGGTGGCACACACTTGTAATTCCAGCATTCGGGAGGCTGAGACCGATGATCATGGTTTGTGGACAGCCTCAGCTACTTAGTGAGGCCCTCTGCAACTCAGTGAGATATGGTTTCAAAATAAAGAATAAAAAATAGGGCAGGGGGTCTAGTTCAGAGGTCGAATGCCCCTGGGTTCCATCCCCAGACCTGCAAAAAAAAAAAAAAAACCTTCTTAAATGAAAACATAAATAAACTCAGGCATGCATGTGCATGAATAAAGTATTGAAAGAACTAACAAAAAGATGAACTGTCAGAAAACCAAGTGTCCAGGTACCAAAAGAGTTGTACTGAAAACATCCAGGCTGATAACAGGACTCTGACAGGAATGAGCCTCATATGCCGCAATAATGAAGGAGGTGAGTGGTCGACAGATGGTAGTGATTAGGGGCAGAAAGTGTATAAACCTCAAGAAGCAACTGGCAGTGGTGACACCTGTAATCCCAGTACTTGGGAAGCTGAGAGAGGAGGTCACAGGTTTGAGGACAGCCTCAGCAACCTAGTGAGACCTTCACTAAGCAACCTAGCAAAACTACTTTAAAACAAAAAATTAAAAAAGGGTGGGATATAGCTCAGAGGTAGAATATCCCTGGGTTCAATCCCCAGTTCCAAAGAAGAAGAAAGAAGGAGGAGAAGGAGCAAGAAGAGAAGGAGGAGAAGGGGAGGAGGAGGAGGAGGAGGAGGAGAAAGAGGAGGAGGAGGAGGAGGCTGAGGAGGGGGAAATGAAACCTTAAGGACCCTAAGATTTCACTTGAAAGTGGAGAAGTGGCCAGGTGGTGGCACACGCTTTTAATCTCAGCATTCAGGAGGTGAAGACCAGAGGATAGAGGTTCACGGCCAGCCTCAGCTACTTAGTGAGGCCCTCACAACTCAATGAGACCCTGTTTCAAACATAAAAAGGACTAAAAATAAGGCTGGGGGGTGTAGCTCAGAGGTACAATGCCCCTGGGTTCCATCCCCAGTACCTCAAAAAAAAAAAAAAAAGAAAAAAAAAGTGGAGGAGTAACATTAAAGAAATAATAGTGAAAAAGGATAAGGACATCAACCCTGCCTCTGATCTCAGTGGTACGTGGGATATGGAAGAAGGACTAGCCATTGCATGTAGGCTAAAGGGAAACAGTCTTTCTCCAAGAAAGCCAGGCTCAGAACATTCTAATGTCTTAACCAACAAGTCTGAGAATAATGTGGCTTATTAATTCAGTGGATTTTTGTCACAGTTTAAAAATTGGGAGGAGAGGGATGAGAGGTGCCAATGAGTCAAAATGCACAAAGTTATACAGGAATGTCAGATAAGACTCACACACATCATAATGGTTAAGGCACTTTTAGCAAGAAAAAGAAGAGATGGAAAATACGAGGAACTATGACAGGATGGCTGCCTATTCATCCTTGGTACAAAATAGCAAAAACTTTGAGGCAAATCACAAGGAAGATCTTACCAATGGAATTTGGAGGAAACAGATTTAAACTCATGGAAATGGTCAAGGAGATTTACTGGGACTTCAAGATCAAAGAAAAAAATGGGGAAAAAAAAAAAGACTCCCTGGTTATTGCTTGCAGTTGTGGTAAAATATAGACACCTTTGAGAGAAAAAGATAAAATCAGGGGCGGGTGTGTGTGTAGAAGGAGGTGTAAGACTGGTTGTTCCTGCAAAGGCCGTTCTTTGCTTCCATGGCTCCCTGAAAAATGTCAGGTAAGCTATACAATGATCTGGGTATAAAAGAGAAATGATTCATAACCATACCAGGACCATGCTTTCTGAGATGGCCTGGAAGCCTCTGCTGGAGACCTTGGCCATTACCTTGGGCCACAATATACATGTCCAATGAGGGAAGGAGGAACTGAGAAGTCATACAGAATATCTCAGACTCAGCCGGGGGTGGTGGAGGATGTCTGTAATCCCAGCATTTGGGAGGCTGAGACAGGAAGATCCGGGTTCGCAGACAGCCTCCGCTACTTAGTGAGGCACTTTGCAACTCAGTGAGACCCTGTTTCAAAATAAAGAATAAAAAAAATAGGGCTGGGGGTGTAGCTCAGAGGTGGAATGCCCCTGGGCTCCATCTCAGTACCACAGGGGGGAAAAAAAAAAAGAGTATCTCAGACTCTCATTACTTTACCGCACCTCTCGATTGTTGTATTCTTAAAATTATTACTAAAGCTTAGTAATGAGTAAGATCTCTGATTCATGTTAGTCTTATTTGACAATTGGATCCTTTGTATTATATCTCAAAGGAACAGAATCTGAGATAGGGCATATGATCAGATGCATTTATATCTGTGACAGCAACTAGGAGTAAAAAAATTATGAGGCCTGGGGGAGGTTAGCTGGCTATGTTGCTAAGAAATTATTCTCAATGGTTCCCAATAAGTCAAAAGGGGCTCTGATCTCTCTGCTTAGTTAGTGGAATTTTAACTGTTTTTAGTTTGTTGTGATACTGGGGATTGAACCCAGGGGCATTCTGCCTTTGAACTACACCGTTAGCCCTATTTTTTTTTCTTAGTTTTTTGCGGGTCTAGGGGTGGAACCCAGGGGCTTTCAACCTATGAGCTACACATCCTGCCCTATTTTTTATTCTTTATTTTGAAACAGGGTCTCACTAAGTTGCAGAAGGCCTCACTAAGTAGCTGAGGCTGGCCGCCAACCCGGATCCTCCTGTCTAAGCCTCCCACATGCTGGGATTACAAGTGTGCGCCACCACGCCCGGCTACTTACTTACTTACTTATTTACTTACTTACTTACTTAATTAATTAATTATTTGTTTATTTTTGTGGTACTGGGGATTAAATCCAGAGGCGGTCTACCTTCAAGCTATACTCCTAGCCCAATTTTATTTCTCTTAAGAAACAAGATCTCTCTAGGTTGATAAGAGTCTCACTACTTGCTGAGGCTGTCCTCGAACCTGCAATTCTCTTATCTCAGTCTCCCAAGTACTGGGATTACAGGCTTATATCACTACTACCCCTGGCTTTAATTTTTATTTTCAAACAGGGTTTCACAGGGCCTAAGTTGCATAGGGTCTCTCTAAATTGAGGCTGGCCATGAACTTGCAATTCTCCCATCTCAGCCTCCCTAGTACTAGAATTACAAGTATGTACCACCACACCTGGCTCCACTGATTTTTCAATTAAACACTATTTAATGTTGCTGTAGTAGGTGTTCAATAATAAAAATATGGAAAGAAAAAGTTTTTTATTCACTCACTAGATCATAGTTCTTCCTCTTAGACAATTAAAAGATGGCTAAGCACTTTAAATATGCAAAAGATATTGGTTCTAGTTTCAGCTCTAGGACCATTATTTACTAGAAATTTAACCTTTGAAGAATAATTTAACCTTTCTAAGATTCAATTTTCATTGTTGATACTCTTGAGAAACAGAGTTCATGAGAGGAGGAAGCAGGAAAGCACTGGTAGAGTCAATATTGGATTCTAGAAGTAAGTTGGATAAAAGGTAAGATGAAAATAAATTCCAATTTTAGATTAGTTCCTTTCCCTGCCCACGCCGTCATAGCCTGGTGCTGCTCCCAGGGCCCATGCAAAAGCAATATTAAATCCTTACAAAAAAGGGCTTACAGTTGGTAGAACCTTAGACTGAAAACCTTTGGGAGCATCTGGAACTCACTATTGGTAGGATCATGTAGAAAGCTTACCAAGGTGAGAACATTGGGGCAAAGCCAATCACTTTCTTTCTAAAACCAGGACAAAGCAGAGAATACAGGGCTCCCATATGTATTACCTGGAGGATTCCCAAAACAAGAGGTTCTGAAACTAGCAATGCATACTTACATCACAACCTCTCGAAAGACAAAATTCTAATAATTCTGGCACAAAATCTAGACTAGGTTTCATAATTCCAAGCAGCAAAGTGGAGAAGTCTGCAAAATATATGAATTATTGCCAGAAGGAAATTCATTAAATACTTTTAGAAAGCTGTGAACAACTCTGGAAATGTTTAGAGACAGGCTGTTGCCTCTGGCATTCTTAAATCGCAGGTAACAAGCTTGACTTCACGAGCAAAGTTGGACACTGCATTTGGTTGGCAGCCATGCAAGGAGCAGAGAAAGAACACCCACTGCCTTAGGAGCCGACCACTGCCAGGAGTAGAACCAGATTCATCACACTGTATCCCAGTGGAAGGGCTGTGATGGTGGAAAGGGGAATAGAGAGAATGATTCACCAATATTATCTCAAAAAAGAAAAAACACAATTAGTAAATTCTTAAGTAGGGGTCCCTCTGCAAAAAATTATATATATTTTATAGGCAAAATTGATCTTATTTATTTATTGCGGTACTGGGGAACCCAGGGGCATTCTACCTCCAAGCTATACTCCCAGCCCTATATTTTTATTCTTTATTTTGAAACATGGTCTCAATGAGTTGCAAAGAACCTCACTAAATAGCTGAGGCTGTCCTCAAACTGTGATCCTCCCCGAATGCTGGGATTACAAGCATGTGCCACCACCCCCAGCTTGAACTTAGTTTTTTAACATTCCTCAAAGTTAAAATTCTTTTTTTTTTTTTTTTACTAGGGATTGAAGCCAGGCACACCAACAACTGACCTACATCCCCATTCCCTCCCTCCTCTTTTGTGTGTGTGGTACTAGGGGTTAAACCCAGGGGTATTCTACCCTCAAGCTTGATGTCCAGCCCTATTTTAATTTTTGTTTTCAAACAGGGTCTCACTAAATTGCTGAGGGTCTCACTAAGTTGCTGAGGCTAACCTCAAACTTGCCATCCTCCTGTATAGACCTCCCAAGTAATGGGATTAGAGCTGTGTGCTACCACAACGGGCTCATCCCCATTCCTTTTCATATTTTAATTCTGAGACAGGATTTCAGTAAGTTGCCCAGCCTGGCCTCAAACTTGTGTTCCTACTGCCTCAGCCTCACAAGTGGCTGGATTACAAGCATGCTCTCTAGTGTTCAGTTAAAGCTAGAATTCTTTTCTTGAAATCTTATAATTTTACAATATGGTCAAGAATTTATTCAAAGTTTTCCTTTTTTTTTTTTTTTTTGGTGGTACTGGGGTTCCTGGAAGCCCTTCTACCTCCGGGCTACACTCCCAGACCTATCTTACATTTTTATTTGGAAACAGGGTCTCCTAAGCCAGCGCACGCGGCTGGCTTCGAACCTGCGCGATCCTCCTGTCTCTGCCTCCCAAGCGCGGGGATCACAAGCGTGCGCCACCACGCCCGGCAAAGTTTTCCTTTAATAGTTATATCTTTAATTAATTATTATTACCAAATAGTAAGACAGAAGCCTTAAATTTGGTGTTCTAGGCAATGAACTATGACTCTACCTATAGCTATTTGTCTTCCTGATTCCCTGAAAAATGTCAGGTAAACTGTACAATAATCTGGGTATAAAAGGAAAACAATTCAAACCCAAAGCCTGTCTTCCTGTAGTTATCATCAAAAGTTTATATTCAGCTGAGCATGATGACACACACTTGTAATCCCAGTACTTGGGAGGCTGAGACAGGAAGATTGGGTTTGCAGCCAGCCTCACTTAGTGAGGCCCCTCCACAACTTAGTAAGAGCCTATTTCAAAATAAAGAATAAAATATAGGGCTGGGGGTATATCTTTCAGCCAAGATGACTGCCATATAAAAATGGGATAAGCAGGCACATTATCAATTTGCAAAACAACTCACAGGAACAGTTCAGAAACGAACCACCTCAGGGGGCACCCTCCACCTTCCTTCTGACTGTCAGCATGTCTGTCACCTGCACCCCTACTGAGAAATACAAAAATGGTTCCATGTTACTCTCTACACCAATTCTCTCCTGCAGGAGTTAGCATACTCATAATGCAAGGCAGAAGGAATAACTATATCCTTTGACAAGCACAATGAGGCATTATGAAGTTTGGAAACAGCCAGGCTAATAACCATTGCCCTCCTTCCTCCTTTCAAAAGGGTCAACATTTTTTTTTTCTCCATTGCACACAGGTTGTACTGGAAGGTGGCAGTTGCTTCACAAAGCAGTTCTTTAAAAAGAAAATAATTACAATGCACCCCCTCTGCTGTGTGCCTAGCTTTGTTAAGAGCACAGTTTGTTAATGTTATGGTATAACTTATTTGCTGAAACTAAACTAACTGCTAAACAAGAATTAAGAGGCTTTGTCCATATTGTGGTCCTTTCCCTTGACCGTAATGTTTCTATTTTTCCCAAAGACCATTCCAATCAAAGACCAATTACCCAGGAACCAGCTGCCTGACAGATACATCTCAGGTACTGTTGACATTCACTCTTGATGGTGTGTTAAATGGAAAACAATCTTTCAAGGACTCAATCATGAAATCTGAGCCTTGTAGCACTTTGCCAGTCAAGAATACTCAGAAAGCAAGTCCTCTCCTATAAGACTGTTGCTAAAGAAGCCTCCAAAATACTGACTTTATGACAAACTGCTGGAGAGAGAAAAACAGTACCATCACATCTCTCTAGAAGACAGCAGTACTTATAGGTAGATGGGGGGAGGGTCCTTTCAATTTACCTACTTTTTGGAGAATAGCTGTACTTCACAGGTTAAAGGAAATATGAAAACCACTCTCATTTAATCTAGGTTTAATGAAAAAATACGTGTCATCCACAAGGTGATGTTCATTCTGAACCCTTAGAAAATTGAGTTAAAATTTGTTTCAAAAGTATTCTCACATTGCTGGGTATGGTGGTGCATGCCTAAAATTTTAGTACTTGGAAGACTGAGAGAGGAGGATTGCAGGTTTGAAGACAGCCTCAGTAGCATAATGAGACTTTCGGCAACCTAGTGAGACCCTGTTTCAAACCGAAAAATAGAAAGGGCTGGAATGTTCCTGGATTCAATCCTCAGTACTACAAGGGAAAAAGAAAAAAAAGAAAAAAAAATACTACCTGAAAATCAATACCCCTATCCGATATCTGCTCTCAGTTACTCCAAAAATCTGTGGGTGAGGTTTTGGCTCCTGAAATAAGAATGCATCAACCCAAACACTTCCTTACTGGGTTATCAGGAGTCAAATTCCTTATTTTTTTCATGTGTAAAAACAGAATTAAGCTGGCATGGTGGCAAACACTTGTAACCCCAGCACTTGGGAGGCTAAGACAGGAGGATCACAGGTTCATAGCCAGCCTCTGCAACTTATTGAGGACCTCCACAACTTGGTGAAATCCTGTTTCAAATAAAGAATAAAACAGGGCTGGGAGTAGAATGCCTCTGGGTTAAATCCTCAGTAACACACACACACACACACACACACACACACACACACACACACACTAATTATGATAGTATTTAATTCACCAGGTTATTAAATATATTAAGATAATCTATGCAAAGCACTTAATATGTACCGGACATACAGGAAAAGCTCAGTAAGCTGGGCAAGGTGGCACATACCTATACAAATCCCAGTACTTGGGAGGCTGAGAAAGCAGGATCGCAGGTTCAAGACCAGCTTCAGCAACTTAGCGAGGCCTTCAGTGGCTTAGTGAGATCCGGTTTCAAAATAAAAAATGGAATAAGGTTGGGGGTGTAGCTCAAAGATAGCTCAAAGTGTAGCCCCTGGGTTCTAATCCCCCATTCCCCCCCACAAAAACCTCAGTAGATATTAGCTGCCATTGTTTTTGTGGTTGGAAAAACTCTACTTCAGCTCAGTACTATTTTTTCCAGGTATCCCTGATGCAACCTTCACCCCCATCTGCCTCTCTTCTTTGCATCCTGTATGTACTTCTATCAGAACTCAGGGCTGCCTGAAGTATGCTAGTCAAGTACTCCACCTCTGATCTACACTTTTAGCCCTCTTCATTTCATTAATTTCATTATTTAGTTTTTTTTTTTTTTTTTGAGGGACTGGGGGTGAAACCCAGGGCATTCTACCTCCAAGCTACACTGCCAACCCTATTTTTTATTCATTATTTTGAAACAGGGTCTCACTGAGTTGCAAAGGGCCTCACTCAGTAGAAGCTGAGGCTGTCTGTTGAACCACAATCCTCCTGTCTCAGCCTTTCAAATGCTGGGATTACAAGCGTGCACCACCACGCCCGGCTTATTTTTTGTTTTGAAATAAGGTCTCATGCCGGGCGTGGTGGTGCACGCTTGTAATCCCTGCGTTTGGGAGGCAAAGACAGGAGGATAGCATAGGTTCAAAGCCAGCTGCACTGGCTTAAGAGACCCTGTTTCCAAATAAAAATTAAAAATAGGTCTGGGAGTGTAGCCTGGAGGTAGAAGGGCTTCCAGGAACCCCAGTACCACAAAAAAAAAAAAAAAGAAAGAAAGAAAGAAAGAAAAGAAAAAAAAGAAATAAGGTCTCATTAGATTGATGAGAGTCTCACTACTTGCTAAGGCTATCCTCAAACATGTGATCCTCTTGTCTCAGCCTTCCAAGTACTAGAGTTACAAGTATGCACCACCAAACCTGGCCTCATTTTTTATTTTTGAAACAGGATCTCATTAAGATGGCCTCACTAAATTGTTGAAGCTGGCTATAAACCTGCGATCTTACTATCTCAAGCCTCCAAAATCCTGGGTTTACAAGGATGCACCACTATGCCCAGCTCTGTATCTTTATGTACACAGTAGGCATTCAAAGAATTTTCTGTTAATTTTTAAAATTTACTCAATATTTAAATGTGTGTGTGTGTGTATGAATAACAGAGATTGAACCTAGAGACATTCTACTTCTGAGCTATACCTCTAGAACTGTGTGTGTGTGTGTGTGTGTGTGTGTGTGTGTGTGTGTGTGTGTGTATGTGTGTGTGGCACTGGGGTGGAACCCAGGGGCTTTCTACCTCCGGGCTATACTCCCATACCTATTTTATATTTTATTTAGAAACAGGGTCTCACTAAGTTGCTGAGAGCCTCACTAAGTAGCTGAGGCTGGCTTCAAACCGTGTGATCCTCCTGTCTCAGCCTCCCAAGCACAGGGATTACTGGTGTGCGCCACCACGCCCAGCTAGAACATTTTTTATTTTGAAAGGGCCTTGCTGGGTTGCTGAGAATCTCACTATGCTGATGAAGCTGGGTGTGAACCTGCAATTCTCTTGTCTCAACCTCCCAAGTACAGAGATTACCGGCATGTGCCACTACACCCAGTTAATTTTTTTTTAACTAACAAAATCAAGCAAAATATGCCAGCTCCGGTATGGAATCACTTGAGTTTTAGTCATTTGAGTCATATTCTTAATGTTAATTATTTCCTTGGCTGAAGGAGGAAGAGGCAAGAGAGAAAAGCAAATTTCCCAGTTCACTGAGAAATCAGAGCTTTTGAAATTAAATTGGGAGAGCACTGAATGGGAGCTAAGAGATGTGCAGGGAGAAAATAGGGGGGGAAAAGCTGAGTGGACGAAGAGATACTGAGGAACATAATGAGCAAAGACACTGCCTTTCTTGCCTCCACCTGACACTGAAAAGCCCTTTCAAATCACAGTGCCATCTTGCCTCATGAAAGGACAGACCAAATGTCAGTTCCCCAAGCTACCCACTTCCCTCACAGGCGAGAAAGGTTTGCACACTGAGATGTCTGAAGAAGCAGGGGTGGCAGCAGCCCCAGCTCACCTCGCACACAACCTCCTACCACTGCTGGCCGCTAGCTCCAGCCCTCCCTCCCCTGCCAAGAAAAACACCTCAACTTCTGCTCACCCAGGCGAGAACACGGAACATTCTATCACAATTCCAGCACCTTTAGCTTCTACCTGACACTAATAAATAAAAAGTTTAGCGAGGTGCAGTGGCACATACCTGTAATCAGTGCTTGGGAGGCTGAGACAGGAGGGTCACAGGTTCAAGGACAGCTCAGCAAAATATAAAAAATAAAATTAATAAAATTAAAATTAAATGAAGAACAGATTCAAGGACAGCCTCAGAAAAAGAAACAAATAAAATAAAACAGGCTGGGGGAGCCAGGCGTGGTGACGCACGATTGTAATCCCGGCACTTGGGAGGCTGAGACAGGAGGATCACACAGGTTCAAAGCCAGCCTCAGCAGATGGGCATGGTGGCGCACGCTTGTAATCCCCGCGCTTGGGAGGCAGAGACAGGAGGATCGAAGCAGGTTCGAAGCCAGCCTCAGCTACTTAGTGAGGCTCTCAGCAACTTAGTGAGACCCTATTTCCAAATAAAGTATAAAATAGGTCTGGGAGTATAGCCCGGAGGTAGAAAAGGCCCTGGGTTCTACCCCGAGTACCACACACACACACACACACACAAAATAGGGCCGGGGGGTGTAGCTTGGAGGTAGAATGCCTCTGGGTTCAATCCCCAATACCACAAAAACAACAATAAAAAGTTTGCATTATTTGGATACTGTTGCTATTATGGTTAAAAACCAATCTGTTAAGGTTTAGCCCAAAGCCATTTTTCACAACCAAATATTAATCAAGTCACTGGTGTAGATGAAAATAGCTCTCCTACCATAAAGTCACCTGCTCAGAAACAATCCAGTCATCAAGGGCTTTATCATATTTGAAGGCAGATTGAAGGCAAATGATTAAAAAAATGTACTTAAAAAAAAAAAAAACACTGTAACTAGGGGGTTACACTGCTGCCTGTGATGTACTCAGAAGCCTGCTTCACTTTTTCTCCCACCACTTATGACTAAAGGACTCTGGAGAATGCTGTCAGCAAGGAGAGCACGCCTCCAAGACGCGGCTCAGGGAGCCCACACTGCTCTATGTGACACGCTCTGTTCTTCAAAAAGCACAGGTATCAAATGATAACAGATAAACTTTGGTCTGTATTGAAAAGTGGTTCGAAGAAGAAAACAAGTTGTTTTTTTCCTAACAAGAAAAGCAACAAGATAGGATGTTGTGAATGTAGCAGCTCCCTGAATAGCCCACTTGTAGATGTTATTGTTAAGAACCTGCAGTTGATTGCCATCTCTGACTGCAGTTATTACGGGTTGATAAATTATTTGCATTCACCACGATCACACCAACCTCCTTTTGAAGCCCACACAAAGAGCCTTGAATCAGAAGAATGTTTTGTTTGGGGGAATTTTTTTCTCTTTCCTTCCTTTCTCTCTTTCTTTCTGGTTTGTTTTCTTGTTTCTAAAGAAAGGTCATTTAGAAAGTTGCAGAATAGAGATGTAAATTAAATAAAATAGGAGTAAGCTTGAAAAGAAATACGAATACAACTAGCCATGAAGTATTATTTCAGCAGATATGGCCAAGGGAGGAAAAGTTTATGTCAATTCACCCATTGAAAGCCTCTTTTTTTTGGAGCATTATATAAGTGTCATAAAAATTTAAAAAAAAAATAAGAAAGCCTGCAGTGGGCTGAACTGGGACATGTGGGGACTCAATACAACTGAGCTTGAAAATTTTAAATATCTCAAGCCACTTTTTGCTTATAGCAAATAAAATGCAGAGCTACAGCTGCTTTCTCATGTGTGTAAATGAAAGTGAAACTGTGTGAGTAGTTAGTATTCTTAGAATTTTTGAGAGCCAGTTTATTTAAATTAAATCAAAGCCAATCTGTATCTTACAGAAATAATTTTCTCAGGACTCTCACTCTCTAGACAGTACAGAACTGTACATCCTCTCTTCTCTCTATCCCTCCCTCTGGGATAGAGAAGTGAAAGACGCTCTGCAGATCAAAGCCACTTGAGATGACATCTGAAAGAAGGAGATTCAAGGGGATTCAGACGCCCCGCTCTCCCCAGCTAAAGGACAGGGCTCAGCTCTCCTCTGCTGGGTTCTTCGTGCTCCCACAGCACATCTTGGGATTTATCGTGCTTCTTTCTGTTCCACATCTACCTCTGCCTCCACACTGTGAACTCTCTGGCGGCAGGGACTGGGCTTTATTTAGCCTGGTACAGTATCTGTTGACCTGAAATGTATGTACCTATAGCATGTATATAACATCTAAAGACTTATTAGTTATCATTATATGAATTAAGTATCCTAGAAAAAGTATTTAAAATTCAGTTAGCAAGCAAACACTTGTAATCCCAGTACTTGGGAAGCTGAGCAGGAGGATCACAGGTTTGGAGCAAGCCTCAGCAATTTAGTGAGACCCTGTTTCAAAAAATAAAATAAAATACGGCTGAGGTGTGTATCAGAGGTAGAATGCCCCTGGGTTCAATCTCCAGTACCACCAAAAAAGAAGGAGGAGGAGGAGGAGGAGGAGGAGGAGGAGGAGGAGGAGGAGGAAAGTACAATCCAATTCACTGCCCTAAGGCAGCACTGACATTTAAGGATTTGGTATTGCAGTTCATGTCTGCTTATCTATCGTAGATAGGTGGTTTTCAACAGACTATTTTTATTGCATCATTTGGGCTTTTTTCTCCTTTATTTTGTCCTGGGTGTTGAGCCCAGGGGCATGCTACCTCCAAGGTACATCCCAGCCCTTTTGTTTGCTTGTTTTTTATTTTTGAATTAGGGTCTCGCTAAGTTGCCAAGACTGGCCTCAAACCTGCAAACCTCCTGTTTTGGCCTCTCAAGTACTGAGATTACAGGTGTTCATCACTGGGCCCTGCTGAAACTGGCCTTTTATCTTAACAATTCTCTGCTAATTCAAAAGTCATTAATTTGGGGAGGGAGTGATAAGGATACCAAATGCGTCCCGATGTCTCTTACACATACACATTCCCCATAGGCACACAGCTGGAAACACGCTGTAGAGAGGGCTTTCACTTTCTACCCCTTCCTCCCCACTCATGGAGGCAGCCATGCTTCCAAGGCAGCAACCCCCACACAAAATCCAGAGAGTGGAGGCGAAACAGCTCAATCAAAAACAGTGTGGGGAAGGGGAGGAGGGTGTGCTTGTCAGGGAAGGTCTCCAGAACAGGCCAGAAAACTTCTGCTTCTGCCTTGACTGCCCTCAGCAAACAGTCTCTGAGGTTTGGTTGCCTGAGCTTGGCGGCCAAGCCCCCCCACCCCACCTTAACCTTTCACAGCAGGAGGAAGATTAAAATTCACCCTGTGACTTGAAAAGTGTCTTATGAGAAATGTCAGAGTGCAGCTTCTAAGAGCACTCTGGGGCGCACAGCCGAGAGCAATTGTGAAAGCCCAGTGGTGGGAACTGATGCGGGAGCGCACAGGTAGAGGCAAGCACGCCGCTGCTCCGGCCAGATGCCACAGACTGACCCAGCAGGAAGCAGACTACTCAACTTTCCGAAATGGGATATGGGTCTTCAGCTCCTCTCCACAAGGCTGCTTCGTTTATTCTGATTAAGACTCATTCACTCCAGCCTGCCCATTTCCACGAGCCTCCCGCTGACTCAGGCTGCCCTTGGTTAAGGACAATAAACACCGAACTAATATACAGAGACAGACTGACAGACACACCATTTCTTAATATACAGGACAGCAGTTATCTTAAAAGCAATAAACCTGAATCTGAAATTAAGGCTACAAAAGTGAAACCAAAGCAACGCAAACACTACTTCTCCAGATCTGTTAATACTAGTCATTCTCGCTATTACCTAAAAGGGAGAGGATTCATGAGCACACACTTATTTCAAAGGCAAATGTGCTGCTGGATTAAAATCAAAGCATGATGTCAAGCCATTTGGAAGAAAGAGACCTTTCCTAAAAATTCTGTCATCTGCTGGGAGAGTTTAAAGAGGGGGTTTGGGTGAGATACCCTGGGGACCCATCTTTAAGGGTAGAGTCTATAGTAGGGAGAGATCCAGACAGGCCTTGGACAGCATTTCTCTCTGCTTCTGTTTCTCCTTAGACAGTGTCCGTGATGTTTAACTCACTAGCCAGAGACATTCAAAATTCCTTCTTAGAGTATTTTATAGTTAGTTTCCCTTTGTGGTTAACCAAGAAAACTCAGGACTTATATAAGCTGGTGCTTGCCTGCTGCTAAGCACATCATGCAAGGGCCTGAGTAATAAACCTGATGCCAAAGAGACTGAAACACCTTGATGCAGGAAGGACGTTCAAGTGCTGACTGACCGGGCAGATCTAATATCCATGAAATCACCAGAGGACACACACTTCCAAACTGGGGGCAAAGGCTGCAGCTTAGTGCCCTTTCTATATCTCTAGACAACTATCCTTACGCTTACTCAGGGATGTGGATTATTAAAGGTGAAAGAGTAAGGTGGATTGAAAGGAAAGCTGGAGAAAACTCCTATTGTGAATAGGAGCTTAATTCCACACCCGCATAGCTCTTAGCACATCACTTCATTGAGAACAGCCTAGGACATCAAATTGCCTAGTCTCCTACATCCCTAGAATTCTGCATGGAAGACTGGATTTTTATTGTCATTATAATATCCTGGGACCCTAGAAAGGCCTCAGATTCTGAAGGGAATCCTGATTTAATCAGGGAATCGTGATACCAATAATATCTTTCCTCTGAAAGAGAATTTCCTTTCCCCAAGAATGGCAAAGATGTCAACAGACAGCAGGCTCCATAGGGCAGAGATCAAATCTGTCTGCTCATGTACGAGCGCACGTGTGTGTGTGTGTGTGTGTGTGTGTGTGTGTGTGTGTTTACTGGGGTTGAATGAATGCAGGGGCATTCTACCTCTGGGCTACACCTCCAGCCCTATTTTATTTTCTATTTTGAAACGAGTTCTCACTAAGTTGCTGAGACCTTACTAAGTCACTAAGACTGACCTCAGATCTACGATCCTCCTGTCCCAGCCTCCCAAGTACTGGGATTGCAGGTGTGTACCACCACACCCAGCTCTCCACTGTTTTTCTAATATCTGTAATAGTAGGCACACAATAAATATGCTTGGAAGGAAGGAAGGGACTGACTTGGCATCTACTTATGACCCAAAACCCAAAAGTGCTCTTGAAACACTAATCTGACCAAAAGACAAAGCCAAAGCAGGCCTGGCAGAAGGCTGTGCCAAGTGTCAGCACATCATCAGTGTTGGGATGTGAGGCAGAGGGTAAGGTGGTGCCAGGGCAGTAGAACAGAATCATATTCCAGAGGAAAAGTTTTTTCAGGTGCAGGAGGAAACAAGTGGCCTGGCATGCTCCTTAGTGGCATGTTAAGACCATGAAAAATGTACAATACAGTTCCTTCTGTCATGGGCTTCAATCAATGTCAAGCTGGTAAAGCCAAATGAACAGAGGCCTACTTCCTCCCTTGCAATGCAGAAAGGCCAGCTGCCTGTGTTACACTTAAAACGTGGGGACTGAGATCCCCTCCCCCCAGAGGCCTGAGAAACAGAATTCAAACCCATTGCCTGCTGGGTCACCCTGAAACTAGCCAAAACTTTATCCAAACTGGACTTTATATTATCATATAATAATAAATATTGCTAACACTGAATTTTATTTATAAACATGGGAGTAGGCTAAGTCCTTTGCATGAACATTTTAGTTACTCCTCATAATAATCCTATGAGAGTTACTGTCGTCCTCGTGTCATAGATGAAGAACCTGATGAGAGGAGGGTTAAGTGCACCATACAGTCCACAATAAAACCAGGACTCAGACTCGGGCTCGTCTGACTCCTGAGCCCATGTTGTACATTCTTGGGCACTATCCATCTCTCACTAGCTGATAGACAGGCAGTCAAGACCCATTCTTACAGCTTCTCTCTGAAACACACCCAGTAATGCTTTAATCAGAGTGACTAAAGGATCTTAACACATGGGCTGACTTTTGCTAGGGAAGCTCCTGGATGAAGGATCAGAAAGAACGGCAGGGCCGGGCATGGTGGCCCATGCTTGTAATCCCAGCATTCGGGAGGCTGAGACCTGGAGGATCACGGTTCACGGACAGCCTCAGCTACTTAGTGAGGCCCTCTGCAACTCAGTGAGACCCGGTTTCAAAATAAAGAATAAAAAATAGGGCAGGGGGTGTAGCTTGGAGGTCGAATGGCCCTGGGTTCCATCCCCAGACCCGAAAAAAAAAAAAAAAAGAAAGAAAGGCAGGTACTAGGAGACAGGTGTGGCTTGGTGGTAGAACCATGCTTAGCATGTGTGGGGTCCTGGTTCAATCCCAGCACCAAAAGGGGAGACACAGACAGACCCTCAAATCAAGAGCTATCCATTTTAACCCAAACTCTTCAATATGCTCACTTGAGAATGCACAAACTCTAACTACACTCAGTTCTTGCTAGTTTCTGCCAATTCCACACAACTCTTTGAATTAGAAGCTGTTCCAATTACTGAGAGTTTTATAAAATCTCTACAATAAGCCAAACGGCTATGCTTTGGCCCTGAAATTGTTATTTTGTTTTTATAAGCTTCTCTGCTGTCTCATTATTTTCTCCCTTGAGGAATTCCTGAGGTGGGTCAATTTAGAGAAGCTTTCAAATTGAATTGGGTTCACTGCCAACTCTACCATTTTCTCATGCATCTTCACTGTTGCATAGTTAGGAAATAAGTTTATGTTTGCACAGTTTTTCTAAAGGGAAAAGAATCCACCAAAATTACAATCTTCCGAGATAAAGAGGACTTATGATGATGATTTCTTACTAAGGAATATCCAAGCAAGAGACAACGACTTTGCTTCATTAGAGAGAGGTTAACTAGGGATTCTGATTGGCCTTAGTTATGTCAATTAAGTTGTGATATAACAGGACCCCACAGATTTCACAGTGCTAGCTGAATTTTAGCATCAAAAAGCTTATATGAGTGTGTTAACAGCCAGAAAACTCTACCTTCCCCCAGCTGCCATGTGCTCAAGTCATTATCCTACAATCTGAGGAGACAGATTTAGGATTAATAATTTATCACCTTCCTGTACTGCAATGTAGTTAAGAATATAGGACAATTTGGCAGGAGAAAGTTCCTGCAAAAGACTCACAGCTACAAGATATATTCTATTAGTCATCTATCTTAAATTAGGTGCCCAGCAGATACAAGAACAGGGATATAATGCCACCTAAAAAGTCTCCCAAATATGCTTTACCCCTGAAGATAGGACCAATGTGTGTTCACAATGCGTCTTTCTCTTAAAGGAAAAAGATAGCACTTGGTCTGACTGGTTCTAAGAGGGGCTATGGTCCCCACCTTACAGCAAAAGGGCGAGGACAAAGAGGAAAGGGAGTTTAAGGCCCACAGGTACCTTCTGTCTGCCAAGGTCACTTGCCTGGGCTCATGAATGCAAGCAGAGATGAGAACAAGCAAGAACAGCAACTGGCGAGAAAGACACCTCTCGCTCAGCAGTAGCCACCTTTGTCTCCTTTGTGGTCTCTGTGGAGGCTGAGGGTGATAATTAACATCACCCACCCAGAGTCTGGAACTCAGCAAAATATAAAACATGGCAGTGAGGGAAGATGAAAATTAAAATATCACTTTTATAGTAAGTGATAAGGGTGACTGAAGGACATAGAAGAGATATGTAATTGCAAATAGTCTTTCTTATACTTTCTTATACAAAATTAAACTTGCCCAACTGGGCAAATGCATCATGTCCTCACATGGACAGACCTAGCTAGGGCATGTGTGAATCCTATAGACTGTCCACTCCATACCATAGGATTCTTTTCTAACCTCATGAATAAAAAAAAAAAATGTCAGCCGGCCGTGGTGGCGCACGCTTGTAATCCCAGCATTTGGGAGGCTGAGACTGGAGGATCGCAGTTCGTGGACAGCCTCAGCTACTTAGTGAGGTCCTCTGCAACTAAGTGAGACCCGGTTTCAAAATAAAGAATAAAAAATAGGGCAGGGGGTGTAGCTCAGAGGTAGAATGCCCCTGGGTTCCATCCCCAGACCCACAAAAAAAAAAAAAAAAAAAAAAAAAAGTCCCTCATGGAGTCAAGAGAAAAGGTGAAAAGTAAAAGTTACCTTCCCTCCTGAAAAGTGAAGAGCCAGTTTAATGAGCTGAGACTATAAAACAGAGCAGGAAAGGAACAATTCTCCCTGACACTAATGTTACAAGGTGCTGCTGTTTCCAGCATTATGTTTAGGTTACCCCAACAAAATTTTATTGCTACCTACTATGTGCTAGATGCTAGGGATATAACTCTAAGTAGGATAGTTTTGTGGCTGACACATAAGTGAGTTGTGATAGTAGACTTCTGTTCCAGCCATGATGGAGTTAACTTGTACCAGACTCACCAACCTGTCATAAACAACCATAAAACTTGACAGAATATACAAGATAACTGGAAACAACAGTTAGTGCAAGGCTACAATTCTGAGAGAAGGAAAACTTGAAGTGAGCCCCACAGTTGCCATATTCTCTGTTAAAAGACAATTTCCTAGCCAGGCGTGGTGGCGCACGCTTGTAACCCCCACACTTGGGAGGCGGAGACAGGAGAATCACACAGGTTTGAAGCCAGCCGCACTGGCTTAAGAGACCCTGTTTCCAAATAAAAATATTAAAAAAATAGGTCTGGGAGTGTAGCCCAGAGGTAGGATTTCCAGGAACCCCAGTACCACCAAAAAAAAAAAAAAAAAAAAAAAAAAGAATTTCCTGCCAGGTGTGGTGGTACACACTTGTTGTAATCCTAGCATTCGGAAGGCTGAGACCAGAGGATCATGATTTGTGGACAGCCTCAGCTACTTAGTGAGGCCTTTTGCAACTCAGTGAGAACCTGTTTCAAAAATAAAATAGACTAAGAAATAGGGCTGGGCTGTAGCTTGGATGTAGAATGCCGCTGGGTTCCATCTCCAGTACTGAAAAAAAAAAAAGACAATTTCCTGGAGTCAGGCATGGTGGCATATGCCTGTAATCCCAGTACTTGGGAGGCTGGGACAGAAGGATCACCAGTTCATGGCTAGCATCAGTAATTTAGCAAGGCCCTCTGCAACTTAGTGAGGCCCTGTAAAACAGAGGCCAGGCATGGTGGCACACGTTTGTAATCCCCGTGCTTGGGAGGCGGAGACAGGAGGATTGTGCAGGTTCGAAGACAGCCACACTGGCTTAAGAGACCCTGTTTCCAAATAAAAATATAAAAATAGGTCTGGGAGTGTAGCCTGGAGGTAGAAGGGTTTCCAGGAACCCCAGTACCACCAAAAAAAAAAAAAATTAAATTTAAAAAAATAATAAAACAGGGATGTGGTATAGTTCAGAAGTAGAATACCCCTGGGGACTGGATTCAGTTCTCAGTACAAAAAAAAAAAAAAAAAAAAAAACCTTCATCCATAGCATAGAAAGCTGCTAAACCAGGCATGGTGGCACATGCCTATAATCCCAGTACTTTGGGGGCAGAGACAGAGAGACAGGAGGATTGCATGTTGGAGGCCAGTTGGTGAAGCCCTCAGCAACTTTGTGAGGCCCTGTTTCAAAATTAAAAAGTAATAATAATAAGCCAAACACTGTGGCACACACCTATAATCTCAGTAGTTGGAAGGCTGAGATAGGAGCATGGCAGGTTCCCCATTTCCAAATAAGAAATTGGGCTGAGAGTATAGCTTGAAGGTAAGATTTCTCTGGGTTCAATCCTCAATAACACACACACACAAATAACAATAATAATAAAGGGATGGAGGTGTAACTCAGAGGTAGAACACCCTTGGGTTCAATCCTGATAAAAAAAAAAAAAAAAAAAAAAAGCAAGCTGGCTGGAACCTAAGCAGAAGGGTCTCACTGAGCCCAAGAAGCAGAGATTTGTGTTTGGCTAGAATTAAAGAGGTAATCCATTGGAAAGTAAGAAGCTATAAAAAAGGGAATCCCAGAAGCCCAATGGAAGGGTCACTCACTGGTCTGTAGCCAAGGGCTGAACTCTAAAGGCAAAGGGCAAGTCCATGTAAGTTTATTAGATGGTTAGATGGTAAATGCTATGGGGCTGAGTAGGACACAGAATCACTAGAAGTCAAGCAGTACTGGGAGTGGAATGCCGGAGCATGTTAGAACTCTGGCCTGTCAAAGTGAAGAAATCAATATGGACACCATATCCAGTGGAGACACCAAACCAGAAAGGCCTCACATTAGGAGTAAGGGCCACAATGGAGAGCAAGACCTACTATGCACCTCTCCTACAAAGCCTGAAACTGTACATGGTACAATATGGTGTAACAAGAGAGCTGTACAGACATGATGAGAGGTTAAAGGAGTATAGCTGGGAGTGCTGGTAAAGGCTTGTAATCCCTGCACTTGGGAGGCTGAGACAGGAGGATCGCACAAGTTTGAAGCCAGACTCAGCTACTGAGTGAGGCTCTCAGCAACTTAGTGAGACCCTGTTTCCAAATAAAATATAAAATAGGTCTGAGAGTATAGCCCGGAGGTAGAAAAGCCCCTGGGTTCCACCCTCAGTACCACCAAAAAAAAAAAAAAAAAAAAAAAAAGAGCAGTCAGAAAGGAGTTTATGCTTACCTGAATCGGAATCATCAAGCAGGACAGTCATGACATGTGATGGAATGGAGCAAGAAACACGAGACAGACAATAATGTCTGAATACAGAGGAAAGGGAAGAATAGGGAATGACTCAGGGATTTTTACTTCAAAATATGGGTGGAAACAGGTTTTTTTTCAATGCTTACAAGGAATAAAAGAGAAGAAAGAGGGGGAAAAACTCATGGGTTCAGTTTTTATTTGTTGTTGTGATTATTGCTTGTACTAAAAACTGAATCTAGGGGCATTCTACCTCTGAGCTATACCACCAGCCCTTTTTATTTTTTATTTTGAGATAGGGTCTAAGTTTCTAAGGGTTTTGCTGATTTGCTAAGGCTACTCTTAAACCTGCAATCCTCCTATCTCAGCCTTCAAAGCTCTGGGATTACAGGCATGCATCACCACGCCTAGCAATGGATTCCATTTTGATATATTAACTTAAGGATCACTGAGACCACCAGCTGGAGACGTGTGACACACCAGTGTCTAGGTGGCTTGGTGCTCTGGGGCAGTATGGAGAGATTACAGAGCATACAGGTTACAACTACAGGAATAAGTGAGGTTATCCAGGGAGAGCACACGCCTGGTTCTGAAATGGAACCCTGAAGAATGAAACGTTTCAAGGACAAGCTGAGAAGGGGGTGAGGGAAAGATCATTAGAAAGAGCAGCACAGCAGGTAGAAGGATAAGAGAAGGCGCAGTGAACTGGCCAGTGAGGAAAGGGCCTCAAGAATGTAGGCAAAGCTGTCAAATGCAGCACAGGCGTTAAGTGAGGTAAACTGGAGGTAGCCAACTAGGAAGGCCACCGGCACCTTAGCAAAAGCCAAGGTTTGGGCAGAAGCCAAACCTTGCTGGGTTCAGAAGAGGTCAGAGGTAAGAGAAAGGAGAAAGCAAATGTGGTCCATTCTGTCAGAAAGTTTCACTGACTGGGAAGACCAAGACAGGCCTGGGTAGAGGCCTTCCACACACACAAAAAAACAGTGCCTTTCAAAAAATAATTTGTTGGCTGAATAATAAAAGTGAACAAATAAATGACCTAATAAATCTGTACCCCAGTCTTTTGTCTCTCACAGTGTCAGTTCATCTCTCTGCAAACTGGATATGTATTAGGCCCAAGCCAAGTTCTACTTTCTCCATGAAGTCTTATTTTTTCTAACTTGCAATTACCTTCTTTACTATAATAAAAAAGATGGGTAATAAAAAGAGTTGTAAACATACCAACAACTGTGTGCATGTATGTTTGTATAAGTTTAAACTTCACTATGATGTATTGATGTATAATTACAGTGCACCAATAAAAATATAAGAAAAACAAGTATTGGGTAAGACAGAGAAATCAGAACACCTAATGTAAAATGATGGAGTTGCTGGGTGTTGTGAAGTGGTAGTGGTATAGCTAAAAAAAAAAAAAAACACCTCTAATCTCTTATTAACCCATTTATTCAGGACTACATCTACTGGTGTGTATTGAATAAAGCTAGTCTCTTCCTTCATCAACCTTCTCTTGGACTACTTAATTAGCTTCCTAGTGGATGCTCTAACCTTTAGCCCTGACCTCTCTCCCCTTTCTATCCCCCTCCCATCTACATCATTATCCTTCTATACTCCAGCAAAATTGATCTAGAAATTTACCAGTATTAAAGTATAACACAGTAATAATATATACTGTATTATATTTAATAAAATTAAAGTATTATAGATTTGCCTATGAGAGGTATAGACATTATCACTGGAAATAAGAAAAAACTTCATATTCGTTTTTTCATTGATCTTTTTAAAATTCAGTTTTTGGCATTATCTATACATATGACAGTGCAATGTTATTTAATATAATGTATAAACAAACATATTTGGGTGCATTCTCAACTTTTAGGGTGCACCTACCTCTCAGGAGCTGCCATTCCATCTTTCTCCTTATATTCCAGCAGTGCTAAACAACTTAAGTTTCCTCTATGTACCAAGTTGCTCCACACTTTGTGCCTCTGTTCTTGCATTCCCATTGCCTGTTCAAGTCCTTCAAATTCAGCCTTCAAAACTGATCCGCTTCTCTGAAAGGATTCCTTGGACCTTCCCTTCACCTCTATGCTAAATGCTTCCTCTTTGGTTCTAGTAGCATTCTGTACAGCATCCCTCCGTATTTTCACTCACTATATCACAGTGTTCATCTATTTCCCTCATCAAACTGGGTGTTCTGCCAGGTGTCATGGCACATACCTGTAATCCCAGTACTTGGGAGGCTGAGATAAGGATCACAGGTTCTAGGACAGCCTCAGCAAGTAGTAAGACTCTCATCAACCTACTGAGACCTTGTTTCCAAATAAGAAGTAAAATCAGGCTGGGGGTATAGCCTGGAGTTAGGAAGCCCCTGGGTTCCACTGCCAGTAACACATACACACACATACACACACACACACACACACACACACACACAATGGATGTTGTTCCTGGGCAAGCCGTGTGCTGTACTCTTTATTACCCCAATGCCAGCTTAGGACCAGACTGTTTTTTCTTTTGAAAAAGGATCTCACAGCTGGGTGTGGTGGCATACTCCTGTAATCCCAGTACTTGGAAGACTGAGCTAGGCAAATCACAGGTTTGAGGCCAGCCTCAGCAACTTAGCAAGGTCCTCAGCAACCTAGTGAACTTTGTTTTAAAATAAAAAGGGCTGAGGATGTAGCTCAGAAGTAGAATGCTGGGAACATTCAGTGAGAGGCGGAGGAGCGGTGGCTGCCTGAGCTATACACAGCTACGCAATCCTTCCTGCTCCCTCACACCAGCCCCAACCTGCTTGCCTGCTGTAGAAAATGGTGAAAGAAACTACTTACTATGATGTTTTGGGAGTCAAACCCAATGCCACTCAGGAAGAATTGAAAAAGATACATAGGAAGCTGGCCTTGAAGTACCACCCTGATAAGAATCCCAGTGAAGGAGAAAAGTTTAAACAGATTTCACAATCTTATGAAGTTCTCCCTGATGCCAAGAAAAGGGAATTATATGACAAAGGAGGAGAACAGGCAATTAAGGAGGGTGGAGCAGGTGGCGGTTTTGGCTCATCCATGGACATCTTTGATATGTTTTTTGGAGGAGGAGGAAGGATGCAGAGAGAAAAAAAGAGGTAAAAAATGTTGTGCATCAGCTCTCAGTAACCTTAGAAGATTTATATAATGGTGCAAAAGAATGTGATTTGTAACAAACATGAAGGCCAAGGTGGTAAGAAAGGAGCAAAGGAGTGCTGTCCCAACTACCAAGGTACTGGAATGGAGAAAAGAATTCACCAGATAGGACCCAGAACGATTCAGCAAATTCAGTCCGTGCGCATGGAGTGCCGGGGCCATGGGGAATGGATCAGTCCTAAACATAGATGTAAAAGCTGCAATGGAAGGAAGATAAATTGAGAGAAGAAGATCCTAGAAGTTCATATTGGGGAAGGCAAGAAAGATGGCCAGAAGATAACATTCCATGGTGAAGGAGACTTAGTGAAGGGCCTCACTAAGTAGCTGAGGCTGGCCGCTGAGGCTGGGTTCTCCTGTCTCAGCCTTCCAAGTACTGGAATTACAAGCATGCACCACCACACCAGGCTTATTTGTTAAGATTTTAGTCCCACTGTTTTGGTTTCAAAGGTAAGTCTCCTGAAGGTGTCACTGTATACATATGCTCTGATAATCTTGATTTTTCAGTTTAATTCCCAAAGGATGATTCCCTTATTGCTAATTTATTACTTTATTTAGTGAAAAAAATGTATGGTGCATCTATTATGTGTGATGTCCTGGTACTTGCTTGAATACCTAGATTAAGTAAGAGAGGCAAGATCTCTGCTCTGAAGACGTTAACAAACTACTGCAGGAACTTCCAAGTTCTTAGGGTCACTTTATATTTGTCTCCAGAAGATAATCAGCAATCCTTTTCATGTAATTGGTACTACAGTAAACATGCAATTGTGTATCTTGCTTTTATCACTTTCTATCATTAGGAGCATTTCCGTCTTTTTTTTTTTTTTTTTTTTTTTGGTGGTACTGGGAATGAAACCCAGGAGCCTTCTACCTCCAGGCTACACTCCCAGACCTATTTTATTTGGAAACAGGGTCTCTTAAGCCAGCTGAGGCTGGCTTCGAACCTGCACGATCCTCCTATCTCAGCCTCCCAAGCACGGGGATTACGAGCGTGCGCCACCATGCCCAGCTCCCTCATGTATTTATTCTTCTAAAATATTAAGTTTGCTGGGCGTGGTGGCGCACGCTTGTAATCCCCGCGCTTGGGAGGCAGAGACAGGAGGATCGTGCAGGTTTGAAGCTAGCCACGCACGCTGGCTTAGGAGATCCTGTTTCCAAATAAAAAATAAAAAATAGGTCTGGGAGTGTAGCCCGGAGGTAGAAGGGCTTCCAGGAACCCCAGTACCACCAAAAAAAAATAAATAAATAAAAATAAATAAAAATAAATTAATTTTTCTGGGCATGGTGGCATATGCTTATAATCCCAGCACTTGGGAGACTGAGCCAGAAGGACTGCAGGTTCGAAGCCAGTCTCAGTAATTTAGTGAGGCCCTCCAATGACTTACTGAGACCCTGTTTCAAAATACGAAATAAAGGCCAGGCATGGTGGCGCACGCTTGTAATCATCCCCGCTTGGGAGGCGGAGACAGGAGGATCGTGCAGGTTCGAAGCCAGGCTCTCTGGCTTAAGAGACTCTTTTTCCAAATAAAAATATAAAAAATAGGTGTCTGGGAGTGTATTCCGGAGGTAGAAGGGTTTCCAGGAACCCCAGTACCACCAAAAAAAATAAATAAATAAATAAATAAAAATAAAAATAAAATAGTACCTCAGAGATAGAATGTCCCTGGCTTCTATCCCTGGTACTGGCTTCCATCCCCAGTACCACAAACACACACAAAATATATTAATTTTGAGGCTGGATGATATTTTACCATGAGATTATGCAAAAATTTCACCACTATCCTATTATTAGGCAGGTTATAGCAAAATTTTGCAGCACAGAATAAATAAGTTGATAAACGTTCTCATTCACAACTATCTAAATGTATCCTTGACATAAATCTTAAAAGGGGAAGTCAAAGGATGTCAACTTTTTAGGTTTAATGATATTTAAGCCAGTAAATTCTCTGTTCAAATTCCCAGCAATATAGAGTGAAGGTAACTCCATCATCCCTTGCAGAACTAAATGATTTTACTTTTGGTTTTTGTAGTACTGGAGATTGAACCTAGGGCTCTGTACATGCTAGGCAAGTGCCCTACCATGGAGTTATACCTTATCCCCCTATACAGTTTTATTTTAATCTCCATCAATATAATAGATTAAAAGAAAAATTTCATTTTAATCTGTAGTTCTTTGGTTGCTAATAAAACTAAACATGAGCCAGGTGTGGTGGTGCATGTTTGTAATCCCAGCTAATACAGGAGGATGGAGGTTTTGGACAGCCTCAGCTACTTAGTGAGACGTTGTATCAAAATTAAAAAAAAAAAAAAAAAAAAAAAAAGCTGACTGGCATGGTGGCTCATGCTTATAATCCCAGCATTGGGAGGCTGAAACAGGAGAATCGCAGTTCGCAGACAGCCTCAGCTACTTAGTGAGGCCCTCCGCTACTTAGTGAGACCCTGTTTCAAAATAAAGAATAAAAATAGGGCAGGGGATGTGGTTCGGAGGTCAAATGCCCCTGGGTTCCATCCTCAGACCCGCAAAAAAATAAAATAAAATAAAATAAGGCTGATGGTGTAGCTCCTGCCCCTGGGTTCCATCCCAGTACTGTAAAAACAAAACAAACAAACAAAAAAGAATAAATGTGTGTGTCTGTGTGTGGTTCTGGGGAATGAGCTCAGGAACACTGCCACTGAGCTATATACATACACACACACACACACACACACACACACACACACAACCTTTTTATTTTGAAATAGGGCTTCACTAAATTGCTCAAGCTGGCCTTGAACTGAGATTATAGGCATGCACTACTGTGCTCAGTGAAAATAAGCTACAAGCTCGCACCACCACATCCGGCTTGAAAATAAACATTTTAAATATGATCATTTTCTTTCTCTTTCTCTCTCTCTTTCTCTCTCTCTCTCTCTTTTTTTTTTTTTTTTTTTTTTTTGGTACTGGGGATTGAACTCAAGGTATTCTGCCTCTGAGCTACATCCCCACCCTTATTTTGAAACAGGGTCTAAGTTGCAGAGAGCCTCACTGAGTAGCTGAGGCTGGCCACAAACCTGTGATTCCCCTGTCTCAGCCTCCCAAATACTAAGATTACATGTGTGCCATCACTCTTGGCCTCTTATTTATTTTTTTCTGAGATGAGTTCTTGCTATTTTTCCCAGGCTGGAATTAAATTCCTGGGCTCACCGGGCATGGTGGAACACACTTGTAATCCCAGTACATGGGAGACTAAGACAGGAGGATCACAGGTTTGCAGCTAGCCTAAGCTACTTAGTGAGTCACTGTTTCAAAATAAAAAATAAAATAGGGCTAGGGGTGTAGTCAGGAGGTAGAATGCCCCTGGGTTCAATCTTCAGTACTGTAAAAAAAAAAAAAAAAATTAATTCCTGGGCTCAAGTAATCCTCCCACCTCAGCCTCCCAAGTAGCTTGGACTATAGTCATACACTACCACGCCAAGCTTTAATTTCTTACTTTCTTACTATGTCACTCTCTGTTATATTCTTTGTTCATTTTTTTTTCAATTAGGATATTGTGTTTTTTAAAAAAACAGATGTGAAAAGCTCTAATAAATTAAAATATACAACAAGTATGTCTGTCATACACTATTTACATGTTCCCACAGTGTGACTGCACATGGTTGTTTTCCTTTTATGTCTATGATAAAGGCTCCAATATTTTCCAAAATGTAACTGGTATAATCTACTCCTACCACAGTCATTGCTAACAACACCACCTTTGCACCTTTATACTCAAACTGCTCACCTGAGTGCTGTCTCTAAGTACTAAGATCAAGGGTACTAAAGACTCACCTAATGAGCCCACAATGCTATGGTTGATTGAATGCAACTGAAAAACACAGGAAGACTCAGAAATGCTTTTTCCTCCCCCATACTTTGAATCCCTCAAATAATCAGCTGCATAGCAGGATAAAAAAATCTGTGTTTGGTCCCCAAAAAGATCACCTGTGGTTAGAAGCAGCATAGCAGAAGAGAAAGAATGAGTGCTGTAAGGGACATCCCAAGGTTAGGGCCGTGGCTCTCCCATGTTCTGGCTGTGTGACTTTGATCAAGTCATTCTGCCTCTCTGGGCCTCATTTCCTTACCTATAAAATGACACTAAAATTATCTATTTTAGGGTTTTCATGAGGATTAAATGAGAAAAGGCACATAATGTTTATCATCAGGAGTCTGGTATGTGATTGGAACACTTCAAAAATGTGATTTTCCTAATTTGGATGGTGCTAAATCAGTTACTTATTTAATTCAAATGATCTTACATAAAATGTTGCCTAGAAATAGTCAACAAGGCATCATCTGGGGTGAAAAACACTTAGGTCAGCTTTCTATCAACTGCAATTTCCACTGCTATAATTATGCAATCATCAAGCACCACTGTAAGACAACAAAAACCCCAAAGCTGATGCTACCAAGATTGCTAAGTACTGTAATTACTTGGCTCTCAAGATCATGACCATCAATTGCTTTAGGAAAGCAACAGGAATCTTTGTACATAGAAGATCAAAAGGCTGATTAGTTATCCCAAACAGCGGTTCCTACAGCAGGCCACTGCCCAGAATGGAAGCGTACTCAGAAGTCTTTCTCAAAGGGCTATTTTCTCACACTCTGTACTTTGAAAGGAACCATGTCAACAAAAGAATAAGAAAAAAAAAGAAAGAAAGGATATTCTCCTTTGAAATCTAGCCTTCTTGGCTTCTTGGCACTGATTCCTGGCAAGAGGCTAGACCAAAATAAAACAATCTTGAGGAGTAAAGCATAGTCTATGAAATCTATCGATACAGCTCCTTTCCATCGAGAAAGGTAGAGATACATTCTCTCCATAAGGGTAAATTCCTCTAGAAAAGGAAGAAAAGCAGCATTCACTAACCATGTATGTTCAGAGCACATGCTTTAATCTTATTATGCTCACATCAAGCTCTGAGGTAGATCTTATCCTTCCTCAAAAACACTAGGTAACTTGCCTAAGGTCTTCGTCATTAGGTAGTCATCCAGCTCCCAGACCCAGATCGTCCAACACTGAAAATATTTGCTTTTCAAACATCTTTATCAAATCTCAAAATGATTGTGCCAGTCTCCCTTACGAGAAAGAAACATTTAAATTTTGGTTCCAAAACAAACCAACCCAACAAACTCAGTATCCACTACAAGGATAACAGTGCTTGTCAATTAACGGATTGCTTTTCTGCATCCTAGAAGTCCGAACTGACTGAAGGGCTCACAGAGAGTGCCCTTTTTAAAATCTTACATCTAAACTGGGAGTGGTGGCACACACTTGCATCCCAGTGTTTGGGAAGCAGAGACAGGTGGATTGCAGGTTTGAGGACAGCTTCAGCAAGCAGCGAGACTCTCAGGAATCTAGAGAGACCCTGTTTCAAAATAAACATAAAAATAGAACTGGGAGTATAGCTCAGAAGTAAAATGCCCCTGAGTTCAATCCTCAGTACCACCAAAAATTAAAAAATCTTACATCTATAAAGAAAATGGTACCTGTTGACAACCAGAGAGCACTGAAGCAGAAAGAAGTATAAAAGAGGTACAAGCTTCTCAACCACTTTGCAGATGTCTGCCAACAATATCCTGACAAAATCCAGGAAGCAGGACTTGGCTCGATTCCCAGCCTCTTCTCCATGGCCTTCCGGACAGGCAGAACCAGTACACTACAAAGAAAGAAAGAGAAGGATTTAAATGCCAAGTAATTAATAATTGATTCCTGGAAATGTGAAATGTTGGAGAATGTGACAGATTAGAAGAAAGAGAAATTTCAAGTTTGTCTTTCAGAGCTCATCCCTGCCTGTAAATTTTAAACCTAAGCTTTGACATAGCCTATAATTATCAGGATAAAAACCTAAGTAGGGATATAAAATGAGCTCACTGTAAAACTGAAACATTTTATATTCCATTATTGTCTAATCTATTATTGTAAATCATCTATGTGGCAGAACAGGAAAGGCACTAGCCTGAAACTTTAAAAAAAAAAAATTCTTTTTCAGTTCCAGTTCTGTTAACAGCTCTGTAACTTTGTTTTGGTGGTGGTGGTGGTAGTTGGTTGGTTGGTTGGTACAGGGGATTGAACCCAGGGGCATTCTACCTCCAAGCTACACCCCAGCCCTATTTTTTTGGGGGGAAGATACTGGGGATTGAACCCAGGGACATTCTACCTAAGTTTCAGAAGCTGGCCACAAGCCTGCAATCCTCCTGTCTCCCAAGTACTGGAATTAAAAGCATGTCCCACCACGCCCAGCCCCCAGCCAGGTCTCACTAGGTTGATGAGAGTCTCAGTACTTGCTCAGGCTGTCTTCAAATCTGTAATCCTTCTGTCTCAGCCTCTCAACTAACTGGGATTACAGGCATGCACCACTATGCCCAAACAGCTTTATGGCTTTGACCAAGTGTACTTTCTTATCTATGAAAAGAAGAGGTTGGACTTCTAACTAACCTCAGGGTGTTGTCTGACTCTGTGTTGTAAAAAACATTTTTTTAATGGTTCTATTTGAACAGGGCATGTGCCCTCCACTTTGCTACTATTCCTATCACTATTATCTTAAAAATCTACCCAATTTATACTTCAGTGTTATCTCCCTCATCCCTAAGAGTCATCTGTAATTCCTGGCTTAAATTCATATATACATTCAGCAAATATTTATGTCAGGCACTGTACTGGAGACTCTAGAACTTAGGGCCAGAAAATTTAGATCTCTTCCAGCAAGGAAGGAAAAAAAATTGATTTTCCATAAGTTTCTTCCTTCTTATATAACTTTGCACACTGCATAAATTGTTAGCTACATCTTAACAATAATATATAATGCACCAATAAAAACTTTGACAAGAAAACTTGATAGCATTATGAAAGTTAAAAAGAACCAATTCTGAAAAAAATGGCTAAAATATCTTTTACCCACTAGGCACAGTGGTTTGCACCTGTAGTCCCAATACTAGGGAGAAGGATGCACAGGAAAATGTGAGCCCAGGAGTTCAAGGCCAGCCCAAGCAACATAGAAAAGCCCCCATCTCAGTCTGGGCGTGGTGGCACACACTTGTAATCCCAGTACTTGGGAGGCTGAGACAGAAGGATTGCACAGGTTCGAAGCCAGCCTCAGCTACTTAGTGAGGCTCTTAGCAACTTAGTGAGACCCTGTTTTCAAATAAAATAAAAAATAGGTAAAGTTCCCATCTCAAAAATAAATAAAATCTTCTGTTCTAAATATGCAAATATCAGCCAGGTACAGTGGAATATGCCTGTAATCCTCTTGAGTAGAGGCTGAGGTAGGAGTATGGCATGTTTGAGGCTAGCCTGGGCAATTTAGCAAGACTGGAAAGAATTTGAGCCAGGCATAGTGGCACATGCTTGTAATCCTAGTACTTGGGAGGCTGAGACAGAAGGATTGCAGACTGGAAAGAAAGGAAGAAAGAAAGGAAGGAAGGAAGAAAGAAAGAGTATGTTTGTGTATTGGTTACTGAGGACTGAACCCTGGAGTTTTTGCCTCTGGGCTACATCCCCAGCTCTATTTTTTTTTTAATTTTGAAATAGCATTCCACTACATTGCTGATGGCCTCCCTAAATTAAGGAGGCTGGCCATAAACTTGCAATCCTTCTGTCTCAGCCTCCCAAGAACTGAGATTAAAGGTGTATGCCATCACTCCTGAGTCAAAGCAAAATTTTAAAAAAAGGTCGGATGTGTAGCTCAGTGGTAGCACACTCATGCATGAGGCCCTGGGTTCAATCCCCAAAACCAAATATAAGTATGTACGTGTATACACACACACACACACACACACACACACACACACACACACACGTCATTCACATCTGCCAAGTAACACAGGCTGACAACCCCTAATCCTTACTCTAAGCTAGCATACAAGGAAATCAGCATTGCTGGGTTGGATTTCAATTTAATGCCAGGAAACAGATACAAACAAAACTGCAAAACAGAGGCACAGCCAATCTATAAAAAAGTTTAGAATCAGAAGCACTTCATCTTTTTCATTTGCTTCCATCCATTCCTATATCTAGGAGCATGAAATATAGCTCAGTGGTCCTAGCAAGCACAAGGGCCAGGGTTCCATCCCCAGTACCAAAAGAAAAAACAAGGAAATCATACCCATTTGTAGTTGTTTTGTAGTTGTGAAGAGGAGGAAGAAAGGGGGTGGGAAGGCCAGAGACATGTTCAAGAGATTATGAAATGGAGCTGGGCATGGTGGCACATGACTGTAATCCCAGTTCTTGGAAGGCTAAAATAGGAGGATTGCAGGTTTGAGGTCAGTCTCAACAATTTATCAAGATCCTGTTTCACAATTTAAAAAAATTAAAAGGGAAGCTGGGTGTGGTGGCACACGCTTGTGATCCCAGTACTTGAGAGGCTGAGACAGGAGGATCTGGGTTCGAAGCCAGCCTCAGCTACTTGGGTGAGGCCCTCTGCAACTTAGTGAGACCCTGTTTCAAATAAAAGAATAAAAACTGGGGTTAGGGTGTAGCTCAGAGGTAGAATGCCCCTGGGTTCAAAACTCCAGTACCACAAAAAAGGGGGACTGAGAGTGTAACTCAGAGGAAGAATGCCTGGTGTTCAACTCCCCAGTAACCACCCCCCTACCCATCCCTAAAAAAAAAAAAAAAAAAAAAAAAAAAATGATCATGAAATGGAGCCTGAGTTAGAAAGTATATCAAGCAACTTCTCTAGCCTCCCAACGTGGAATGGGTGTGTGCGTGCTGATCTTACCCAACACATATCTGCCTACCACAAAAGGATTTAAAACTCAAGGTGACTCAACACCTGTCATCAATAGCCTGGCAGGTGGGCGGAAAAAGCAGAAAAGAAATGAATAGGCTTTGAAAGCAGGAGTAATAAACACCATTGGACTAGCAAGCTGATTAGAAGTACAGTATCTTACAAACTGTGCACCACAGCAGCAGAGCTAATTCCATGTGAACTCCCAACCAGTCATTCTGCTGAAACCTACAATTGTCTATGGGCACAAATCACTGCTAGGGTCCAGTTAAAGGCTTGCTTGACCAGAGGCATAAACAAGAACACATAACCAAGATCCAAATAGTTTGTTATCAAATCAAAGGGTAACAACACAGGGAGAGAACACACACCCCCACAATACTTGACAAATGAAAATCTAGAAAAGCTCCCAATAGTTCTGGCATTTAGGGCGTTACAAGTACACCCGAAATAAAAGCACTCTCTGTTGCAGCAGCTGTTCAGACTGAGCAGGGGGTAATGTTTACTTAATACTTTAGGTTGATGGGGGATGTATCATAGTTCAGTCTGTCAGCTACATACGTGGAACTCCATTTATGTACACAGCGATAAGATATGTTTGAATAACGACAGAGCACGTCTGAAACAGCCTATTCAGCGGGTGTGAGTAATCAAGAATAAAGCTTGAAAGGAAAAAGTCTCAGATATTTGGGGAAGTTACAGAACAGACTGCCATGAATAGCTTTGCTTATATTTGCAGACACTGTTTTCTAAATAGCTGGAAAAATGAACAGATTGTTCTGGGAGGTCGTCTTTCCAATTTGTTCCTAGTTTCCAGTCTGTTAATCACAAGAAAGCGCAAGGAGAGACTTTACTAACAGCATCAATGGTCGGTTGAGCACAACCACCGTGAGGTGGGAGAAAGCAAAGCACGCTGGAACCCCGCCTGAGGCTTTCAATCTCGACTTCCTTCACGTTCCTCTGTGCTCACAGCAGCCACCAAAGGACCCTCTGTGGGGCATCATTTTCAAAATCCCGAGTGAGGCAGGTTTCCGCGTAATTTACACAGGGCTCTCAACCCCGCCCCCCTTTATTCTGCATCAACTTTCTATCTCGGTGAGATCAAACAGTGGAGACAGCAGCTAAGGGCGAGGTTGCAGAGGCCAAGCGTGTCAGAAGGACGGCAGCGCCCCGAGACCGGTCTGTCAGGCTGTCAGGGCCCGGAGGGAGCTGCACCACCAGGCCCCAAAGAAGCGGGGCTCTGCCCGGGACTCGAGCTCCGCACCCGCAAGGCCAGCAGCAGCTGACTGCCCTGGCCGAGCCAGGAGCCCCACCTCCGGGTCCCAACGCCGCCGGCGTGTCCCCCCCCACCCCCCGCGTCGCCCGTCCCGCCGGCCCCTCCCCTGAGCTCCTGGTCCTCGGCCTGGCAGCCAGCCGCCTCGGCCACCTACCGGGGCTCAGGGCCACAGAGCAGGGCCCCGGCTCTCGGCGGCCCCCGCCTCCTCCCGGTCCATGGGCTCGGGGGCCCCAACCTTCTCTCCCCGCACCCGGAGGAGAAGGAAAAGGAAGACGGTAGTGCAGGCTCCCCACCCGGACAGCTCCCTCTCGCCTCAGCCTCCCTGGACAGCGACCGCAGCCGGAAACGCCGCCGCCTCCTCCCGCCTCCCGGGGCTCAACCCGGAAACACATGCTAATCAAGCCCGCCCGCCCCCACCCCCGGAAGCGCGATTCCAGCCGCGAGCGGAGGGGAGGGGGCGCTCCGGGGCAGGGCTGCGCGCTCGTCCGGCCCGCGCCCCTCGCCGCCCGCCCGCCTCTCCAGGGGCCGCCCACACCTGGGCCCTTCTGCACGCGCCCCGGGCCCCAGACTCGGGCAATACCCACAAGAAAGATGGCGGCAGCGGCGGCACCCCCTACGGCGTAGCGCCCGGCCTCGCCATTGGCCGGAGCCCGGAGTGAAGCGACCGCGGATTGGCCGAGAGCGGTGCGGGGGTGGGGGTGGAGCTGCAGCAGCCCGGAGCCACGAGTGGGCAACGCGGCGTGAGCAGCGGCCCCAGGCTCCCGGAGCATCGCGCCTGCAGAAGACTTCGCCGCTCGGGGCCGCAGCCTGGTGAGCTCAGCCCCCTACAGGCCCTCCCCTGCATCCCAGCCGGGGCCTCTCGGAGCCGGCGCTGATCGATGCCGACACACCCCGGGGATCCTATCGTGACTCCATCGTGCCATATCGCGACTTCATCGTGCCCTGTCGAGACTCCATTTTGTCACAGCCCTTTTCAATATGTATAGAAAGATAGATTTTTTTTATCATTAATTTGCCCTGTCATCTTTGGGGGCTGTCCTTCCCCACTCCCCATGTCGTGATTTTTGCTGTGATCTCTCCGTGACATCATCGCGCCATCGTGAAGTGTGATCTCATCGCCGCCCTGTTGTGACTTCATCAATGTCGTGTTGTGACCTGGCTGCAGTGGGACAGGTGGTGATCGCCAGGAACCCTCCTCCCTTTCTCATCTCCCCATCTCCGCTGCCCTGCTTCGATTATCCGGCTTTTGGATTCTCTGTTGTCCGGGGAGCCACCCGATCCCTTCTTCCTTCTCCAGCCCCTCCGTCTTCCACAGGCTGGTAACGGGACAGGGAGGGCAAAGACAGGGAGCACAAGGGGTTAATGCTGTTGCTGCTGCTGCTGCTGCTGCTGCTGCTGCTACCGCTACCGCTGCCACCGCTGCCGCTACCGTTGTTGCTGCTACCGCTGTTGCTGCTTCTGCTGTTGCTGCTACTGCTGTTGCTGCTACTGCTTCTGCAGCCTCTGCTCGAGGGAGGGAAAGGAGAGAAGGCAAGGAGCCTGCGGGGGCGACTGAGAGCCCTGGCTGGAGGGGTGGGGTCCCCAGAGGGGCCTCCAAGCCTTCCCTGGTGAGCTTGTATTCATACTTCTGCTGAAGCTTATCTCCTGCTTCTTCTGAAGGAGAGGAAAGGAAGCCTAGAATGGTGCCCTTTCCCCCGTGTCAGCCTGAGTCCGGATAATCGAACTTCACCATGTATGTCTCCATTCCTCCCTGTCTGTCCTCACCACTCTCTCCCCGTGTGCCTCCTGGAGGGAGATAAATACTGGCCCCTGGTGTCAGGGGTCATTAAGCAATAGGGGCCAGACCCCTCCCATTCCCAGGAGATTAGTGAGGAGAGCTGTCCAACTGAGCAGCAGGATGCATGGTACTCTTTCCCACTTCTGGAGGTGACCTTGGACCAGGGTCCCTTCTTCATCCCTTAGGATTTGCAGGTCCAGCCTCTTAAAGGGGCTCCCCCAAGGGAGCTCAATCCTGAAGAAGCCACCCCTCCATATCCTCCCTCTTCTCCCTCTGTGCTAATCCCTCCCTCCCTCCATCCTCCACTCCCACTCCCGCCCCCGCCCCTCCTCTGCAGAGGGATGCTCAGTCCCTCTTGTGTTCACAGTTGGGCAAGGCGGGCATCATGGCCTCGGATTGTGAGCCAGCTCTGAACCAGGCAGAGAGTCGAAACCCCACCCTGGAGCGCTACCTGGGAGCCCTCCGTGAGGCCAAGAATGACAGCGAGCAGTTTGCAGCCCTGCTGCTAGTAAGGAACTGGCTGATAATTGGGAGGTGGGAAGGGTGGGGTGGTCAGGTTCCCCAAGGAATGGAGTCAGCAAGTTCCCAAGGGTTTATAGGTGGTGTTGGCAACTCTGGAGGCACCAAAGAAGGCCCAAGACCCCTACTCTGTTTTGTTCCCCTGAGAATGGGGCAAAGGGGAGAATGGGGGTGTATAAGGCCGTGGCACTGGGGGCCTTGGAGGAGGCTGCCTGGATTGGCTTTCTGGGGCGTCCCGGAGCAGGTGGGAGCTGACTCAGGGAAACAGCAGCAGGTAGTAACTAGTGCAGAGTACTTGAGGGCTGGAGATGATTTTTCTGGGACCTGTGAAAGTAGCAGGACTGAAAGTAACTGAGGAGGGGTCCTGGGGGGTGGCCAGGTTAACAGTATGTAGCTTGAAGATAAGAAAGCTGGTATGGGTCTTAGCCGTGTTGGAACTCAAGCTGGGGACAGCAGAGCAGGAGCTGCAGTGCTGGGAAGGGGGGGGTTTAGTGTGGGGGGGTAAAGGGAGGAGGGAGTACAGCCGCTGCTTGTTTGCCATGGCAACAGGGAGAAGGCTCTGGAGTCAAGGGCTCACACTGCAGCAGAGGAGGTGTTTAGGTGAAATGTAAGGGGAAATGTTTTGACATGCAGAGCAGCGAGACACAGGAGCCATTTCCCCTGAGAAGGTGGCGGAAATGGATCAGAGACTTTTCTGGAGACAGCAATTAGAGAAGGACCCCAAATGCTTGGAGAATTTTAAACACGTAGGTCTAAGTCCCTTCCAACCCAGGCCGTAGGCATCTAGATTAGACATCAGGAAGAACTTCTCAACTGGCCAGGTGATGAGTGGTTGAGGAGGCCTGGACCTCCCTCTCATGGGATAATCCTAGGTGAGATGGATCCCAGAGATCACAACTATCTGATCAAGGAGAAAACGGGAGCTAGATGAAATGACCCTAGAGTGAGTCCTGTTGCATAACCTAAGCCTGCTAGTCTTCAGTGCTCCAGGGTGCGGGGAAGGGACAGTCCTTGCCACCTCTTCCCTTCATCTTGCTGATAGCACCTACCCCCGTAGGTGACCAAGGCAGTCAAAGCAGGTGACATCGATGCCAAAACCCGACGGCGGATCTTTGATGCCGTGGGCTTCACCTTCCCCAATCGTCTCCTGACCAGCAAGGAGGCGCCCGACGGCTGTCCTGACCATGTTCTCCGGGCCCTGGGTGTGGCCCTGCTGGCCTGTTTCTGCAGTGACCCCGAACTGGCCGCCCATCCCCAGGTCCTGAACAAGATTCCCATCCTTAGCACCTTCCTCACAGCCCGGGGAGACCCTGACGATGCTGCCCGCCGCTCCATGATCGATGACACCTACCAGTGCCTGACAGCTGTAGCAGGCACCCCTCGAGGGCCCCGGCACCTCATTGCTGGTGGCACCGTGTCCGCCCTCTGCCAGGCATACCTAGGGCATGGCTATGGCTTTGACCAGGCCCTGGCGCTCCTGGTGGGGCTGCTGGCCGCTGCAGAGACACAGTGCTGGAAGGAGGCAGAGCTCGACCTGCTGGCTGTGTTACGGGGCCTCAGCGAGGATTTCCAGAAAGCTGAGGATGCCAGCAAGTTTGAGCTCTGCCAGCTGCTGCCCCTCTTCCTGCCCCCGACAACCGTGCCCCCTGAATGCCTCCGGGATCTGCAAGCCGGGCTGGCACGCATCCTGGGAAGCAAGCTGAGCTCCTGGCAGCGCAACCCTGCACTAAAGCTGGCGGCCCGCCTGGCGCACGCCTGCGGCTCCGACTGGATCCCGGCAGGCAGCTCTGGGAGCAAGTTCCTGGCCCTGCTGGTGAACCTGGCATGCGTGGAAGTGCGGCTGGCCCTGGAGGAGCCGGGTGCAGAGGTGAAAGAGGATGTGGTGACCGCCTGCTATGCCCTCATGGAGCTGGGGATCCAGGAATGTACCCGCTGCGAGCAGTCACTGCTCAAGGAGCCGCAGAAGGTGCAGCTCGTGAGCATCATGAAGGAGGCCATTGGAGCTGTGATCCACTACCTGCTGCAGGTAAGGGGCTGGTGGCCCATGGAGGGCGCCTGTGGGGGAGCCAGGGCAGGAGTCAGAAGGCAGAGGCAAGGGGTGTAATGGGCAGCCGGCAAAGCTGCCTGTACAAGCGGGCTGGCACTGCAGCAGGCACTCGGGAGTAGTGTGTGGCCGAGCCTCGCTCCCTCTCCCTCCCTCCCTGAGCCTCCACACAAGCACCGTACCACACACCATATGTGCACTCACAGCACAGCACACACACACACAACACAGTAACCTCCCACTCACACAACACTCCTCAATACACACACTACACGCCACACACAAAATTGAAGCAGTCTGTTCTGCTCAAGCTAGGGCACTGTTACACACACACACACACACACACACACACACACACACACACTTGCAGTGGAGCAGGGCCGCCTGGCTCCCGACCTCTGTAGAGGTTCAGCAGAATCTAGGCCCTGCCCCCGGTCTTTTCCTACCTCTCTGTCTGAGGGAGTCAGTCTCCTGTCCCACAGGGATTCAGTCGTGACTGGTCTCTTTAATGGCCCATTCTAGCCACTGAAGTCGCCAGCCATCTATCCAGCAAGCCATGCTGAGGCCTAGTCTCACTTTACGATTTAACCTAGAAGGGGGCATCTCCCTTCCCACTCTTGGGGATCTTTACATGGCAGGACCTGTCCTCCCACTCCAGGTCAGAGCTTCTGGAGAGAACTGTTACTTTAGCTGCAGACCTATGAGTTTGCCCCTAGCCTGAATTGCCTTAGTGGTGGAGAGATGGGAGGATGCGATTTGTGTGTCAGCAAGCACAGGGCATGTTATCTGAGACCTGGTTCACTGAGCAGACGCACATCAATGGCCTGCTCGGTTGGGTGTATCTGGTTATATCATCCCCACGTAGGAGCTGCTGGGTACTTGAGGTAGAATAAGGCTTGGTGCCTGCCTTTGAAGGGCTTGCAGCCCCAAATTCCCTTCCAGTTATGTGTAGGCTGGGAAGGCACAGGAGGGGGTCTGGTCCTGCTCCATCTCAAAGGGGTCCTGTGGCGACAGGTGGGGCCGGAGAAGCAGAAGGAACCCTTTGTGTTTGCCTCGGTACGGATCCTGGGGGCCTGGCTGGCCGAGGAGACCTCATCTCTACGGAAGGAGGTGTGCCAGCTGCTGCCCTTCCTCGTCCGCTATGCCAAGACCCTCTATGAGGAGGCTGAGGAGGCCAATGACATTTCACAGCAGGTGGCCACCTTGGCCATCTCCCCCACCACCCCAGGGCCCGCCTGGCCAGGGGATGCTCTCCGGTGAGTTCTTAGGTCCAGTCCAGCCAGCCAGACCATTCTAAAGAAAGTGTGGCCCAGGGATACTCACACGAGACTCCCTGTTCCCTTCAATCTGGGCTGTGCCAGGCTTCCTGGTCGAACCCTAAGAGTTCCCTTAGGATTATTTCTGTTTGTTTTGGGAGACCTGTTCCCACAGGACTCCGGAGCTGCCGAGTGTCACTTGTCAACCCCATGTTTCTTAATAAAAAGAGAATGTGTGCTTATTGAGCATTGCTACAAGCCAGGGTTTTTTTTTTTTTAACCCTTTACCAGAACCATCTCATTTTGTCCCCATGGCAGATCTGACAGAAGTCTCATCCACATTTTAAAGATGAGGAAGCTGAAGCCCAGAGAGTTAAAGTAACTTTTCCACAGTCACACTCTGGCAGAGCCCCCACCTCGATCCTGGGCCCGTGTGATTCAGAGGCTTGGGCTTTTTTTTTTTTTTTTGCAAACAAGGACTTCTCCCCTACCTCCACTTCTCTGAGGCAGGGTGCCCTAAAAAAGGACACCTCTGTGCTTTCATCCCCAACCCCACACACACGTGTGCCCTTCTTCACCCCCAGGCTCCTCCTACCTGGTTGGTGCCACCTGACGGTTGAAGATGGCCCCCGAGAGATCCTGATCAAGGAGGGGGCTCCGTCGCTCCTGTGCAAGTACTTCCTGCAGCAGTGGGAGCTCACGTCCCCCGGCCATGACACCTCAGTGCTGCCCGACAGCGTAGAGATCGGCCTGCAGACCTGCTGCCACATCTTCCTCAACCTCGTGGTCACTGCACCGGGGCTCATCAAGTGAGGGGTTTGGGAGAGGCTGGGAGGACGCCAGCCCATTGCTACCAAATCTTGACCTCCTACTCTGCTTCCCCGTGCCCATGGGTTTTAGTATAGACTAAAGGGTTTATGTATGAGACTGAAGGGTCTCAGCATAGACAAAGCCAGCCCCACTCAAGGATTGGGCAGAGCCAGGTGTGGTGGTGTACAATGTAATCCCAGTTCTTGGGAGGCTGAGACAGGAGGATCACAGGTTGGAGGATAGCCTCGGCCACATATTAAGACTCCAGTAAAAAGGTTTAGGAAGCTGGGCATGGTGGCGCACCCTTGTAATCCCAGCATTGGGGAGGCTGAGACAGGAGGATCTGGGTTCACGACAGCCTCAGCTACTACTTAGTGAGGCCCTTTGCAACTCAGTGAGACCCTATTTCAAAATAAAGACTAAAAATAGGGCTGGGGGTGTAGCTAGGAGGTTGAATGCTTCTGGATTCCGTTCCCAGTACCGCAAAAAAAAAAAAAAAAAAAAGGTTTTGGAGTGTAGCTCAGAGGTGGAATGCCCCTGGGTATTTCATGGCACGTCTGTCTAGCCATAACCGCAGACCCCATGGTTGGGGCTCTGTTAACTCTTCACCCTGCCACCTGATTTCTTGCCATATCCTGGCCCAGTGAGGCCAGGATCCCCAGAACCCAAGTTTTCCAACGAGTTTGATTTGGTCTTTTAACCCTCTGACTGCTCCACCCGTCCTTCCCTGTCTTCCCCAGGCGTGATGCCTGCTTCACATCTCTTATGAACACCCTGATGACGTCATTGCCCGCGTTGGTGCAGCAACAAGGGAGGCTGCTTCTGGCTGCCAATGTGGCCACCCTGGGCCTCCTCATGGCCCGGCTCCTGAGCACATCTCCAGGTAAGTCCTGGGGGTCCGGGCCTGATGGGAGAGGGCAGAAGACCTGGGTGATCAGCCATATTCTAGGCATACATCCCCCATTTTCAGAAAATGGCTTTGCAAAATTTTCCCATCAAGAGGAAATTTCTACAGTTTATCTCTATCCGCCACCCCCACCAAAATGATAACATTCTCTTCCTTCTGAAGACTTTTAAGGCAAGGTCTGGTGGGTGTGAAGTACAGGCCTGCTCAGAGGCGCAGGCACCTGGAATCCCTGGCAGCCCTAAGACGAGGCATCCAGCGTGTTCAAGGTGGGGCCGCCCCCACTCTGGCCTTGAGTCAGAAACCTGACTTCCCTCCATTGAGGTTTTCACTGCTCCGCAGCACACCCCCTTAGGTGACAGGCACCAGCACCCTGCCCTTTCTGCACAGCCTCTCCCCCGCTCTGCCTCCCCCTGGCGTGTGCAGGAGGAAGGGCGCCCCCTCCAGCCCCTGGCAGCCCTCAGTGTCTCCCACTATGGCCGTGGGTGTCTGCCTGGGTCCCTCTGTCCCCGCCTGTTCCCTGTGCCCCATCTGTCAGGTTGGAGGAGCTGAGCAGATGCCTGGGAACAGGGTGTAACGTGCCCATACCCTCAGCTGCCTCTGATTTCTGTGTGGGGATCCCAGCAGGGTACCTCGCAGTGGGAAGGGGAGCATGTCCCTGTGGACCAGGAGCCCCCTCTGCACTATCAGCCCACCCCAGATAGAGCCACCATGTCATGGGCTCAGTGCAGGCTCACCCACAAATGCCAGCAGGTTAACCTCCTGGAGAACCCCTGCAGAATGGATGAACCCCTGCAGTGCCGGCTCACTGCTCACCTTCCCCTCTGGCGCCCTCTTCTGGCCCAGGAACCAAACTGGTACAACCTCAGCCTGGTTGGTAGCTCTAGGCTGTCCAGCTGCTGGGGTCTCTGCTGTAAAAAACTTGAGGAGGTTCCTCTCTCATGTTGATGGCGTGGACCAGTATTACTCTATTTAGTTCTCACAACAAATCACGAGATGAGCATCACTGACCTGATCTCAGGAGCAAAGAAATTGAGACCCAGAAGAGTTAACTACCCAGGGTCACGCAGTAAGCACGAAAGGGTTTCAGCTCCAGCAGTCTGGTTCCAGGCCATGTTTTGGCTCCCTGAGTGAGTCCGCATAGGAGGGAGAGAGAGCTGCCCACACTGGCACCTCGGTCACGCCCCCTTCCCTCCATGCCTTGCAGCTCTTCAGGGAACCCCCGCGTCCCGAGGTTTCTTCGCAGCTGCAATCCTCTTCCTGTCACAGTCCCACGTGGCGCGGGCCACGCCTGGCTCTGACCAGGCAGTGCTGGCCCTGTCCCCTGACTACGAGGGCATCTGGGCTGACCTGCAGGAGCTCTGGTTCCTGGGCATGCAGGCCTTCACAGGCTGCGTGCCACTGCTGCCCTGGCTGGCCCCAGCTGCCCTGCGCTCCCGCTGGCCGCAAGAGTTACTGCAGCTGCTGGGCAGCGTCAGTCCCAACTCTGTCAAGCCCGAGATGGTGGCTGCCTACCAGGGCGTCCTGGTGGAGCTGGCCCGGGCCAACCGGCTGTGCCGGGAGGCCATGAGGCTGCAGGCGGGCGAGGAAACGGCCAGCCACTACCGCATGGCCGCCTTGGAGCAGTGCCTGTCAGAGCCCTGAGAGGCGTCCACTGGGGACATACCCGGGGGGTGGGCAGCGAGGGAAGGAGGGAGGAGGCATCTTCCCTGAAGCTCCCAAAATGGATCCCCCCACCCCCAGACTTCCCCCAACACCCCAGCTTTCTGGCTTTTCTGAGGGCAAGGGCAAGGTGCCCACCCTCATGTGTAGGGAACTGCGTCCCGCCCCCAGGCCCCACGGGGCAGGGATCGGCTTGGAAATGAACGTGGTTGTCCCCGCCAGGCCGGGGAAGGTTGGAGCAGCCCCTAGGGAGGGGGGGCACTAGGTGTCATTGTACCCAACATCTGGCTCCCCTGCAAGAGGGAGGCCCCAGGGTAGGACAGGGCTGGCAGGAACTGACCGCCTCGGCCCATGTGCCCTGCCGGCCAGGGCGTGGTGCCCCTCTGGCCCCCCAGGTCCACGTCCTTTAAATCGGCCATTTGGCTCTTGCCCTTGGCCCCCTTGGGCAGAGAGCAGGCTCAGGCCATTCACATCGCAGTTCTTCCTTTCAACTTGAGTGACCCAGGGTCTGAACTGCCCCTGTCCTTCCAGGACGACCTGGGGCAGGCAGGCCAGTGGCAGGGGCGGGGAGGGGACCTCTTTCCACCTGAGCTTCCTCGAGGGGACCCAGAAGTCCTTGGGCCCAGATCTCTAAGCTTTTATGTGTCATGTTGCAGCAGAGTGACGATGGGGGTTGGGGGGTTATTTATTTTGCTTGTCTTTCTCCTTGCTTGGACACCCGAGCATCTGATCCCTGTCTCCCTGGTGCCATCTGACCTGGCTGGAGCCAGGAACAGGAGGGACAGCTCCCCAGAGTCCGCATGTTTCCCCAGTGATTGCACCCCATTGCCACCGTGGTGCCTGGCTTCAACTCCCACCCCTGCTATGACTCCTCTCTGCAGAGAGACGCGACTGGCGGCTCCAGCAGGGACTACCTTTCTTAATGATCCTGGGGCGGAACTCCCCCAGAACCCTCCCACACCTGATCCCTTGCTCCCCCCACCCTAGTACGTACTGTGATCGCCAAGTTCAAAGCTGTGCACATGTGGACACTCAATAAATGTTCATTGGTGAACAAGAAGTTTCCTGTGTGGTCTGCCCTGCACCTGCTCGCTCCCTTTCAGGCTCCATCAGCTCACAACTGAACACATCTCCTGCTTAGCACACTTGAGTATTAACTCCTTCAGCCCTCCCGACACTCCTGGGAAGAAGGCACCACAATTCAGTTTTACAGGTGGAGGAACAGGCATGGACACGTGACTTACTCCAGCTATTGCAGCAAGAGCCACGCGCGGCCTCTGTGCAGCCCGTGACTCCCAGCCCACACCTTCCTGGTACAGCAAGTTTACAACCTGGCCTGGCTGTTGATGTGGCCAGACCTGGGGGCCTCGGGGACAGATACAGCACTGCACTCTCCCTGGAGAGCAGGTTGTTACCAAGAGGCACCGTCCCATCCTCCAATGTGAAGGATGTCAGAAATCCTCATTTTAATGGGAAATGAAACTTTCGAATGTTGATAACTTTTTTTTTTTTTTTTGCGATACTTGAGATATGAACCCAGGGGCATTCTACGTACGAACTATATGCCCAGCCCAATTTTTTTTATTTTTTATTATTTATTTATTTTTGTAGTACTGAGGGTGGAACCCAGGGGCTTTTCTACTTCTGGGCTATACTCCCAGACCTATTTTTATATTTTATTTGGAAACAGGGTCTCACTAAGTTGCTGAGAGCCTCGCTAAGTAGCTGAGGCTGGCTTCGAACCTGTGCAATCCTCCTGTCTCAGCCTCCCAAGCATGGGATTACAAGCGTGCGCCACCACACCCGGCCTTTATTCTCTATTTTGAAACAGGGTCTCACGAAGTTCCAGAGGGCCTCACTAAGTAGCTGAGGCTGGTCATGAACCTGTGATTGTTCCTGTCTTGGCCTTAGTAACTAATTTATTTTTTATTTATCTTTTCCATACTGGAAATGGAACCCAGGGTCATCAGCCCTATTTTTTTAATTATTTTGAAACAGTCTCACTGAGTTTTAGAGGGCCTCACTAAGTAGCTGAGGCTATCCACAAACCATGATCCTCCTCTCTCAGCCTCCCAAATGCTGGGATTACAAGCGTGTGCCACCACACCTGGCTCCCTTTTTATTTTTGAACTAGGATCTCACTAAGTTGCTGAGGGTCTCACTAAATTGCTCAGACTATCTTCAAACCTGTGATCCTTTCGTTTCAGCTTCCCAAGTACTGGGATTATAGGCACACGCCACTGCACCCAGCTTACTTATTAGATGTACTGAAAACCATCTTGGTATGGATTCTGTGATGTAAGTGAGAAGACAGAGTCCATGCACTCACATAGCTTAAAGTCTAAAGGAAGCCAAGCATGGTGGCGCACACTTGTAATCCCAGTCCTGACACAGAAGGAGCTCAGGTTTACAGCCAGCCTCAGCTACTTAGGCCCTCCACAACTTAGTGAGATGCTGTTTCAAAATAAAAAAAATAGCCGGGCGTGGTGGCGCACGCTTGTAATCCCCGCGCTTGGGAGGCAGAGACAGGAGGATCGCGCAGGTTCGAAGCCAGCCGCGCGCGTTGGCTTAGGAGACCCTGTTTCCAAATATAAAAATGTAAAAATAGGTCTGGGAGTGTAGCCCGGAGGTAGAAGGGCTTCCAGGAACCCCAGTACCACCAAAAAAATAAAATAAAAATAGAGCTGGGGGTGGTAGCTCAGAGGTAGAATGCCCCTGGGTTCAATCCCCAGTACTGAAAAAAAAAAAAAAAAAAAAAACTAAAGGGGAGGCAAATATGGTAATGTAAAGATAGAAGCAATGGCTTCGGTGGGAGCCATTTGTCAGAACAAAGTGTTGCTGGAGCTCCGAGCCCCACAGTTGGGCTGAGCAAATCTAGGAGGACTTAGTATTTGCTCTGAGACCTGAGGGCGAGGAGATTGCCAGGTCGACAAGCAGAAAAACAGCACTCACAGGCATGCAAGCTCATTATTGCCACAGTGCTTAGTGTGAAGGGAGTTGTGCTAAAAGATGAAATAGGACCAGATCCGTGGTGGCACATGCTTTTTATCCCAGTACTTGGGAGGCTGAGACAGGAGGATCAAAGGTTCGAGTCCCGCCTCAGTTACTCAGGCCCTCTGCAACTTAGTGAGACCCTGTTTCAAAACAAAGGATAAAAAAATAGGGCTGGGGGTGTATCGCAGAGGTACAATACTCCTGGCTTCAATCCCCATTACTTCAAAAAGAAAAATTTAAAGAAATTGGACCATATCCTAAGATTCCTAGTGTGCCATGCTCAGAAGTTTAGATATGGGATCATAGTGAGGGACCAGCCTGCAGAGTTTTAAGCAAATTAAATGGGATCCTGTGCCAGGCATGGTGGCGCACACTTGCAATCCCAGGCTTGGGAGGCTGAGACAGAAGGATTGCCAGCTTGAGGACAGCCTCAACAACTTAGACCCTCAGCAACTAATGAGACCCTATTTCAAAAATGAAAAAAGGGCTGGGGGTGTAGCTCAGAACATCGCTGGGTTTAGTCCCCAGTGGCCCCAAACATGAGGGATCCTGCTTACATTTGAGGAAGAGGAAGGGCTGAGGCAGGGAGCTTGGAGAGGAGGTAAAGAGTCTGGACCAAGCCAGCGGCAAAGAGGCTGGAACATAGAGGAAAGAGTTAGGTAATAAGATTGGGGTTAACTGGAAGTGATCAGGAACAAGGAAGGGTGGGGCCAGGATGACTCCAGACGCCTGACCTGGGCCTCTGAGTGGACATGGGTGCCATTCAGTGTCACGGGGAACTTTGGGAGAGATACGGGCTTGTAGAAAACATCGGCTTAGTTTGCCCAATGGTGAGCGTCTGCTGCTTATAGAATATCCAAGGAGCAGCTGCTTTCTGTGGCCGAGGCTCAGAGAGAGGCCTGGGCGAGTGACAGACTTGGGAGCTGTCAATATAGAGGGTCCTTAGAGTGTTGTGGTAGAGACGGAGGCTTTCTGGGGAAGAGAAGGGCCCCAAAGCCAGTGACAGTCACAGTCCCCGCGGCCAAGGGGCTCCCTTTTGTTCAGTGGGAGGGCCGCAACCGGAAAAGCCTGATAACACTGGCAGACTGAGTTCTGTCCTTTAATGAGATCCTGTCAGAGAGTTCTGGGGTCCGGCGTGGGGATGGGGCTAGGTTTCACTTGCAGGATGGAGCTTACTCCTGGTAATTCCAATAAGAGGCAAAATGAAGAGGTTTGAGCTGCAGTTAGATGATATAACCACCAGGTGGCGTCTCTGCATTTCTTTGCGCCAGATTGTCCCTCACTGCAAACACTCCCAGCCAGGCCCAGAGCAGATTGTCAAAGGCTGGGAGGAGGAGGGTGGCTGTGTCAATAATCAAGGAGGCAAACCTGAGCTTTTCTCTTAATGTAAGTTCACTTTTTGAAAACAGAGGGGTAAGGGTAAGCCTGAGAACAAAGCAATATGCCAAATGGGAATCTGTGTATACTTGCGCATGCAGGTCTAGGAATGTTTCAACATGTGTTGTGTTTCCATGTGTACATGTGTTTCCCATGAATGTCTCTGTGCATGTTGTATGCTCTATTCTTCTAGGAGTGTCTGCATGTGGATCTCTATGCACACTCCACCAGGTGGGTGCATGTGTCCTAGAGAGTAGACAACCAGAAATCCCTACCTCCATGCCTCAGAAAGAGAGACGTCCCTTGGCCCTGAACTAGAAAGGCCCCAGAGTCTGAAACCATGGGATTCTGCAGTGTTGGGGAGTCCCCAAAGCAGCATCAGACCATAAAAACATCCCTCTTCCCAATAGGCATAAGTGAAACCACTCACTTATCCAATCATCTCCTTAGGTTATACCTGGGTCCTAGATCTAGCTCCTGGAGTCATGGTCACATAGAGCCTTCTTAAAGGACTCCTTGGTTTGCTGAGGAATTCATAAAGTCATTTACTTATTTATCATTTATTTAATAGACATTCATTGGCCACCTGCCACTCACCAAGCACCGTGGTAGAATTTTTCTGTTTCTCCTTTAAGCCTCTTGTGAAGTGGTCCATGAAGCAGGAAAGGGAAGTTAATTGCAACTGCAAGAACCCTGGGATGCCAGTGTTGGAGTGTCTTCTCTGATGATGGCCACGAGGAACCCCAGGAGAGTTTTCGGCAGGGAGGTGACATGATCTCTTGACACGGTAACATGAACTCTCGTTGCTGAATTAAGTTGGAATTGGGTCAGAAGAGTTGTGAACGAAGCCAGGGCACCAGTTAGAGTATTGTCACGATGGCCTACACGGTGTCTCTCAAACTTCAGCGTGCTCTGAGTCACCTTGAGGATATATTAAATCACAGATTGAGCCAGGTGTGGTGGTGCATGCCTGTAATCCAAGTCCGTGGAAGGCTGAGACTGGAGGATTACGGGTTCAAGAACAGCCTCAGCAATGTAGTGAGACTCGCAGCCACCTGGCAAGACCATTTCAAAATAAAAAATAAAGCCAGGCATAGTGGTGCACACTTGTAATCCCAGTACTTGGGAGGCTGAGACAGGAGAATCCCAGGTTTATGGATAGCCTCAAATGCATAGTGAGGCCCTCCACAACTTAGTGAGACCTGTTTCAAAATAAAGAATAAGAGCCGGGTGTGGTGGGGCACGCTTGTAATCCCAGCATTTGGGAGGCTGAGACTGGAGGATTGCGGTTCGCAGACAGCCTCAGCTACTTAGTGAGGCCCTCTGCAACTCAGTGAGACCCGGTTTCAAACTAAAGAATAAAAAATAGGGCAGGGGCTATAGCTCAGAGGTCTAATGCCCCTGGGTTCCATCCCCAGACCCAAAAATAAATAAATAAAAAGAATAAAAAAATAGGGCTGAGGATATAGTTCAGAGGTAGAATGCCCCTGGGTTCAATCCCTGGTACCACAAAAATAAATAAATAAATACAAAATATAAAATAGGGACAAGAGGCAGAGCTCAGAGGCTGAATACCCTAGGCTTAATTATCAGTAAATAAATAAACAAATATCAGATTGTGGGGAGGCAAGACAGGAGGATCACAGGTTCCGAGCCAGTACACAGTAACTTAGTGAGACTATATTTCAAAATAAAAAATAAAGACGGCCTGGAGGGTATAGCTCAGAGGTAGAATGTTCCTGGGTTCAATCCCCAGTACCACACACACAAAAGAAATCACAGATTTCTGGGCTCCACTCCCCTAATTGCTAATTAGGTCTGGAGTAGAGTCCAAGAATTGGCCTCTTTTCAAATATTGTTGGTGATGCTGGTCCAGGATCCAACTACACTTTGAGGACCACAGGTCTATGAGAAAGAGTAGGGCAGCTTACGTTGCTGAAAAGGGTGCCCTGTGCCTTCCGGGACACCTGCCTCAAGTCTCCTCCAAAACCATATTACAGGTGGAAGTTTAAGGGTTAGAAATGGCAACACCATTTGAGGGTTGGCTTTTGGGGTGAGGGAAAGTCCCAGATTCTTCTGGGATGCCTCAGAAGCTTTGAACTTGAAGGCTAGTCCTGTTGCTTAGGGAACTACAGAACTCAGGAGACGCAGGCTGGGATTGGTGGTGGGGTTGGGAAGACGCTGAGTCCAGTTTTGACTTGGAAGCTCAGATGGCTACAAGCAGATGTCTGAAGGAAACCAGCTGGCAGTGTGTGTGTGTGTGTGTGTGTGTGTGTGTGTGTGTGTGTGTTTCTGGATCTCCAGAGAGATCTCCACACTGGAATAACATAGTTGGGAGATAACGGCAGACAGAGAGTAAAGACTCTCTCAATCATGGAAAATGCAGCTGGGAAGAAAGGACAAAATCTGCTCCTGCGAGCATGAAAAGCTGACATTAAGGATGGAGGTGAAAAGAGAGGAGACAGAAACCAAGACCATCAGTGTCAGAGCAGGAGGAAAACAAGGCAAGAAGCGGTGTCAGGGCTAAAGAGAAGCAGGGTTTGCCAGGCATGGTGGTGCACGCTTGTAATCCCCGCTCTTGGAAGGCTGAGACAGGAGGATTGCACAGGTTCGAAGCCAGCCTTAGCTACTTAGTGAGGCTCTCAGCAACTTAGTGAGACCCTGTTTCCAAATAAAATATAAAATAGGTCTGGGAGTATAGCCCAGAGGTAGAAAGCCTCTGGGTTCCACCCCAGTACCACCAAAAAATAAATAAATAAATAAAATAATAATAATAATAAAAAAATAAAGAGAAGCAGGGTGAGGCAACCCAGGAAAGCTGCCAGACGGGAGCCCAGCCCGCCCTGTCAGTCTGGCCTTTGCAAGCCTGTTGGAGAGAGACGGGGGATCCCCAGAGCTGGGCACAGGCACCAAGCCCCTTGCTGCTCCCAAGGGGTCCCCGACTGGCCTGCAGTGCACTGACATGATCAGGGACTCGACTTCCTATACTGAGGTTGAGGGTGGGAGAGGAGTGTGAGCAGGACTCACACACCCACATGTATGTGTACACACAGACTCACTCCTGACCTCTCGCCTGTCCGGAGCAGAAAGGTGCAGAGCCGCCCAATTGTCTCATCCACCACTCTAGCTGGTGGTTCAGCTTCTGGAGAGTTCTTAGTGCTGAATCCTTGGCTGCCAGTCTCCTCTTTCCCCTTAGCACCCAGGCTGAGATGCTCCCAGCCTGAGCTCTGCACGCAGCCATGTGCCTTCTGAGACACCCACCCAGAATCATACTGTGTGTGTGTGTGTGTATGTGTGTGTGTGTGTGTGTGTATGCCCATGCGCATGCCAGGGGCATTCTACCTCTGAACTACACCTCCAGCCCTATTTCATTTTTTATTTTGAAACAGGGTCTCTTGGTTGCTGAAAAGTCTCACTATTGCTGAGGCTGTCCCCGAACCTGCAGCCCTCCTGTCTAAGCAGTCCAAGCACTGAGATTATAGGCATACGCCACCAAGCCTGGCTCAGAACCACATGTTCCATGGGCCAACGGTACCACCTTCATGCTCCCTTGTCTTCTAATCTATCTCAATGATGTTACCTTTACCTTCTCTCTACTACTTCACCAAAAAGATCTAAGAAAACAACTAGATCTTTTCAAGTTGCAGAAACTTGAGATCAGAGAGGAACCAGGACTTTCCCAGGATCAGAGTCTCTTGGTGACAGACTGGAATTGTAGGTCCCCAAGTGGAAGACAAAACAGAATAGGGGTCCTAAGAACAGAGAGGGCAGGAGCGGGGCTACCCCGGCGCTGCCGCTGACCTAGCTGCCTGGCCTTGGACAAGTCATTTCCACTCTGTGCCTCGTTCTGTACCCAAACATGCAGATGACGGGGGCGTCCATCTCCAAGGGCTGTGAGGAGGGTTAAATAACTCGGTGTTCACAAGCTCCTCAGCACAGAGGCCAGCAGATTCTATACTAAATGTTTGTTATGGTTATTCTACTGTGCTCTGTCCCATACATCTTTATTTTTTTTAATTTTTATTTTTTTGAGGGTCTGGGGATGGAACCCAGGGGCATTTGACCTCCGAGTTACACCCCCTGCCTTCTTTTTGTTCTTTATTACTTTAAAACAGGGTCTTACTAAGTAGCTGAGGCTATCCACAAACCGCAATCCTCCAGTCTCAGCCTCCTGAATGCTGAGATTACAAGCGTGAGCCACCACGCCTGGCTATCTTGCTTTTTAAAATATCTCTTCTTGCCGGGCGTGGTGGCACACACTTGTAATCCCCGCGCTTGGGAGGGAGAGACAGGAGGATCGGGCAGGTTCAAAGCCAGCCTCTCTGGCTTAAGAGACCCTGTCCCCCCCCCAAAAAAAAGTGTGTGTGTGTGTGTGTGTGTGTGTGTGTGTGTGTGTGTGAGTGTAGCCCTGAGATAAAGGGCTTCCAGGAACCCCAGTACCACCAAATAAATTAATTAATTAATAAATTAATTAAATATCTCTCCTTTTTCTTTCTTTCCTGTGTGTGTGTGGAGGGAAGGGGGTCACTGGGGATGGAAGTCAGAGGCATTCTTCCTCCAAGCTATACCCCCAGCCCGATTTCACTTTTTATTTTTCTGGCCTCACTGGAAGCTCCGATCTTCCTGTCTCTGCTTTCTTAATTCCCATTTTTCTTAGCATTTCTCTCCTTTGCCTTTCTGCTTCTCAGGAGGGGAGGGTTGAGTTTGGGGAGCAAGAGGGATCGACTGCAGAGATTGGAACCTGGCTTAATGGACACCAGTGCGTGCCATGGTAACACATAAACATGCAGCCTGGCCGGGTAGTGTAAGGATTTGCACCTCATCTCCGAGAGATCCAGTCAAGAGTTTCTGGGTGTCAATCAGCCCAGGTCCCTGTGGGTTCAGAAACATCCTGGCCTCTTCTCAGGTGGAGCTCCCCCAGATCCCATCCCTGGCAACCATCTGGCCAGTTCATGACCCCAGCTTCCCCAGACCCTGGCTTGACATTGGAGGTTACAAGCCCGGGCACTTCGGAGGGCTTTTTATCAAGAGCCCTTCGGGAAAGACCTCTTTACGGGACCTCTAGGCAAATGCCGCACACTTATATGTGCGCAGGAGCTGATGGGCCTGGATTCTCAGGTCACAGGCTTCATCCACGTTCGGGATCGTCCGAAGGACTGACACCCATTTTATAGGCGTGGAAGCTGAGGCCAGCGAAGTGCAGTGTATCGCTCAAAAGCCAAGATGCGACAAAGATGAACGAACGTAGGGGCCTCGGGCGTCCGCGCGCCTCCAGCAAATCCTGTTTTCCTGCAGCTGTGAGCTCCGAGCCCAGAATGCAGCTCAGATCAGCAGGGGTCGAATTCACGCCCCACTTACTAACCACCTCACCCCGTGGGTCCCACCAGCCAAAGCCACTCCTCCCTTTTTGCAGCCGCTGGGGAGAGGGGGAGAGAGAGAGAGAGAGAGAGAGAGAGAGAGAGAGAGAGAGAGAGAGAGAGAGAGAGAGGCCACAGCTTGTCTCTTTAATGCGCGCCCCCGGAGGTCTGGCGCGCCCCCGCCACTATAACTAGAGTGCATGGGGCAGGCTGCTCTCAGAGGGAGCAGGGCGGGCGCCGGGCGCCCGTCGACCGACTTTCCCAAGTGCGATCGGCGCGGGCCGGCCCCGCCTCGCCTCGATGGCCCCAGCCGGGGGCGCCCTCCGCTGAGGGCCCGCCGCGCTCGCCGTCGGGCGGGCGAGGGTCCGCGCCGGCCGCCCCATGCTGGTGCACACCTACTCCGCCATGGTGAGTAGACCTCGCGCCCCCGCCGGCGGGGAGGAGCCGGGCGGGGACCCCGGCCGCCGCCCCGCCCGCGCTCACGCGCCGTCTCTCCGCAGGAGCGCCCCGACGGGCTGGGCGCCGCGGCCGGGGGCGCTCGCCTGCCGTCGCTGCCCCCGGCGGCCTTCGGGCCGGCGCCGCCGCTCTGCCACACGCCCGCCGCGGACTTCCAGCCGCCCTACTTCCCGCCGCCCTACCCGCAGCCGCCGCTGCCCTTCGGCCAGGCGCCCGACGCCGCCGCCGCCGCCTTCCCGCACCTGGCCGCGGACCCGTACGGCGGCCTGGCGCCCCTGGCGCAGCCGCAGCCCCCGCAGGCCGCCTGGGCCGCCCCCCGCGCCGCCGCCCGCGCCCACGACGCGCCGCCCGGCCTGCTGGCGCCGCCCGCCCGCGCCCTGGGGCTCGACCCGCGCCGCGACTACGCCGCCGCCGCCGCGCCCCGGCTGCTGCACGGCCTGGCGGACGGCGCGCACGGCCTGGCCGACGCGCCCCTCGGCCTCCCGGGGCTGGCGGCGCCCCCCGGCCTGGAGGACCTGCAGGTGAGACGCCGGGGGCGGGGTGGCCCCGACGGCTGCGGCGACTCCGCCGCGAGGGTGGAGGCCGAGGCCGCGCGGGGCCCCCGGCCCGCGACGCCCAGGACGTGCCCCCCGCCCCGGGTGGCGCGCTTAGTGGCCGGGCACGGGGTCGGTACGCGGTGCCCGCCGGGCGGCAACCCTGGCAGAAACCAGAGCGCCTCTTGCCCTCCCCTCCGTGCCACGTTGGGCATCCTTGCCCGGTCCCCTTCTGCCGGGGCAGCCTGTGCCTGGGGCGCAGGGAGGCGCGTCCCTTGCTCGTGCCAGGCGCGGTGAGTACCCGGGACTCCAGCTTAGCCCAGGCGGCCCCCGGTCCTGCCCGTCGCCGCCCCCGGTGGCTGGCGGCGGTGCGCTTAGGGCGGAGCGGGCTGGGACCCGGAGCTGCGGCAGGGGCTTGGGAGGCGACACCCGGCTAGATCCTCGCGCGCCCTCACTGCTGCCCTCTCCTACTCGCAGGCCATGGATGAGCCGGGAATGAGCCTCCTGGACCAGTCGGTGATCAAGAAAGGTAAGGAATGGCGCGCGGCTGCCAGGGCAGGATCAGGCGAGATGGTGCAAGCCCCGGGCGCACAGAGTCGTTCCCTTCAACTCCTCCAGCGCCTCCTGTGCGTCGCCGGGCCTGGTGGCCAGCGAACACTCTTCCGCACCGGGCGGAGGGGCAGCGGAGGCGGCGGGCCTGCCAGATGCAGGGCGGCCCCTTGGGCTCGGTGACTTTGCCCCGAACCTGCCGGCTGCGGTGGGCGCCAAGCGGCCGGCCCCCTTGGCTGCGGCGCCCGCCGCCGGGTTTGGCCTTCCTCGCCAACCCGAGGGCGCTCTCGTAGATCTGGAGTTAATTTGCAGAACGAGTTAAACCACTTCCCTGTTTCCTAAGAGGTGGGCATGGGAGTGCTGGTCCCACAGATTCGGGTAAATGATTTCCACTTTACAAACTTCAGCATTTTGGAGCCTGCTGGTGGCTTTTGCCGCTTCCTTCCTGCAGGGCCTTGGGGTCAGGGAATTTTCTTTTAGCGGGAGCCTCCTGAGCATTTAGGATTAAGGGTGTTACCTGTGGCGTTTTAGGCTGTGTGCATGTGGGGCAGGGCCTGCCTGCTCCTGGGTGCCCCTGTCTCACGAGAGTCCAGGGTCCTGTGCATATATATCTATATATTACTTTCCTAGGATTGTTTCTCGCCATGCGTCCTTGAGCGTGTATTTGTCATTTGCATCTCTGCACATGGGGGTACATTTCCCTGTGTTTGAGGTTCTCAACCTGTGTGTGATAGGGTCCTGGAATTTGTATTCTGGTATCTGAGGATTTCTATGCAGTGACGGCCCCTCCCTATGTATTTTCGGGGAGTACCTATGTATCTTTTTGCATCAGTAAAAGCTAGGGGTGTGAGTGGATTTTCAGGCCTGAGGATTGAGTTCTTGCTGTGCCAGAGAAAAGTGAGAGGAAGACAGAGACAGGCTCAATGGGGCTCAGGCTTTGGGCAAGCGCCTTAGATTTGGAATGGGTTTCCAAAGGAATCTGGTGGCACAGAAGAGCCCAGGATGCTGGGGCAGGTGGTCCTGCTGCAGGCTGGATTTGGGTGAAGTGATTTTCTTCAAACAAGTGAATCCAGGCCCAGACTATTCCCCCAACTAGCCTCAGGGGAGGATCCTGGAGGGGATAGGGACTGGAGATAGAGCTGGACTCTCAGAACCTAGGGCTGAGTTAACAGCAGCTGGGAGTTGGCTGAATGATCAAGAGTATATAGAAAGGCCATGAAGAGGAGAGGAGGTGAAGCCTGGAACAGGGGTCCACACCTGTAATCCCAGGACAGGAGGATTATACATTCAAAGCTAGCCTCAGCAACATAGCAAGACCCTGTTTTAAAATGAAAAATAACAAGGACAAGAGGTAGAATGCCCCTAGGTGCAAATCAGAGAGACACAGAGAAGCCTCCCAGAACTTTCCAGGGGGTGCCTCCAAGAAGTGGAGCTGTGTCGCGAGGAGCTGGAGGTGTGGGGCAGCTGGGAACCAGGTTGTGTGCCCCACCCATCTCTACACTAGCAGTGCTTTGTTGGTTTAGCGGACAGCTCCTTTCTTGACCCCGACAGAAGGGAGATCTGGGTTCACCCTGTTTAAGAGCCTGCCCCTCATCTCCAGTCTGCACTGTCCACTGGAGATAGAGACATCCTTGCAAGTCCCCAGTTCCTGGCTCCTGACCAAGCTCAATTGCAGGGGGCCCAGGTCCACTGACTCCCTAGGGAGGTTGAGACCCTACATTTTGGGATAGGGCCAGGGAACTCTGTCTTACAAAAGGCAGAAGGATTTTTTTTTTTTTTTTTTTTTTTTTTTTTTTTTTTGCTGTTCTGGGTACCTTAGCCCAGAACCTGGGTCAAACAATGATACCAGGAGGAACTGGAATCGTCCCTGAGTTGTTTTCTTTCTTTCTTTCTTTCTTTCTTTCTTTCTTTCTTTCTTTCTTTCTTTTGGGGGGCGGATCTGGGGATGGAACCCAGCGACATTCAACCTCCAAGCTACACCCCCTACCTTATTTTCTTATTCATTTTTTTTTTCTTTTTGTGGTACTGGGGATGGAACCCTTCTACCTTCAGGCTACACTCCCAGACCTATTTTTATATTTTTTTTTATTTGGAAACAGGGTCTCTTAAGCCAGGGAGGCTGGCTTCAAACCTGCACCATCCTCCTGCCTCCGCCTCCCAAGCACAGGGATTACAGTGTGCGCTACCACGCCCGGCTTATTCTTTATTTTGAAATAAAGGTCTCACTAAGTTGCAGAGGATCATCTGGTCTCAGCCTCCCTAATGCTGGGATTACAAGCGTGCGCCACCATGCCCAGCTCTGGGTTTCTTCCCCAAACTTTTGAATCTTAGGTGTGCTTCAGATTCCTCAGGATGCAGTGTGCGCGGCCTGGACTGCCCTGGGCTCTGCAAGCTGGCTTCCTTGGGGACAGTGTGGGCCTGAGCGATGCGCCCTCGCTGTCAGCCCCGCGGGACCACAGTGCCGCTGGCCGAGCGGAGCCGGGACCGAGAACTCCGAGTCACAGCCCCGGGCGCTGCATAAGAAGGGGATGGAAGGGACCCGCGGCAGGGCTCCCTGCGGGAGGAAGCGCCGAGGTCGCCGGGCCGCTGCTGGGCCGCCTTTGGGGAGAGGAGGGTGGATGCCTGCGCTTTCGGTCGGTCGGTCTTCACGAGCTGGGGCTCAGCCGGCTCCCGAGGGGCCCGCAGTGGCCAGGAGGGCGGCCGGCTGGGCCCAGGCCCTCCGCGGTCACTGCAGGACTGGGTGTCACCACCAGCCCGCGGGACGCCATCGGGCGGGCGGTGGGATAGCGCCCTCCCGGCACCTTGGTCCAGAGCACCTGTCGTTTAGCGCGGAGCTCGGGTGCCAGCCGGTGGAGGGAGCGTCCCCACCCCGCCAGGCAAAGCGACCCATCCTCCCAGTTCCTCCCAGCTTGGCGGGAGAGCGGATGGGTGGCCAGGGGATGGGGTCCCCGCTCTAGAAGCTCTTTTCTCCCCACGACCGAGGCAGCCGGTCCTCCGACGGGTCAGCGCGGCCGGCGAGGGAGCCTGAAGCCTCTGGGGCGCAGACCCGGGCGTGGGGCGCCGCAGGTGCAATGCCCTCCGTGCGAAAAGAACAGAGTAAGAAGGTGAAGATTGGGGTGAGGGGTCACGCTGCACAGACCCAGCCGGGCGGGAGTGGTTGGGCATGAGAATAGAGATATATCCCTTCCTTCTTCCAGGAAGAGAGGGAGTGGTTGCCTGCCTGGAGCTGGGAGTCCCTCTGGGCAGACCCGGTTGCCCAATCTCAGGGACTGTCTGGGACAGGGCTGATGTAAGCAGTGGCCCTAAGTAAGGTTCAGGATGGTGGGGAGGGTCTGGCTTCCAAGGGGATTCTAAGCAGTCCAGGACTGGGAGGAGGTGCCCTCTGGGGCAAAATGTAAGAGAGAGCTACAAAAACAAACAAACCAAAAAGAAAACAAAATACAAAAAAAAAAATGCAAAAAACCCCTCAGTAATCAAGATAGATATCTCAATGCAATATTTAAAAATAAAAATAATGAGGCCGGGCGTGGTGGCACACGCTTGTAATCCCAGCATTCAGCATCTGGGAGGCGGAAACTGAAGAATCGCAGTTCACCGATGGTTTCAGCTATTTAGCGAGTCTCTTCACAACTTAGTGAGACCCTGTTTCGAAAAATAAAAAAAAGACTAATAACTGGGAGTGGTGGTGCACGCTTGTAATTCCAGCTGAGACTGGTGGGTTGCACAGGTTCGAAGCCAGCCTCATTTACTTGGTAAGGCTCTCAGCAACTTAGTGAGACCCTGTTTCCAAGTAAAATGTAAAATAGGTCTGTGAGTATAGCCCGGAGGTAGAAAGCCTCTGGGTTCCATCCCCAGTACCATAAATAAGAAAGAAAGAAAGAAAGAAAGAAAGAAAGAAAGAAAGACTAAAAAATTGGGCTGGGCATGTAGCTTGGAAGGAGAATTCCCCTGTGGTTACAAACCTGTTACAGCAAAATAAATAAATAATAGAAATAATGCAAAAAGTCCATGACAAGCATATCAAAAATTTATAAGGCAGGCACAGCGGCACATGCCTGTAATTCCAGTACTTGGGAAGCTGCTGAGACGGGAAGATTGCAGATTCAAAGCCAGCCTCAGCTATTGAGCAAGACCCAGTTATTAAAACAAATAAAATAGGGTTGAGGGTGTGGCTCAGAGGTAGAATACCCCTGAGTCCAATCCCCTCACCACACACACTAAGTTTCTAGGTGCCTCCCCACCCCCCACCCCCAGTGAGACTCCTGGAAGTATCCCCCTGGAATTTGAGTTTTTAACTGACACATTGAGGTAATATTTACATGCCTAAAATTCACCTGTCGTATGAATACAATTTAATGATTTTTAGTAAATTGTATAGAATTGCATAACCTTTACCATGATCCATTTTGAGACATTTCTGTCACCCCTCAAAATTCTTTAATTCCCATTTGTAGTTAATCCTTATTCTCACCAAGCCTTAGGCAACTACTGATCCGCTTTCAGTTTGCATATTCAGAACATGTTGTATAAATAGAATAGATTATATGCAGATTTTTGCATTTAGTTTCTTTTACTTAGCATAATTTTTTGTTTTGTTTTTTGTTTTTTGGTACTGGGGATTGCACTCAGGGGCATTCTATCTTCATGGTACACCCCAGACCTATTTTTTAGTTTTCATTTCGAAACAGCGTCTTGCTAATTCATGAGGGTCTCACTAAATTACTGAGGCTGTCTTCAAACCTGATATCCTCCTGTCTCAGCCTTCTAAGTACTGAAATTACAGGCTTGTAGCACCACACCTGGCTTCCTTAGCGTAACTTTTTTTGCGTGTGTGGAACTGGGGATTGAACCCAAGGGCATTCTACCTCTGAGCTACATCCAAGCCTGAATTCTTATTCTTTATTTTGAAACAGGGTTTCACTAAGTTGCGGTGTGCCTAAGTAGCTGAAAGCTGGCCACAAACCTTTGATGGTCCTGTCCCAGCCTCCCAGGTACTAGCTTTACAAGTGTGGCCACCACTCCTGGCTAGCATAGTATTTTTGAAGCTCATCTCTGTTGTAACATGTATTAGTATTTTTTCTTTTTTTTGCTGAGTGGTATTCTGCTGTCTGGATGTAACACATATTTGTTTATCCATTGGTCCACTCTTGAGGTGTTTCCAGTTTGGGGCCATTCTGGATCATTTTGCCATGGTCATTCTCATCCATGCTATTTTTTTGTTTGTGTGTGTGTGTGGGGGGGTCTGGGGATAGAACCCAGAGGAATTTGACCTCCAAGCTATACCCCCTACCCAATTTTTTATTCTTTATTTTGAGGACAGGGTCTCACTGAGTTGCAGAGGGCCTCACTAAGTAGCTGAGGCTGTCCGCGAACTGCGATCCTCTGGTCTCAGCCTCCCAAATGCTGGGATTACAGGCGTGCGCCACCACGCCCGGCTACATCCGTGCTATTGGGAAGATCTGTGTTTTCATTGCTCTTCGGAAAATTTCTAGAGTGGAATTGTTGTACTGTATGGTAAATTTATGTTTAATTTTAAAGAACTTGCCAAGCTGTTTTCTAAAGTGGCTTTTTTATTTTACATCCTTCTCAATAATGTATATGGGTTCCAGTTTCTCCACGCCCTCATCTATATTAGGTATTGTCTCTTTTTTATTATAACCATTTAGTAGTATTTCAGTATAATCTTTTTTATTTTGTTTTGGTACTGGAGGTTGAACCCAGAGGCATTCTACCTCTAAGCTATACCCCTAGCCCTATTTTTATTTTTGTTTTTTATATTGAAACAGGGTCTTTCTAAGTTCCTGAGGCTGTCCTCTAAACTATGATCCTCCTGTCTCAGCCTCCCAGGTACTAGGAGTGAGGTGAGCTACTACACCTGGTTCATCTTTTCTTTTTTCTTTTTTTTTTTTTTTTTTTTTTTTTTTTTGGTGCTATGGGGGATGGAACCCAGGGGCCTTCTACCCCTGGGCTATACTCACAGACCTATTTTTTTAATTTTATTTGGAAACAGAGTCTCGCTAAGTTGCTGAAAGCCTCACTAAATAGCTGAAGCTGGCTTCAAACCTGTGTGATCCTCCTGTCTCAGTATTGTCTAAGTACTGGGATTACAAGTGTGTGCTACCCCACCCAGCCTAACCATTGTCTTTTTTTTTTTTTTTTGGTGGTACTGGGGGTGTAACCCAGAGGCTTTCTACATCCGGGTTATACTCCTAGACCTATTTTATACTTTATTTGGAAACAGGGTCTCACTAAGTTGCTGAGAGCCTCACTTAAGTAGCTGAGGCTGGCTTCGAACCTGTGCGATCCTCCTGTCTCAGCCTCCCAAGTACTGAGATTACAAGTGTGCACCACCACGCCCGGCCGACCATTGTCTTTCTGAGGTACAAAAGCTTTGGTTATTAATTTTTGCATACTGGAGATTGAACCAAAGCCCTCAAGCATTCTTAGGCAATTGCTCTGCCACTGAGCTACATCCCCAGCCCTACGTTTCAAGTTTTGACGAAGGCCAGTTTATAATTCTTTTTTATTTTTATTTTTATTTTTTTGTAATACTGGGGATGATGAAACCCAGGGGCATTCTACCTCCAAGCTACACCCCTAGTGCCATTTTTCATTCTTTATTTTGAAACAGGGTCTCACTGGGTTGCAGAGGGCCTCACTAAGTAGTAGCTGAGGCTGTCCGCAAACTGAGATCCTCCTGTCTCAGCCTCCCAAATGCTGGGATTACAAGTATGCGCCACCACACTCAGCTCATAATTATTTTCTTTTATGAGTCATGCTTTTGGTGTAACTAGGAACTCTTTGCTCAACCCAAAGTCATGAAGACTTCTCTCTCTATTTTCTTCTAGAAGAGATGGCAATTTGTGTGTGTTTGGGGTGTGGGTACTATGGATTGAACCTAGAGATTCTATCTCTGAGCTACATACCCAGCCCTATTTTATTTATATTTTAAATATTTATTTATTTATTTATTTATTTATTTATTTATTTATTTATTTTGCAATACTGGGGATGGTACCCAGGGCATTCTACCTCCAAGCTACACCCCAGCCCTATTTTTAAAAATTCTTTATTTTGAAACAGGGTCTCACTGAGTTGCAAAGGGCCTCACTAGCTGAAGCTGGCTGTGAACGGTGATCCTCCTGTCTCAGCCTCCCAAATGCAGGGATTATAAGCGTGTACCACTATACCCGGATTTTTTTTTTTTGAAATGGGTTCTTACTAAGTTGCTGAGGCTGGTCTTGAACCTGTGACCCTATTGTCTCAGCCTCCCAAGTACTAGAATTACACTGTGTGGCACTGCACCCCGAAGGAATTGCTATTATTATTAATTATTATTATTAATCCTGGGGAACCTAGGGGCATTCTACCTCCAAGCTACTCCCAAGCCCTATTTTGTTCTTTTATTTTGAAACAAGTTCTCACTAACTTGCCTTGGCTGGCACACTTGGGATCCTCCTGTCTCAGCCTCCCACATACTGGGATTACAAGCATGCACCACCATGCTGGGTTAGGAATTGCAATTTTTTTTTTGAAGGACAAGACACTTTCAAAGTTTCTTACCCACATATTGTTACAGCTGTGATACATTAGCAAAAAGCTTTGTTTACATTTAGAGCTGGTCTTCTTCCCTGCCTCTTCCTTCCCCTGGTGTTCCCTAACTCTGCAAACCAATACTCACAGATGAGGACAGATGAGGACAGCTTTACTGGTCACATAGATCATTAAAAAACAAACCTTTTAAGCCGGGCGTGGTGGCGCACGCTTGTAATCCCCGCACTTGGGAGGCGGAGACAGGAGGATCGCGCAGGTTCGAAGCCAGCCGCGCTGGCGTAAGAGACCCTGTTTCAAAAATATAAAATAGGTCTGGGAGTGTAGCCCGGAGGTAGAAGGGCTTCCAGGAACCCCAGTACCACCAAAAGAAAAAAAAAAAAAAAAAAAAAAAAAACCTTTTATGAAGAAACAAAGCACCTTCCAAATACAGTGTTTGTCAGCAATTTACTAAACTTCCCAGAGCCTCATTCCCCCACCCTCCCTTTAATGCTCAGACCATCCCTCATTGCAAAGACAGCTCAACCCTGTTTGAACCTGGCCCACACGCTCTATAGCAGATCACAAGGCCGTGATGCCAGCTTCAGAAGTACTTTTCCTCCTGTACGACCACCAGGACCCATGTTCGGATCTGATGGGAAAGGGAACTGGAGGGTAGGAATTGCAATTTTAACAAGCTTCCTAAGAGAGCCTATCACACACCCCTAGCTTCAGTAGATATCTACTACCTGTGCATAGAGTGTAGACTTACCTGAGTTTGGAATCACGGGGAGCTCTGTGTCAGCCTTGTGAATACACGAATGGCTTCTGTGTGTGTGACCAGGGGACACCACCGGCAGAGCGTTTCAGCCATAGGAGTCACGGTGGTGGGAGCTGGCCTGTGGGTTCAGGGGATGAACACCAGGGTCTTTGCTTTGCAGTCTATACTAGTTTAAGTCCCAAGTCCGTGACACCCCTTCCCTGGCCCACCCTAACCTCAGCCTCCATCCCTCTAGCCACTGGGGAAAAGGGGACGGGTGGGGGAAGCAATAAGGTCTGTTGTGTCTGTTATTCATAGACACGACACATGCCCCCGTCATGTGATGCATCTTGGATTGCACAGACCCAGCACTGACAGGAGAGAGTGCTTGCATGCGTCTGTTGCACACGGACACATTCTGACACACTCAACGAGGGCAGAGACTACGTCTGTGGGCAGAGTGTGGCTGAGTGTCTATTGAACAAGTGGGCGTACACATGTACAATCACACCCTCGTCGCTCTATCCATGACAAAGGCATAGTGATCCTGTGTACAGTCACGTTGGCGCATGTGTGTCAGCAGCCTCACGCAGACGGTCTCTTTCCTCCTTCACAGGGCCTGGCCCCAGGGGACTCCAGGCTTTTGTTTTGGTTTTATAGTACTGGGGATGGAAGCCAGGGGCATTCTACCTCCAAGCTACACCCCCAGCCCTATTTTTTTATTCTTTATTTTGAAACAGGGTCTCACTAAGTTTTGGAGGGCCTCACTAAGTAGCGGAGGCTGGCCCCAAAGCTGTGATCTTCCTCTCAGCCTCCCAAATACTGGGGTTACAAGCCAGTGCCACCATGCCTGTCTCCCACTGCTCACTTTATTTATTTATTTATTTATTTATTTATTTATTTATTTATTTGGAACTGGGGTTTGAACACAGGGGCATTCTACCTCTGAGCTATACCCCCAACCCTTTTTTTTTGGTGGTACTGGGGATGGAACCCAGAGGCTTTCTACCTCTGGGCTATACTCCCAGACCTTTTTTTATATTTTATTTGGAAACAGGGTCTCACTAAGTTGCTGGAAGCCTCACTAAGTAGCTGAGGCTGACTTTGAACCCTTGCAATCCTCCTGTCTCAGCCTTCCAAGCACGGGGATTACAAGCATGGGGATTACAAGCATGCGCCACCACGCCCGGCTGGTTTTTTTTTTTTTTTTCTTTTTTCTTTTTCCAGTACTTGGTATTGAACCCAGGACTACTCTACCACTGAGCTATACCCAGTCCTTTTCTTGTGCTACTGGGGGTTGATCCCAGGGGCAATCTACCTCCAACCTACACCCCCAGCCCTATTTTTTATTCTTTATTTTGAAACAAGGTCTTACTAAGTTGCAAAGAGCCCCAGTAAGTAACTGAGGCTGGCCACGAACTTGTGATCCTCCTGTCTCAGCCTTCCAAGTACTGGGATATAAGGATGCACCACCGTGCTTACTTGGGACCCCAGATTTTAATAGTAGTTGGTGGAAAAGAGAAAAATTTCCTGTTCTCCAGTGTTACAAAGAAAAAAAAATCTAACTGATCAATTTGTAGATTTATTTATTTATATATTTTGTGATACTAGGGGTGGAACCCAGGGGCTTTTCTACCTCTGGGATATACTCCCAGACCTATTTTATGTTTTACTTGGAAACAGGGTCTCACTAAGTTGCTGAGAGCCTCATTAAGTAGCTAAGGCTGGCTTCAAACCCGTGCGATCCTCCTGTCTCAGCCTCACAAGCATGGGGATTACAAACGTGCGCCACCACACCCGGCTTTCATTTATTTTTTTAAGTAAAATTTGAAGCCAGGTGCAGTGGTACATGCCTTTAATCCCAGTACTTGGGAAGCTGAGACAGAAGGATCACAGGTTTGAGGCCAGTGTGACATAATTTAGAGAGACACTATTTCAAAATTTTAAAAAATATATATTTTTGTGTGTGGTCCTAGGGATGGAACCCAAGGGCTTTCTACCTCCAAGCTACACCCTCAGCCTGATTTTATTTCTTATTTGGAAACAGGGTCTCAGTAAATTGCTGAGTCTCACTTGCCCAGGCTGGATTCAAACCTGCAGTCCTCCTATCACAGCCTTCCAAGTACTGGAGTTATAAGCATGTGCCACTACACCTGGCAAAATTTTTAAAAAGAATTTAAAAAGGGCTGGGGAGAGCAGGCATGGTGGCACATACCTGTAATCCCAGTACTTGGGAGGCTGAGACAGGAGAATTGCAGGCTCAAGCACCTCAGCAACATAGTGAGATCCTGTTTCAATAAACACCACATAGCTGGGCGTGGTGGCGCACGCTTGTAATCCCCGCGCTTGGGAGGCTGAGACAGGAGGATCGCACGGGTTCGAAGCCAGCCTCAGCTTAGTGAGGCTCTCAGCAATTTAGTGAGACCCTGTTTCCAAATAAAATATAAAAAAGGTCTGGGAGTATAGTCCGGAGGTAGAAAGCCTCTGGGTTCCACCCCCAGTACCACTAAAAAAAAAAAAAAAAAGAGCCAGGCGTGGTGGCACATGCTTGTAATCCCAGCATTTGGGAGGCTGAGACCTGGAGGATCGCGGTTGGCGGACAGCCTCAGCTACTTAGTGAGGCCCTCTGCAACTCAGTGAGACCCGGTTTCAAAAAATAAAAATAAGGGCAGGGGCTGTAGCTCGGAGGTCAAATGCCCCTGGGTTCCATCCCCAGACCCGCAAAAATAAATAAATAAATAAATAAATAAATAAATAAATACCAAATAAAAAGTGTACCTTAGGAGTAGAACACCCCTGGGTTCAATCTCTGGTAAAAGGAAGGAAGGAATGAACAAAGCCAATCAAGCTTGAGGCATAAAATATATGCGGTGCAGTTCACCCTCCTTAGGTGGTCACTTCTGTGAGTTTTGATAAATGTATCCATATAGTCATGGAACCACTAAGACAACCAAGCTTTAGAACAGTCCTGTCACACCACTCAAGGCAGAGAGGCCCGGGAACAGGTGCACTCATGCACGTGTGACATGTCAGTGCTGGTGTGTCTACTGGGTCAGGATGACCTTGTTCCTCCCTCTGGGGTCAGGATTAGGGTCAGGTGAACGATGCAGGATTGTGCAGGAGCAGGTCGGAGCCTGCCTCCACTCAAAATGTTGATACCGGTTCATTATGGGTCTTTTTTTTTTTCCTTCAGTACTGGGGATGGAACCCAGGGGCATTCTACCTCTGAGCTACACCCCCAGCCCTATTTTTTATACTTTATTTTGAAACAAGGTCTCACTGGGTTGCAAAGGGCCTCACTAAGTAGCTGAGGCTGTCCTCGAACCATGATCCTCCTGTCTTAACCTCCCAAATGCTGGGATTACAAGTGTGCGCCACCACGCCCGGCTATGGGTCTTTTTTTTTTTTTAACATTGAATTTTTATTTTTTGCATTACTGGGGATGGAACCCACGGGCATTCTACTTCCGAGATACGCCCCCCCCCAGCACAATTTTTTTATTCTTTATTTTGTTGTCGTGGATATTTTTTTGGGGGGCGGTCTGGGAATGAAACCCAGGGGAATTCGACCTCCGAGCTACAGCCTCTGCCCTATTTTTTATTCTTTGTTTTGAAACCGGGTCTCACTGAGTTGCAGAGGGCCTCACTAAGTAGCTGAGGCTGTCTGCGAACCATGATCCTCGGTCTCAGCCTCCCAAATGCTGGGTATTCTTTATTTTGAAACAGGGTCTCACTGAGTTGCGATGGACCTCACTAAATAGCTGAGGCTGTCCACGAACCGTGATCCTCCTGTCTCAGCCTCTTAAATGCTGGGATTACAAGTGTGCGCCACTATTCCTGGCTCTAAATTTTTATTTTAAAAAATATTGAAGTTGGGCATGGTGGCATATGCCAGTACTTGGAAGACTGAGACAGAAGGATCACAAGTTCAAGGCCAGCCTCAGCAATTTAGTGAGACCATGTTTCAAAATTAAAATAGAAACTAGGGCTGGCAGCATGGCTCGGAGATAGAAGGCCCCTGGGTTCAACCCCCAGCACCAAAAGGAAAAAAGCCACGTGTCTTGATTACTGAGTGTTTTCTTGCCTCCTTGAGCGTTGCGCCCAAGGCAAGTGCCGTCCTCACTTTCTCTAGTTCTGGCCCTGCGCCGATACCTGAGCGGGACCCGGGAGGAAGGGCAGGTTCAGCATCAGTGCTAGCAGTGGCTGAGGCTCCCCCGGTGGGGGTCATCACTCTTTTTCCTACTTCAGGCCCCCAGGATCTGCTCCGCTCATCTACTCCCCAGTCACTGGTGGCCTCCTGTGCCAGGACCCTGCCCCTCCTGGCTGGTGGGGAGGACCACAGTGGAAACAGACAAGGCGGTTCAGAGTTGCAAGGACAGGGACGGTGTGGAAGGACCCAGGAAGCTCTGTGCAGAGAATGGTGCTGAACTGAGGCTGGGGACGGAGCAGCCCAGCTCAGGGGAACATGTCCTGTGGGGCACGCACAGTTGCATGTGGGCTTTCGGCAGGGTGGCTGCTCCAGGCTGCTTCTCCCCCACTTCCACACCTGTGTCCCGCACACAGCCTTGCAGTTCAGGGCTGTGCCCTCTGCCATGGTGGCCACTAGCCAGGTGTGGCTGTCCAGCGCTGGTAATGTGACAGAAATGGGCCGTAAGTGTCAAATGCTCATTGGAGTTTGAAGAGTAAGTACAAAAGAAGCATGAAAAATATCTCATATGTGGATTATAGGTTGATGATCATTGATATATTGCTGTGTGTGTGTGTGTGTGTGTGTGTGTGTGTGTGTGTGTGTGTTACTGAGAATGGAACCCAGAAGCATTCTACCTCTAAGCTACAACCCCAGCCTATTTTATTTTTATTTTGAAACAGGGCCTCACTAAGTAACTGAAGCTGGCCACAAACTCGCAATCCTTCTGTCTCAGCCTTCCAAGTACTGGGATTAAAAGCCTGTGCCATCACGCCTGGCCATTATTGACTGTTTTGAAACAAGGTCATGCTAGGTTGCTGAGAGTCTCACTAAGGTGCTGAGGCTGGTCTGGAACCTGTGATCCTCCTGTCTTAACCTCCCAAGAACTGGGATTACAGGCATGTACCACGACATCCAGTTTTTTTTTTTTTTTTTTTTTGGTGTATTGGGATAAGTAAAATGTAATAATTATGAATTATTTAATATATTGTTCAAAATAAATCTCACGTGTTTCTTTTTCCTTTTTGGTATACAAATATGAAAGTTTAAGTCAAGAAAGATAGAAAATAAAAACAGGGGGGAGGAGTTCCTGAAAGAACCAACTTTTTACTTTTTTTGTGTATGTGTGGTACTGAGAATCAAACCCAGGGGTATTCTATCTCTGAGCTACACCCCAGTCCTATTTTTTATTCTTTATTTCGAACCAGGGTCTACTAAGTTGCAAAGGGCCTAAGTAGCTGAGGCTGGCTGCAGACCTGCAATCCTCCTGTCTCAGCCTCCCAAGTAGTACTGGGATTACAAGTGTGTGCCATCACGCCTGACCACTTTTTACTATGTAAAAATGAGGCTTCAGCCCAGCGTGGTGGCACACGCTTGTAATCCCTGCGCTTGGGAGATGGAGACAGGAGGATCGTGCAGGTTCGAAGCCAGTCATGCTGGCTTAGGAGACACTGTTTCCAATTTAAAAAAAAAAAGTATAAAAATAGGTCTGGGAGTGTAGCCCGGAGGTAGAAGGGTTTCCAGGAACCCCAGTACCACTGCAAAAAAAAAAAAAAAAAAAAAAAAAAAAAGGCTTCAATGATAGTCACGGTGGCACATGCTTGTAATCCCGGTACTTAAGAGGCTGAGAAAGGAGGATCTCAGGTTCATGACCAGCCTCAGAAATTTAGGAAGGCTATCAGTAATTTAGTGAAACCCTGTTTCAAAATAAAAGAATAAAGCTGGGCGTGGTGGCGCACACTTGGAATCCCAGCATTCAGGAGGCTGAGACCAAAGAATTGTGGTTTGCGGATAGCCTCAGCTATGTAGTGAGGCCCTCTGCAACTCAGTGAGACCCTGTTTTAAAATAAAGAATAAAAAACAGGGCAGGGTGTGTAGCTCAGAGGTCGAATGCCCCTGGGCTCCACCCCCAGACCCGCAAAATAAATTAAATAAATAAATAAATAAATAAAAGAATAAAATAGAGCTGGGAGTGTAGCTTGGAGAATGCACCTAGGTTCCACCCCTAGTAACACACACACACACACACACACACACACACACACACAGATACTAAACAGGGCATGATGGTGGTACTCACCTTGGGATTAAAGGTCCTTGGCCAGCCTCAGCAACTTAGCCTTTCTGAAACTTAGTGAGAACTGTTTAAAAATAAAACAGGGCTGGGGGTGTAGCTCAGAGGTAGAATGCCCTGGGTTTCATTACCAGTTCCAACACACACACACACACACACACACACACACACACACACACACACGGCTACTAGAAAGTTTACATGTGTAGCTCACATTCTGTTTCTAGGGTCAGTGTGTGTCTAGAGCCTGAAGAACACATGGAGACCAGGTGAGACCAGTAGGCAGGAGCCAGACACCAAGGAGGGTGACGGAGGCTATTGTGGGGCGGTGATTGGGGATGTGAACTTTGGAGTCAGCGGCCAGACTCATGACCCATTTCTGCTCCTGACTTGCGGTGCCGCTGCAGCCTCTGTGAACTTAGGGATGTGGGCACCAGCTCTACTGCACAGAGCTGCTCAGGTGACGTGCAGTTGGCATTCATTGACAGGTGACATCAGTTTGCCCGGCTGTGGAGCTGGGACTTGATTCTCAGCAAGAAGACTACGCACTGAGGGGTTTTAGGCTGCGAAGTAATGCCCGTCAGAGATTTCTCTGGAGTAAGGCCTCGGGAGCTACAACAGGGACTGTTCAGGAAGTCAGGAAGCTGTAATGGGAAGATTGCAGGGTGGAGGACAGCCTCGGCTAGTTGTGAGGATCTCAGCAACCTCGTGAGACCCTTTATCCATACTAAAAGTAAAAGGGTCTGGGGTATAGCTCAGAGTAGAAAGCCCCTGGGTACAATCCCCAGTGACACACGCACACACACGCATGCACACACACACACACACGCACACACGCCAGGTGTGGTAGCGCATGCTTGTAATCCCAGTACTTAGGAGGCTGAGACAGGAGGACTGCAGGTTCACGGCCAGCCTCGGCTATTTAATGAGGCCTTTGGCAACTTAGTGAGATCCCCCTGGTTCAAAATAAAGAATAAAATATAGGGCTGGGGATGTAGCTTGGAGGTAGAATGCCCATGGATTCAATCCCTAGTACCGCAAAAAAAAAAAAAAAAAAAAAAAAAAAAAAAAAAAGAGAGAGAGAGAGAGAGAGAGAGAGAGAGAGAGAAGAGAAAAGATATTCAAGCCGGGCTTGGTGGTGGATGCTTGTAATTCCAGCATTTGGGAGGCTGATACAGGAGGATCCGGTTCACAGACAGCCTCAGCTACTTAGTGAGGCCCTTTGCAACTCAGTGAGACCCTGTTTCAAAATAAAGAATAAAAATAGGTCAGGGGATGTGGCTCGGAGGTCAAATGCCCCTGGGTTCCATCCCCAGACCCGCAAAAAAAAAAAAAAAAAAAAAAAAGATATGAAAAGTCCTTCTGTGGGACACAGTGATGGCTGGGAGTTGTGGGAAAGGTGTGGAAGGTGTCACGGGGGTTTCTGGCTGGGTGTCCAGGTAAAAGGCAGGAACAATCATCCAGAGAGGGAAAAGTGGGGGAGCGCTCGGCCAAGCTGGAAACTGGATTAGCCTTGTTTAGCTCTATATTCCTGAGACCAAGCACAGTTCTTTCTCTCTCTCCCTCTCTCTCTCTTTCTTTCTTTCTACCTCTGAGCTAAACCCCTGGCCCTATTTTATTTTTATTTTCAAACAGTCTCCCTAGGTTGATGAGAATCTCCCTACTTGCTGAGTCTGGCCTTGAACCTGCACTCCTCCTATCTCAGCCTCTCAAGTACTGGGATTTCAGGTGTGCACCACCACCCCTGACTCAAGCACAGTTCTTGACACACGGATGCTCAGCAAATATTTTTGAAAAATGGAAAGACTAAGGGCACTGCCCTTGGACCGCAGGTCTGGGCTTGCTACTGGTTCTTAGCCTCCCAGCTGTGTGATTTCAGACATACTATTCCGCCTCTCTGGGCTTCAGTTCCTCATCTGTAGAACAGGAATAATAAGGGCAGCTCTCTTTGGGTCGTTCTGCGGGTTGGGGAGTTGTTGATGTGAACACATAGCAGTGAGTGCTTGGTAATGTTAGCCCAAAGCTGCCCCCTTGGGTCCCACTCCACCATGCACAGGGCCTTGTCTACCAGGCCTTCACTTCCTTAAAAGCACAGGCTGAGAGGTTCCTCTGACGAAGCCGATCCCTTGATATTCTCTTTGTCCCTGTGGTTATGCAGGAAGGTGGAAGTTTGGCTGTGGGAAGAACCAAACCTATCTAAGTGAGTTTTAGAAAATTAACTTCTCTGATTCCCTTTCCTGTCCTTTATAGATAATTAGATTATTTGGGGGAGGGTGCTATTGGGTGTATTTCCTTATTCCTTGTCTCCTAGAACATACCACAGTGACCTGGGGACAGGGATAGAAGCCAAATAGGGCCATAACCTGCCTGTCACCAGGATGGAGGATTCCAAAGGTCCTAAGTCCCTGGCTGCTCTAGAGGAAGGGGAGGATGGGGACCATCCAGGGAAGGGGTGCTGGGGACTCCCTGAGGTTGTCAAACCTGGCTGGCTCTGTTGTGGTGACCTGGGAACCCTGCTCCAGTTCCGACTCTATTTCCTCATGTCAGCTCCTTCCCTGATGGCCCCAAACACCAGCCAGAATCTGCTGGGGCTGGGTTTTAAGGGACCATCCTGACTCTGTGGGGTGATGTGGCTTCAAGGGCCAGGCAGCTCTGGGTTCAGTGTCCATGCCTGTTGGCAGGGTGGAGTTGGGTGCCACACTGTAACTTGAACATGCCTCAGGTTCTCCCTCTGCAAAGCAGGGATGATAGAACCTCCCTCCAAAAGGTGCTGGAATCTTCAGCGTGCTCGGCTGGTGAGTCATGGAGGCGCTCGCTTCCGCAGCTGGCTGGTGCCTGTCCTGGGGTCCTGGCTCAGCATCCCACCTCCTCTCTTCTCTTGCCTCTCCACAGTCCCCATGCCCTCCAAAGCCAGCAGCCTCTCGGCCCTCTCACTGGCCAAAGACAGCCTGGTTGGCGGCATCACCAACCCCGGTGAGGTGTTCTGCTCCGTGCCTGGCCGGCTCTCCTTGCTGAGCTCCACGTCCAAGTACAAGGTGACCGTGGGGGAAGTGCAGCGGCGGCTCCAACCTCCCGAGTGCCTCAACGCCTCCCTCCTGGGGGGCGTCCTCCGCAGGTAGGAGGGCCAGCCCCAACCCCTGCACAGCACCCGGCCACCTCCCAACCTCATCCCGGGCCCTAGCATCGTGTCCTTCCAGACCCTGGGCCTCTAGATGGTGCACGTTCCGGGGGAAGGGGCAGAGAAGGGATGGAGAGAGGACTCACCCACCCTGGACGGGATGGACACGGCTGGGCCAGGGGAAGAGAGAGCATTAACTTCACTCTGCCCCCAGGAAAGGGACCCTGGGACCTACGGCCCCTTCCCCGTGTGGCACAGGCCTTGTTGGTGTGTGTTTGGGGTGGGAAGCATGGTGGCCATGGTTTGTTTTCTCTCTGCGTGTCCTGGTGCCTGGGGAGGTTATTTCTGTTTCGGGGCTATGAGTTTGATGGGCCTGGGGATGGTGTGTGTGTGTGTGTGTGTGTGTGTGTGTGTGTGTGTGTGTGTGTGTTAGAGAATGGCATAAGCATCCATGAACATGAGCATCCTGTTTCTGTTGGTGGGAATGTGTGGCCCAGAGTGCGTCCTACTGTGTGTGATTGCATGTGCACTGCAGCTAGTTTTCTGCATGTTTACATGCCTGCACCTCTGTGCGAGGGCCACATTTGGGCAACAGAGGTATCTCCTTATTCCTCGTTTCTCTGAGCATCCAGGAGGGACTCGTGCGAGTCTCCAAGTGTCTGTATATCTTGTCTCTGAGATCCTGACTTGGAGTGTCCTTGGGTCTCCCTGGATGTCTGAGTCTGTCTTGCCATGAGTGTATGTGTCTCTATTCTGGGCCCTTGGAGAGCGTTCATCTGCATGCCCGGGTGACCTCGTGCACCTGTCTCTCTCACTGTCTTCCTCTGCGTCTCTGTGTGTGGGTGGGGGAGAAGGACCCTGCGACGCTGCCCTCTCCTACCCCACCCTGGGCTGCCCCGCTGTTGAGAGGACAGGAAGAAATGAGGCCTTCTGGAGCCGAGTGCTGGCCTCCCCCCCAGTCTTGATTTCAAAACCAGTGAGGCTAGAAGGAGGTTGGGCTCTTGCTAAAGGAGATCACAGAAAGCCTCCAAGGCCAGACCCAAGCCTGGACAGGAGCTGGCGTGGGCAAAAGGCCCTTTTAGGGCCTCTTAGCCGACAGGCGTTTCTCTTGTCTTCATAGTTGTGTGTCTGTCTCTCTCTGTGCACATCAAGGGCCAAGTCCAAGAACGGGGGCCGGTGTCTGCGGGAACGGCTAGAGAAGATTGGGCTCAACCTGCCCGCTGGCCGTCGGAAGGCCGCCAACGTGACGCTGCTGACCTCGTTGGTGGAGGGTGAGTGAGGCCTGGTGGGAGCGTGAGCAAAGTGTGCGGGACGAGTGCCGTCTGGAGTGACTGTCTCCGTGCAAGGAGCTGTTTAGTAGTGTGTTCATGTGAGCATTGCAGTACCTGAGTGTGTGCTGTGAGGGTCAGGTACACTGTGTATGTGTGAGATGTGTATACTCTTGGCCTTTCATATCTGTGGGTTCCCATCTGAGGACTCAAGCAACCATGGCTCGAAAATATTTGAAAAAAAATTGCGTCTGTACTGAACAGATACTGATTTTTTCTTGTCATTATTCCCTAAAAAATACAGTATAATTATTTGCATAGCATTTATATATTATTAGGTATTAGAAGTAACTTAGGGGGTCCACATGGACACCACATGTCCAGGTCTATACAGGATGTGTGTAGGTAATATGCAAATACCATGCCATTGTCTATAAGGGACTTGAGCGCCCATGGATTTGGGTGTTCTCAAGGGATCTTGGAACTCGTCCCCAGAGGGGACTGAGAGACACTGTGTCGTCTTTGTGTGCCACCTACACACGTGCGTGTACAGTAGGAGGCTACTTTGCAGTGTGTGTGAGGAAAGGAGCGGCCGGTGTTTGGAGGTGGTGCGGAGACAGAGGTTGGCGGCTGGGCTCTGGCTGGGGCATGCACGGGAGCTGAGGCCTCATCTCCGAGCTCAGTGTGCCGCCCTAGCGTCCCAGGGAAGGGCGATGGCACGGAGGCTGGAACTGGGCTGGGGAGGAAACCAGAGGGAGGCGCCTCTAGAAGAAGATGGAGCCGGGTGTCCCCTGGTCAGGAGGTCTGAAGCTCGAGGCTGGGCTCCAGACTCAGAGGTACACCTGGCGGTTCTTATTTATTTAATTAATTAATTTATTTCTGTGAGTGGAACCCAGAGGCATTTGACCTCCAAGCTACACCCCTGTCCTATTTTTTATTCTTCATTTTTTTGAAACAAGGTCTCACTAAGTTGCAGAGGACCTCACTAAGTAGCTGAGGCTGTCCTCAACCCAAGATCCTCCTGTCTCAGCCTCCCAAGTACTGGGATTACAGGTGTGCGCCACACGTCCAGTACACCTGTCAGTTCTGACTGCTCCCCTGCCCGCAGGAGAGGCCGTGCACCTGGCCCGAGACTTCGGCTATGTCTGTGAGACGGAGTTCCCCGCCAAGGCAGCCGCCGAGTACCTGTGCCGACAGCATGCTGACCCCGGGGAGCTGCACAGCCGCAAGAGCATGCTGCTGGCCGCCAAGTGAGTGAGCCTCGTGTGCAGGCTGGGCACACGGACACCCCTCCTGAGCACACGCACACACCGTGGCACACCAGCACTACACAGGCACCCTAAGCTCCTCGCTCAGCCTCACGCGGGCACACTTGTACGTGCCACACAGGGGAGCCACATGTGGATGTTTGGGCACCACGCTCATCACAGTCAACTCACCTGAACACTCCCCACACACAAGGGGCCCGCCTGGACACCACGCGTGAATATATCTGGGTTCCATGCACCAGTAGAAACAGTGCAGGCTTAAGCCCATGTGTGAGCACTGAACTCACACACAGCACAACCGGCCTGGTCCCCACTGTGGGTCGGAGACGCCCCTGCTGAGCCTTGCTGTCAGCCTCTCTGCTCCAGTGACCCCCTGCGGCTCCCAGTCTGCAGGTCCCTGGTGCCTCCCTCACCATCATACGTGCAGCCACCTCAACTCGGGGCTCCTCATCGCACACCTGGACCCTCGCCAGAGCTCCCCTTTCCCCAGCCTCCCTGCACATCGCCAAGACTCTCCACCGGCCCCTGCTGCCACTGCATTGAATTTCCCTCCTTCTCCTCCCCTCCCTCCTTCTCCTTCTTCCTCTTCTTCATGGTTCTGGGAATTGAACCTAGGTATATTTTATCTCCAAGCTGTACCCCCCCAGCTCTATTATTTTATTTTGTTTTATTTATTTTTTTTTAGTACTAGGAATTGAACCCAGGGGCATTCTACCTTCAAGCCACACACCCAGCCCTATTTTTTATTCTGTGTGTGTGTGTGTGTGTGTGTGTGTGTGTGTGTGTGTGTGTGGTGTACTGGGAATGGAATCCAGGGGCATTCTACCTCCGAGCTACACCCCAGCCCTATTTTTTATTCTTTATTTTAAAACAGGGTCTCACTGAGTTGCAGAGGGCCTCAGTAAGTAGCTGAGGCTGGCTGCGAATCAGTATCCTCCTATCTCAGCCTCACAAATGTTGGGATTATAAGGATGGGATTATAAGCATGTGCCACCATGCCCAACTCTTTATTATTTTATTTTATTTTATTTTTGTGGTTCTGGGGTGGAATCCAGGGGCTTTTCTACCTCCAGGCTATACTCCCAGACCTTTTTTTTTTTTTTTTTTTTTTTTTTGGTGGTGGTTCTGGGGTTGCTGGAATCCCTTCTACCTCCAAGCTACAATCCCAGACCTATTTTTATATTTTTATTTGGAAACAGGGTCTCTTAAGCCAGTGAGGCTGGCTTCGAACCTGCGCGATCCTCCTGTCTCAGCCTCCCAAGCGCGGGGATTACAAGTTTGTGCCACCACACCCAGCACTATTTTTTATACTTTATTTAGAAACAGAGTCTCGCTAAGTTACTAAGAGCCTCACTAAGTAGCTGAGTCTGGCTTTGAACCTGTGCAATCCTCCAGTTTCAGCCTCCCAAGCGCTAGGATTACAAGCGTGCACCACCATGCCTGGCTCCAGCGCTTTATTATTTTTTTGAAACAGGGTCTCACTAAGTTGTGCAGGGCCTCACTAAGTACCTGAGTCTGGCTGCGAACCTGTGATCCTCCTGTTTCAGCCTTCCAAGTACTAGGATTACAAGTGTGAGCCACTATACCTGGCTTTATTTTTGTTTGTTTTCTTTTGTTTGTGGTACTGAGGATGGTACCCAGGGGGCTTCTACTTCTGAGCTACACTCCCAGCCCTATTTTTATTTTCTTATTTGGAAACAGGGTTTCACTAAGTTGCTGACAGCTTCACTAAGCTCCTGAGACTGGCTTCCAACCTGCAATCCTCCTGTTTCAGCCTCCCAAGTACTGGGATTACAAGAATGTGCCACCATGCACAACTTCCTTGCCTTTTTTTTTTTTTTAATAAGGTCTTGCTAGGTTGATGAGAGTCTCACATTTGCTGAGGCTGTCCTCTAACCTGCAATCCTTCTGTCTCAACCTCCCAAATACTGGGATTCCAAGTGTGCACCACCACACCCAGCTCTACATTGGTGTGTGTGTGATACTGGGGATAGAACCCAGGGGGATTCTACCTCTGAGCTACATCCGCATCCCGATTTCATTCTTTTATTTCTTTTGCAGTACATGGGATGGAATCCAGGGGCATTCTGCCTCCAAGCTACACCTCCAGCCCTATTTTTTATTCTTTATTTTGAAACAGGGTCTCACTGAGTTGCAAAGGGCCTCACTAAGTAGCTGAGGCTGTCTGTGAACCCGGATCCTCCTGTATCAGCCTCCCAAATGCTGGGATTACAAGCGTGCCCCACCACGCCTGGTTCCTTCTTTTATTTTGAAACAGGGTCTCACTAATGTGCAGAGGGCCTCGCTAAATTGCTGAGGCTTATCTCTGTCTCAGACTCCCAAGTACCGGGATTACAAGCCATCACACCTGGCTTGAATTTCAAACTATGTGCTATGGGGATTCCTCAGGACCTAATTAACAAATTAGTGTCCCACTAAGAGTTCCTTTTTCAGAGTCCCTGTCATAGTCCATGTGGGTGACCCTAACGAGACATCATATCCTGGGTAGCAGCTTGTTTATTTCTCAGCGTTCTGGAGGCTGTGAAGTCCAAGGTGGAGACCGATAGCAAGGGTTTCCCTCCACTCTCACTCATAAGAGCTCTACTCTCACGACCTAGTCACCCCAAAGGCTCCATCTCCTCAGGGGGTTGCATTTCAAAACATTAATTTAGAGGGAGGGACACAGACATTCACCCAGATTAGCGGTCCTCTTGGTGGAGAGAAGGTTGAGGGGAAAGAAAGGTATGAGAGAAAGAGAAATTTGAGAACCATCAGTGTGTAGGCTAAAATCCAAACCTTTTTTTTTTTTTTTTTTGGTGCCACTGGGGATTGAACCCAGGGGGATCCTATCTCTGAGTTACATCCCCAGTCCTATTTTAATTTTTTATTTTGAAACAGGGTCTCACCAGGTTGTGGAGCCGTTCACTAAGTTCACAGGCTGGGAACCTGTGATCCCCCTGTCTCAGCCTCCCAGGTAATACAGACCTGCGCCACCACATCAGGCTAAAGCCAAACTTCTTTGAGGGCCCCATGATCTGGCCAAATTCCACACAGCCTCACTGACCTTCATGGGCTTGCTGATTGGCCCTTCACAGCCTCTCCCGATTAGAACCCCATCTAGAGCCGGGCGTGGTGGCGCACGCTTGTAATCCCAGCACTTGGGAGGCTGAGACGGGAGGATCGCGCAGGTTCAAAGTCAGCCTCAGCTACTCAGTGAGGCTCTCAGCAACTTAGTGAGACCCTGTTTCCAAATAAAATATAAAATAGGTCTGGAAGTATAGCCCTGAGGTAGAAAAGCCCCTGGGTTCCACCCCCAGTACCACACACACACACACACACACACACACACAAACCCACCCCACCTAGTCTCCAGACTTGCTGCAGTCCTTCAGACCTCAACTCCGCCTTCTCTCTGAGGCTTTCCTCCAGTCCTCTGTGCAGAAGAGGAACCAGACTCATGGACTACCCAGTGGAGAGACCTGGGGCTGCCCACAGTGCACTGGAGAGGCCTGTCCTGGGGAGAGCCCACCTCCTTCATGAGCAGCCCACACATCAAGTGCTCCCTGTGTCAGTCGTGTCTAAGAGTGGCTGGTGCCTCGGTGCCACAAAGATGAGTGATGGCCCATCCTCCTGCCTGTGTGCGCTTGGGCCAGAGAGGGGGAGAGTAACTGCCAGGTGGCACTGGATTCAAGTCCTGGCTTGGTCCCTTTGGCAGGTCATCCAACCTGTCTGAAACCAGTTTCCTCATCCAGCTGATGGGGATAATGATGGTGTAGAATTGCTGTGGGGATTAAGCTAGATGATGCGTACAGTGTGCTTGGCACAGCACGTTGGCCTCAGTATTTGCAACTAGCTTTCATTTCAATTATGCAAGGCAGATTCTGAGCTGTCCCCCAGTCGTTTCAAAGACGAAGTTCTGTGAAGTACTGGGTGTTCGGGGTGGGAGAGGGGATCAAGGAAGAGTTTCCTGGGATGAGGTCGTGAGTGGTGGAGTTGTACGTGGAACGTGGGCAGGACATCCACAGGGAGAGAGAGCACAGACTAGCAGCCTGTGCTGTGCACTAACTGTGTGATACTGGGCTACTCAGTTGACGTCTCTGCATCTTAGTTTCCTTTTCTGTAAAACGGGTATAATTATCATTTGTTGACAGGAGGTTCAAGCAATCATAGAATAAAGAACCCAGTGCATAGTAGGTCCTTCCTTGGGCTCAGAGCCTTGTCCTTTAACCTCGGACTCTCCTTCTTCCACCAGGCAGATCTGCAAGGAGTTTTCAGACTTGATGGCTCAGGACCGCTCCCCACTGGGCAATAGCCGCCCAGCGCTCATCTTAGAGCCCGGAGTGCAGAGTTGCCTGACACACTTTAGCCTCATCACCCACGGCTTTGGCGGGCCCGCCATCTGTGCTGCCCTCACTGCCTTCCAGAACTACCTGCTGGAGTCACTCAAGGGGCTGGACAAGATGTTTCTAAGCAGTGCCGGTGGTGGGCATGGTGACACCAAGGCTTCAGAGAAGGATACCAAGCATCGGAAGTAGCCAAGTATCTCACCCCATCCTAAGGGGCTCCCAGGGCCTGAAATGAGGCCTTAGCTCCTGAAAGTGGCCCTGAAAGGACTGAAAGGTGCCATTAGAGTCCGGCCAGAAAGAGACCATCCGTTTGGAAGCCTCATTAGGGGTCTAGGCTGCAGTAAGGGTGGGTGGCCTTTCTGTGGTGGTTTGTTGGTAAGTTAAGGGCCCAGGTATCTGCCTCACATGTGCAGTTGTCTGGCCTTTGCTGGTAAGGGCTTGGACAGGAAGTTGTCATGGAAAAGTCTGGCTGATGGGCAGAGCCCTTCTCTTTAGGCTTTCTGGGTATTGGGGGCTCCTAGGGGCCAAGGCTTTCTGATTTTTATGGATGACAGGAGGGACATTGTTAACAAATCAGAGGTGCTACTGAGGAGTTGGTGACCCCCTCCCAGAATCTCCTACTCCCAGAGAAGGGGTGCTGGCCAGAGGTCCTAGGGGGCTCTTTAGACCCTTTGCACTCTTGGAGAAAAGTGGGAGGAGAAGCTCTTGAGGAGCAAAGAAGATAAAGCACAAATCACAGAACTTGAATCCAGGCTGCACGTCACAGTCCTGTTACTGTCAGTCCTATTTATTTATGAATGTTGTAATTACATTTGAAAGTTTAAAAATGTCCAGCACAAGTTATTTATCCCGGTGAATGGGGGGTTCGTTTCACTGTGTTTTGCTCATGCACTGACATGTTCGCCTGGACCAGGATGGTGAGGGTGTTTTTGCTAAGGCCCATGGGTGGCCTGGAGGGGAAGAGAATTGCGTCAGGCCCGTGGTCACCACCAGGCTTCTCTATTTGCTGTTCTCTTGACCCTGCAGTTGATGTCCCTTCCCGTTTCTCAGTCTTTTAATAAAACCTTTTCATTGGATATGAAGCCCTCTCTGTCCTTCTTTAGCCTAGGCCTGGGTTTGCCTCCAGCGAGGGCAAGGCCACGAGGGTGAGGGGGAGGTAGGAGTAAGAAGGGCTCCCGAGGCGGACACCTTCGGAGGGGGCGTGGGCCTCTGAGAGGGCGCACAGATGCTGGGGGTCTCTGGCTCGTCAGTGCGATGCTTTTGAGTGTATGACAAATGAATGCTGTATGTGTCACTGTGACCTGCTGGACCTGTGGTGGACTCGTCAGTTTGTCACTAGGTGTGTGTGGTGTGTGATCATGGGTGTTGGTGGTAGGTCTGTGTGTGTCAGTGTAAATGCTGGTGACTCTGAGTGTGTGCATGTGTGCACATCAGGCACATGCTAATTCGACTCTTGTCTTGAGGATTTCACTCTCCAGGCATTTTTTTCTTTCATGCATTATCAGTCTCTCCCTCTCTACTGAATCCTCTACTAGATCATTCCCCAAAGCATTCATATTCTAGGATTTCTTATCTTACAAAACATAAATCCTTCCCCCATCTCTTTATTTCCTTTGCATCTGAAGTTTTGTTTTGGTTTTCTGCAGCACGCACTGAGGATTGAGCCCAGGTCCACAGGCTTGCTCCTGGCCACATGCCCAGCCAGGTCCCTTTCTGAGGGATTGTTACACTTCTAAGTCCATTTCCTCATCCCAATAGTTTTCAACCCACTTCAGTCCCAGCATGGAACGACCACAACGTCCAGTCCGAAAGCCTTTCTCTGGAAATAATGCCAACATCTGACATGGCCACCACTTGCTCTTCTAACACACTCTGTGACTCCCAGCTTCTCCTGGTTTCCTCTGACCTCACTGTTCCAATTCTCTTTTTTACTGTCTTCTCCACCTGACTGCTATCCACCCCGCCTCACTGGATGGTCTCATTCAGTGCCCGGCTTTATAGATCATTTGTGTACTGCTGACGCCTGAGTTTGAATCTGTGGCCTGGACTGGTCCCTGAACTCCAGGCATGGATGTACAACTGTCCACCTGATGCTTCTGCTGGATTGTCTAACAGCCATCTCAAATGTATGCCCAAAGGGAGGACTTAACTCAGTAGGTAAATTGAACAGTAGCATCCCGACCCCACTGCTCAGGCCAGGCACCGTGGAGTCCCGCGATTCTTCCTCTGTCCTCAGTTCCCAGCAAGTCCTCTGATTCAGAGTCCACCCGTCTCCACTGCCACTCCCCTGTTCTCTGGCCTATCACGACAGCCACCCTGCCAGTCTGATTTCACGGGCACACCTTCACACAGGCCCTGCGACGAGCAGGACTTTGCTCACGCCTCCAACCTCATCTTAAATTATTACATCACTCAACTTGGCTCCACTCACACTGATTGCCTTTCTGCTCACCTCAAACTTTATGTCTCAGGGCCCTGTTCCCCTTGTCTGGAATGTATCTTTTTTTGGTATTGGGGATTGAGCCCAGGGGCATTCAACCTCTGAGCTAAACCTCCAGCCCTTATTTTGAAACAAGGTCTTGCTAAATTGCTGAGGCTGGCCTCAGCAATCCTCCTGTCTCTGCCTCCCCCAACCCCACCAAGTACTGGGATTACTGTGCCTCCACTCCTGGCTCAGGCACAGACGCTGGAATACTTTACAGAAGTGAAGGGTATGCAAGACACATGAGGTCTAGATATAATCTTTCAGGATAAGGGTCCGAAACTTCAACCCACTTGGAAAAAAGAATGGGGAAAGGCTGGAGTATGCTCTGCTTTAACCAAAGCCCAGGGCTTGGTGAGACACTACTACTAAAATTACTTTAGACTATGGAAAGCTGAGGGGATTCAATGAGGCAAAAAACAAACAAACAAACAAAAAAAAAACCCAACCATACAGCACTTATATAATGCCTGGCATATAGTAACAAATCACAAAAGGTTGGTAAATAAGAAACAAGTTAGTTTCTCAAAAGTTTTTCAGTGCTGGACGACTTTCCCTAAAGAAAAGGACCTACTTTAGAATTTAAAAAATGGGAGCTGAGTAACTTGTCTATGTCTCTGATGTCACCAAAGTGTGAAGTTCTCATCATGTTTAATACAACCTTCTCAGCATAAAAAATTGGGCTGGGAGCCGGGCGTGGTGGTGCACACCTGTAATCCCAGCATTTAGGAGGCTGAGACAGGAGGATCATGATTCGCAGACAGCCTCAGCTACTTAGTGAGGCCCTCTGCAACTCAGTGAGACCCTGTTTCAAAATAAAGAATTATGCCGGGCGTGGTGGCGCACGCTTGTAATCCCAGCGCTTGGGAGGCGGAGACAGGAGGATCGCGCACCAAGGCTCGAAGCTAGCCTCTCTGGCTTAAGAGACCCTGTTTCCAAATAAAAATATATAAATGGGTCTGGGAGTGTAGCCCGGAGGTAGAAGGGTTTCCAGGAACCCCAGTACCACCAAAAATAAATAAATAAATAAATAATAAAATAATTTTTAAAAAGGGCTGAGGGGGTCGGACGTGGTGATGCACGCTTGTAATCCCTGCGCTTGGGAGGCGGAGACAGGAGGATCGCACAGGTTCGAAGCCAGCACACTGGCGTAAGAGACCCTGTTTCAAAAATATAAAAAGATATAGGTCTGGGAGTGTAACCTGGAGGTAGAAGGGCTTCCAGAAACCCCGGTACCACCAAAACAAAACAAAACAAACAAACATGCCCCTGAGTTCCATCCCCAGTACAACAACAACAACAACAACAACAACAACAACACAACCTTTTCACCCCTACTGTGGCTCATGGCCCTGTGCAGAGGCTCCAGGCTTGAGCCCAGCAAAGGGAAGGACCTCCCTGCCCCTCACACCCAAGACCCTGCTTCACCAGCATATGGAGAGGGTCATTAAGAGTGCAGAGGAGCCAGGCATGGTGGCACATGCTTGTGTGTGTTGTGCATTGGAGGCTGAGACCTGGAGGACCGCAGTTTGCGGACAGCCTCAGCTACTTAGTGAGGCCCTCTGCAACTCAGTGAGATCCTGTTTCAATATAAAGAATAAAAAATTGGGCAGGGGGTGTAGCTCGGAGGTCAAATGCCTCTGGGTTCCATCCCCAGACCTGCCCCCCCCAAAAAAAAAAAAATCGGCAGAGGACGCAATAGTGTGGAGACCGTGTGAGTAACAAATAAGCAACTTCTAATGAGGTCTCAGAATTTTACTCTTCCTGGCTTTGCATTTTTTTTTTCTATAGCAAAACAGTATTTTAAGCTGGTCATGGTAGCACATGCTTGTAATCCCAGTACTTGGGAGGCTGAGACAGAAGGATCGCGGTTCGAGGACAGCCTCACTACTTAGTGAGGCCCTCTGCAACACAGTGAGACCCTATTTAAAAATAAAGAATGCCTGTTGTGGTGGCACGCTTGTAATCCCCGCGCTTGGGAGGCTGAGACAGGAGGATCGCACAGGTTCAAAGCCAGCCTCAGCTACTTAGTGAGGCTCTCAGCAACTTAGTGAGGCCCTGTTTCCAAATAAAATATAAAATAGGTCTGGGAGCATAGCCCAGAGGTAGAAAGCCCCTGGGTTCCACCCCCAGTACCACCAAAAAATAAAAAAATAAAAACTAGAGCTTAGGGGTGTATCTCAGAGGTACTGCAAGCAACCAACCAACCAACCAAACAAACAAACACCCAGTGTTTTATTTTATTTATTTTATTTTGGGTGGTACTAGGGGTGGAACCCAGAGGCTTTCTACCTTCGGGCTATACTCCCAGACCTTTTTTATATTTTTATTTGGAAACAGGGAGGGTCTCACTAAGTTGCTGAGAGCCTCAGTAAGATACCCAGTGTTTTAACCTGTGTTCAGCTGGGCTTAGTCCTGAGAAAAGGTGATGATGATTAAAGAAAAAGTATATATTATGGGTTCTACAACTACTTTTCTGCAAGAACCTGTGAATTAAAAGTATTGAAACCGGATAAGCATCATGATTTTTAAATTGTGAGAGTTTCAGTTTATATTTGCTTAAATACCTTTCTGGTTTATTTAAAAGGATCTTAGAGTTTCAAGAGAAATAAAAGAGCTAGGCATGGTGGTGTACACCTATAATCCCAGAACTTCAGAGGCTAAGAAAAGAGGACAGCAGGTTTGAAGCCAGCCTCAGCAACATAGCAAGACCCTGTTTTAAAATAGTATATAACCCGGGCGTAGTAGCACATGCTTGTAATCCCCGCACTTGGGAGGCGGAGACAGGAGGATCCCGCAGGTTTGAAGCCAGCCTCAGCTGGCTTGAGACCCTGTTTCCAAATAAAAACTATAAAATATGTCTGGGAATGTAGCCTGGAGGTAGAAGGATTCCATCCCTAGTACCACCAAAAAAATAAAAAATAAAAAAATATATAAAATAAAAAAATAAGTGCCAGGCATGGTTGCACACACTTGTAATCCCAGCATTCAGGAGGCTGAGACAGGAGAACTGTGGTTAGTGGATAGCCTCAGGAACTTAGGCCCTTTGCAACTCAGTGAAACTGTTTCAAAATAAAGAATAAAAAAACTAGGGCTGGAGGTATAGCTTGGAAATAGAATGCCCCTGGGTTCCATCCCCAGTACTGCAAAAAATTAAAAAATTATATAAATAAATTAAAATAATAAACAATAAATAGGGTTGGGAGTATAGTTTGGAGGTAGAATGTATCTGGGTTCAATCCCTGGAGACACACACACACACACACACACACACACACACACACACACCCTGATAAGAGCAGGGCGTGAAAGACCTTCCCTCCCTCAAGCCTTGTTAAGGGAGGTGAGTGAGGGGAGGTACACACCTTTTTCCTCCCAAACACACACTTGCTCATGATTCACACACAGGAGCTAATTGAGCTGCAGACTTGTAGCCAGAATCCAGAACAGCCGGGAGGCCAAGACAGGAGGATCCACCCGGTTCAAGGATAGCCACAGCCCTTTGAAAATCAGTGAGACTCCGTTTCAAAATAAAGAATAAGCTGGGCATGGTGGCGCATGCTTGTAATCCCTGTGCTTGGGAGGCGGAGACAGGAGGATCGTGCAGGTTCGGAGCCAGCCGCACTGGCGTAAGAGACCCTGTTTCCAAAAAAAAAAAAAAAATTTATAAAATAGGTCTGAGACAGGAACACTATTTTGAATCCTTCTGTTCGGGTGTTTGTAACTTGGCCTTGTAATTAGGCTGAGCCATGGCTTCTAGGTCTCCTGTAACTTGTGTGTATTGTTCACAGCCTAGCCTCTATTTTAATTTGAAAATACAGATTATTACCAACTTTGAAAAAAAAAAAAAAAAAAAAAAAAAAAAAAAAAAAAAAAATAGGTCTGAGAGTGTAGCCCAGAGGGAGAAGGGCTTCCAGGAACCCCAGTACCACCAAAATAAATAAATAAATAAATAAATAAATAAATAAATAAATAAATAAAATAAAGAATAAGCATAAGCCAGGCGTGGTGGCGCACGCTTGTAATCCCCGTGCTTGGGAGGCGGAGACAGGAGGATCGTGCAGGTTCGAAGCCAGCCGCGCTGGCTTAAGAGACCCTGTTTCCAAATAAAAATATAAAAAACAGGCGTCTGGGAGTGTAGCCCGGAGATAGAAGGGTTTCCACCAAAAAAAAAAAAAAAAAAGAAGAAGAAGAAGAATAAAAAAAGGGGCTGGGGTGTCGCTTGGAGATAGAATGCCGTTGGGTTCTATCCCCAGTACCGAAAAAAAAAAAAAAAAAAAAAAAGAATCCCTCCTCCCACTTGAACACTGTTGCTGCTTCTGTCAAAGGACCAAGGCGAGGACACGGGCAGTGCTGGGGCTCTGGGCCTTACAGAGCGGCTTGGCCTCCTGGCTCAGCTGGCAACACCAGAGCTTCGCAAGCCATGTCCGCCTCCTTCCCTCGCAGAGGTTCCCAGTCAGCCTCCCACCTCTACAGAGGCCAAGCCGGAGCTGCCCTACCCTGGGCCAAAGCAGCTGCTCCCTTTTCCAATCTGACCCCTCCCGCCCCAAGCCTGGAAGGAATAGACTGTTTAGTGTGTTAATCACCAGCAAGCAGGTGGACACCAATCAGAGGACCGTTCTGAGCAGTTTTTCATATTTTTTTTTTTGGTGGTACTGGGGTTCCTGGAAGCCCTTCTACCTCCGGGCTACACTCCCAGACCTATTTTATAGTTTTGAAACAGGGTCTCTTACGCCAGCGTGGCTGGCTTCAAACCTGCGCGATCCTCCTGTCTCCGCCTCCCAAGCGCGGGGATTACAAGCGTGCGCCACCACGCCCGGCTTCATATTTCAATAAGTTGATTTAGAGCCGGGCGTGGTGGCGCACGCGTGTAATTCCCGCGCTTGGGAGGCGGAGACAGGAAGATCGCGCTGGTTCGAAGCCTGCCTTACTGGGTTAAGAGACCCTGTTTCCAAATAAAAATATAAAATAGGTCTGGGAGTGTAGCCCGGAGGTAGAAGGGTTTCCAGAAACCCCAATACCACCAAAAAAAAAAAAAAAAAAGAGAGAGAGAGAGAGAGAGAGAGAGAGAGAGAGAGAGAGAGAGAGAAAATATCAAGAGTGTGTGGCGGCGCACACTTGTAATCTCCGGAGACAGGAGGATCGTGGTTTGAGGACAGCCTCGGCTACTTAGTGAGGCCCTTTGCAACTCAGTGAGACCGTTTCAAAAAGAAGAAAAAATAGGGCTGGGAGTGTAGCTTGGAGGTAGGATGCCCGCGTTCCATGCCCAGTACGGCAAAAATAAATGAATAAATAATAACTAGTGTACAGCATCATGACTCAACACACATGTACACATATACAACTGTAAGAAAAGCTGCACAAAGCGGTGCTTACCCTTCTTATAGCGGGTATTTGTACACAGGTGTTGAGATCATGAAAACTGAGGTGGATCCTGGGCTTTATGAGGTGAAACTGGGGAGCAGGGCTGGGAGAGGATTGAGATGCTTAGTATGTCAAACTAAACAACTGTGCTTTATTCTGTAAGCAAAGGAAAACCACCACAATTTTAGGTGAGAAGGTCAAGCTAGAATTTTAGAGAACAGAGGAAGAACTGGAGTAAGAAGTGATTAAAACTAGAATAGAGTTGGGCATGGCGGCACACACTTGTAATCCCAGTACCTGGGAGGCTGAGACAGGAGGACCATAGGTTTGCGGCCAGCCTCAGCTATTTAGTGAGGACCTCTGCAAAGTTGGTGAGACCCTGTTTCCAAATAAAGAATAAAAAAGAGAGTTGGGGGTGTAGCTTGGAGGTAGAATGCCCCTGGGGTTATTCCCCAGTACTGCAAAAAATAAAAGAATAAAAATAAAAAATAAAAGTAGAATGAAGGTAGAATAAATGATGGATGGTGAACCAGAATAATGGAGACGGAGACTTAAAGGAGATTTAGGAAGTAGAAATCCCAAGCAGGGCGTGGTGGCGCACGCTTGTAATCACAGCATTTGGAGGCTGAGACCAGAGGATCGCAGTTTGCGGACAGCCTCAACTACTTAGTGAGGCCTTTTGCAACTCAGTGAGACCCCGTTTCAAAATAAAGAATAAAAAATACAGCAGGGCAGGGGGTGTAGCTCAGAGGTTGAATGCCCCTGGGTTCCATCCCCAGACCCGCAAAAAAAAAAAAAAAAAAAAAAAAAGTAGAATTCCCAAAACTTGGTGACTATGTTAAAAAACAATAGATAACGCATAAAGTGATATACAGCGCTGGGCATCGTGGTGACCAGCTGTAATCCCAGTATTTGGGAAGCTGAGTCAGGAGGATCATAGGTTTGAGGACAGCCTCAGCAAGCAGTGACTCTCAGCAACCTAGCGAGACCCTGTTTCAAAATAAAAATAAAAAACAGGGCTGAGGACATTTACATTCAAAAGTAGTTCTCTACTTTTGAACTCATTCCTGGCGAGGCTGTACACAGAACTTACCAATGATTACTTAGTGAGCAATTCCCATGTGCCAGGGCCCTGTGATAAATGTTTACATTTATTACCTCATGGAATTCCCATGACCAGTGCCATAGGCTAGGTCTTCATCTGTTTTGCAAATGGAAAAACCATGAGGCTGGATGCCTGTGCTTCAGTCGTGACTCTCCCTCCAGAGGGAGTGGGTCAGTCACCTGTGCAGCCTTTAAAGCAGATCTTTAGAAAGACTCAGGAACAACCCAGAGCCCAAAGCTATGCACATTCACAGTGATACTAGAGGCAAAATCAACTGTGGTGATGTGAATCATCTCTTTCCCCATTTATTCAATGACTCACTTCCTTTTTATGATATGAAGCATTTGCCATTGGCGTATTAAAAAGCATTATTAGCTGCTGGACATGGTGGCGCATGCTTGTCATCTCAGTACTTGGGAGGCTGATACAGAAAGACCACAGGTTCTCAGCCAGCCTCAGCTACTTAGTGAGGCCCTCTGTAGCTTAGTGAGACTCTGTTTCAAAATAAATAACAAAAAATAGGCCTAGGGGTATAGCTTGGAGGTAGAATGCCCCTGGGTTCCATCCCCAGTACTGGGGGAAAAAAAAAAAAAAAAAAAAAAAAAAAAGCATTATTAATGAGAGGCTGAGACAGGAAAATTGCTGGTTTAAGGCCAGCACATTGTAATTTAGTAAGAACATTCAAAAAGAAAAAGAAAAAAAAAAAAAAAGAAAGAAAAAGGGTTCGGGGTATAGTTCAAAATTCCTCAGTACCACCAAAATAAAAACAAAATGAAAAAACCAAAAAAAAAAAAAAAAAAAAAACCACCTAAAACTAAAAATCCCAACCCTGATATTAACTCAGTACTTTTTGTATGAATGCTATGATTACTTATTTTTTCTTATTTTTTGCACTACTGAAGATGAAACCCAAGGGCATTCTACCTCCAAGCTACACCCCCAGCCCTATTTTTTATTCTTTATTTTTTTTAAAGTAATCATTTTATTTTATTTTTATTTTTTTGTGTGGTACTGGGCGTGGAACCCAGAGGCTTTTCTACCTCCGGGTTATACTCCCAGACCTTTTTTTTTTTATGCTTTATTTGGAAACAGGGTCTCACTAAGTTGCTGAGAGCCTCACTAAGTAGCTGAGGCTGGCTTCGAACCTGTGCGATCCTCCTGTCTCAGCCTCCCAAGCTCTGGGATTACAAGCGTGCACCACCACACCTGGCTATTCTTTATTTTGAAACAGGGTCTGAGTTACAAAGGGCCTCACTAAGTAGCTGAGGCTGGCCGCAAATCTGTGATCCTCCTGTCTCAGCTCCTAAGTACTGGGATTACAAGTCTATGCCACCATGCCTGGATCTACAGGTACTATTTTAGAAATATATTTCATTGTAGGGCATGGTGCCACAAGCCAATAATCCAAGCTACTTGGGAAGCTAAGGCAGGAGGATCATAAATGGGAAGCCAACCTCAGCAACTTAGGAAAACCCTATCTCAAAATAAAAAATAGGTAAGGCTGGTATAGTAGTAGAGTACCCCTGAGTTCAATCCTCAGTACTCCACCCAAAGATAAATCTATATGTTTTGATATAATAATCTCTAATACAACGCTAAATGAAATAAGCAATGTGTAGAACATTTAAAAATGTGTGTATGTAGCCGGGCGTGGTGGCACACGCTTGTAATCCCCGCGCTTGGGAGGCGGAGACAGGAGGATCACGCAGCTTCGAAGCCAGCCGCGCTGGCTTAAGAGACCCTGTTTCCAAATGAAAATATAAAATAGGTCTGGGAGCATTGCCCGGAGGTAGAAGGGCTTCCAGGAACCCCAGTACCACCAAAAAAAAAAAAAAAAAAAAGGTGTGTGTGTTTGTGCGTGTGTACAAATATATGCGTTTTTTGCAGTGCTGGGGATCAAGTCTCAGGGCCTTGCTTTACCACTGAATCATACCCTCAGCCCAGCACATATATTTTCTTTTCCATCCCATGTAAAGTAGCATAATGTGTATATTCTTATGCACCTGGTTTCCCCCATTTATATTCAATCTCCAGTACTACAGCACTCTCACATTTAAAATATTTTTACTGGAACTCTCTCTTAAAAAAAAGAGCTGTGGAGCCAGGCGTGGTAGCGCACGCTTGTAATCCCAGCATTCGGTAGGCTGAGACGGGAGGATCGAAGTTTGCGGACAGCCTCAGCTACTTAGTGAGGCCCCCTGCAACTCAGTGAGACCCTGTTTCAAAATAAAAATATAAAATAGGGCAGGGGGTATAGCTCGGAGGTCGAATGCCCCTGGGTTCCATTCCCAGACCCTCCCCCCCAAAAAAGTGTTGTGGATGTATGTTGGAGGTAGAATGCCCCTGGGGTTCAGTCTTTAGCACCTTCTCCCCCCCAAAAAAGCGATAAAAAATTGTAACTGAAATTTTCTCTGGGAATAAAAGGTGATCAGATTACAAGGATAGGAGGAGTTTATTTTATTTTATTTTTTGCAGTACCGAGGATTGAACTCAGGAGTGATCTACCAGCAAGCCACAAATCCAGCCCTTTTTTGAGACAGAGTTTTGCTAAATTGCCAAGGCTGGCTTTAAACTGATCATTCTTCTGCCTCAGCCCCCCCCCCCCCCTTTGGTACTGGGGATCGAACCCAAGGGCATTCTGCCTATGAGCTCTATCCCCAGTCCTATTTTAATTTTTATTATAAAACCAGGTCTCACTAAGTTGCTGAGGCTGGTCTCAAACTCGCAAACCTCCAGTTTCAGCTTCCCAAGTGCTGTGATTACAGGTGTGCACCACCACACTTGCCTGCCTCAACCTCTTGAGTTGTTGTGTTTACAGGTGTGCGCCGCTATGGGAGGAACAATTTGCAATATGTGTTTCTGTGCTGTTTGCACATTTTACTGAGTGCATGCAATACCTATTCAAATTAATTTTAAAAACTTAAGCTTAAGGGCCAAAAGGATCACTGCTTTAGAGGGAACAAGACATGAGCAAGCAAGATACATGAACCAGCAGGATGGGAAAGAAGCTGGGAAGCTAAACACAGTGTGGGCCGTCAGCTGTGAAGGGCCACTGGGGCACTAATGAAGGGACGGGGCAAGAGGAAGGAGAGAGCTGCAGAAAGAGAATCCTCTCTCTCATTCCTTTCTGAACCAATGCTAGGCAAATTGAGAGCCCAACCAGAGAGCTCAATGTATCCATATTCAGCTTTATTCTCAATTAACCATCTATCAAGAGTACACACCGAAAGAGTAGAAAAAAATTAAAGGAGCCCATCAAAAAAAGTTCCGTGGCAAGTTGGAGGGAGGGTAGGATGTTAGGAGCCCCGTTTAGGGAAGGAAATGTTATCCAGGTCATGGATGCCATTTTTGTCGATGATTCGAACACTGAAGGTTGGCAGATGCAGGATGAAGCGCTTCTGGAGCTGCAGAAAGATATGAAGGAAATCAGTTACAAATATTTATTAAGCACTATATATGTGATAGGCTCTGTTCTGGGCCCAGTGGATACAAGCAGATAAAAATCCCCGCTGCTGTGGAACTGATATTCTATTGGGGTAGTTCTCATAGGATATGGAGGAGTGCTCAAGCAGCAGCTCAAGGCTGACTGAGAGGTAGGGCGCATGAGCTAGGAGATGTAGCTGGGAGTCTGTCTCTGCTCAGTGAGGTAAAGAAAGAGACAAGCCACTATGCTTATCCCCACCGTCTGCAACTACTCAGGCTGGTAGGCACAGACTCCCTCTTGAAGTCTCCAAATAATACGCTGACAAGGAGCGACTGTCCCTAAGCCCCAACAGTTTGCACTCGTCATTACCCCATTAGAAGGACCAGCTAAACACCTGCTTGTGGCGGTGTGCAGCCGCAGGGGTGGCGGGAACGCTGGTAACAGAGTGGTTCTTGGAACAAGCCCTGCCTCTGTCTTGGAGACCAGGCTGAGGCTGTTCCAAGGAAGCTGTGGTGTAATGCATGGAAGCAGATGGCCCCATCAACCTGGCTGAGGGTTACTGAGCAGCAGAGCTCTGGGAACTTCACTTTTATGGCTACTGTTCCTGTACACCTTACTTAAGTGTCTCCAGAGAGAAGACACAAGGCTCTCCAATGTTCCTTTAGAAGCCTATCCTAGAAATGCCCACCAGGCTTAGGGCCCCTTCCCTTCAGGTTGTCCGTCTCCTTTGCAGCTGAGGACCAGGCAGCAACAGCCCACTCCATTTTCAGAGTTCTTTCTGGTTGATGACTCTGATGTCTAAAATCACGTTCCAAGATCAAGAAAAGGTGACATGAAGTAAATAAAGTTTTCTTTTTCCTTCCCTCTCTCTCTGGTGGTACTGGGGATTTAGCCCAGGGGCATTCTACTTCTGAACTACACTCCTAGCCATATTTTATTTTCTTATTTATTGAAACAGGGTCTTACTAGGTTGATGAGAGTCTCACTACTTATAAGGCTGCCCTTAAACCCGTGATCCTCCAATCTCAGCCTCTTAAGTACCAGGATTACAAGCATGTGCCACTATGCCCAGCTTGGAAATAAGGGTTTCAAAAAGAACTCTCCTTAGGAGCCACAGGAAATAAAGTCTCAAGAGCATCTGATATTCCAGTGGCTTCTTCCTGGGAGGCCCTTGCAACACTGGAGCTAATACAACCTCCCAGACAAATGGTTATGAAAAGCCATGAGTTTATTTTCAGCATCTGCTCTGGAAAGGGCACTTACAAACAAGAGGAGGAAGGGAGAGGGCACTGTGGACTAAAAATGATAGGCCTGTGGTAAGAAACAAACTGACGTAACTGCCAACCCTCCACTACTCTCTTACTTGCTCAGTATACAATGAGTTCAAGTTCATCCTTAAGCTGTGAAAGCGTTAAAGAAGAAAAAGCCTAGCCAGGCGTGGTGGCGCATGCTGTAATTCTAACACTCAGGAGGCTGAGACAGGAGGATCACAGTTCGCAGACAGCCTCAGCTACTTAGTGAGACCCTGTTTCAAAATAAAGAATAAATTAAAAAAAAAAATAGAGCTGGGGTGTAGCTTGGAGGTAGAATGCCCCTGGGTTCCAGCCTTAGTACTGCCAAATAAATAAATAAATAAAAGCCTTAACAGGGCTGTTTTTTGGTCACCTCTTCCTACATCGCTAACAAAGCTGAAGACTCTCAGGACCGGGACTGGAATGAGTAGTCTTGGTTCTTGGTCTCACAAACGAAGCTTACTCTTCCTCTTTTGCATTCTACCTCTGAGCTACACCCTCAGCCCCATATTTTATTCTTTATTTTGAAACAGGGTCTCACTGAGTTGCAAAGGACCGCACTAAGCAACTAAGTAGCTGAGGCTGGCTGGGAACCTTCTGTCTCAGCCTCCCAAATGCTGGGATTACAAGCATGCGCCATCACGCCCGGCTTCCTGTGGCCTCCTGGATGCTCCGGGAAGGGTTCCTCTCCAGCTTACAGGGACTCCTGCACCGTTAAGGGAGTAGACAGGGAAATTACAAGCAGCACAAGAACAGAGCAGGCATAAAGTCCAGGGCAATAGTTCCTACAGTGAGGCCCCAAATGTCACTGGTAGTGAAATCACTCAGGACTACCAGTTAAAAAAGATTCTCGGTCTCTACCTCAAGAGCATTAGAATTGGAACTGGGGCTGGGGCAGGGATAGTAAAGCTTTTTAGACAAACTCCCAGATGATACTTAGACACACTGAATCTTGAGAACCATTGGTCTAGATGAACCAGAAAGAAAGGTAATTAAATTGTAGAACTGACATCGATGAGGAGATGACCCATGGAGAAAAATAAGCTTATTACCCACCCCAAACTCCATCCCTGGTAGCAAGTTCACATCTGGTCAGTGGGAATTTATTATACCTTCTGGCAAAGACAAGCAAAAAGCAACCCAGGGCAGGAACCATACTGGCAACCACAGAGACAAAACATTCCGTTTAGGGTACTGTGGGAGCTACTCACCTCCTCCAGACATTTCCTGAGAAGCTCCACTGCCCTCTCACGTGAGATGGCTGAAAGAGAACACAGAGGCCAGGCATTCAGGTGCTAAGTCCAGCTCTTGGCAGCTTTTGATTAAGTTTCAAACTTCTTGAGGTCCGAGACCCACACAGACAGAAAGGCAAAAAATGCTTATCCTTCTAGCCTGCAACAAACTTATTCCATATGCAACTTCAGGGTGTCCCAGACCCAGTGCTCCAGCAGCCACAAGCCATTGCAAATTGATTCGCTACAGAGAGGGGTAAGCATGACGGAATTCTGCCTCCCCTGGCCAGGGCCTGCCTCTGAAGAAGTCCAGTGGCCTGCCTCTCTTTTTCATAGCCCCTCTCCACCCCCTTCAGTCCAGGGCTTAAATCAATTCCATCTGCCCATGCCAGCTGCAAATCAGAGGAAGGGGGGACAGGTCACAGTTTTAGCCTTACTTTCCCAGCGGGGTCTCAGCTGAACAATGGGACGAGAATTCATAGGATGGGACTGAGAGTCTCCTAAAACCCGATCCAAAGGAACTGTCTGTGGGCATGGCAAACTGGGATGACATATCATGCCGCCAGGCTTCAGAGGTGGTGGGTGGTTATTTAGGTGGGCAAATCAGCTGGATTACTGACAGATGCCAAATCAAGAGACCAGTCACCAGGAGGACAGGCTAATTCTATTCCGGATGTGGCCTAGAGCTCTAGCAGGGCTGAGGTTGAGCAAGAGGATAGCACCGAAAAGGAACGGACATGCCAGGTTCTTAGGATTCTGACAGGGAAGCATGGAATGCGAGGAGAGAAGTGGTTATCTGCGCTGTATCTAGAGCCTGTAAAAGCTAAGAATCCCAAGTGTCAACTGCCAATAGTGGCTAAAGTTAAAGTTGAGACTAGGGTCAGAAGATAGAATTTCGCACAAAAGCATCCCTGGGTCTGAAACTTTGCCAAGCTGACAGTTTATAGGCAAGCAAAGAGATAGCTTTTTCTTAGAGGAGGGAACAGCCATTAGGCAATAAGAACCAAGGGAAGAGCCCAGGCTTTTTAGCCTTAAAAAGCTTTGGTATTTAAGCAAAGGAACCCTCAGCTGTCATGCTGGGGACCTGTTCATTCCCATAAGTTCAAAACCCATCCACAAACCACTTGTTTACTCGCAAATTCTCTACAGCTGAAATGTCAATAATCATCTAGGTAGAGCAAAATGAGTGAAAAAAATTTCATTCTTATAATTGAAGAATTATAGAACCTCATAAAAATGTTTTGCTCACTACAACATCGACTCCAACCCCCTTTTTAAAACAAACCAGCCGGGTGTGGTGGTGCACGCTTGTAATCCCAGTACTTGGGAAGCTGAGACAGGAGGTTCCAGTTTCTTGGACAGCCTCAGCTACTTAATGAGGCTCGCCTCCACAACTTATTTAGACTCTGTTTCAAAATAAAGAATAAAAAATCAGAATGGGGATGTAGCTCAGAGGTAGAATGCCTCTGGGTTCAATCCCCTAGCACTCAAAGAAAAATAAAATAAAATCCAAAAACGAAAACTTAGCTCTAAAGATATGCAGTATTTCATTTTGGTTGACATAAGAGGGACTTATATCAATAAGCTTTTTTTTTTTTTTTTTAAGGCCTGTGGGTCCCAATTTTTTATTCTTTATTTTGAAACAGGGTTTCACTGAGTTGCAGAGGGTCTATGTAGCTGAGGCTGTTCACGAACCGCGATCCTCCGGTCTCAGCCTCCCAAATGCTGGGATTACAAGCGTGCACCTCCCCCCCCAGCTCAATAAGCTTTTGAAGACCCTACTGACCCAGGGAGAACAGCTTCCAGAGAGGACAGAATGTAAGTTCCAGCCACCCAAGTCCAAGGGTGGGCACACAGGGAAGTAGCTGAGAGTGGGGCTCTGCGACTGCTCCCTCCCGAGGCTGGTACTTACTTGGTGTGTAGTAACGGTCCAGGATACTGAGAGTCAGGAAGGCACCATAGCCGTGAGCTGCAAAGGGGGCCTTGGCCAAGGCTGCCAGGTAGTCCATGTAGTAGAGCGCTGGCCCCTCGTGTTCATCGTAGCCAGCCAGGAGGAGATTCACGTGGTATGGGGTCTGCAAAGCAAAGAAAGGGTAAGTGATCATTAAAGCACATCCCTTACCATAGCAAATGGGAATATTCTGACTCTTGATGAATATGAAAATATTAGCAGCAACCAAGTAAAAATGTAGAGAAGTCTAAAGGCCAGGGGTGAAGGGAAGTCTGTTTAGTTTCTTGAACTTTTGGAGCACTTTGGGTATACGTAAAAGCTTTCTTCTTAATGCCTGTGGATGAGGTCTTATACAAGAGCACTTCAAAGGCAATGCATGAGTTTTCTCTTGGGGGACTCCTAACTGTTGAAACTGGTGTCAGGCCACAAACTGAAGAAAGTTGGAGCTCCAACCACATCATCCAAAGTGAGCAAGCGAGCTGGGCGTGGTGGCACACACTTGTAATCCCAGCACTCGGGAGGTTGAGACCAGCACACCCCGCAACTTAGCGAGACCGTTTCAAAATAAAGAATAAAAAACAGGGCAGGGGGTGTGGGGGTGTAGCTGGAGGTCGAATGCCCCTGGGTTCCATCCCCAGACCCGCAAAAAAAAAAAAAAAAAAAAAAAAAAGTAAGCAAGCTAATGAGCGCATGAGTTCAAGGCCAGCCTGGCAACACAGTGGAGACCCATTTCAAAAACAAAACAAAAAACGAAGCTCAGTCTGGGCATCTGGGCCAAAATCTTAAATGGCAAACTGTATGCCCTACATTTTTTGAGGTAGAGAAGAATAGTAGGTCTCAGATATTTGCTAAACTGACTTTTCATCAATGAGATAGAGTAGTTATAACTTGGATTTATAAATTCCTTTCCAATACCTGAAATTACTACAGAGAACCTTGACTAAGCCTGTCTTGTTTTTCATCTCCAAACAGGTAAATATGTTTTCTATACCAGCTGAGCTACTTCCCAGGTTAAATTCAGTCTGTCAACGGCCTCGAGCATCAATGGAAGGACTCTGCTTTACATGGCTTCCTTTTTGTCTGCAGTATTTTGCTCCTGCATCTGCTTCAGTGGGTGGTAAGCAGGCCTCACCTATGGTTACAGGCCCATATCTACACTTGCCTATGTATTCAATTAAATGCATGTTAACTGAGATACCCTATTATGGAACATGAAGTAATTACAGCTAATGGTCCTAAAAGTTGATTTTACATTCTTTGAACACTGATTTACAACCGGGCACCATGGAACCTGAAAAAACTTATGTTAGAAGAACACACAAAAGTATATATTTACTTGTAATTCTACTAATCCAGCTGTGCTAAGTAAGATGTGTTCCTTACATTTTTTTCCCTCCAGTACTGGGGATTGACCTAGCAGCATTCTATTCCAAGCTATATCCCCGAACCTTTTTTTTTGTTTCGAAACAGGTTCTCACTAGGTTAAGAGCCTCGTTAAGTTGCTAAGGCTGTCCCTAAATCTGCCATCCTCCTGTCTCAGACTCTCAAGTACTGGGATTACAGGCATGCACCAGTATGCCCAGCTAGCTTGTTTTCTTATGTGTAAAATTGAGTTAATTAATCCTTTCCATCTTGTAGGAAGTATGGTTTAAAAAAAAAAGAAAAAAAGAAAAAAGAAAAAAAAAAACACAGAGGCAAAGTACCTAAACTCTGAGGAAAAAAATAATATATATTCACTCACCTAAACTCCTGGCATATTAAATTAACTATACCCCAGCCTTTTTTTTTTTTTTTGTTACCAGAGGCTAAAACCAGGAGCTGGGCCACCCTGGCTTCCTAGCCTCCTTTTAATAACTTGCCAGAGTAAACAACAAAAACGCTGTTTAAGCCAGGCATGGTGGCCCACACATGTAATCCTAGTACTTGCGAGGCTGAGACAGGAGGATCACAGGTTGGAAGCCAGCATCAGCAATTTTGAGGCTCTCCACAATTTAATAAGACCTGCTTCAAAATAAAAAGTAAAATAGGGTTGGGCCAAGGTAGAACACCCCTGGGTTATATCCCCAGTAAAACACACACACGCACGCACACAGCAAAAGGATTCTAATTGGTTTTCTCCTGCAAGAAAGTTAATAGTAAGAGTTGGGTTTTTTTTTTTTGTGTGTGTGTGTGTGTGTGGTACTGGGGTTCCTGGAAACCCTTCTACCTCTGGGTTACACTCCCAGACCTATTTTTATACTTTTAAATTTGGAAACAGGGTCTCTTAAGCCAGCGAGGCAGGCTTCAAATCTGTGCGATCCTCCTGTCTCCGCCTCCCAAGCGCGGGGATTACAAGCGTGCGCCACCACGCCCGGCAATAGTAAAAGTTTTTTTTTTCTTTTGGTGGTACTGGGGGTGGAACCCAGGGGCTTTTACCTCTAGGTTATACTCCCAGACCTATTTTATATTTTATTTGGAAACAGGGTCTCACTAAGTTGCTGAGAGCCTCACTAAGTAGCTGAGGCTGGCTTTGAACCTGTGTGATCCTCCTGTCTCAGCCTCCCAAGAGCAGGGATTACAAGCGTGCACCACCATGCCCGGCTAATAGTAAAAGTTTTTAACCCATCACAAAACAAGTTAATCTTTTTGCTAAGAGGTTAACTCGACTATTACCCACTCACTGGGCTGCAAAGCTGTGTGTGTGTGCGCGCATGTGTGTATTTATGTGTGTGTGTGTGTGTGTGTGTGTGTGTGTGTTACTGGGGATTGAACCCAGGGGCATTCTACCTCTGAGCTACACCACCAGTCTGATATTTTAATTTTATTTTGAAACAGGGTCTCACTAGGTTGATGAGAATCTCACTACTTGCTGAGGCTGTTCTCAAACCTGCGATCCTCCCAACTTCAGCCTCCCAAGTACTGGAATTATAGTCATGAACCACCATGCCCACTTGCCCATTGCATTTTTAACCTAAACAATTTTACCAAGTTACAATGATATATTAAGGATCCACCCAGATATCCAGAAAGGCCTTAACTAACAGATGCCAGATATGTTTCTAACTAGACTCTTATCTATACTGTGAGATTAAGTCATGTTTAGAACAATTAATGCTACTTAAAAGCCACTACCAGAAGATTTTACCTGAAATCCTATATCAATAGAATTCCTGAAGCAAACTATATTACTTAACTGGCCTATGTATAATATAATTTATAAATACCCTCACCAAAGTTGGTATTCAGAAGCTAAAACTTGTCGTATAGAAGATAACTCACAAATATTGTGTGACTTCAAATTACCAACTTTTGCATGTGTGAGATGCTTAAGCATAAATAAATGGTGTTATCTAGACTAATTAAATCAATGCATCTGTGTAACAACTTGCAGTTTCTGAAATTCTTCTGACAATGCTCCATCAAAGATCTATGCTCACACTAGTTTTTTTTTTTTTTATTTAAAGTAAAGTCTTGTGTGCTATGATTCTTTTACTCCTCTAAGAATCATGGCATCTCAAGTGACAAAGACAGAGTCACAGGTTTCTTGACTGTTCTATTTCTTCGTATTCGGAATCCATC